>NC_053035.3:21733761-22334376 GCF_002575655.3 Aegilops tauschii subsp. strangulata | reverse complement strand
GCATCAATTAGCTAGTCAGCACAGGCTTAACTAATATATTTACCTGGCCGGACTCTGTTCGGTCATCGGAGGCCTCACCACGGGCTCCTTCTTGCACCAACATTGGGTCACCGGAGCCATCATAATCATGTCTTTCCTCCTCCACTCTTCGATCACCATAGCCTGCTTCTTCACCCTGTCGTTAAGATACGACAAGTTATCACCTCCGGCTAAGATTATGTCCCCCAACACCTCTTTTGCTTGCTCGTCTTGTCCGTGCTCCATTGTTTCTGCAAATATTACAACATGGCAATTATTACACAAACATGACAGCAGGTGGATATATTAGTGCAAACGTAGACCTAGCTTATTCCGGGTTTGGGGTGGCCTCGGCAATGCTTCAAGGGTAGGGGCGCGGCGGGAGGGGGTAGGATACCGACATCGTTTTTTTTCTAGGGTTTGGGTGTCCTCGAGAGTTTTGGTCGAGCGAGAGGGCCGGGGGGGGGGGGTGTGTTCCCGTGGTATAAGTTATCACGGTCGAAGTTATCCGGGAGGGGGTTATATCGACAACGACGACATACATACATGGGAAAATAATGTTATCGGGGAGGGGGTAGGTCGACAACGAGGTATACCGACAACGACATATCTGATAAAAAATAAGAAGACAAAGAAGAAATAAAAAGAGGAGAAGAAGATATTAATAGAGGAGAAGATTGAAGGAAAAAAGAAGAAATAAAAAGAGGAGAAGAAGAAAGGAATAGAGGAGAAGATCGAAGAAAAAAAGAAGAAAAAAAAGAGGAGAAGAAGAAAAAATAGATAGTTTTATTTTTTCTTCTTCTCCTCTTCTTTTTCTTCTTTTTTCCTCTTCTTTTTTATTTCTCCTCTTCTTCCTCTCCTCTTCTTCTCCTTTCTTCCTCTTCTTATTTTCGTTTTTCCTCTCCTTCTTTTTCTTCTTCTTCCTTTCCTAGCTAGATATATAACTTTTCTAAAAATGTAACTTTTGCATATATAAAACTTTTCCATGGATCATCATTTCTCATATATATCCATCTATAGCCACATACATATATAAATGGAAAAAATGCTATGAACAAAAATACATATATACTTGGTAAATATTCTATGAACATCGTTTCTCATATATATCAATGCATACATCCATGGATCATCATTGCTCATATATCCATAGTCATATATAAAAACTTTCTGTATATGAACAAAAAACTTTCTATGAACAAAAAAACATTTTTGACATATTTAGCACATTCTAAATTTTCCTAACTCTTTTACAACCACAAAAATTAACATCATTAACTCTTTTACAACCACAAAAATCTAACCATCACTTTTGACATTTTTGACATATTTAGCACATTCCAAATTTTCCTAACTTCGATGTATTTTTTACAAACTTTTCTAAAAATCTAACTTTTGCATATATGTATTTTTAAAACATCATTACAATTGAAAAAAATACATACATACATACAAAAAACATGTAAAAAATACATACATAGATAAAAAAATACATATATCTAAAAAATACATCGGGCGAGGGCGCGGCGATAACGACGGGTGCGGGCGACGGCGACGGGCGAGGGCGACGGGCGCGGCGAGGGCGAGGGCGCGGGCGACGGCGACGACGGGCGCGGGCGACGGCGACGGCCGAGGGCGCGGCGACGGTGAGGGTGCGGGGCAGGGGCGGCGCGCGTCGGGGCAGGGACGACGCGCGGCGACGACGTCGGGCGAGGGCGAGGCGAGGGCGAGGGCCCGGGTGACGGCGACGACGGGCGCGGGCGACGGCAACGGCGGGCGGCGTCGGGGCAGCCTGGCGGCGTCGATGTCGTCGAGGGGTCGTCAGGGGCAACTGCGAGATGAAGATGAAAATTTTCACAAGTGTTGGTTATATACCCAGAGCTTTGGCCCCGGTTCGTGGCACCAACCGGGACCAATGCCCCCCTTTAGTCCCGGTTGGTGCCACCAACCGGGACCAAAGGCCGCCGCTTCCCGCCCTTTGGGTTGCTGAAAAGAGACCTTTGGTCCCGGTTGGTGACACCAACCGGGACTAAAGGGGGGGCATTCGTACCGGTTAGTGCCACCAACAGGTACCAAAGGTGTGCATTGGTCCCGGTTCGTGGCACCAACCGGGACCAATGTCCTGCGCCTGCCAAAGCCGCGGTGCGGTGGGATGTTTAGTCCCACCTCGCTAGCCGAGGAGCGGCATGACCTGTTTATAAGCCCTGCTCCGCCATCTCCATTGAACTCCTCTGAACTGCAGGCCTCTAGGCATAATCTTGCACTGCTATGCATGTGGGCCTGCTGGGCCTTCTGCGGGCCTGAATCCTGGCCCATGGATGGGTTTCTAGTCGTATTGAGGCCGTCGTGGCCCAGTAGGTGGCATTTTTTTCCCAGTTTTTTGGTTTCTTTTTTGCTTTATTTATTTTATTTTGTTTCTACTTACAACAAAATACTTATTTATTTTATTTTATTTTGTTTCTAATTACTTATTTATTTTACTTTATGATAATTCTTTTTGCTATTAAAGCTTCTATCAAAAAAAGTTCTTTATGAAAATTCTTTTTGCTTTTAATGATTTTGAACAGAAAATACTTCGATAATTTTAGTTGCATCAATTTTATATGATTTTAGTTTCAATAATACTAGAGGTTTCTTATAATGTTTTGAACAGAAAATACTTTGTTAATTTTAGTTTCATAAATTTTATTAAAGTTTATTTTATTTTGTTTCTACTTATATATTTTAATAAAGTTTATATTATTTTGTTTCTAATTACTTATTCATTTTATTTGTTATTTTTCATGCACCATTTTTCATGCATTTACTAATTATTTTGAGCTATAAGACCCTAAAATTGAAAAGCATTTCAAATGAACTCTGAAAAGGTTGAATGTTGGCATGGTATCATCATTTCATCCACATAGCATGTGCAAGAAAGTTGAGAGGGTTACGACAAAAACTAGATGCACTTCGTGCACAAAATGGACAATGGTATCATACTTGTCTGTTACAAAGTTGGCATGGTATCATCATAATAGTTGCGGGAGAAAGTCTTCACCTTTTCTTCGCTTGTGTCATTTGTTTATTTCGCCGTAACCATGGATAATCTTCATCGTTTATCAGGATGCTTGGGTCAGCCTTGACTTTGAAGGGAGGAATTTCATGAAACTTCTCATAATCTTCAGACATGTCTGTCTTGCCCTCCACTCCCACAATGTCCCTATTTCCTGAGAGAACTATGTGGCGCTTTGGCTCATCGTATGATGTATTCGCTTCCTTATCTTTTCTTTTTCTCCGTCTGGTAGGCATGTCCTTCACATAGATAACCTGTGCCACATCATTGGCTAGGACGAACGGTTCGTCAGTGTACCCAAGATTGTTCAGATCCACTGTTGTCATTCCGTACTGTGGGTCTACCTGTACCCCGCCTCCTAACAGATTGACCCATTTGCACTTAAACAAAGGGACCTTAAAATCATGTCCATAGTCAAGTTCCCATATGTCCATTATGTAACCATAATATGTGTCCTTTCCCCTCTCGGTTGCTGCATCAAAGCGGACACCGCTGTTTTGGTTGGTGCTCTTTTGATCTTGGGCGATCGTGTAAAATGTATTCCCATTTATCTTGTATCCTTTGTAAGTCAATACAGTCGAAGATGGTCCCCTGGACAACGAGTACAACTCATCACAAACAGTGGTGTCACCTCTGAGACGTGTTTCCAACCAACTGCTGAAAGTCCTGATGTGTTCACATGTAATCCAGTCGTCACACTGCTCCGGGTGTTTGGAGCGCAGACTGATCTTGTGTTCCTCGACATATGGGGTCACCAAGGTAGAGTTCTGTAGAACTGTGTAGTGTGCTTGAGACCAAGAATGCCCGTCCCTGCATATTATTGAGTCCGCTCCTAGCGTGCCTTTTCCAGTCAGTCTCTCCTCATACCGCGATTTAGGGAGACCTATCTTCTTAAGGCCAGGAATGAAGTCAACACAAAACCCAATGACATCCTCTGTTTGATGGCCCATGGAGATGCTTCCTTCTGGCCTAGCGCGGTTACGGACATTTTTATTTAGGACTCCCATGAACCTCTCAAAGGGGAACATATTGTGTAGAAATACGGGCCCCAGAATGACAATCTCGTCGACTAGATGAACTAGGACTTGCGTCATGATATTGAAGAAGGATGGTGGGAACACCAGCTCGAAACTGACAAGACATTGCGCCACATCACTCCTTAGCCTTGGTATGATTTCTGGATTGATCACCTTCTTAGAGATTGCATTGAGGAATGAACATAGCTTCACAATGGCTAATCGGACGTTTTCCGGTAGAAGCCCCCTCAATGCAACCGGAAGCAGTTGCGTCATAATCACGTGACAGTCATGAGACTTTAGGTTCTGGAACTTTTTCTCTGGCATATTTATTATTCCCTTTATATTCGACGAGAAGCCAGTCGGGACCTTCATACTGAGCAGGCATTCAGAGAAGACTTCTTTCTCTTCTTTTGTAAGAGCGTAGCTAGCAGGACCTTCATACTACTTCGGAGGCATGGCGTCTTTTTCGTGCAAACGTTGCAGGTCCTCCCGTGCCTCAGGTGTATCTTTTGTCTTCCCATACACGCCCAACAAGCCTAGCAGGTTCACGCAAAGGTTCTTCGTCACGTGCATCACGTCAATTGAAGAGCGGACCTCTAGGTCTTTCCAGTAGGGTAGGTCCCAAAATATAGATTTCTTCTTCCACATGGGTGCGTGTCCCTCAGCGTCATTCGGAACAGCTAGTCCACCGGGACCCTTTCCAAAGATTACGTGTAAATCATTGACCATAGCAAGTACGTGATCACCGGTACGCATGGCGGGCTTCTTCCGGTGATCTGCCTCGCCTTTGAAATGCTTGCCTTTCTTTCGACATTGATTGTTGGTCGGAAGAAATCGACGATGGCCCAGGTACACATTCTTCCTGCATTTGTCCAGGTATATACTGTCAGTGTCATCTAAACAGTGCGTGCATGCGTGGTATCCCTTGTTTGTCTGTCCTGAAAGGTTACTGAGAGCGGGCCAATCGTTGATGGTAACAAACAGCAACGCGTGCAGGTTAAATTCCTCCTGTTTGTGCTCATCCCACGTACGTACACCGTTTCCATTCCACAGCTGTAAAAGTTCGTCAACTAATGGCCTTAGGTACACATCAATGTCGTTGCCGGGTTGCTTTGGGCCTTGGATGAGAACTGGCATCATAATGAACTTCCGCTTCATGCACATCCAAGGAGGAAGGTTATACATACATAGAGTCACGGGCCAGGTGCTGTGATTGCTGCTCTGCTCCCCGAAAGGATTAATGCCATCCGTGCTTAAACCAAACCATACATTCCTTGGGTCAGCTGCAAACTCAGCCCAGTATTTTCTCTTGATTTTTCTCCACTGCGACCCGTCAGTGGGTGCTCTCAACTTCCCGTCTTTCTTACGGTCCTCACTGTGCCATCGCATCAACTTGGTATGCTCTTCGTTTCTGAACAGACGTTTCAACCGTGGTATTATAGGAGCATACCACATCACCTTCGCAGGAACCCTCTTCCTGGGGGGCTCGCCGTCAACATCACCAGGGTCATCTCGTCTGATCTTATACCGCAATGCACCGCATACCGGGCATGCGTTCAGATCCTTGTACGCACCGTGGTAGAGGATGCATTAGGGCATGCATATATCTTCTGCACGTCCAATCCTAGAGGGCATACGACCTTCTTTGCTGCGTATGTACCGTCGGGCAATTCGTTATCCTTTGGAAGCTTCTTCTTCAATATTTTCAATAGCTTCTCAAATCCTTTGTCAGGCACAACATTCTCTGCATTCCACTGCAGCAATTCCAGTACGGTACCGAGCTTTGTGTTGCCATCTTCGCAATTGGGGTACAACCCTTTTTTGTGATCCTCTAACATGCGATCGAACTTCAGCTTCTCCTTTTGACTTTCGCATTGCGTCCTTGCATCGACAATAACCCGGCGGAGATCATCATCATCGGGCACTGGTTCCTCTTGATCTTCAGCAGCTTCCCCTGTTGCAGCATGATTGGGCACATCGTATGGTTCCTCTTGATCTTCAGCAGCTTCCCCCGTTGCAGCATCACCGTATTCACGGGGCACATAGTTGTCATCGTCCTCTTCTTCTTCTCCGTCTTCCATCATAACCCCTATTTCTCCGTGCCTCGTCCAAACATTATAGTGTGGCATGAAACCCTTGTAAAGCAGGTGGGTGTGAAGGATTTTCCGGTCAGAGTAAGACTTCGTATTCCCACATGTAGGGCATGGACAACACATAAAACCATTCTGCTTCTTTGCCTCAGCCACTTCGAGAAAATCATGCACGCCCTTAATGTACTCGGAGGTGTGTTTGTCACCGTACATCCATTGCCGGTTCATCTGCGTGCATTATATATAATTAAGTGTGTCAAAAGTCATTACAGAACATCATGAATAGATAATTAAGTGACCAAATTAATAGAAGTTCATCATCACATTAAAACTCGACAAAATTAGACAAGTATCTATCTGAAGTAAGATTTTTTTCTTTCAGAAAGAAGATAAGAACAAGAGGCTAACCACGGTGGTGCTGGCGACGAGATCGGCGCGGGCGATCGACGGCGGTGAAGACGGGGACGGGACGTGACGGACCGCTAAACCTAGACAAATCTCGGGGAAAATGGAGCTCGGAGGTCGAGTTTCGAGAGGAGAAAGATTAACTAGTGTGGCTCAGACATTTCATTGAACACCTCATGTGCATAGGAGGTGAGCTAGAGCACCCAAATGCCCTCCCCTCAACGGCCAGAAAAAATAGAGCACTATGGAGTGCTCTGCTGCGGCGATGGGGTATATATAGGCAGCTCATTTGTCCCGGTTCGTGGCTAGAACCGGTACTAAATCCGGGCCTTCTGTCCCGGTTCATGCGAAGAACCGGGACCAATGGTTGTGGGCCAGGAGCGAGGCCCATTAGTCCCGGTTCGTGCCTCGAACCGGGACAAATGGTTCCATACGAACCGGGACCAATGCCCACGAGGCCCCGGCCGGCCCCCTGGGCTCACGAACCGGGACGAATGCCCCCATGGTTCCCGGTTCGTGACTGAACCGGGACTAATGGGCTTGCCATGCCCGAACGAAAGCCCTGTTTTCTACTAGTGATCTCTCGCTCTTATCCACACCCTAGAAGGACACGCATACAGCCTACCACATATAAAATAAAGAGGTACATTCTCCCGGAAGCCATCCAGAGAGATGCTCTCTAGACTATCAAAGGAGGCGTTTGCTGCAAAGAGAGACACCACACGGAGAAGAACCAGCCACCGACAGAGCTGAGAGTTGCGACCCAGCTATCAAGCTCGTTGCTCAGTAGTAGTAGTAGTAGTAGTAGTAGTAGTAGTAGTAGTAGTAGTAGTAGTAGTAGTAGTAGTAGTAGTAGTAGTAGTAGTAGTAGTAGTAGTAGTAGTAGTAGTTCCTCATCCTGCAATAAGAGCCACAGTATCCAGAGCATTGTAGGCTCAAGAAGGTAGTTAGAAGGTAATTTACTTTAGCTTGGGTAATCACTTTAGGGCCTCCCGAAAGGGAAAGCCATATGTAAATTATGTTGTGGAAATGATGTAGTTTCTTGGTTTCACTTGGTATTTTTATTTATGAATTTATGGGACGAGTTCTTATGCTAGGGATCCTATAGGAGAAACCTCCACGTGTGTAGTTCTCTGTGTAGCCCAGAGTGGCGCTTGAATTAAAACCTTGTGGCCGTAGAGAAGTGTTCCCTTCGGGTGGAACTGCCTGGGAAGACGATAGGAATATACCCGTAAATTCACAATTAAAACATCCGTGAATGTAACTAGCTACATCTAATACAACATAATGAAAAATATGATGAGTACTGAGTAGGATTTTACACCACTGCACACACCGTCAGTCGAATTGTTGGCCTCGCCGGCCATAATAGATCCTGCATCAAAGAAATAGTCAAGTTAGAACGTGCAAATAATCGTATTGAATTAAATAGTGTGGTGAATAGTGAATAATATTCCAAATAGTGTATTGAATAGTAAACACTATTGTGAATAGTGTCCTACCTAGTGAATAGTACATAAAAAGCGCATATCTATCCACATATTAAACTAATCAAAATCTAATCTAATATTGATTAGAGAATAAATCTTTTAATTATAATATAAATTTTTATCGCTATATTGTGATGGAAATATGCCCTAGAGGCATTAATAAAATGGTTATTATTATATTTCCTTAATCATGATAAAGGTTTATTATTCATGCTAGAATTGTATTGACCGGAAACTTAAATACATGTGTGGATACATAAACAAATACTGTGTCCCTAGTGAGCCTCTACTACACTAGCTCGTTGATCAAAGATGGTTATGGTTTCCTAACCATAGACATGAGTTGCTATCTGATAAACGAGATCACATCATTAGGAGAATGATGTGATGGACAAGACCCAACCGTTAGCATAGCATATGGTCGTTCTGTTTATTGCTACTGCTTTCTTAATGTCAAATATATGTTCCTTCGACCATGAGATCATGCAACTCCTGGATACCGAAAGAATACCTTGTGTGCTATCAAACTTCACAACGTAACTGGGTGATCATAAAGATGCTCTACTGGTATCTCCGAAGGTGTCTGTTGAGTTAGTGGGAATTGAGATTGGGATTTGTCACTCCACGTATCGGAGAGGTATCTCTAGGCCCTCTCGGTAGTACACATCACAAGAAGCTTGCAAGTAAAGTGACTAAGGAGTTAGTTGCAAGATGATGTATTACGGAACAAGTAAAGAGACTTGCCGGTAACAATATTGAACTAGCTATAGAGATACCGACGATCGAATCTCGGGCAAGTAACATACCGACAGACAAAGGGAATTACGTATGTTGTCATAAAGGTTCAACCGATAAAAGATCTTCGTGGAATATGTAGGAATCAATATGGGCATACAGGCCTCGCTATTGCTTATTGACCGGTGAGGTGTCTCGGTCATGACTACATAATTCCTGAACCCGTAGGGTCACACGCTTAACGTTCGTTGACGCTAGAGTAGTATTGGGATATTTGATGAGTGGTAACCAAATGTTGTTCGGAGTCCCAAATGAGATCCCGGAACACTACAGACCGAAAGGTCGAACATGAGTAATATAGTAGATATGATCAACATAGAGATGTTCACCATTGAAGACTATCCCATCTCACTTGATGATCGGACATGGGTTAGTTGATTTGGATCATGTATCACTTAGATAACTTGAGGGATGTTAATTTAACTGGGAGTTCATTGGTAATTTGATTAATTGAACTTAATTTATCATGAACTTAGTCCTGATAGTCTTTGCAAATTATGTTGTAGATCAATAGCTCGCGATATAGCTCCCCTGTTTTTGATACGTGCCTAGAGAATACTAAGTTGGAAGATGATGGTAGCAATAATGCAGACTGGGTCCATAATCTGAGGATTATCCTCATTGCTGCACAGAACAATTATGTCCTTGATGCACCACTAGGTGACAGACCGGCTGCAGGAGCTAATACAGACGTTATGAATGTCTTGCAAACTTGATCTGATGACTACTCGATAGTTTAGTGCACCATGCTTCATGGCTTAGAATCGGGGCTCGAAAGACGTTTTGAACGCCATGGATCATATGAGATGTTCCAAGAGCTGAAATTAGTATTTCAGGCTCATGCCCGTGTTGAGAGTTATGAGACCTCTAACAAGTACTTTGCCTACAAGATGGAGGAGAATAGCTCAGCCAGTGAGCATGTGCTCAAAATGTCTGGGTACTAAAATCGCTTGAATCAAGTGGGAGTTAATCTCCTAGATAAGATAGTGATTGACAGATTTCTCTAGTCACTATCACCAAGTTACTAGAGCTTCGTGATGAAATATAATATGCAAGGGATGACGAAAACAATTGAGCTCTTTGTGATGCTGAAATCGACAGAGGTAAAAATCAAGAAAAAGCATCAAGTGTTAATGGTTAACAAGACCACCAGTTTCAAGAAAAAGGGCAAGGGAAAGAAAGGGAACTTCAGTACGAATGGCAAGCAAGTTGCCGTTCCCATGAAGAAGCCCAAAGCTAGACCTAAGCCTGAGACTGAGTGCTTCTACTGCAAGGGTAATGGTCATTGAAAGTGGAACTACCCCAAATATTTGGCGGATAAGAAGGATGGCAAAGTGAACAAAGGTATATTTGATTTACATGTTTTTGATGTGTTTCTTGCTAAAGCTCATAGTAGCACCAGGGTATTTCATACTGGTTTGATTGCTCTTATATGTAACTCGAAACGGGAGCTATGGAATAAACGAAGATTGGCTAAGGACGAGGTGACGATGTGCGTCGGAAATTGTTCCAAGATTGACGTGATCGCCGTCGGCACGCTACCTCTACATCTACCTTTGGGATTAGTTTTAGACCTATATAATTGTTATTTGGTGCCAGCGTTGAGCATGAACATTATATCTAGATCTTGGTTATTGCGAGACGATCATTCATTTAAGTCAGAGAATAATGGTTCTTCTAATTAAATGAGTAATATCTTTTATGGTCATGAACCTTGATGAATGGTCTATTCTTGTTGAATCTCGATTGTAGTGATACACATATTCATGATATTGATGCCAAAAGTTGCAAAATTGATAATGATAGTGCAACATACTTGTGGCACTGTCATTTAGGTCATATTGGTGTAAAGTGCATGAAGAAACTCCATGCGGATGGACTTTTGGAGTCACTTGATTATGAATCATTCGATAGTTGCGAACCATGCCTCACGGGCAAGATGACTAAAACTCCGTTCTCTGGACAATGGATTGATACGTCTCCAACGTATCTATAATTTTTGATTGTTCCATGCTATTATATTATCTGTTTTGGATGTTTAATGGGCTTTATTATACACTTCTATATTATTTTTGGGACTGACCTACTAACCGGAGGCCCAGTCCAAATTGCTGTTATTTTTTGCCTATTTCAGTGTTTCGCAGAAAAGGAATATCAAACGGAATGAAACCTTCGGGAGAGTGATTTTTGGAACAAACGCAGTCCATGAGACTTGGAGTGGACGTCAAGGAAGCGACGAGGTGGCCACGAGGCAGGGAGGCGTGCCCAGGGGGTAGGCGCGCCCCCACCCTCGTGGGCCCCTCATGGCTCCCCCAACCGACTTCTTTCGCCTATATATACTCATATACCCCGAAAACATCCGAGAGCACCACGAAACCCTATTTCCACCGCCGCAACCTTCCGTACCCGTGAGATCCCATCTTGGGGCCTTTTCCGACGCTCCGCCGGAGGGGGAATCGATCACGGAGGGCTTCTACATCAACACCATAGCCTCTCCGATGATGTGTGAGTAGTTTACCTCAGACCTTCGGGTCCATAGTTATTAGCTAGATGGCTTCTTCTCTCTCTTTGGATCTCAATACAAAGTTCTCCTCGATCTTCTTGGAGATCTATTCGATGTAATTCTTTTTGCAGTGTGTTTGTCGAGATCCGATGAATTGTGGGTTTATGATCAAGATTATCTATGAACAATATTTGAATCTCCTCTGAATTCTTTTATGTATGATTTGTTATCTTTGCAAGTCTCGTCGAATTATCAGTTTGGTTTGGCCTACTAGATTGATCTTTCTTGCAATGGAAGAAGTGCTTAGCTTTGGGTTCAATCTTGTGGTGTCCTTTCCAAGTGACAGCAGGGGCAGCAAGGCACGTATTGTATTGTTGCCATCGAGGATAAAAAGATGTGATTTATATCATATTGCTTGAGTTTATCCCTCTACATCATGTCATCTTGCCTAATGCGTTACTCTGTTCTTATGAACTTAATAATCTAGATGCATGCTGGATAGCGGTCGATGTGTGGAGTAATAGTAGTAGATGCAGAATCGTTTCGGTCTACTTGTCGCGGACGTGATGCCTATATACAAGACCATGCCTAGATATTCTCATAACTATGCACTTTTCTATCAATTGCTCGACAGTAATTTGTTCACCCACCGTAATATTCATGCTATCTTGAGAGAAGCCACTAGTGAAACCTATGGCCCCCGGGTCTATCTTCCATCATATAAGTTTCCAATCTATTTTATTTTGCAATCTTTACTTTCCAATCTATACAACAAAAATACCAAAAATATTTATCTTATTATCTCTATCATATTTCACTTTTGCAAGTGGCCGTGAAGGGATTGACAACCCCTTTATCGCGTTGGTTGCAAGGTTCTTACTTGTTTGTGCAGGTACGAGGGATTTGCGTGTAGTCTCCTACTGGATTGATACCTTGGTTCTCAAAACTGAGGGAAATACTTACGCTACTTTGCTGCATCACCCTTTCCTCTTCAAGGGAAAACCAATGCGGTGCTCAAGAGGTAGCAAGAAGGATTTCTGGCACTGTTGCCGGGGAGTCTACGCACAAGTCAAGACATACCAAGTACCCATCACAAACTCTTATCCCTCGCATTACATTATTTGCCATTTGCCTCTCATTTTCCTCTCCCCCACTTCACCTTTGCTGTTTTATTCGCCCTCTTTTCCGTTCGCCTCTTTTCGCTTGCCGCTTGTGTGCTTGTCTGTTGGATTGTTTGTCATGATGGCTCAAGACAATACAAAATTGTGTGACTTTTCCAATACCAACAATAATGATTTTCTTAGTACTCCGATTGCTCCTATTACCGATGCTGAGTCTTGTGAAATTAATGCTGCTCTGCTGAATCTTGTCATGAAAGATCAATTCTCTGGCCTTCCTAGTGAAGATGCCGCTACCCATCTAAACAACTTTTTTGATTTGTGTGATATGCAAAAGAAGAAAGACGTGGATAATATTATTGTTAAATTGAAACTATTTCCGTTTTCTCTTTGAGATCATGCTAAAACTTGGTTTTCGTCTTTGCCCAAAAATAGTATTGATTCATGGAATAAGTGCAAAGATGCTTTTATCTCTAAGTATTTTCCTCCCGCTAAGATCATCTCTCTTAGAAACGATATTATGAATTTTAAGCAACTTGATCTTGAGCATGTTGCACAAGGTTGGGATAGGATGAAATTAATGATACGTAATTGTCCTACACATGGTTTGAATTTATGGATGATCATACAAATTTTTTATGCTGGATTGAATTTTGCTTCTAGAAATATTTTAGATTCGGCCGCGGAGGCACTTTTATGGAAATCACTTTAGGAGAAGCTACTAAACTCCTAGATAATATTATAGTTAATTATTCTCAATGGCACACCGGAAGATCTACTAGTAAAAGGGTTCATGCAATAGAAGAGATCAATGTTTTGAGTGGAAAGATGGATGAACTTACGAAATTGTTTGCTAATAAGAGTGTTTCTTCTGATCCTGATGATAGGCCTTTGTCTACTTTGATTGAGAATAATAATGAATCTATAGATGTGAATTTTGTTGGTAGGAACAATTTTGGTAACAACGCTTATAGAGGAAACTTTAATCCTAGGCCGTTTCCTAGTAATTCCTCTAATAATTATGGTAAGTCCTACAACAACTCTTATGGAAATTTTAATAAGTTGCCCTCTGATTTTGAGACTAGTGTTAAAGAATTGATGTTTTATCAAAAGAATTTCAATGCTATGCTTGAAGAAAAATTGCCTAAGATTGATGAATTGGCTAGGAACGTGGATAGAATTTCTCTTGATGTTGATTCTTTGAAAATTAGATCTATTCCGCCTAAGCATGATATCAATGAGTCTCTCAAAGCTATGAGAATTTCAATTGATGAATGCAAAGAAAGAACCGCTAGGATGCGTGCTAAGAAAGATTGCTTTGTAAAAGTGTGTTCTTCTAGTTTTCATGATAATAGGGATGAAGATCTAAAAGTGATTGATTTGTCTCCTATTAAATCTTTGTTTTCCAATATTAATCTTGATAATGATGGACTGGAGATGAGTCAACTTTAGTTAGAAGGCGTCCCAATAATTCGGACTTTTTAGATCTTGATGCAAAAATTGGTAAAAGTGGGATCGAAGAGGTCAAAACTTTACATAGAAATGAACCCACTATTTTGGATTTCAAGGAATTTAATTATGATAATTGTTCTTTAATAGATTGTATTTCCTTGTTGCAATCCATGTTAAATTCTCCTCATGCTTATAGTCGAAATAAAGCTTTTACCAAACATATCGTTGATGCTTTAATGCAATCCTATGAAGAAAAGCTTGAATTAGAAGTTTCTATTCCTCGAAAACTTTATGATGAGTGGGAACCTACTATTAAAATTAGGATTGAAGATCATGAATTCTATGCTTTATGTGATTTGGGTGCTAGTGTTTCCACGATTCCAAAAACTTTGTGTGATGTGTTAGGTTTCCATGAATTTGATGATTGTTCTTTAAACTTGCACCTTGCGGATTCCACCATTAAGAAACCTATGGGAAGGATTACTGATGTTCTTATTGTTTCAAATAGGAATTATGTGCGTGTAGATTTTATTATTCTTGATATAGATTGCAATCCTACATGTCCTATTATTCTTGGTAGACCTTTCCTTAGAACGATTGGGGCAGTTATTGATATGAAAGAAGGGAATATTAGATTCCAATTTCCATTAAGGAAAGGCATGGAACACTTTCCTAGGAAGAAAATTAAATTACCTTATGAATCTATTATGAGAGCCACTTATGGATTGCACACCAAAGATGATGATACTTAGATCTATCCTTGTTTTTATGCCTAGCTAGGGGCGTTAAACGATAGGCCTTGTTGGGAGGCAATGCAATTTTATTTTTGTTCCTTGCTTTTTGTTCCTTTTTAGTAATAAATAATTCATCTAGCTTCTGGTTAGATGTGGTTTTGTGTTTTAATTAGTGTTTGTGCCAAGTAAAACCTTTAGGATAACCTACGATGATAGTTAATTTGATCTTGCTGAAAAACAGAAACTTTTGCGCGCACAATATTAGTTTTAATAAATCACAGAAACGTGCTTTTCAGTTGATTATTTTCGCAGAAGATTAATAAACAAATTATCTAGGACTTCCTAATTGATAAGAATTTTTTAAGTTCCAGAAGTTTGCGTTTGATACAGATTGCTACAGACTGTTCTGTTTTTGAGAGATTCTGTTTTTCGTGTGTTGTTAGCTTATTTTGATGAGTCTATGGTTAGTATCAGGGGGTATGAACCATAGAGAAGTTGGAATACAGTAGGTTTAACACCAATATAAATAAAGAATGAGTTCATTACAGTACCTTAAAGTGGTGGTTTGTTTTATTTCGCTAACGAAGCTCATGAGATTTTCTGTTGAGTTTTGTGTTGTGAAGTTTTCAAGTTTTGGGTAAAGATTTGATGGATTATGGAATAAGGAGTGGAAAGAGCCTAAGATTGGGGATGCCCAAGGCACCCCAAGGTAAAATTCAAGGACAACCAAAAGCCTAAGCTTGGGGATGCCCCGGAAGGCATCCCCTCTTTCGTCTTCGTCCATCGTTAACTTTACTTGATGCTATATTTATTCACCACATGATATGTGTTTTGCTTGGAGCATCTTGTATGATTTGAGTCTTTGATTTTTAGTTTACCACAATCATCCTTGCTGTACACACCTTTTGGGAGAGACACACATGAATCGGAATTTATTAGAATACTCTATGTGCTTCACTTATATCTTTTGAGGTAGATAATTTTGCTCTAGTGCTTCACTTATATCTTTTTAGAGCACGGTGGTGGTTTTATTTTATAGAAATTATTGATCTCTCATACTTCACTTAAATTATTTTGAGAGTCCTTTAGAACAGCATGGTAATTTGCTTTAGCTATAAAATTAGTCCTAATATGATAGGCATCCAAGATGGATATAATAAAAACTTTCGTATAGAGTGCATTGAATACTATGAGAAGTTTGGTACTTGATGATTATTTTGAGATATGAAGATGGTGATATTAAATTTGTGCTAGTTGAGTAATTGTGAATTTGAGAAATACTTGTGTTGAAGTTTGCAAGTCCCATAGCATGCACGTATGGTAACCGTTGTGTAACAAATTAGAAACATGAGGTGTTCTTTGATTGTGATCCTTTGTGTGGAGGTCGGGATCGCGCGATGGTTAACTCCTACCAACCCTTCCCCTAGGAGCATGCGTGTAGTGCTTGGTTTTGATGACTAGTAGATTTTTGCAATAAGTATGTGAGTTCTTTATGACTAATGTTGAGTCCATGGATTATACGCATTCTCACCCTTCCAACATTGCTAACCTCTTCGGTACCGTGCATTGCCCTTTCTCACCTTGAGAGTTGGTGCAAACTCCGCCGGTGCATCCAAACCCCGTGATATGATACGCTCTATCACACATAAACCTCCTTATATCTTCCTCAAAACAGCCACCATACCTACCTATTATGGCATTTCCATAGACATTCCGAGATATATTGCCATGCAACTTTCCACCGTTTCATTTATTATGACACGCTTCATCATTGTCATATTGCGTTGCATGATCATGTAGTTGACATCGTATTTGTGGCAAAGGCATCCTGCATAACTTATCATACATGTCACTCTAGATTCATTGCCATCCCGGTACACCGCAGGAGGCATTCATATAGAGTCATATTTTGCTCTAGTATCGAGTTGTAAATAAATAGAAGTGTGATGATCATCATTCATAGAGCATTGTCCCAAACAAAAAAAACAAAAAAAAGAAAGGCCAAATAAAAAAAGAGGCCCAAAAAAAGAAATAAAAAGGAACAATGCTACTATCCTTTTTTCCACAGTTGTGCTTCAAAGTAGCACCATGATCTTTATGATAGAGAGTCTCTTGTTTTGTCACTTTCATATACTAGTGGGAATTTTTCATTATAGAACTTGGCTTGTATATTCCAACAATGGGCTTCCTCAAATGCCCTAGGTCTTCCTGAGCAAGCAAGTTGGATGCACACCCACTTAGTTTCTTTTGTTGAGCTTTCATACATTTATAGCTCCAGTGCATCCGTTGCATGGTAATCCCTACTCCTTGCATTGACATCAATTGATGGGCATCTCCCTAGCCTGTTGATTAGCCTCGTCAATGTGAGACTTTCTCCTTTTTTATCTTCTTCACACAATCCCCATCATCATACTCTATTCCACACATAGTGCTATGTCCATGGCTCATGCTCATATATTGCGTGAAAGTTGAAAAAGTTTGAAAATTCTAAAGTATGAAACAATTGCTTGGCTGAAACTGGGGTTGTGCATGATTTGAATATTTTGTGTGACGAAGATGGAACATAGCCAAACTATATGATTTTGTAGGGATGAACTTTTTTTGGCCATGTTATTTTGAGAAGAGATAATTTCTTAGTTAGTATGCTTGAAGTATTACTATTTTTACGTCAATATTAAACTTTTATCTTGAATCTTTCGGATCTGATTATTCATGCCACAATAAAGAAAATTACATTGAAAAATATGCTACGTAGCATTCCACATCAAAAATTCTATTTTTATCATTTACCTACTCGAGGACGAGCAGGAATTAAGCTTGGGGATGCTTCATACGTCTCCAACGTATCTATAATTTTTGATTGTTCCATGCTATTATATTATCTGTTTTGGATGTTTATTGGGCTTTATTATACACTTTTATATTATTTTTGGGACTAACCTACTAACCGGAGGCCCAGTCCAAATTGCTGTTTTTTTTGCCTATTTCAGTGTTTCGGAGAAAAGGAATATCAAACAAAATGAAACCTTTGGGAGAGTGATTTTTGGAACAAACGCAATCCAGGAGACTTGGAGTGGACGTCAAGGAAGCGACGAGGTGGCCACGAGGCAGAAAGGCACATATTGTATTTTTGCCATCAAGGATAAAAGGATGGGGTTTATATCATATTGCTTGAGTTTATCCCTCTACATCATGTCATCTTGCCTAATGCGTTACTCTGTTCTTATGAACTTAATACTCTAGATGCATGCTAGATAGCGGTCGATGTGTGGAGTAATAGTAGTAGATGCAGAATCGTTTCGGTCTACTTGTCGCGGACGTGATGCCTATATACATGATCATGCCTAGATATTCTCATAACTATGCACTTTTCTATCAATTGCTCGACGGTAATTTGTTCACCCACCGTAATATTTATGCTATCTTGAGAGAAGCCACTAGTGAAACCTATGGCCCCCGGGTCTATCTTCCATCATATAAGTTTCCGATCTATTTTATTTTAGAATCTTTACTTTCCAATCTATTTAACAAAAATACCAAAAATATTTATCTTATTATCTCTATCAGATTTCACTTTTGCAAGTGGCCATGAAGGGATTGACAACCCCTTTATCGCGTTGGTTGCAAGGTTCTTATTTGTTTGTGCAGGTACGAGGGATTTG
Organism: Aegilops tauschii subsp. strangulata; assembly: GCF_002575655.3. Lineage (NCBI taxonomy): Eukaryota > Viridiplantae > Streptophyta > Magnoliopsida > Poales > Poaceae > Aegilops > Aegilops tauschii. Next base: position 22,316,035 of record NC_053035.3, on the reverse strand, counting down.
CGTGTAGTCTCCTACTGGATTGATACCTTGGTTCTCAAAAACTGAGGGAAATACTTACGCTACTTTGCTGCATCACCCTTTCCTCTTCAAGGGAAAACCAACGCAGTGCTCAAGAGGTAGCATGGAGCGAGGTAATGACTTATTGGAAATAATACATACCGATGTATACGATCCAATGAGTGTTGAAGCACGCGGTGGATATCGTTATTTTCTCACCTTCAAAGATGATTTGAGTAGGTATGGGTATATCTACTTGATGAAACACAAGTCCGGAACGTTTGAAAAGTTTAAAGAATTTTAGAGTGTACGGGAGAATCATCGTAACAAGAAAATAAAGTTTCTATGATCTGATCGCGGAGGCGAATATTTGAGTTACGAGTTTGGCCTTCATTTAAAACAATGTGGAATAGTTTCACAACTCACGCCACCTGGAACACCACAGCGTAATGGTGTGTTCGAACATCGTAACTGTACTTTATTAGATATGGTTTGTTCTATGATGTCTCTTATCGGTTTGCCACTATCATTTTGGGGTTATGCATTAGAGACAGCCGCATTCACGTTAAATAGGGCACCATCTAAATCCGTTGAGATGACATCGTATGAACTGTGGTTTGGCAAGAAACCCTAAGCTGTCATTTCTTAAAAGTTAGGGGATGCGACGCTTATGTCAAAAGGCTTCAGCCTGATAAGCTCAAACCCAAAGCGGAGAAGTGCGTCTTCATAAGATGCCCGAAAGAAACTATTGGGTATACCTTCTACCACAGATCTGGTCAAGAGTCAGTGCATGATTCTGCAAGTTCAAGTATGTTCTAAAACTCTGCATACTCATCAAACTGAATTTTTGTTGCTGTCATTCAATTAAATCTTTGTTGTTGTCATTTAAAATTCAGTTAGTTGTCACATGTGAATCTTGACACTTATATTCAGTCTCTCTTTATTCCATTGACACTTATTTTCTTTCTTTATTGGCAGTTAGTTACTGACAAAATTCATTCCATTAACACTTATATTCTCTCTTTATTCAGTGAGTTACTAACATTCATATCAACATCATACTCCTGACCATTTGTCACATGTGAATCTTTACAAGCAGAGAGGAAGAAAATGACTGGCCATTACAATCTGAACAAATCATGTAATCTAAACAAAATGACTGACCATTACAATCTTTGCATACTCTCTTTATTTACAAGCAGAGAGGAATCAAATTGTGTGACCATTACAATCTAACAAATCATGCCATACCTTCTTCAGAGTGCAGAGGAGTAGCACCACCACCACCGGACACGGGTAGACACTGGTGCACGTCGGTCTTAAACAAACAGTTTTTAACCCCTTTCCGCGACGGCATTCGGAACCGTCGCCAAGTGAGTGTGGGCGATAGGAGGTCCTTCCCACATGACACAGAAACCGTTGGGGATATGCCCTCCTAGCACACACGATCGGCAAAATGAGGTCATGTGTGACCGACAAGAACTCAAATACAGAAATATGTACAATAGTGCTGAAAAAAAATACAATTATACAGGCAAAATCATTTCCGGTCGTAAGTACATCCCACACAGTCAGTCACCACTAAACGTTTCCGTTCGTATATACATCCCACACAGTCACTACACAGAAAACGTTTGCGCAAGGTGGCGTAACGCAAAAGTTTTGAAGAGAATGTCGTGTGTGATTGTTCATTGATCCAACACGGTTTATTCCTAGAAACTGTGTGTGTTGCCCGAGGTCATCGCCCACGGTGATTACTCATTAACCGCTTGCAATAGGAAAACCCAATTAGCAAGCTAATTGGGCAATTAGCGGGCTAATTGCCCTATTATTAATAATCCATTTACTAATCTAATTGACATTCATATTAAGCACATAATATATTCCATTTCCACATTAAGGAAGCAGGATTTCATAATTGAAATACATCAGAGTACAACATGATATAGCTTCATAACTCAGCTACCCCATTACACAACTGCACCAGTGATACGTCTCCAACGTAACTATAATTTTTGATTGTTCCATGCTATTATATTATCCATCGATATGTCTCCAACGTATCTATAATTTTTTATTGTTCCATGCTATTATATTCTCTGTTTTGGATGTTTATGGGCTTTATTAAACACTTTTATATTATTTTTGGGACAAACCTATTGACTCAGAGCCCAGTGCCAGTTCCTGGTTTTTCCCTTGTTTCAGTGTTTCGAAGAAAAGGAATATCAAACGAAGTCGAAACGGAATGAAACCTTCTGGAGAAGTTATTTTTGGAAAGAAAGCAACCCGGGTGACTTGGAGTACACGTCAGGAAAGCAACGAGGGAGGCACGAGGCAGGGGGCGCGCCCACCCCCTGGGCGCGCCCTCCACCCTCGTGGGCCCCTCGTGGCTCCCCTGACGTATTTCTTCCTCCTATATATACCCATATACCCTAAAACCTTCGGAGAACAGAATAGATTGGGAGTTCCGCCGCCGCAAGCCTCTGTAGCCACCAAAAACCAATCGGGACCCTGTTCCGGCACCCTGCCGGAGGAGGGATCCCTCACCGGTGGCCATTTTCATCATCCCGGCGCTCTCGATGACGAGGAGGGAGTAGTTCACCCTTGGGGCTGAGGGTATGTACGAGTAGCTATGTGTTCGATCTCTCTTTCTCTCTCTCTCTCTCTCTCTCTCTCTCTCTCTCGTGTTCTTGAGGTGGTACGATCTTGATGTATCGCGAGCTTTGGTATTATAGTTGGATCTTATGATGTTTCTCCCCCTCTACTCTCTTGTAATGGATTGAGTTTTCCCTTTGAAGTTATCTTATCGGATTGAGTCTTTAATGATTTGAGAACACTTGATGTATGTCTTGCGTGGGATTACCGTGGTGACAATGGCTTATTCTATTCATTCACTTGATGTATGTTTTGGTGATCAACTTGCGGGTTCCGCCCATGAACCTATGCATAGGGGTTGGCACACGTTTTCGTCTTGACTCTCCGGCCGGTAGAAACTTTGGGGCACTCTTTGAGGTTCTATGTGTTGGTTGAATAGATGAATCTGAGATTGTGTGATGCATATCGTATAATCATACCCACGGATACTTGTGGTGACATTGGAGTATCTAGGTGACATTAGGGTTTTGGTTGATGTGTGTCTTAAGTTGTTATTTTACTACGAACTCTAGGGCTGTTTGTGACACTTATAGGAATAGCCCAATGGATTGATCGGAAAGAATAACTTTGAGGTGGTTTCGTACCCTACCATAATCTCTTCGTTTGTTCTCCGCTATTAGTGACTTTGGAGTGACTCTTTGTTGCATGTTGAGGGATAGTTATATGATCCAATTATGTTATTATTGTTGAGAGAACTTGCACTACTGAAAGTATGAACCCGAGGCCTTGTTTCCTAGCATTGCAATACCATTTACGCTCACTTTTATCGCTTGCTACCTTGCTGTTTTTATATTTTTCAGATTACAAAAACCTATATCTACCATCCATATTGCACTTGTATCACCATCTCTTCGCCGAACTAGTGCACCTATACAATTTACCATTGTATTGGGTGTGTTGGGGACACAAGAGACTCTTTGTTATTTGGTTGCAGGTTTGCTTGAGAGAGACTGTCTTCAACCTACGCCTCCTGCGGATGATAAACCTTAGGTCATCCACTTGAGGGAAATTTGCTACTGTCCTACAAACCTCTGCACTTGGAGGCCCAACAACGTCTACAAGAAGAAGGTTGCGTAGTAGACATCAAGCAGTTTCTGGCGCCGTTGCCGGGGAGGTGAGTGCTTGAAGGTATATCTTTAGATCTTCCAATCGAATCTTTTTGTTTCTTGTTTTAGTACTAGTTTAGTTTATAAAAGAAAACTACAAAAAAATGGAATTGAGTTTGCCTCATACGCTTCATCTTTTTCAATAACTTTCGTGACAATGATGGAAAGGAAAATTGTGGTCAAGTGCTAGAAAAAGAAGTCTATAGAATGTTTTGCACTAAATATTTGTATGATGAGCATGATTGCAATGTTGTTAGTATGAATTCCTTGAATATCTATGATGCTAATGATATGCAAAGCCACAAGCTTGGGGAAGCTATGTTTGATGAAGATGATATTTTTTGTCCCCCAAGCTTTGATGAGCAAATTTACTATAATGAAAGCATGCCTCCTATCTATGATGATTATTGTGATGACACGTATGCTTTAAAGAATAATGATAACCATGAAACTTGTCATCTTGATCTTAATTTTCATTCACATGATAGTTATTTTATTGAGTTTGCTCCCACTACTATTCACGAGAAGAAATTTGCTTATGTGGAGAGTAGTAAATTTTCTATGCTTGTAGATCATGAAAAGAATGCTTTAGGTTCTGGTTATATTTTTGAATTTATTCATGATGCTACTGAAAATTATTATGAGGGAGGAACATATGCTTGTAGAAATTGCAATAATATCAAGTTTCCTCTCTATGTGCTTAAAATCTTGAAGTTATGCTTGTTCTGCCTTCCTATGCTAATTGATTATTGTTCCAATAAGTTGTTTGCCCACAAAATCCCTATGCATAGGAAGTGGGTTAGACTTAAATGTGCTAGTCATATTCTTCATGATGCTCTCTTTATGTTTCAATTCTTATCTTTTATGTGAGTATCATCGAAATCATCATGCCTAGCTAGGGGCGTTAAACGTTACCGCTTGTTGGGAGGCAACCCAATTTTATTTTAGTTTCATGTTTTTTGGTTCTGTTTAGGAATAAATAATCATCTAGCTTCTGTTTAGATGTGGTTTTGTGTTTTAATTAGTGTTTTTGCCAAGTAGAACCTTTGGGAAGACTTGGGTGAAGTCTTTATGATCATGCTGTAAAACAAACAGAAACTTTAGCGCTCATGAGATTAGCTAAAACTTTTTACTGGAGAGTGCTATTTAGTTGATTCTTTTTGCAGATGATTACTAGACAAATTACTCAGGTCCACCAATTTATTGTAGAATTTTTTGAGTTCCAGAAGTATGCGTTTGATGCAGATTACTACAGACTGTTCTGTTTTTGACAGATTCTGTTTTCTATGTGTTGTTTGCTTATTTTGATGAATCTATGAGTAGTATCGGAGGGTATTAACCATATATAAGTTGGAATACAGTAGATATTACACAAATATAAATTTAGAATGAGTTCACAACAGTACCAAAAGTGGTGATTTATTTTCTTATACTAACGGAGCTTACGAGTTTTCTGTTGAGTTTTGTGTTGTGAAGTTTTCAAGTTTTGGGTAAAGATTCGATGGACTATGGAATAAGGAGTGGCAAGAGCCTAAGCTTGGGGATGCCCAAGGCACCCCAAGGTAATATTCAAGGACAACCAAGAGCCTAAGCTTGGGGATGCCCCGGATGGCATCCCCTCTTTCGTCTTCGTTCATCGGTAACTTTACTTGGAGCTATATTTTTATTCACCACATGATATGTGTTTTGCTTGGAGCGTCATTTTATTTTCTTTAGCTTTGCTTGCTGTTTGCATAAAATACTAAGATCTGAAATTCTTAAATGTTAGAGAGTCTTCACATAGTTACATAATTATACAACTACTCATTGATCTTCACTCATATCTTTTGGAGTAGTTTGTTGTTTGCTCTAGTGCTTCACTTATATCTTTTAGAGCACGGTGGTGGTTTTTTTTATAGAAACTATTATTCTCTCATGCTTCACTTATATTATTTTGAGAGTCTTAAACAGCATGGTAATTTTCTTAATCCTAATATGCCAGGTATTCAAGATTAGTAAAAACTTTCTTATGAGTGTGTTGAATACTAAGAGAAGTTTGATGCTTGATGATTGTTTTGAGATATGGAGGTAGTGATATTAAAGTTGTGCTAGTTGAGTAGTTGTGAATTTGAGAAATACTTGTGTTGAAGTTTGCAAGTCCCATAGCATGCACGTATGGTAAACGTTATGTAACAAATTTGAAAGATGAGGTGTTCTTTGATTGTCTCCTTATGAGTGGCGGTCGGGGACGAGTGATGGTCTTTTCCTACCAATCTATCCCCCTAGGAGCATGCGCGTAGTGCTTGGTTTTTGATGACTTGTAAATTTTTGCAATAAGTATGTGAGTTCTTTATGACTAATGTTGAGTCCATGGATTATACGCACTCTTACCCTTCCATCATTGCTAGCCTCTTCGGTACCGTGCATTGCCCTTTCTCACCTTGAGAGTTGGTGCAAACTTCGCCGGTGCATCCAAACCCCGTGATATTATACGCTCTTCCACACATAAAATTCCTTATATCTTCCTCAAAACAGCCACCATACCTACCTATTATGGCATTCCCATAGCCATTCCGAGATATATTGCCATGCAACTTTCCACCGTTCCGTTTATCATGACACGTTCATCATTGTCATATTGCTTTGCATGATCATGTAGTTGACATAGTATTTGTGGCAAAGCCACCATTCATAATTCTTTCATACATGTCACTCTTGGTTCATTGCATATCCCGGTACACCGCCGGAGGCATTCATATAGAGTCATACTTTGTTCTAGTATCGAGTTGTAATCATTGAGTTGTAAATAAATAGAAGTGTGATGATCATCATTTTCTAGACCATTGTCCCAAGTGAGGAATAAAAAAAAGAGAGAAAGGCCATAAAAAAGAGAAGGCCCAAAAAAAGAATGAGAGAAAAAGAGAGAAGGGACAATGCTACTATCCTTTTTACCACACTTGTGCTTCAAAGTAGCACCATAATCTTCATGATAGAGAATCTATTGTTTTGTCACTTTCATATACTAGTGGGAATTTTTCATTATAGAACTTGGCTTGTATATTCCAACAATGGGCCTCCTCAAGTGCCCTAGGTCTTCGTGAGCAAGCAAGTTGGATGCACACCCACTTAGTTTCTTTTGTTGAGCTTTCATATATTTTTAGCTCTAGTGCATTCGTTGCATGGCAATCCCTACTCCTTGCATTAACATCAATCGATGGGCATCTCCATAGCTCATTGATTAGCCTCGTTGATGTGAGACTTTCTCTTTTTTTGTCTTCTCCACATAACCCCCATCATCATATTCTATTCCACCCATAGTGCTATGTCCATGGCTCACGCTCATCTATTGCGTGAAGGTTGAAAAAGTTTGAGATTACTAAAGTATGAAACAATTGCTTGGCTTGTCATTGGGGTTGTGCATGATGAGAGCATTCTTGTGTGACGAAAATGGAGCATGACTAAACTATATGATTTGTAGGGATGAACTTTCTTTGGCCATGTTATTTTGAGAGGACATAATTGCTTAGTTAGTATGCTTGAAGTATTATTACTTTTATGTCAATATGAACTTTTATCTTGAATCTTTCGGATCTGAATATTCATACCACAATTAAGAAGAATTACATTGAAATTATGCCAAGTAGCATTCCACATCAAAAATTCTGTTTTTATCATTTACCTACTCGAGGACGAGCAGGAATTAAGCTTGGGGATGCTGATACGTCTCCAACGTATCTATAATTTTTGATTGTTCCATGCTATTATATTACCTGTTTTGGATGTTTATGGGCTTTATTAAACACTTTTATATTATTTTTGGGACTAACCTATTGACCCAGAGCCCAGTGCGAGTTCCTGTTTTTCCCTTGTTTCAGTGTTTCGAAGAAAAGGAATATGAAACGAAGTCGAAACGGAATGAAACCTTCTGGAGAAGTTATTTTTGGAAAGAAAGCAACCCGGGAGACTTGGAGTGCACGTCAGGAAAGCAACGAGGGAGGCACAAGGCAGGGGGCATTCCCACCCCCCTGGGCGCGCCCTCCACCCTCGTGGGCCCCTCGTGGCTCCCCTGACGTATTTCTTCCTCCTATATATACCCATATACCCTAAAACCTTCGGAGAACATAATAGATCGGGAGTTCCGCCGCCGCAAGCCTCTGTAGCCACCAAAAACCAATCGGGACCCTGTTTCGGCACCCTGCCGGAGGGGGGATCCCTCACCGGTGGCCATCTTCATCATGCCGGCGCTCTCCATGACGAGGAGGGAGTAGTTCACCCTTGGGGCTGAGGGTATGTACCAGTAGCTATATGTTTGATCTCTCTCTCTCTCGTGTTCTTGAGGTGGTACGATCTTGATGTATCGGGAGCTTTGCTATTATAGTTGGATCTTATGATGTTTCTCCCCCTCTACTCTCTTGTAATGGATTGAGTTTTCCCTTTGAAGTTATCTTATCGGATTGAGTCTTTAATGATTTGAGAACACTTGATGTATGTCTTCCGTGGGATAACCGTGGTGACAATGGCTTATTCTATTGATTCACTTGATGTATGTTTGGGTGATCAACTTGCGGGTTCCGCCCATGAACCTATGCATAGGGGTTGGCACACGTTTTCGTCTTGACTCTCCGGCCGGTAGAAACTTTGGGGCACTCTTTGAGGTTCTATGTGTTGGTTGAATAGATGAATCTGAGATTGTGTGATGCATATCGTATAATCATACCCACGGATACTTGTGGTGACATTGGAGTATCTAGGTGACATTAGGGTTTTGGTTGATGTGTGTCTTAAGTTGTTATTTTACTACGAACTCTAGGGCTGTTTGTGACACTTATAGGAATAGCCCAATGGATTGATCGGAAAGAATAACTTTGAGGTGGTTCGTACCCTACCATAATCTCTTCGTTTGTTCTCCGCTATTAGTGACTTTGGAGTGACTCTTTGTTGCATGTTGAGGGATAGTTATATGATCCAATTATGTTATTATTGTTGAGAGAACTTGCACTACTGAAAGTATGAACCCTAGGCCTTGTTTCCTAGCATTGCAATACCATTTACGCTCACTTTTATCGCTTGCTACCTTGCTGTTTTTATATTTTCAGATTACAAAAACCTATATCTACCATCTATATTGCACTTGTATCACCATCTCTTCGCCGAACTAGTGCACCTATACAATTTACCATTGTATTGGGTGTGTTGGGAACACAAGAGACTCTTTGTTATTTGGTTGCAGGGTTGCTTGAGAGAGACCATCTTCAACCTACGCCTCCCACGTATTGATAAACCTTAGGTCATCCACTTGAGGGAAATTTGCTACTGTCCTACAAACCTCTGCACTTGGAGGCCCAACAACGTCTACAAGAAGAAGGTTGCGTAGTAGACATCATCCATCTAGGATGTTTTATATGCATTTATATGCTATTTTATATGATTTTTGGGACTAACCTATTAAACCAGCGCCCAGTGCCAGTTTCTGTTTTTTCCTAGTTTTAGTGTTTCGAAGAAAAGGAATATCAAACGGAGTCCAAACGGAATGAAACCTTTGGGAGAGTTATTTTTGGAACGGAAGCAATCCAGGAGACTTGCAGTAGACATCAGGGAAGCTTTCAGGAAGCCACGAGCTAGGGAGGCGCGCCCTACCCCCTGGGCGCGCCCCCACCCTCGTGGGCCCCTCTTGGATCCCCTGACCGACTTCTTTCGCCTATATATGTCCATATACCCTAAAAACATCGAGGAGCACAATAGATCAGGAGTTCCGCCGCCGCAAACCTCCAGAGCCACGAAAAACAAATCGGGACCCCGTTTCGGCACCCTTCCGGAGGGGGGGTCCCTCTCCGGTGGCCATCTTCATCATCCCGGCGCTCGCCATGACGAGGAGGGATTAGTTCACCCTCGGGGCTGAGGGTATGCACCAGTAGCTATGTGTTTGATCTCTCTCTCTCTCGTGTTCTTGATTTTGCACGATCTTGATTTATCGCGAGCTTTGCTATTATAGTTGGATCTTATGATGTTTCTCCCCCTCTACTCTCTTGTAATGGATTGAGTTTTCCCTTTGAAGTTATCTTATCGGATTGAGTCTTTAAGGATTTGAGAACACTTGATGTATGTCTTGCATGTGCTTATCTATGGTGACAATGGGATAGTCGCGTGATCTACTTGATGTATGTTTTGGTGATCAACTTGCGGGTTCCGTGAGCTTGGGAATCTATGCATAGGGGTTGGCACATGTTTTCGTCTTGACTCTCCGGTAGAAACTTTGGGGCACTCCTTGAAGTACTTTGTGTTGGTTTGAATAGATGAATCTAAGATTGTGTGATGCATATCGTATAATCATACCCACGGATACTTGAGGTGACATTGGAGTATCTAGGTGACATTAGGGTTTTGGTTGATTTGTATCTTAAGGTGTTATTCTAGTACGAACTCTTGAATAGATCGATCCGAAAGAATAACTTTGAGGTGGTTTCGTACCCTACAGTAATCTCTTCGTTTATTCTCCGCTATTAGTGACTTTGGAGTGACTCTTTGTTGCATGTTGAGGGATAGTTATATGATCCAATTATGTTATTATGTTTGAGAGAACTTGCACTAGTGAAAGTATGAACCCTAGGCCTTGTTTCCTAGCATTCCAATACCGTTTTCGCTCACTTTTATCATTAGTTACCTTGCTGTTTTTATATTTTCAGATTACAAAAACCTTTATCTACCATCCATATTGCACTTGTATCACCATCTCTTCGCCGAACTAGTGCACCTATACAATTTACCATTGTATTTGGTGTGTTGGGGACACAAGAGACTCTTTGTTATTTGGTTGCAGGGTTGTTCGAGAGAGACCATCTTCATCCTACGCCTCCCACGGATTGATAAACCTTAGGTCATCCACTTGAGGGAAATTTGCTACTGTCCTAAAAACCTCTGCACTTGGAGGCCCAACAACGTCTAAAAGAAGAAGGTTGCGTAGTAGACATCAAGCTCTTTTCTGGCACCGTTGCCGGGGAGGTTAGTGCTTGAAGGTATATCTTTAGATCTTGCAATCAAATCTTTTTGTTTCTTGTTTTATCACTAGTTTCATCTATAAAAGAAAACTACAAAAAAATGGAATTGAGGGTGCCTCATATGCTCCATCGTTTTAATATCTTTCATGAGAATAAGGATTCCGATAATTGTGCCAAAATGCTAGAAGAAGAATGTATTAGAATGTTTGGCACTAAATCTTTGAATGATGAGCATGATTGCAATGTTGTTAGTATGAACTCTTTGAATATCCATAGTACTAATGATGATCGCACTAGTCATGATGAAAATGTCTCGTATAAGCATGTCAATTTTTGTGGAGTGCATAGAGTTTGCAAGTACACACCAAATAGGGAAGATAGATTTTGCAAGAGGCATAAGTATGTAGAAACTAAATGGTTGCAAGAAAGGCTAGATGGTTGTGCTGAAAATTTAAAATTTCTTTGCCATCCTTGTGAACTTTGCAATGAACATGGTCATTTAAATATCCAATGAAAATTGTTTCATGATCGTATCGTGTCCAAAAATTGTGATGACTTGATTTCCCTTGAACATCATAATGAACTTAGTTTGCTTGTGGGTTATGAAGAAATGAAACGTATAACTAAGGATATGCCAGAGTTTGTCCTTGATAAAGTTCTTGATTTTGATCTAGAAGAAATTTTTATGTATTGTGCGGTGAATTGCATTGAAAATCCTTATATTGCCAATTACATAAGGAAAAGAAAACAAATAGAAGATGAAGAGAATACTAATGAAAGGGAAGAGACTTCCCAATATCCTCCTATTCTTTCTTATGATGAATCAGGTAACGAGGAGGAGCTTTCTATTCAACCAATCTCATTAATAAGGAGCTCAGAAAAGAGGGTTAAACCCACACATGATGTGAAGAAGAAAAAGAAAAGACGGAGAAGCAAAGGTAGAAAGGTATCCCACCCAAATGATGTTGCTCCTACTACTCATTGTGATGATGATAATTGCTACACTATTGGTGCTATCCATACTATTAATGATGAGAGTGATTATGCTTATGATATGAAAAAACCCAAGCTTGGGGATGCTATGTTTGATGAGAATGACATGTTTGAGAATATATTTGCTGCAATTAATGTTTGTCCCAAGCTGGGGGATGCTATGTTTAATGAAGATGATATTTTTAGCCTCCCAAGTTTTGATGAGCAAATTTATTATGATGATAGCATGCCTCCTATTTATGATGATTATTGCGATGACACTTATGCTATGAAAAGTAGTGATGATTATATTTATAAAACTTGTCATGATTATGATTACCCCTTTTCCAAACATTACTCTTTTAATGTGGAAACAATTTATAGTATTCGAGTCTCTTATGTTACTCCCACTATTCCGATTGAGAAGAATTTTGCTTATGTAGAGAGTAGTAAATTTTCTATGCTTGTAGATCATGAAAAGAATACTTTACGTGCTGGTTATATTGTTGAATTCATTCATGATGCTACTGAAAATTATTATGAGGGAGGAATATATGCTTGTAGGAATTGCAGTAATTTCAAGTTTCCTCTCTATGTTCTTAAAATCTTGAAGTTATGCTTGTTTTGCCTTCCTATGCTAGTTGATTATTGTTCCCATAAGTTGTTTGCTTAGAAAATCCCTATGCATAGGAGGTGGGTTAGACATAAATGTGCTAGTCATATTCTTCATGATTCTTTCTTTATGTTTCAATTCTTATCTTTTATGTGAGCATCATTTTCATCATCATGCCTAGCTAAAAAGGCAATAAAGAAAGGCGCTAGTGGGAGACAACCCAATATTTACCTTTACTGTTTTTGTGTGTTCACATGATTATGCTACTGTAGTAATCATGTTTTATAGCTTTTGTATCAATGAAGTGCCAAATAAGACCTTTAGGATAACCTACGGTGATAGTTAATTTGATCTTGCTGAAAAACAGAAACTTCTGCGCGCACGAGATTAGTTTTCATAAATCACAGGAACGTGCTTTTCAGTTGATTTGTTTTGCAGAAGATTAAATAACAAATTTCTTAGGACTTCCTAATATGGTAGAATTTTTGGAGTTTCAGAAGTATACGTTTGATACAGATTTCTACAGACTGTTCTATTTTTGACAGATTCTGTTTTCTTTTGTTGTTTGCTTATTTTGATGAATATATGAGTAGTATCATAGGGTATGAACCATATAGAAGTTGGAATGCAGTAGATATTACACCAATATGAATTTAGAATGAGTTCATTACAGTACCTTAAAGTGGTGATTTATTTTCTGTTGAGTAGTATCATAGGGTATGAACCATAGAGAAGTTGGAATACAGTAGGTTTAACACCAATATAAATAAAGAATGAGTTCATTACAGTACCTTAAAGTGGTGGTTTGTTTTATTTCGCTAACGGAGCTCATGAGATTTTCTGTTGAGTTTTGTGTTGTGAAGTTTTCAAATTTTGGGTAAAGATTCGATGGACTATTGAATAAGGAGTGGCGAGAGCCTAAGCTTGGGGATGCCCAAGGCACCCCAAGGTAATATTCAAGGACAACCAAGAGCCTAAGCTTGGGGATGCCCCAGAAGGCATCCCCTCTTTCGTCTTCGTTCATCGGTAACTTTACTTGGAGCTATATTTTTATTCACCACATGATATGTGTTTTGCTTGGAGCGTCATGTCATTTTATTTTGTTTTGCTTGCTGTTTGAATAATATCCCAAGATCTGAAATTCTTAAATGTTAGAGAGTCTTCACATAGTTGCATGATTATTCGACTACTCATTGATCTTCACTTATATCTTTCGGAGTAGTTTGTCATTTGCTCTAGTGCTTCACTTATAACCTTTTAGAGCACGGCGGTTGTTTTATTTTGAAGAAATAGATGAACTCTCATGCTTCACTTATATTATTTTGAGAGTCCTAAACAGCATGGTAATTTGCTTTGCTTATAAAATTAGTCCTAATATGATGGGCATCCAAGTTGGGTATAATAAAAACTTTCATATAGAATGCATTAAATACTATGATAAATTTGATACTTGATAATTGTTTTGAGATATATAGGTGGTAATGTTAGAGTCATGCTAGTTGGGTAATTATGAAATTGAGAAATACTTGTGTTAAGGTTGGCAAGTCCTGTAGCATGCACGTATGGTGAACGTTGTGTGACAAATTTGAAGCATGGGGTGTTCTTTGATTGCCTTCCTTATGAGTGGAGGTCGGGATCGCGCGATGGTTAACTCCTACCAACCCTTCCCCTAGGAGCATGCGTAGTAGTACTTTGCTTCGAGGGCTAATAAACTTTTGCAATAAGTATATGAGTTCTTTATGACTAATGTGAGTCCATGGATTATACGCACTCTTACCCTTCCGCAATTTGCTCGCCTCTACGGTACCGTGCATTGCCCTTCCTCACCTTGAGAGTTGGTGCAAACTTCGCCGGTGCATCCAAACCCCGTGATACGATATGCTCTATCATACATAAACCTCCTTATATCTTCCTCAAAACAGCCACCATACCTACCTATTATGGCATTTCCATAGCCATTCCGAGATATATTGCCATGCAACTTTCCACCGTTCCGTTTATTATGACACACTCCATCATTGTCATATTGCTTTGCATGATCATGTAGTTGACATCGTATTTGTGGCAAAGCCACCGTGCATAATTTTTTATACATGTCACTCTTGAATCATTGCACATCCCGGTACACCGCCGGAGGCATTCATATAGAGTCATATTTTGTTCTAAGTATCGAGCTGTAATTCTTGAGTTGTAAGTAAATAAAAGTGTGATGATCTTAATTATTAGAGCATTGTCCCAGTGAGGAAAGGATGATGGGGACTATGATTCCCCCACAAGTCGGGAGGAGACTCCGGACGAAAAAAAAGGAGAAAAAAAAGGCCATAAAAAAAAGAGAAAAGGCCCAAATAAAAAACAAAACAAAAATGAGAGAAAAAGAGAGAAGGGGCAATGCTACTATCCTTTTACCACACTTGTGCTTCAAAGTAGCACCATGATCTTCATGATAGAGAGTCTTCTATTTTGTCACTTTCATATACTAGTGGGAATTTTTCATTATAGAACTTGGCTTGTGTATTGCAATGATGGGCTTCCTCAAATGCCCTAGGTCTTCGTGAGCAGGCAAGTTGGATGCACACCCACTTAGTTTCTTTTTGATGAGCTTTCATACATTTATAGCTCTATTCCATCCGTTGCATGCCAATCCCTACTCCTCGCATTGACATCAATTGATGGGCATCTCCATAGCCCGTTGATTAGCCGCGTCAATGTCAGACTTTCTCATTTTTTGTCTTCTCACATAATCCCTATCATCATACTCTACTCCACCCATAGTGCTATATCCATGGCTTATGCTCATGTATTGCGTGTGGGTTGAAAAGGCTGAAGCGCGTTAAAAAGTATGAACCAATTTCTTGGCTGAAACCAGGCTTGTGCATGATGGGAGCATTTTGTGTGACGAAAATGAAGCATGGCCAAACTATATGATTTTGTAGGGATAAGCTTTCTTTGGCTATGTTATTTTGATAAGACATAAACTGCTTGGTTAGCATGCTTGAAGTATTACAATTTTTATGTCAATATTAAACTTTTATCTTGAATCTTTTGGATCTGAACATTCTTGCCACAATAAAGAAGATTACATTGATAAATATGTTAGGTAGCATTCCACATCAAAAATTCTGTTTTTATCATTTACCTACTCCAGGACGAGTAGGAATTAAGCTTGGGGATGCTTGATATGTCTCCAACGTATCTATAATTTTTGATTGTTCCATGCTATTATATTATCCATCTAGGATGTTTTATGTGCATTTATATGCTATTTTATATGATTTTTGGGACTAACCTATTAACCCAGAGCCCAGTGCCAGTTTCTGTTTTTTCCTTGTTTCAGTGTTTCGAAGAAAAGGAATATCAAACGGAGTCCAAACAGAATGAAACCTTCGGGAGAGTGATTTTTTGAACGGAAGCAATCCAGGAGACCTGGAGTAGACGTCAGGGAAGCTTCAAGGAAGCCACAAGGCAGGGAGGCGCGCCCTACCCCCTGGGCGCGCCCCCACCCTCGTGGGCCCCTCGTGGCTGCCCTGACCGACTTCTTTCGCCTATATATGTCCATATACCCTAAAAACAATGAGGAGCACAATAGATCGGGAGTTCCGCCGCCGCAAACCTCCAGAGCCACGAAAAACCAATCGGGACCCCGTTCCGGCACCCTGCGGGAGGGGGGATCCCTCTCCGGTGGCCATCTTCATCATCCCGGCGCTCGCCATGATGAGGAGGGAGTAGTTCACCCTCGGGGTTGAGGGTATGTACCAGTAGCTATGTGTTTGATCTCTCTCTCTCGTGTTCTTGATTTGGCATGATCTTGATGTATCGCGAGCTTTGCTATTATAGTTGGATCTTATGATGTTTCTCCCCTCTACTCTCTTGTAATGGATTGAGTTTTCCCTTTGAAGTTATCTTATCGGATTGAGTATTTAAGGATTTGAGAACACTTAATGTATGTCTTGCACGTGCTTATCTGTGGTGACAATGGGATATTCACGTGATCTACTTGATGTATGTTTTGGTGATCAACTTGCGGGTTCTGTGACCTTGGGAATCTATGAATAGGGGTTGGCACATGTTTTCGTCTTGACTCTCCGGTAGAAACTTTGGGGCACTCCTTGAAGTACTTTGTGTTGGCTTGAATAGATGAATCTGGGATTGTGTGATGCATATCGTATAATCATACCCACGGATACTTGAGGTGACATTGGAGTATCTTGGTGACATTAGGGTTTTGGTTGATTTGTGTCTTAAGGTGTTATTCTAGTACGAACTATTGAATAGATCGATCCGAAAGAATAACTTTGAGGTGGTTTCGTACCCTACAATAATCTCTTTGTTTATTCTGCAATTAGTGACTTTGGAGTGACTCTTTGTTGCATGTTGAGGGATAGTTATATGTTCCAATTATGTTATTATTGTTGAGAGAACTTGCACTAGTGAAAGTATGAACCCTAGGCCTTGTTTCCTAGCATTGCAATACCGTTTTCGCTCACTTTTATCATTAGTTACCTTGCTGTTTTTATATTTTCAGATTACAAAAACCATTATCTACCATCCATATTGCACTTGTATCACCATCTCTTCGCCGAACTAGTGCACCTATACAATTTACCATTGTATTGGGTGTGTTGGGACACAAGAGACTCTTTGTTATTTGGTTGCACGGTTGTTCGAGAGAGACCATCTTCATCCTACGCCTCCCACGGATTGATAAACCTTAGGTCATCCACTTGAGGGAAATTGGCTACTATCCTACAAACCTCTGCACTTGGAGTCCCAACAACGTCTACAAGAAGAAGGTTGCGTAGTAGACATCAACCAGCAGCAAGTTTCACATGCAACATCTAGAACCTTTTGAAATTAGCATCATAGACGGTACATAGAGAGATGCATCTCATCTGGAAAACTGCTGAAGCGGAAGGCGAATATTGAGCCTTCATTCATGTTGAAGGTCTTTGCAACTTTAGGCCAGTGCCTGTGGATGATTGACCGTCCATACTTCGACCTCTTCAGGAACACTTCAATATTGAACCGTGGATGTTGTATGAAAACTTTCCTCGTCTCCTGACCACAGAGGTGGTTTGAGAGGTAATCATCTGTGAAGCCTGAAAACAAGGATGTGCGTAAATATCTTCTCTATATTGGAAATGGGGGAAAGGAATACAAAAAGGCAAGGTATAGTAGTTAGTACCATCTTGTAAACCTCAGTGCTTCCCATTGTTTCCCTGCAACACATATAAGGTAGTTAGTCATCAGGTTAAATAAGGGTTCGCATGCTATCAGTAAAATATGTTGATGATAAATAAGCACATTGCAGATTCATCAGATTAATTCAAGCCACATGGAAAACCCATTTATCCAAACCAAGCATGATTAAGAACTAGGAAATATTGCACTTGTATATGTTTCTCATGTATTAAGTGCAGCCAAGTTTGATTTATTCCTCACATGGTATACAATAACAGAATGCAGCCACAGCAATTAAACATCGCATTGCAGAATTGAACCAAGCAGTTAACTAAACACCACAACAAATGAATCAAACGTTAACTGAGCACCACATTGCCAATATAACATACTCCTAATAGAAGATCAGACAGTTAACCAAACCAAGCATGCTTAACAACTTGGAAATATAGCAATTGTATTTGTTTCTCATGCATTTAGTACAGCCAAATTCGATTTATTCCTCACATGGTATACAATAAGAGAATGCAGCCACATCAATTGAACATCGCATTGCAGAATTGAACCAAGCAGTTAACTAAACACCACAACAAATGAACCAAACGTTAACTGAGCACCACATTGCACAATATAACATACTCCTAATAGAAGATCAAACAGTTAACCAAACCAAGCATTCTTAACAAGTTGGAAATATAGCAATTGTATTTGTTTCTCATATATTTAGTACATCCAAATTCGATTTATTCCTCACATGGTATACAATAACAGAATGCAGCCACAACAATTGAACATCGCATTGCAGAATTGAACCAAGCAGTTAACTAAACACCACAACAAGTGAACCAAGGCACAACAAATGAACCAAGCAGTTAAGTAAACACCAATTGAACAATATAATATACTCCTAATAGAAGATCAGACAATTAACCAAACCAAGCATGCTTAACAACTTGGAAATATTGCACCCTGAAGAATTGAACATCACATTTGCAGAATTGAACCAAGCAGTTAATTGAACACCACATTGCACGACATATAGAACATATACACTATAGCAGAAGATTGCATGGTGAAAGTAGATAGCACAATTCACTAGAATTTGTTAAGGAAAGGCAGTAGCTAGCAAACTGAACATGGGTCCTTATAGTGAGCTAATAAGACAAGCTACTCCTCACTGTCGGAGATATCGATGACGATTGGCTCCTTGGACATGGAAGAGGGCGAGGCCTCCGCATCGTGGGTGCCCTCGTTGTTGTCGTGAGTTGCCTGAGCCGCTCCGGGCATCAACCTTCTAGCTCTCGGGATGAGGTAAGCACGTGCACGCTGAGAAAACACCTTGTAGTCTTTGTCGAAGGCAGCGACGGTGGCCTCGAGAAAACGCCACGAACTGTTGTTTAAAGCAGCCAACCTCGTCGGGGCGTCGGTGCGCGAGGCGTCAATGGTGGCCTCGACGGCGAGGTGCTCCTCCAAAGTCTGGGGGTCGGCACAAATGGTAGCCATCGCGACCTCATCCGCACGTGCGGCCGCGTTTTGCTTCTCCGCTGCCAAATGCTCCTTGAGGTCCTGGCTATACAGTGTGCACCATGGCTTAGGCTGGCGCTTATTTGGTGGAGGGGTCGGTGATTAGGGTGGAAGGTGTCGCGCTCCCGCCGGCGGCCGGGGCATGCGGGATGTGGAAGGAGGACGAGGATGGGGGTCGGGTGTGGATTACCTACCTGGATAGGCGAGGATAGCATCGTGAAGGAGGGTCGCCGGCGAGGAGGCGGCGGCGCTGCAAGCAAAGAGTGAAGGTTTCAACTTGGAAAGAAATGCGGAAAGAGGGGAAATGTGGCTTTTGGTAAGGGGGAGGGGGCGGGGAGGTAGATATTTCCGCGGAAGCCGAAAATCTGGAATCGCTTCAAACAAAAAACTGGCGCGCAAAGTGTCATCAGACACGGTCCCTTATTCAGACACGGTCCAAAGATATTTTGTGCTGCATCTCACATGGTTGGTTATAATAAACTGTGTAAGATCTACTTGATTTTTGGTCTTGATTTGAATTACATAATGGGGTCATAGCGGCCATGGACGGTGTTTGAATTGCTAGACCTTTTATCTGAAGTGATCATAAAAGAATTGGAATTATTCCGGGTTCGTTTGGACATTTTTATGCATTAAGTGAGTT
This sequence comes from Aegilops tauschii subsp. strangulata, assembly GCF_002575655.3. Lineage (NCBI taxonomy): Eukaryota > Viridiplantae > Streptophyta > Magnoliopsida > Poales > Poaceae > Aegilops > Aegilops tauschii. The sequence continues at coordinate 22,296,373 of NC_053035.3, read as the reverse complement.
TTCAATGCATTTATGTGCATAATTCAAATTTGAACTACATGCACATGCTCCAGTGCATATAAATTCGTTGAAAAATCAAATCTTTGTCCTTGGGTGCATGCTTAGGTCCCATGCAAGAAATGGGAATGAATTTCAAACACCATGGCACCGTTGATTGCCGGCAAAACATTGAGATGCCTGGTTTTTAAATTATCGTAAATCCAAAACTCGTCTGAAATTCATGAAACTTGGCATGCTATCATGGAGCGGCATCAACATGCTGTGGTACGAATTTTGTCCCATTTGGGGCAGGTTTGGGTATATGCTTCTCACAAACCAGAGCTTCTCACAACAAGCATGATGGTTTTCGGTAGGGAACGTCCCACCTTTGGGGACGAAACGATATCCATTGCCTCTTATTTCTTTCAAGTTTTTTTCTTGTGCCAACATAGAATAACAGGAGTGTTGTGTGAATTTTTGTGATTTTTCGGGGTTCGTTTGGACATTTTATGCATTAACTAAGTTTTCAATGCATTTATGTGCATAATTCAAATTTGAACTACATGCGCATGCTCCAGTGCATATAAATTGGTTGAAAAATCAAATATGTGTCCATGGGTGCATTCTTAGATCCCATGCAAGAAATGGGAATGAATTTCAAACACCAGGGCACCGTTGATTGCCGGCAAAACATTGAGATGCCTGGTTTTTAAAATCTAGTAAATCCAAAACTTGTCCGAAATTCATGGAACTTGGCATGCTATCATGGAGCGGCATCAACATGCCGTGGTACAAATTTTGTCCCATTTGGGGCAGGTTTGGGTATATGCTTCTCACAACTAGCATGATGGTTTTCGATAGGGAACGTCCCACCTTTGGGGACGAAACGATATCCATTGCCTCTTATTGCTTTCAAGTTTTTTTCTCGTGTCAACACCGAACAACAGTTTTGTGAATTTTTGTGATTTTTCGGGGTTCGTTTGGACATTTTTATGCATTAACTGAGTTTTCAGTGCATTTATGTGCATAATTCAAATTTGAACTATATGCGCATGCTCCAGTGCATATAAATTGGTTGAAAAATCAAATATGTGTCCTTGGGTGCATGCTTAGGTCCCATGCAAGAAATGGGAATGAATTTCAAACACCAGGGCACCATTGATTGCCGGCAAAACATTGAGATGCCTGGTTTTTAAATTCTAGTAAATCCTAAACTCGTCAGAAATTCATGAAACTTGGCATGCTATCATGGAAGGGCACCCGACATGCTGTGGTATTTTTCGTGTCCATTTTGAGAGAAGGCGCACTCGAATAATGACTGCCAACAAAGTCATTTTGAAAAAAAATAGCTGCCACTTTAATATCTCAAACGTTTGTATAATTCAAACCATGTGTGTTCGGTTAACCATTCACGTGACGCCACGTGTCTTGGTTTTAACGGCTATAGGAGGTGTCGTGTGGACATCTGCTTGACTGAACGGGAGGCGTGCGAGCGCAGTCCGGTGCGCAGTCTCACCGGGAAGCGTACAAGCTGTTCAACGCAGGATCTGTGCATCTCTTCAACGCAAACGGTTCAGACTACGGTATTTAAATTAAAGCCAGACTTTGGCGCTAAGCCAAGAGACACTGCGATTTGTCAAAAGATGTAGCTAAAAATCAAAATCAATATCTATTTTTTGCAACTAAAATTCAGTAAATAAGCATAGATTTCATTCATACTACAGGTTAAGCAGTCGTTCTCACCGGGAAGCGAGACAGCCTTGGACCACCGCCCGCCTCGCTCCCACTGGTCTATATTAATGGCGCCGCCGAGCGGCCGCACCCCCCCATCCTCGCAACACACACAATTCCTGTCTCTCCGCCCGCATCCTCGACGTCGCTCTGAGTCCTCAAAGCTGTCAGTGTACGAGGATGCTGCCGAAGCGCCCCATCGGAGGGAGTGGCCACGCCGGGGCTGCTGAAGCACCAGAGCACGGCGTGAATATGGAGACAGGGGTTCCCGTCCCCGCCGACGAGGTGGAGAACGAGGCTGCCAACAAGTGGAGGCGGGTCGAGAAAGAACCGCAAGCGACTCCAGCAGGCCTAGACTTCATCAACAACCTCCCCGATGATATGTTGATAGTCATCATATCCCTCCTCCCAATCAGAAATCGGGCGAGGACAACAGCCGTTTCTCGGCGGTGGCACACCCTATGGCTCTGCACCCCTGTCGACCTCCTCCACGCCCACAAGCTCTGCCATGGCTATCGCCAAAACTTGGATGCGTTCTCCCAGATCCTCGGCAGTCACAATGGCCCAATCAAAGGCCTTATCGCGGGAAAGTTCTGTTCCAATGGCAAGGAGCGAGCCAAGCTTGACGAGTGGTTCCGATCTCGCGCCATATATCAGCTCGAGAAGCTAAGTTATAATGATGGGCATATGAGCTTGCTGCCAACGTCCGCGCTCCGCTTCGCGCCCACGCTGCGCCTCGCCAAGTTCAAGAACTGCCATTCCCCCCCCTTAATGACGCGCCCACTCTTTTTCTACCACGACTGAAGCACCTCGAGCTCGTCGCCATCCACATCCCAAATGATGACATGGAGCGCCTGCTCCGCGGCTGTACTGCACTCGATTTCCTTCGTCTTCAAGAGATGAATTGGTCGAGTACCTTGCACATCACCTCCAGGACTCTCCGCACTATTTATGTGTGTTGCTGGTGCTGCAACGAGAGATCACAAAAGGTGGACCACAATATGGTCATCCAGGACACACCTTCACTTGAGAGATCACTTGTAGTTGATCAACAAGGTCCAACAAGAATCAATGTCATTTCTGCGCCGAAATTGAAAGTGGTGGGCTACTCGTCTGTCAAATACTACAACTTTCAGGTACAACAGTCGCCTTATATACCTCTCCTTCTTGATATCAATGTTATTTCTAGTTTTGAAGATGTATGTTCGTCTATCATCCAGCGAAGCTGCACCCAGACTCTGGGCACAGTGAAGCTCTTGGCACTAGAATATGTCATCCCCAACCTGGACCAATTTTCAGTTGCCTGAGATGCTTTCCGTGCCTGAAGAAGCTGTATATCGAGGTGATGTTCCTTTCCTGTTAAATGTTAACCATAAGGGAGTTCAATTTTTTGCACCTTTTCCCAAGTTTACAATGACTATGTACTATGATTTCTGAAGGAATTTTGGAGGATTTTAGGACATAAGCCCCCACCCCATATTGGTTGCTTCATTCATATGGTTACAATCGTCCATAAGCATTTCTCCTTTGGATTCATATGTACTAGTTCTTAGGGAATTTTTCATCCAGTCCAACCTCTTGTGATGAAGGCTACGTGTTTCTAGATTGTAACCAAATTAATGCCCATGTTAATCATCACAGATCAAAGATGGCACGTTGGTGCATTTTACAAATCCTGCAAACCAAATGGGCGTGTAGCAGTGTTCAAAACTGCATGTAGGAACTAACACGTTCTCTTCTTTTGCAGTGCATATTAGGCCCGGTGGAGATGTTGATAACGACAATCAAATCGAATGCCCGGATCTGCGTCTCTCACATATTACTTTGAACTCCTACCGAGGGACCCCACCGGAGATTACACTCGCCATGTTCTTTCTTGCTAGAGATAAGGTACTGAGGGTACTGAGGTTGAACACACATTTAATTAGGAAAGATCAATGGTATGATTATTAGAGGCGGCTGGTACTGCGGAATGGAAGTGCCTCCAAAAATTCCAAACTTCGTATTGGAAGAGCATACGGCAAAGCAATTGGAAGTTATTGTGTCATACCCATACATGACTTGTCAGCGGCTGATCCCTTTTCAGAAATGACGCAGCTTACAATGTTTGAATTTGGGCGTTGTAATCTTTGACTTGAACCTTGCAATACTTATGGTATTTGTTATATTGAACCATTTCTGTTCTCTTGTCTCAACGCAAACAGTTCATCCGGGTGAACCACATGTCGTACATCGCACACACCTTGATTTGGCTGACCGTTTCTTTTGTGTTGCCTAATCACAAACAGTTCATCCGAGTGAACTGTATGATGTACATTCATAACCCACAAGTATAGGGGATCAATTGTAGCCTCTTTCGATAAGTAAGAGTGTTGAACCCAACGAGAAGCTAAAGGTAGAACAAATATTCCCTCAAGTTCTATCGACCACCGATACAACTCTACGCACGCTTAACGTTCGCTTTACCTAGAACAAGTATGAAACTAGAAGTACTTTGTCGGTGTTTTCGGATAGGTTTGCAAGATAATAAAGAGCACGAAAATAAAAAGTAGGGGCTGTTTATATAAATACACAATAAAGTAAATATAGCGAGTGTGGAAAAGTGGTGGTAGGAGTTGCGAAATTGTCCCTAAGCAATTGACTACGTTACTAGACCGATAGCAAGTTTTATGTGGGAGAGGCCACTGCTAGCATGTCATCCCTGACTTGGAATTCTATGCACTTATGATTGGAACTATTAGCAAGCATCCGCAACTACTAACGTTCATTAAGGTAAAACCCAACCATAGCATTAAGATATATTTGTCCCCCTTCAATCCCGTATGCATCAATTTCTATGCTAGGTTGAAGCTTCTGTCACTCTTGCCCTCCAATACATAGTCCTATCAACATACAACTAACCCTATGGTGTGATCCACGCGCGCGCTCATATGATGGGCACCAAAGGACAGCAACATAACCACAAGCAAATTAAATCAATCATAGCAATTCATCAACCACCGATAGGACAACGAAAATCTACTCAGACATCATAGGATGGCAACACATCATTGGATAATAATATGAAGCATAAAGCACCATGTTCAAGTAGAGGGTACAGCGGGTTGCAGAAGAGTGGACCGTTGTAGATAGAGGGGGAAGGTGATGGAGATGTTGGTGAAGATGGCGGAGGTGTTGGTGAAGATCGCGGTGATGATGATAGTGGCCACGGCAGCGTTCCAACGCCACCGGAGGAGAGGGGGAGAGGGGGCCCCTTCTTCCTCTTCTTCCTTGACCTCCTCCCTAGATGGGAGAAGGGTTTCCCCTCTGGTCCTTGGCCTCCATGGCATGGGAGGGGCGAGAGCCCCTCCGAGATTGGATTTGTCTCTCTGTCTCTCTCTGTTTCTGCGTTCTGGTATGCTGCCCTTTCACCGTTTCGTATATATATATGGAGATCCGTAACTCCGATTAGACTAAAACATTCGCCGTGATTTTTTTTACCAAAAATTAGCTTTCGTGCGGCCGAAGAAGGGCATCAACCGCCTTACGGGTGGCCCACGAGGGTCAGGGGCACGCCCAGGGGGGGCAGGCGCGCCCCCTGCCTCGTGGCCACCTTGGGCACCGTCTCACGTTAATTCTTCTTCCGAAATTCTCCAAATATTCCAAAAATATTCTCCGTCCGTTTTTATCCCGTTTGGATTTCGTTTGATATGGGATTTCTGCGGAACATAAAACATGCAACAAACAGGAACTGGCACTGGGCACTGGATCAATATGTTAGTCCCAAAAATAGTGTAAAAAGTTGCCAAAAAGTATATGAAAGTTGCATAATATTGGCATGGAACAATCAAAAATTATAGATACGACGGAGACGTATCAGAATCCCCAAGCTTAATTTCTGCTCGTCCTCGAGTAGGTAAATGATAAAAACGATAATTTTTTATGTGGAATGCTACCTAGCATAATCTTGATCATGTATCTAATCATGGCATGAATATTAAGATACGAGTGATTCAAAGCAATAGTCTACCATTTGACATAAAAACAATAATACTTCAAGCCTACTAATAAAGCAATCATGTCTTTTCGAAATAACAAGGCCAAAGAAAGTTATCCCTACAAAATCATATAGTCTGGCTATGCTCCATCTTCACCACACAAAATATTCACATCATGCACAACCCCGATGACAAGCCAAGCAATTGTTTCATACTTTTGACGTTCTCAAACCTTTTCAACTTTCACGCAATACATGAGCGTGAGCCATGGACATAGCACTATGGGTGGAATAGAATATGATGGTGGTGGTTGTGTGGAGAAGACAAAAAGGAAGAAAGTCTCACATTGACGCGGCTAATCAATGAGCTATGGAGATGCCCATCAATTGATGTCAATGTGAGGAGTAGGGATTGCCATGCAACAGATGCACTAGAGCTATAAGTATATGAAAGCTCAAACTGAAACTAAATGGGTGTGCATCCAACTTGCTTGCTCATGAAGACCTCGGGCATTTGAGGAAGCCCATCATCGGAATATACAAGCCAGGTTCTATAATGAAAATTCCCACTAGTATATGAAAGTGATAACTCAAGAGACTCTCTATATGAAGAACATGGTGCTACTCTGAAGCACAAGTGTGGTAAAAGGATAGTAACATTGCCCCTTCTCTCTTTTTCTCTCATTTTTTTTTGTTTTTTTTCCCTTTTTTGGGCCTTCTCTTTTTTTGGCCTTTCTCCTTCTTTTTATATATATTTTTCGTCCGGAGTCTCATCCCGACTTGTGGGGGAATCATAGTCTCCATCATCCTTTCCTCACTGGGGCAATGCTCTAATAATGATGATCATCACACTTTTATTTACTTACAACTCAATATTACAACTCGATACTAGAACAAAGATATGACTCTATATGAATGCCTCCGGCGGTGTACCGGGATGTGCAACGATCTAGCATAGCAATGACATCAAAAAACGGACAAGCCATGAAAACATCATGCTAGCTATCTTACGATCATGCAAAGCAATATGACATTAAATTCACAAGTCATGTATATGATGATGATGATGGAAGTTGCATGGCAATATATCTCAGAATGGCTATGGAAATGCCATGATAGGTAGGTATGGTGGCTGTTTTGAGGAAGATATAATGAGGTTTATGTGTGACAAAGCGTATCGTATCACGGGGTTTGGATGCACCGGCGAAGTTTTCACCAACTCTCGAGGTGAGAAAGGGCAATGCACGGTACCGAAGAGGCTAGCAATGATGGAAGGGTGAGAGTGCGTATAATCCATGGACTCAACATTAGTCATAAAGAACTCACATACTTATTGCAAAACTTTATTAGTCATCAAAACAAAGTACTACGTGCATGCTCCTAGGGGGATAGATTGGTAGGAAAAGACCATCGCTCGTCCCCGACCGCCACTCATAAGGAAGACAATCAATAAATACCTCATGCTCCAACTTCGTTACATAACGGTTCACCATACGTGCATGCTACGGGAATCACAAACCTCAACACAAGTATTTCTACAATCCACAACTACCCACTAGCATGACTCTAATATTACCATCTTTATATCGCAAAACTATTGCAAGGAATCAAACATATCATATTCAGTGATCTACAAGTTTTATGTAGGATTTTATGACTAACCATGTGAATGACCAATTCTTGTCATCTCTCTAAATAGATATAAGTGAAGCAAGAGAGTTTAATTATTTCTACAAAAGATATGCCCACGCTCTAACAAATATAAGTGAAGCAAAAGAGCATTCTACAAATGGTGGTTTTCTATGTGAAGAGAAACAGGCAATCCAAACTTCAAAAGATATAAGTGAAGCACATGAAGCATTCTATAAAGCCATACTCAAAAGATATAAGTGAAGTGCAAAGAGCATTCTATAAATCAACCAAGGACTATCTCATACCAGCATGGTGCATAATAGAAAAATGAAAACTAAATGCAAAAGACGCTTCAAGATTTGCACATATCGCATGAACGAAACGAATCCGAAAACATACCGATACTTGTTGAAGAAAGATGGGATGCCTTCCGGGGCATCCCCAAGCTTAGATGCTTGAGTCTCCTTGAATATTTACTTGGGGTGCCTTGGGCATCCCCAAGCTTGAGCTCTTGCCTCTCTTCCTTCTCCTCACATCGAGACCTTCTCGATCATCGAACACTTCATCCACACAAAACTTCAACAGAAAAGTCGGTAAGATCCGTTAGTATAATAAAGCAAATCACTACTCTAAGTACAGTTGCAAACCAATTCATATTTTGTTTTTGCATTGTGTCTACAGTAATATAGCTTTTCCATGGTTTAATCCACTGATATAAATTGATAGTTTCATCAAAACAAGCAAACTATGCATCAAAAACAGAATCTGTCTAAAACAGAACAGTCTGTAATAATCTGAACATTCACCATACTTATGATACTTGAAAAATTCTACTACAATTAGGAAAAATAAACAATTTTTATATAAAGACAGTGCAAAAAGAATCAGAACCGTTTGACGTTCCAGTAAAAAATTAAAACTCGCGCACTACAGCCAAAGTTTCTGTCCTGCACTGTACAAACCAACAAGCATTGTAAACATCCTAAAGGCAAACCTTGGCACACTATTTTTATTTTTAAACTCTATAAAAGCACACAACAGAAATAAATGACTCTCTAAAACTTCTGGGTTGTCTCCCTGGCAGCGCTTTCTTTAAAGCCATTAAGCTAGGCATATAGTGCTCAAGTAATGGATGCACCCGGATCCCAAGGTATATCGAAGCCAATTTGAATTAGCAATGATTTGTAATTTAGTAGTGAGCACAAAGCAACATATATCATGTAACGACGAAGTCTAACTCTCTTCCTATGCATCGGCATGTCATAAAAGAACAATTCATGCACACCTAGTAAAGGCCAATGCATAGTATAACCAGTTTCTTGCAATTTTATCGTGTGGGAAACATAGAGAGGTGGAGGTATAGTTCTCTCTCATAATAATTGCAAGTAGGAGAAGCAAGCACATGCATATTATATTTATCAAAATCATCATGTGCAACAGTAAAAGGCAACCCATCAATATAATCCTTAATAAGTGCAAACTTCTCCGATGTAGTGTAGTTGGGAGAATTCAAAAAGATAATAGGACTATCATGCGTGGGTGCAATAGCAGCAATTTCATGTTTAACATAAGGAACTATAGCAAGTTCATCTCCATAAGCATAATTCATATTGGTATCTTGGCCACAAGCATAGCAAGAATCATCAAAAAGGGATATTTCAAGAGAATCAACGGGATCATAACAGTAATCATAGAAATCATCCTGCAGTAAGCACGAAGGGAAATTAAACAATGTATGAGTTGAAGAGTTACTCTCATTAGAAGGTGGGCACGGGTAGCTAATCCGCTCTTCCTCCTTTTGTTCTTCGCTCTCCTCATCATCTTTTTCATCCATTGAGCTCACAATTTCATCAATTTCTTCTTCCATAGATTCCTGCAAAATATTAATCTCTTCTTGGACAGCGGAGACTTTCTCAATAAGTGCATTAATATCAGAATTGTATTCATAATTGTCATAGAAATATTTGAGGATAGCTAAATTTTCAGGTCTATAAACAGCATCATCAAAATCTTCAAACACTTTAAACATAGATTCAATTTCATAAGCACCCATAAAAGCAAAAAATTCTTCTATTTGTTCCACATCATAGTAATCATATATACCATTAGCATAAGAAGCTAAGGTTTTATTATCATTAAATTTGCATGAAAAGGGAAGGTGTGGAGCCTTCATCCTAGAGCAATAAGTATAATCATAACTCAAGCATACTAGCCGAGCATACCACTTCAATATATAAATTTGATCCCATAATAGTTTCCCTTTTTTGTGTCAAGCGATAATCCCTAAAGTATTCACGTTGATCCAACGTTACTCCCATTACCAAATTGAATGGGGTTTTCTCAGGATTATCAAAGTAGTACGAAATATCTATCACATAACGAGCATCGAGGGTTTTAGCAGGTTCCCCATCTCCATGAGTAGCAAGTACACCTAATTTTTTTGGTATTTTGTGTTCCATATCCATAACTAAATATAGAGAACAACTAAGAACAGCAAATAAAAATTTCTCAGTAATAAAGCAAACAAGCACACACGAGAATATTCACCCCACGCTATTGCTCCCCAGCAACGGCGCCAGAAAAAGGTCTTGATAACCCACAAGTATAGGGGATCAATTGTAGCCTCTTTCGATAAGTAAGAGTGTCGAACCCAACGAGGAGCTAAAGGTAGAACAAATATTCCCTCAAGTTCTATCGACCACCGATACAACTCTACGCACGCTTAACGTTCGCTTTACCTAGAACAAGTATGAAACTAGAAGTACTTTGTAGGTGTTTTCGAATAGGTTTGCAAGATAATAAAGAGCATGAAAATAAAAAGTAGGGGCTGTTTATATAAAGACACAATAAAGTAAATATAGCGAGTGTGGAAAAGTGGTGGTAGGAGTTGCGAAATTGTCCCTAAGCAATTGACTACGTTACTAGACCGATAGCAAGTTTTATGTGGGAGAGGCCACTGCTAGCATGTCATCCCTGACTTGGAATTCTATGCACTTATGATTGGAACTATTAGCAAGCATCCGCAACTACTAACATTCATTAAGGTAAAACCCAACCATAGAACTAAGATATATTGGTCCCCCTTCAATCCCGTATGCATCAATTTCTATGCTAGGTTGAAGCTTCTGTCACTCTTGCCCTCCAATACATAGTCCTATCAACATACAACTAACCCTATGGTGTGATCCACGCACGCGCTCATATGATGGGCACCAAAGGACAGCAACATAACCACAAGCAAATTAAATCAATCATAGCAATTCATCAACCACCGATAGGACAACGAAAATCTACTCAGACATCATAGCATGGCAACACATCATTGGATAATAATATGAAGCATAAAGCACCATGTTCAAGTAGAGGGTACAGCGGGTTGCGGGAGAGTGGACCGCTGTAGATAGAGGGGGGAAGGTGATGGAGATGTTGGTGAAGATGGCGGAGGTGTTGGCGAAGATCGCGGTGATGATGATGGTGGCCACGGCAGCGTTCCAGCGCCACCGGAGGAGAGGGGGAGAGGGGCCCACTTCTTCCTCTTCTTCCTTGACCTCCTCCCTAGATGGGAGAAGGGTTTCCCCTCCGGTCCTTGGCCTCCATGGCATGGGAGGGGCGAGAGCGCCTCCGAGATTGGATATGTCTCTCTGTCTCTCTCTGTTTCTGCGTTCTGGTATGTTGCCCTTTCACCGTTTCGTATATATATGGAGATCCGTAACTCCGATTGGACTGAAACCTTCGCCGTGATTTTTTACCAAAAATTAGCTTTCTTGTGGCCGAAGAATGGAATCAACCGCCTTACGGGTGGCCCACGAGGGTCAGGGGCACGCCCAGGGGGGCAGGCGCGCCCCCTGCCTCGTGGCCACCTCGGCCACCGTCTCGCGTTGATTCTTCCTCCGGAATTCTCCAAATATAACTAAAATATTCTCCGTCCGTTTTTATCCCGTTTGGATTCCGTTTGATGTGGGGTTTCTACGAAACATAACACATGCAACAAACAGGAACTGGCACTGGGCACTGGATCAATATGTTAGTCCCAAAAATAGTATAAAAAAGTTGCCAAAAAGTGTATGAAAGTTGCATAATATTGGTATGGAACAATCAAAAATTATAGATACGATGGAGACGTATCATACATCGCACACACCTTGATATGGTTGACTGTTTCTTTTGTGTTGCCTAATCACGAACAGTTCATCCGAGTGAACCGTATGCTGTACATCGCATACGCCTTCATCAGGCTGCCCGCTTCTTTCGTTCCGCCTCATCGCAAACGGTTCATTGGACTGAACCGTATGCCCTGGGTCGCACATGGAACTAAAATCTGAATCGTGTTTGATGCATCCTCCATTGAAAACATTTTGCACCTTCTTTGACGGGTTTTTTACATCCTCGTCTGTGATTATTGCATCGCACATAGTTTCGTGAAAGGGTCTTTGATCGTAGTGTCGCGTTAGCAGCATCCTGCAGTAGTGAGAGGAGCAGCAGCAGCACGGACAGAACTCCACCGGCGACAGGGCTATTAAGGGCGACTCCATCCCGCCGACCCAAACTGTCTGCGCCCGTCCGTTTGAATCGAAACGGCAAAGAGCCGGTCCAATGCACGGACCCAAACTCAAAACGTGTCTGCTCGGTATCCATGTGGACGCATTTCTGGCCCAAATTTGCATCTAGTTTGTGTCCACATGGACACAGAATGGATGTGTCGCACGTCTGCTTGGTGTCTGCCACGGCCCCATTTGTCGGCCGCCCAACCACCGGCCGCGGTCGTATTAAAGGCGACCACCTACCTCGAGCCCGCCTAGCAGTGGGTGGAAGCACCGGGTCGCCCTCCTTTTTAATGCAAGCGTGCAGGGGTGCTAGCCTCATCCACTTTCATCCCTCCGTCCACATCTAGCCTAGCTTGCTCCCTCGCCGGCGACAACCAAGCCCTAGCGCGAGCTCGCCATGGGGTTCTTCAGCGGCAATGGCAAGGAGAAGTTCTGACCCGCTGCGAGCTCATTCCGTGCACCTCCTCCTTCGTCGCCGCCGGCTCATCGACGCGGCAGGCCGCCACACGAGCGGGAGAGGCTGTACATCCCAGTCCACTAGGCACGGTGGCACTGGCAGTACCGCTAGCCCCTCACGTATCCTATCCTGATGTCAGTTTGTCGCAGAGCTGGCATCTGGACCCGCAACACATCCCGATTCCGGCGGTGCCGCGCTCGCCACGGGCGCACGTCGAGGATGTTCGCCGGCGCCGTCAGCTCCTTACGCCAGAGTAGTACCTTCTCTGCACGTACGCGCCGGACTCTACCAACTGGGAGGTCTGGTTCGTGTTGGAGCACGAGGAGAGGCGCGGCCGCGGCGTGCAGGTCAAACTCGGCATTCCCCCCGCCCACAGAGGTCTTGCCAGAGGAGGAGGAGGCCATGTACGAGGCCGCGCTCGAGGCGGCCCTGCAAAGCATGCTGGAGGAAAGCTGACATGATGAGGACACCCACTTAGAAGGCCTGGAGCAGGACCTCGCCCTATCGACCGCCAGAAACTCCGTCCACGCTCGCCTCTACGATTCAGAATCGTTTCGGTCTACTTGTCGCGGAAGTGATGCCTATATACATGATCATGCCTAGATATACTCATAACTATGTGGTTTTCTATCAATTGCTCGAAAGTAATTTGTTCACCCACCGTAATATTTATTCTATCTTGTGAGAAGCCACTAGTGAAATCTATGGCCCCCGGGTCTATCTTCTATCATATAAGTTTCCGATCTATTTCTTTTTTTTGCAATCTTTACTTTCCAATCTATACAACAAAAATACCAAAAATATTTATCTTATTATCTCTATCAGATTTCACTTTTGCAAGTGGCCGTGAAGGGATTGACAACCCCTTTATCGCGTTGGTTGCAAGGTTCTTATTTGTTTGTGCAGGTACGAGGGATTTGCGTGTAGTCTCCTACTGGATTGATACCTTGGTTCTCAAAAACTGAGGGAAATACTTACGCTACTTTGTTGCATCACCCTTTCCTCTTCAAGGGTCAACCAACGCAGTGCTCAAGAGGTAGCATGGAGTGAGGTAATGACTTATTGAAAATAATACATACCGATGTATGCGATCCAATGAGTGTTGAAGCACGCGGTGGATATCATTATTTTCTCACCTTCAAAGATGATTTGAGTAGGTATGGGTATATCTACTTGATGAAACACAAGTCTGAAACGTTTGAAAAATTCAAAGAATTTCATAGTGAACTGGAGAATCGTCGTAACAAGAAAATAAAGTTTCTATGATCTGATCGCGGAGGCGAATATTTGAGTTACGAGTTTGGCCTTCATTTAAAACAATGTGGAATAGTTTCAGAACTCACGCCACCTGGAACACCACGGCGTAATGGTGTGTCCGAACATTGTAACCGTACTTTATGAAATATGGTGCGTTCTATGATGTCTCTTACCGATTTGCCACTATCGTTTTGGGGTTATGCATTAGAGACAGCCGCATTCACGTTAAATAGGGCACCATCTAAATCCATTGAGATGACATTGTATGAACTGTGGTTTGGCAAGAAACCCTAAGCTGTCATTTCTTAAAAGTTTGGGGATGCGAAGCTTATGTCAAAAGGCTTCAGCCTGATAAGATCAAACCCAAAGCGGAGAGTGCGTCTTCATAAGATACCCAAAAGAAACTACTGGGTATACCTTCTACCACAGATCTGGTCAAGAGTCAGTGCATGATTCTGCAAGTTCACAGTATGTTCTAAAACTCTGCATACTCATCAAACTGAATTTTTTTGCTGTCATTCAATTAAATCTTTGTTGCTGTCATTTAAACTTCAGTTAGTTGTCACATGTGAATCTTGACACTTATATTCAGTCTCTCTTTATTCCATTGACACTTATTTTCTCTCTTTATTGGCAGTTAGTTACTGACAAAGTTCATTCCATTGACACTTATATTCTCCCTTTATTCAGTGAGTTACTGACATTCATATCAGCATCATACTCCTGACCATTTGTCACATGTGAATCTTTACAAGTAGAGAGGAAGAAAATGACTGGCCATTACAATCTGAACAAATCATGTAATCTGAACAAAATGACTGACAATTACAATATTTGCATGCTCTCTTTATTTACAAGTAGAGAGGAATCAAATTGTGTGACCATTACAAACTGACAAATCATGCCATACCTTCTTCAGAGTGCAGAGGAGTAGCACCACCACCACTGGACATGGGTAGACACTGGTGCACGTCGGTCCTAAACAAACGGGTTTTAACCCCTTTCCGCGACGACATTCGGAACCATCGCCAAGTGAGTGTGGGCGATAGGAGGGTCCTTCCCACACGACCCAGAAACCTTTGGGAATATGCCCTCCTGGCACACATGCACGGCAAAATGAGGTCGTGTGCGACCGGCGAGCACTCAATTACAGAAATACGTACAGTAGTGCTAAAAAAATACAATTATACATGCGAAATCATTTCCGGTCGTAAGTACATCCCACACAGTCAGTCACCACTAAACGTTTCCGTTCGTATATACATCCCACACAGTCACTACAAGGAAAACGTTTGCGCAAGGTGGCGTAACGCAAACAGTTTTGAAGATAATGTCGTGTGTGATTGTTCATTGATCCAACACGGTTTATTCCTAGGAACTGTGTGTTGCCTGAGGTCATCGCCCATGGTGATTTCTCATTAACCGTTTGCAATAGGAAAACCCAATTAGCAAGCTAATTGGCCAATTAGCGGGCTAATTGCCCTATTATTAATAATCCATTTACTAATCTAATTGACATTCATATTAAGCACATAATATATTCCATTTCCATATTAAGGAAGCAGGATTTCATAATTGAAATACATCAGAGTACAACATGATATAGCTTCAGCACTCAGCTACCCCATTACACAACTGCACCAGCAGCATGTTTCACATGCAACATCTAGAACCTTTCGAAATTAGCATCATAGACGGTACATAGAGAGATGCATCTCATCCAGAAAACTGCTGAAGCGGAAGGCGAATATTGGGCCTTCATTCATGTTGAAGGTCTTTGCAACTTTAGGCCAGTGCCTGTGGATGATTGGCCGTCCATCCTTCGACCTCTTCAGGCACACTTCAATATTGAACTGTGGGTGTTGTATGAAAACTTTCCTCGCCTCCTGACCACAGAGGTGGTTTGAGAGGTAATCATCAGTGAAGCCTGAAAACAAGGATGTGCATAAATATCTTCTCTATATTAGAAATGGGGCAAAGGAATACAAAAACCAAGGTATAATAGTTAGTACCATCTTGTAAACCTCGGTGCTTCCCATTGTTTCCCTGCAACACATATAAGGTAGTTAGTCATCAGGTTAAGTAAGGGTTCGCATGCTATCAGTAAAATATGTTGATGATAAATAAGCACATTGCAGATTCATCAAATTAATTCAAGCCCCATGGAAAACCCATTTATCCAAACCAAGCATGATTAAGAACTAGGAAATATAGCACTTGTATATGTTTCTCATGTATTAAGTGCAACCAAATTCGATTTATTCCTCACATGGTATACAATAACAGAATGCAGCCACTGCAATTGAACATCGCATTGCAGAATTGAACCAAGCAGTTAACTAAACACCACAACAAATGAACCAAACGTTAACTGAGAACAACATTGCACAATATAACATACTACTAATAGAAGATCAGACAGTTAACCAAACCAAGCATGCTTAACAACTTGGAAATATAGCAATTGTATTTGTTTCTCATGTATTTAGTACAACCAAATTCGATTTATTCCTCACATGATATACAATAAGAGAATGCAGCCACATCAATTGAACATCGCATTGCAGAATTGAACCAAGCAGTTAACTAAACACCACAACAAATGAACCAAATGTTAACTGAGCACCACATTGCACAATATAACATACTCCTAATAGAAGATCAGACAGTTAACCAAACCAAGCATGCTTAACAACTTGGAAATATAGCTATTGTATTTGTTTCTCATGTATTTAGTACATCCAAATTCGATTTATTCCTCACATGGTATACAATAAAAGAATGCAGCCACAACAATTGAACATCGCATTGCAGAATTGAACCAAGCAGTTAACTAAACACCACAACAAGTGAACCAAGGCACAACAAATGAACCAAGCAGTTAAGTAAACACCAATAGAACAATATAACATACTCCTAATAGAAGATCAGATAGTTAACCAAACCAAGCATGCTTAACAACTTGGAAATGTTGCACCCTGAAGAATTGAACATCACATTTGCAGAATTGAACCAAGCAGTTAGTTGAACACCACATTGCACGACATATAGGACATATACACTATAGCAGAAGATTGCATGGTGAAAGTAGATACCACAATTCACTAGAATTTGTTAAGGAAAGGCAGTAGCTAGCAAACTGAACATGGGTCCTTATAGTGAGCTAATAAGACAAGCTACTCCTCATTGTCGGAGACATCGATGACGATTGTCTCCTTGGACATGGAAGAGGGCGAGGCCTCCACATCGTGGGTGCCCTCGTTGTAGTGGTGAGTTGCCTGAGCCGCTCCAGGCACCAACCTTCTGGCTCTCGGGATGAGGTAAGCACGTGCACGCTAGGAAAACACCTCGTAGTCTTCGTCGAAGGCACCGACGGTGGCCTCGAGAAAACGCCACGAACTGTCATTTAAAGCAGCCTACCACGTCGCGGCATCAGTGCGCGAGGCATCAATGGTGGCCTCGACGGCGAGGTGCTCCTCCAAGATCTGGGGGTCGGCACGAATGGCAGCCATCGCGACCTCATCCGCGCGTGCGGCCGTGATTTGCTTCTCCGCTGCCAAATGCTCCTTGAGGTCCTGGCTATACTGCGTGCACCATGGCTTAGGCCGACGCTTATTTGGTGGAGGGGTCGGTGATTTGGGTGGAAGGTGTCGCGCTCGCGCCGGTGGTCGGGGCATTTGGGATGTGGAAGGAGGAGGATGGGGGTCGGGTGTGGATTACCTGTCTGGATAGGCGCGCGAGGCCGAGCAGCGTGAAGCAGAGTCGTCGGTGAGGAGGCAGCGGCGCTGCAAGCAAGGAGTGAAGGTTTCAACTTGGAAAGGAAGGCGGAAAGAGGGGAAATGTGGCTTTTGGTAAGGGGTAGGGGGTGGGGAGGTAGATATTTCCGCGGAAGCCGAAAATTTGGAATCGCTTCAGACAAAAAACTGGCGCGCAAAGTGTCATCAGACACGGTCCCTTATTCAGACACGATCCAAAGATATTTTGTGCTGCATCTCACACGGTTGTTATAATAAACTGTGTGGGATCTACTTGATTTTTGGTATAGATTTGTATTACATAATGGGGTCACAGCGGCCATGGACGGTGTTTGAATTGCTAGACCTTTTATTTGCAGTGATCATAAAAGAATTGGAATTATTCAGGGTTCGTTAGGACGTTTTTATGCATTAAGTGAATTTTTAATGCATTTATGTGCATAATTAAAATTTGAACTACATGCACATGCTCAAGTGCATACAACTTTGTTGAAAAATCAAATCTTTGTCCTTGGGTGCATGCTTAGGTCCCATGCAAGAAATGGGAATGAATTTCAAACACCATGGCACCGTTGATTGCCGGCAAAACATTGAGATGCTTGGTTTTTAAATTCTAGTAAATCCAAAACTCATCTAAAATTCATGAAACTTGGCATGCTATCATGGAGCGGCATCAACATGCCGTGGTACGAATTTTGTCCCATTTGGGGCAGGTTTGGGTATATGCTTCTCACAAACCGGAGCTTCTCACAACAAGCATGATGGTTTTCCGTAGGGAACATCCCATCTTTGGGAACAAAACGATATCCATTGCCTCTTATTGCTTTCATGTTTTTTTCTGTTGCCAACATAGAACATTAGGAGTGTTGTGTGAATTTTTGTGATTTTCGGGGTTCGTTTGGACATTTTTATGCATTAACTGAGTTTTCAATGCATTTATGTGCATAATCAAAATTTGAACTACATGCGTATGCTCCAGCGCATATAAATTCAATGAAAAATCAAATCGTTGTCCTTGGGTCCATGCTTAGGTCCCATGCAAGAAATGGGAATGAATTTCAAACACCATGGCACCGTTGATTGCCTGCAAAACATTGCGATGCCTGGTTTCTAAATTCTAGTAAATCCAAAACACATCTGAAATTCATGAAACTTGGCATGCTATCATGGAGCGGCATAAACATGCCTTGGTACAAATTTTGTCCCATTTGGGGCAGGTTTGGGTATATGCTTCTCACAAACCAGAGCTTCTCACAACAAGCATGATGGTTTTCGGTAGGGAACGTCCCGCCTTTGGGGACGAAACGATATCCATTGCCTCTTGTTGCTTTCAAGTTTTTTTCTGGTGTCAACATAGAACAACAGGAGGGTTGTGTGAAATTTTGTGATTTTTCATGGTTCATTTGGAAATTTTTATGCATTAACTGAGTTTTCAATGCATTTATGTGCATAATTCAAATTTGAACTACATGCGTTTGCTCCATTGCATATAAATTGGTTGAAAAATCGAATATGTGTCCTTGGGTGCATGCTTAGGTCCCATGCAAGAAATGGGAATGAATTTCAAACACCAGGGCACCGTTGATTGCCGGCAAAACATTGAGATGCCTAGTTTTTAAATTCAAGTAAATCCGAAACTCGTCTAAAATTCATGAAACTTGGCATGCTATCATGCAGCGGCATCAACATGCCGTGGTACAAATTTTGTCCCATTTGGGGCGGGTTTTGGTATATGCTTCTCACAAACCGGAGCTTCTCACAACTAGGATGATGGTTTTCGGTAGGGAACGTCCCACCTTTGGGGATGAAACGATATCCATTGCCTCTTATTGCTTTCAAGTTTTTTTTCTCGTGTCAACATAGAAAAACAGGAGTGTTTTGTGAATTTTTGTGATTTTCCGGGGTTCGTTTGGACAATTTTATGCATTAACTGAGGTTTCAATGCATTTATGTGCATAATTCAAATTTGAACTACATGCGCATGCTCGAGTGCATATAAATTGATTGAAAAATCAAATCTGTGTCCTTGGGTGCATGCTTAGGTCCCATGCAAGAAATGGGTATGAATTTCAAACACCAGGGCACCGTTGATTGCCGGCAAAACATTGAGATGCCTGGTTTTTAAATTCTAGTTAATCCAAAACTCGTCTGAAATTCATGAAACTTGGCATGCTATCATGGAGCAGCATCAACATGTCGTGGTACAAATTTTGTCCCGTTTGGGGCAGGTTTGGGTATATCCTTCTCACAAACCGGAACTTCTCACAACAAGCATGATGGTTTTCGGTAGGGAACGTCCCAGCTTTGGGGACGAAACAATATCCATTGCCCCTTATTGCTTTCAAGTTTTTTTCTCGTGTCAACATAGAACAACAGGAGTGTTGTGTGAATATTTGTGATTTTTGGGGTTCATTTGGACATTATTATAAATTAACTAAGTTTTCAATGCATTTATGTGCATAATTCAAATTTGAACTACATGTGCATGCTCCAGTGCATATAAATTCGTTGAAAAATCAAATCTTTGTCCTGGGGTGCATGCTTAGGTCCCATGCAAGAAATGGGGATGAATTTCAAACACCATGGCACCGTTGCTTGCCAGCAAAACATTGAGATGCCTGGTTTTTAAATTCAAGTAAATCCTAAACTCGTCTGAAATTCATGAAACTTGGCATGCTATCGTGGAGCGGCATCAACATGCCGTGGTACAAATTTTTTCCCATTTGGGGGCAGGTTTGGGTATATGCTTCTCACAAACCAGAGCTTCTCACAACAAGCATGATGGTTTTCGGTAGGGAAGGTCCCACCTTTGGGGACAAAACGATATCCATTGCCTCTTATTGCTTTCAAGTTTTTTTCTGTTGCCAACATAGAACAATAGGAGTGTTGTGTGAATTTTTGTGATTTTCGGGGTTCGTTTGGACATTTTTATGCATTAACTGAGTTTTCAATGCATTTATGTGCATAATTCAAATTTGAACTACATGCGCATGCTCCAGCGCATATAAATTCGTTGAAAAATCAAATCGTTGTCCTTGGGTGCATGCTTAGGTCCCATGCAAGAAATGGGAATGAATTTCAAACACCATGGCACCGTTGATTGCCTGCAAAACATTGCGATGCCTGGTTTTTAAATTCTAGTAAATCCAAAACACGTCTGAAATTCATGAAACTTGGCATGCTATCATGGAGCGGCATCAACATGTTGTGGTACGAATTTTTTCCCATTTGGGGCAGGTTTGGGTATATGCTTCTCACAAACCGGAGCTTCTCACAACAAGCATGATGGTTTTCGGTAGGGAATGTCCCACCTTTGGGGACGAAACGATATCCACTGCCCCTTATTGCTTTCAAGTTTTTTTCTCGTGTCAACATAGAACAACAGGAGTGTTGTGTGAAATTTTGTGATTTTTCGGGGTTCGTTTGGAAATTTTTATGCATTAACTGAGTTTTCAATGCATTTATGTGCATAATTCAAATTTGAACTACATGTGCTTGCTCCATTGCATATAAATTGGTTGAAAAATCAAATATGTGTCCTTGGGTGCATGCTTAGGTCCCATGCAAGAAATGGGAATGAATTTCAAACACCAGGGCACCGTTGATTGCCGGCAAAACATTGAGATGCCTAGTTTTTAAATTCTAGTAAATCCAAAACTCGTCTGAAATTCATGAAACTTGGCATGCTATCTTGGAGCGGCATCAACATGCCGTGGTACAAATTTTGTCCCGTTTGGGGCCGGTTTGGGTATATCCTTCTCACAAACCGGAGCTTCTCACAACAAGCATGATGGTTTCGGTAGGGAACGTCCCACCTTTGGGGACGAAACGATATCCATTGCCTCTTATTGCTTTTAAGTTTTTTTCTCGTGTCAACATAGAACAATAGGAGTGTTGTGTGAATATTTGTGATTTTTCGGGGTTCATTTGGACATTTTTATAAATTAACTAAGTTTTCAATGCATTTATGTGCATAATTCAAATTTGAACTACATGTGCATGCTCCAGTGCATATAAATTCGTTGAAAAATCAAATCTTTGTCCTGGGGTGCATGCTTAGGTCCCATGCAAGAAATAGGGATGAATTTCAAAGACCATGGCACCGTTGATTGCCAGCAAAACATTGAGATGCCTGGTTTTTAAATTCAAGTAAATCCTAAACTCGTCTGAAATTCATGAAACTTGGCATGCTATCATGGAAGGGCACCTGACATGCTGTGGTATTTTTCGTGTCCATTTTGCGAGAAGGCGCACTCGAATAATGACAGCCAACAAAGGCATTTTGAAAAAAAAATAGCTGCCACTTTAATATCTCAAATGTTTGTATAATTCAAACCGTGTTCGTTCGGTTAACCATTCACGTGACACCACGTGTCTTGGTTTTAATGGCTGTAGGAGGTGCCGTGTGGACAGCTGGTTGACTGAACGGGAGGCGTGCGAGCGCAGTCCGGTGCGCAGTCTCACCGGGACGCGTACAAGCTGTTCAACGCAGGATCTGTGAATCTCTTCAACACAAACGGTTCAGATTACGGTATGCAAATTAAAGCCAAACTTCGGCACTAAGCCGAGATACACTGCGATTTGTCAAAATATGAAGCTAAAAATCAATATCACTATCTACTTTTCAACTAAAATTCAGTAAATAAGCATAGATTTCTTTCATACTAGAGATTAAGAAGTCGTTCTCACCGGGAAGTGAGACAGCCTTGGACAACCGCCCGCCTCGCTCCCACAGGTCTATATTAATGGCGCCGCCGAGCGGGTGCGCCCCCCCATCCTCGCCACACACACAATTCCTCTCTCTCTGCCTGCATCCTCGACGTCGTTCCGAGTCCTCAAAGCCATCAGTGTACAAGGATGCCGCTGAAGCGCCCCATCGGAGGGAGTGGCGACGCCGGGGCTGCTGAAGCACGGGAGCACGTCGTGAATATGGAGACAGAGGTTCCCGTCCCCACCGACGAGGTGGAAAACGAGGCTGCCAACAAGCGGAGGCGGGTCGAGAAAGAACCGCAAGCAACTCGAGCAGGCCTAGACTTCATCAACAACGTCCCCGATGATATGTTGATAGTCATCATATCCCTCCTCCCAATCAGAAATCGGGCGAGGACAACCGCCGTTTGCCGGCGGTGGCGCATCCTATGGCTCCGCACCCCTGTCGACCTCCTCCACGCCCACAAGCTCTGCCATGGCTATCGCCAAAGCTTGGATGTGTTCTCCCAGATCCTCGGCAGTCACAATGGCCCAATCAAAGGCCTTATCACGGGAAAGTTCCATTCCAATGGCAAGGAGCGAGCCAAGCTTGACGAGTGGTTCCGATCCGACGCCATATATCAGCTCAAGAAGCTAAGTTATAATGATGGGCA
Organism: Aegilops tauschii subsp. strangulata; assembly: GCF_002575655.3. Classification (NCBI taxonomy): domain Eukaryota; kingdom Viridiplantae; phylum Streptophyta; class Magnoliopsida; order Poales; family Poaceae; genus Aegilops; species Aegilops tauschii. Next base: position 22,273,679 of record NC_053035.3, on the reverse strand, counting down.
TATGAGCTTGCTGCCAACATCCGTGCTCCGCTTCGCGCCCACGCTGCGCCACCATGTTCATGAACTGCCATCCCCCCTTAATGTCGCGCCCGCTCTTTTTCTATCACGACTGAAGCATCCCAAAGAATGACATGGAGCGCCTGCTCTGCGGTTGTACTGTACTCGACTTCTTTCGTCTTCAGGCGATGAATTGGTCAAGTACCTTGCACATCACCTCCAGGACTCTCCGCACTATTTATGTGTGCTGCTGGTGCTACAACGAGAGATCACAAAAGGTGTACCACAATATGGTCATCCAGGACACACCTTCACTTGAGAGATCACTTGTAGTTGATCAACAAGGTCCAACAAGAATCAATGTCATTTCTGCGCCGAAATTGAAAGTGGTGGGCTACTCGTCTGTCAAATACTACAACTTTCAGGTACAACAGTCGCCTTATATACCTCTCCTTCTTGATATCAACGTTATTTCTAGTTTTGAAGATGTATGTTCGTCTGTCATCCAGCGAAGCTTCACCCAGACTCTGGGCACAGTGAAGGTCTTGGCACTAGAATCTGTCGTCCCCAACCTAGACCAAGTTTTCAAATGCCTGAGATGCTTTCCGTGACTGAAGAAGCCGTATATCAAGGTGATGTTCCTTTCCTGTTAAATGTTAACCATAAGGGAGTTCAATTTTTTGCACCTTTTCCCAAGTTTACAATGACTATGTACTACGATTTCTGAAGGAATTTTGGAGGATTTTAGGACATACACCCCCACCCCATATTGGTTGCTTCATTCATATGGTTACAATCGTCCATAAGCATTTCTCCTTTGGATTCATCTGTACTAGTTTTCTTAGGGAATTTTTCATCCAATCCAACCTCTTGTGAAGAAGGCTACATCACTACAAAAAAATACACTTCCTTGATGATACGTGTTTGTCACAGTAGGTTACGTTTTCTGTCATGCATGTACATCCACGAAAATTTTATGACAGAATCAAGATAGTCATACCTGTGCTGTCGTAGAAGTGTTCCATGACAATACCAAAATTATCATCACGGAAGTGTCCACTTCCATGACGATAAATCGCGCGTCATAGAAGTGCTTTCGTCAAGGGTGACTGACACATGGCATCCATCGTAACGGGACGCCGTTAAGCTATCGGGTCCGGTTTTGGATCCGATAAACCCGCTAACAGCCACGACCAATGCCGATTTTCCATGTGTAAAATTCTTATTGGCCGACGAAACCACGCGTCAGCTCCGCGTTGGCACAGGTGCCACTCATCCAACGGTCGAGATGGGCCTATGATATGTTGACACGTGGATGGGCCCAAAAGTGGCCCATAAAGTTTAAATGGGTCGGCCCAACTAAAGGCCCACAAGATTTAGCGGACCATAATGGGCTGGCCCAGCTAAAGGACCACAAGATTTTGCAGACCATAATGGGCCAGCGCAACTAAAGGCCCACAAGATTTAGCGGACCACAATGGGCCAGCCAGCTAAAGGCCCACAAGATTTTGCAGACCATAATGGGCCGGCCCAGCTAAAGGCCCAGCATAGTTAAGGCCCGTACGGCTAATGTAAAATCGGCCCATCAACGGCCTATCCTAAACTTGTCATCATCGCGGCCCATGGTTACTTCTGGCCCGTTAACAGTCCGCTAAGTATATGGGCCGAATTACGGCCCGGTGTATTTCCGGCCTGTTAAAGGTCCCGCTTCATTTGGGCCCATTTACAGGCTATTGAAACTTTCGGCCCATAAACGACCGTCAAGGATTTGGGTCATATTCGGCCATGTCTAACATTCAGCCTGTTAGAGGCCACTGTAGATTTGGGCCACTTTCGGCCTGTTGTGATTTTCGGCCTGTTAACGACGGACGAAATCCATGGGCCATATGTGGCCCAATGTCACATCGGGCCCATTAACGACCCATATAAAAATGACGATAATCTAGCCCGACCTAACTTTCGTCCTGTTAAAGGCCCGTGTATTAGGTCAGCGCATTTACGGCCCGTCCGGATTTCGGCCTGTGAAAGATCCGCATCGTAAATGGGCCACCATTTCGCCCTGCTAAGACCAGTGGGTTATTTGGCTCAATCAGGGCCCAATCTCACTTTCGGTCTATTAAAGGCCCATGTTTTTTATGGGCTCGGGATATTTACACCTGTAAACGGCCTATTGTTACTGAGGGCCCAAGTTATGTTTAGGCATGTTAAAGGCCCACTATGGGCACAGGCCTACCAGAAAAATATGAAAGCTTATGCTGATTTAGGCCCAGATATTTTTAGTGGGCTACATGCACATTTTGGCCCATAATCGTTTTTAGCCCAATTGGAATGGGCCCGACGAATGTTGCCATGTTGGGCTCCTACGAAGCTTTCGGCCGAATACATTACTAAGATAAACCTACACTATACAAAAATAGCGTCGTAATTACTGCAGCCTTTGGTAGCATCATAAATGTTGTATCACAACAAAATAAATTCCAACCATACAACAAAAGGCCTGTTGGCATAAAGTTTACAGTCCTTGCAGATAAAAGCACCATCAGATGTATAGAAGCACAGATCATTTGACCTGAGTGCTAATGTTTCAGGCTGTAGAATCCGATGGAGCAGCATGATCTTCACCTTTTTTCCGCCATTGCTCTTGAACAACGAAGCGAATGTCTGATAGTCTGGTTTTAAAACCATTCATATCTTGACGACATTTGTCAACCACTATTCTTGTTTCTGAAACGACGTCCATTAGGGATTGGACCTGTGTCTGGAGAACAGATATATCACTCTGTCTAGCAGGAAGATTTTGTTCAGTAGGCAATTTGGACGAGGTTACCTTGACAACCAACCCAGAATTACGCAGGAAGGTACTTTTTGCACTGTTAGTGGAGAGATACTGACGCACTGCAGCAAGAGGTGACATTGTGCCTGTGGTAGCCTCGTCACCTTCAGGTGGCTGTGGTTGTTCAATCATTTGTTTCATAGCTTCCTGAAAGTTTGAACTTGTAGATTAGTGTACCAGATAAGTTACTAATGAGATAAAAACAAACAAAGTAGGTTACACGTTTATACATAACTTATTTTGGTGAACTACTATAATACATTAGCATGTATTGTAGTGCCAACTACATAATAAAATCACTTTTGGAACATATGTCCATGTAGCATGCCTACTGTATTGTCTATTTCCTCACATTCGTTGACATCTAAGGATAAAGAGACATGGTTTAAAGTAGGATGAACATAGTATGACATCATTCGTATCATGGGCAAACAGATATAAGACAAACAGGCTATTTTATCATTGTGTGCGCACGTGAACATAACAACTAGATTACAGATCAAGACCAAAAGAATATCCTTCATCTCTTTTAAACCATGTAAGGTGAAATGATACGTTAAGACAACTGTGTATAAAAGTGAACAGAGTAACTGACATTGGTTGCAAACCAAGTAGTTAAATGAACACATCAAGTACCAATCAGTTCAAAGGCAGGAGGAGTAAGGACTTACAACAGCGGCTTCAACTGGTGTGCTCATGCTCTTCATCTTGCTGGTGTGGCAATCCTTGAAGATTTGCACTACATTCGGTTCAGGTTCTTTTTGGTCCGCACGGGCTTTCTTCTGTAATTGGAACAAGTCAATATAGATACGATAATATGGCACAGAAAAAAGAAGGAAGTAGCAGCTGTTTACAAGAGCCTCGCAGTGTGCAATATAGCTACGAGATCCTATTGTCTGTTGGACTTTCACTTTAGAACGGTTGGTCTTGTTCTTCAAACAGTTAGCCTAGAAGACGATACACTTGTAAGGCACATACATAAATACAAGTTCAATATGGGGTCTGATCAAATACATATAGCCCACCTGATACTTTGGATCAAACCAGTGTTTAACGAGGGCTGTCCAGTCTTCATCTGTATATATTCCACTGGAGATGTTTGGTCGATTTCATTGTTAGCCTTGCCTTCAAAGTGAGATTTTCTAAGGTGGTACCGATACTGTCACAGAGCAGACTGAAAAACATGAGTGCATGCTTGTTTAGTTGCATCATCTTTCGGATCCAACTTGAACCTCATCTATTGAAAAAGGAATGTGAGTCTTATTAGGAGGAAGCTAGAAAGTATGGGAAAGAGCAAGACAATATTACTAATTGCGATGAATAACATTACTTACGGATAAATGGTCAAGGAAGGTGTTAAACTGGGTATTGTCTTTCTCATTCCTGTACTGGATCCACGTTGGGAGGATACGTGCATGCACTACAAAAAAAGACACATCCGTGACATTTTGGGCCGAACGAAGTTTTTTTCTGTCATACATATGACACTTCTATGACGATAATTGTGACAAAACCCGGTATCATCATAGATGTGGTGGGCTCCTACTTCTATGACAAAAATCATGACAGAAAATGGGCTTTTCGTCCTGGGCGGGCCGGAGACGCAGGTGCATGACATTCTTTGGGTTGTCCATGACAGAAAAAACCGTGGTAGAAGCGAGGGCGAGGAAAATTTCGGGGAGTTCCCGGTTACGGTGGGAGGTCGGGGGCCGGGCGATGCGCGTTTCTCTCGTACACGTACGCGCATGTGTGCGAGGCGTTGGCTCTAACTGAACCCGAGCGAGGCGTTGGGCTCTAACTGAACCCTAGCGATTGCACTGCAGGCTACGCGTAACTGAACCCGAGTGAACGATCGATGGCTGTTAACTGAACCCGATCGAGCGATTCCTTCGCTACTGCTGCTAACTGAAGCCGATCAATGCTGCCTCTGGGATGAACAGTGAGTGTTGCGGGGGGGTTTGGATGAACAGTGAGCGGTGGCGTTGCGTCTGGATGAACAGGACCCCATGGTGTGGTGGAGGGCTGGATGAACAGTAGACGGTGGAGGGGTGCCCGTGGAGGGGTGGTTGAACAGGACCCCGTGGTGTGGAGGGCTGGATGAACAGTAGACGGTGGAGGGGTGCCCGTGGAGGGGTGGTTGAACAGGACCCCGTGGTGTGGAGGGCTGGATGAACAGTAGACGGTGGAGGGGTGCCCGTGGAGGGGTGGTTGAACAGTAGCCGGTGGAGAAGCGCGCGGTGGAGACTGGATGAACAGGAACCCGTGGAGGCTGGAGGAGGTCGACGGTAGCCCGTGGAGGCTGGAGGAGGTCGACGGTGGAGATGAACAGTATCCCGTGGAGTCCCGTTTTGCGGTACGCCACACCCCTCCCGAGGAACAGGACCCCCGTTTCGACCGTAGGAGGTCTGTTTCGTCCATTTTGCGGTACGCCACACCCCTCCCGATCAACAGGACCCCCGTTTCGACCGTAGGAGGTCTGTTTCGTCCGTTTTGCGGTACGCCACACCCCTCCCGATCAACAGGACCCCCGTTTCGATCGTAGGAGGTCCGTTTCCTCCGTTTTGTGGTACGCCACACCCCTCCCGATCAACAGGACCCCGTTCCGAACGTAGGAGGTCTGTTTCCTCTGTTGTGTGGTACGCCAGGCCTCGTTTCCATCGCCTGTTCTGTCCAAGCCCTCCCGATGAACACGACCATGCATTCCGTTCCGACCCAGTCGGTTGGCTCCCACGCGTTCCGTTGCCTCCCGATGAACACGACGCATTCCGTTGCCTTCCCATGAACACAACGCATTCCGTTGCCTCCCCATGAACACGACGACGTTGTTTCTCCGTTCCGACCCAGCCATGTCAACGAGACCTCGCCGTACGTATGCGCGAGTAGGCGTTCGAGACCCCGCCCGTATGTACACATACATGGCCGTATTTTCTTTCTTGCACCCTGGCCGTTGGACGTACGTGTACATGCTACGTGCGCGCCTCTACTACGACATGTGCGCGCCTCTACATCCACCAGTATATATGTACGTACACGTTCGCGACCAGAATGACAACGCTACGTACGCTTCGACCAGGTGGGTCCCGACTGTCAGGCACTTCCTTGCGTGCGAAGATGTAGCTGGTCGGTCCCAGCAGTCAGGGGGCGAATCATTTTTTTTGCCCGGACGCACTTCCTTGCGTGCGAAGGTGTAGCTGGTGGGTCCCAGCAGTCAGGGGGAAACGTTTTTTCACGAAATACGGTGGCCCGTCCGGTGGGTCCCCGGTGTCAGGTGGAGGAATAATTATTTTGCACGTAATAAGGAGGCACTTCCTTGCTGCGGCCCTGGACCCAGCTGTCAGTGTCTCCACGCACAGTACTCTTCCGATGGAAGTCGGTCGTTGACCACATTGACCACGCCGCGCCGAGAGCACCACGGCGGTGGACGACGGCGAGGCCTAGGAAGGGGACGACACGGAGGCAGGGAAGACTCGGCAGTTGTTTCCCACGCGAAGGGGAGTACGACTGTACGAGGGTTTACTGGTTCGTCTGCCTTCGCCGGAGAATAACAGCAGGTATGGGTGAGTAGAGGGATGGCTAGGCCAGCGATGGGAGTACGGTGGGGCGGTGAGGCCTGCGCGGCAGCACAACCGGCCGCGGGAAGGAGGGAGCAGGCAGTCCCGCCGGCGCTTGTTTGAGCGGCTGGAGCAGGAAGAGCAGAGATTGAAGAAGCATGACGGCCGTTGGATGGACATCCAACAGTCAGTGCTTGTGCGTCAACCTTTTTTTAGGAAAGCCTCAAATCTGTGGAAAACAGCATACAACCCATGTGCCATTATTTCTAATAATTTACAGCCCATTTGCTAATTCTTAAGGTTTTTTTGGAGCCCATATTCTTTTTGTTAGCATTACAACCCATATTGTGGCCACGGTTAAAAAATTATACGAAATTTTGCATATTTCGGTGCGGTCCAAACTATTTTTATTCCCGAAATTCCAACTCACATTCAAACTGATTTTAAAAATAAATGTATATCAATATAAAATCCAACAAATTCTCCATGCATAAAAATTAATGTAATTTAAAATCTTGAAATGAAAAAAAAGATATTTGAAACTAATTGCCGGTTTGATGTGTTTTAAAAATGTACAACCCATTTCTCATTATAGATGGGCCATTTTCTCGGCCAGCCGAATGAAAGCTCTCCTCGTCTTGAAAGATTTGCATCCCAACAGGCCTGACAAAGCGACTTACTTGGCAAATCACAAAAAAACTGGGCTGTGGCCGTGGACCCAACTGTCAGCCTCTCCACGTACAGTACTCTTCCGATGGAAGTCATTCCTTGACCACGTTGACCACGCCACGCGGAGAGCACCACGGCGGTGGACGACGGCGAGGCCTAGGAAGGGGACGACGCAAAGCCGGGGAAGACGCGGTAGTGGAAGCCCGCGCGGAGAGGAGTACGAGGGTTCACTGGTTCGGCTGCGGTGTGAGGTTGCCGTCGCCGCAGGGCCTGGCCAGCGGTGGGAATAGTAGGGGCGGTGAGCCCTCTTCGGCAGCACAGCCGGCCACGGGAGGCAGGAGCATGCGGCACGACCGGCGCTGCTTTGGGCGGCTGGAGCAAGAGGACCAGAGGTTGAAGAAGCACTACGGCCGTTGGATGGACATCGTACGGTCACTGGAGCTAGAATCGTTCATATTGACTAAGTTGACAAAGCCCTTTGTCCCCGTCAACTTAGTAGGCCCACAAGTCAGCCTCCCACCAAGGTGGGTCCCAGCTAGCCGGGGGAGTATTCATTTTTTTTGTGCGTAATAAGGAGGCACTTCCGGTGGGTCCGAGCTGACAGCGGGGGAACGTTTTTTTTGCGAAATACGGTGGCCCGTCCGGTGGGTCCCAGCAGTCAGGGGGAAACGATTTTTTTCGCAAAATACTGGTGGCCCGTCCGGTGGGTCCCGGCTGTCAGGTGGAGGAATAATTATTTTCCGCGTAATAAGGAGGCACTTCCTTGCAGCTGCCGTGGACCCAGCTGTCAGCCTCTCCACATATAGTACTCTTCCAATGGAAGTCGGTCGTTGACCACATTGACCACGCCGCGCCGAGAGCACCACGGCGGTGGACGACGGTGAGGCCTAGGAAGGGGACGACGCGGAGCCGGGCAAGACGCGGCAGTGGATGCCCACGCGGAGACGAGTACGAGCGTTCACTGGTTCGGCTGCGGTGTGAGGCTGCCATCGCCGCAGAATAGCAGGGGTTGTGGGTGAGTAGAGGGATGGCCTGGCCAACGGTGGGAGTAGTAGGGGCGGTGAGGCCTCCGCGGCACCATTGTCGGCCATGGGAGGCAGGAGCAGGCGGCACGACCGGCGCTCCTTTGGGCGGCTGGAGCAAGAAGACCAGAGGTTGAAGAAGCACGACGGCTGTTGGATGGACATCATACGGTCACTGCAGCTAGAATCGTTTATATTGACTAAGTTGATAAAGCCCTTGGTACGTCAACTTTTTTTTTTGAATGCATGCAGATCAGCTTAGTAGGCCCACAGGTCAGCTTCCGAAACGGTGCGCCCCAGATGTCAGGGAGAGGCATCATTTTTTGGGCGGGTGAAGCTAGAATATCCGAGATTGAAGAAGAAGCACGGCATCCGTTGGATGGACATCCAACGGCCACTGCTGCTAGAACCGTGTGTTGACTATAAGTTGACAAAGCCTTGCATACGCGTCAACCCTGTTTTTTTAGGGGACGCGTCAACTTAGTAAGGCTAGAAGTTTGTGGCAGAGAACTTATTGCCCATTTGAGATTTGTAAGAATGTGTAGCCCATTTTTGAATTCTAATGGAATTTACTACAGCCCATTTACAGTTTGTTAAAAGTACAGCCCATTTCAACCAACCGTTCAAAATAGAATTCAATAAAATTCCCCACATTTTGATGGGATCTGAAATATTTTTATCCCGAAATTTCTAGTCAGATTAAATACAATTTCAATATAAATTTATATTACGTAAAAATCCAATGAAACATTGTGCTCGCAACAATTAATGAAATTAAAATTTTCAATATCCAAAAATAATATTTTATAAAGTAATCACGTGTTTGGTGCATTTTTTTATAGTTACTGCCCAGTTTTTATAATTACATCCCATTTATTATTTCTTAAAGCCCATTTTCTTGTTAAGCCTAATGCATCCCTCCTAGGAAAGATTTGCAGCCCAGCGGGGCGGAGAATAACAACTTGAGCTTGCCTGAGTATTCCTAAAAAAAAAGTATAGCTGGCCTAGCCATTTTCAGCTTGAAAAAAATTAATATCTGGGCTGGATATCTGGCCTGGGCTAGACGGGCCAGAGCCCGCCCAGTTAATACCTGTAGCGATGTTTTCGTTGTTGTTCAGAGGAGAAAAATTAATATCTGGGCTAAACATCAAAAAACTCTGCAGTGCTCACACCTCAAAAACACAAATACTGCTCGAGCTGCTTGGTCCCAGCTATCGGCCGCTTCCTGTGCAATTCTCTCGTTTATTGACTACTACATAGGTTGACAATGGTGTGGGACCTTGATGTCAGGAAACCATGAGGAAGCAAAATAAATTATAGTTATATATATATATATATATAATAAGGAGGCACTTGCGTACGTGAGGCTATGGACCTGGTGAGTCCCCATTGTCATCCTCTCCAAGTAAAGTCATCTCCTCGCCCGCACGCGCTTTCCGCCCGAAACAGTCAGCGCCGCCCACCCCGCTTCCCGATGCAGGCAATTGCTCCGCCTTCAAACGACACATGTGCCGTCCGTCCGTCCATCTGCCGCCCACATTAATGATACGCGGTTGCCGAGGCGGCTACTCCGGCGCCACACGTCCGTCCCTCCGCCCGCCCACCATTGCTATATAAACTGCTGCGCCGGCCATAGCCGCAGTCATCAGCATATGTTCCCTTTCTCATGTCCACACCACTACTGCCCACCATGGCTTCCTCGTGCTCTAGCGCTCTTCGAGACGGGCGAACGAGGGACCACAAGGAGATGGCCGGCAGGCTGGCAGGCAGCCGGAGGACGACGACGTCCCAATGGAGAACATGGTAGTCGACGATCCGGCGCCAACCCCCTCCTCTGCGCCATCCTTGCCGGTGCATTGCACCATGACCATCGACGAGGCCCGTGGCCAATATATGGACGGGGTGAGGCAGATGCGTGAGGAGCAGTTCCGGGAGACGCAGGCCGACGCCGCCTACAACCACCATCTCCTCCAGGAGCACCTGCAGGCGGAGGAGCAGATCGCCGCGGAGCGGGCGGAGTAGGAGGCGCTGCTCGACTCGTACCGCTCCGCCCGCAAGGGCCGCCTCGAGCGCTGGCGGTACCGCATGCGGGTGGCGGAGGCTGCGGCCGCCTACAAAGAGGCTAGCAAAGAGGGCAATGAAGCGGGCGAGGCGCTGTTTGGCGAGACCGAGGAAGAGGCAGAGGACAATGCCGGCTCCGACGAATCCCCGCTCCGCTGGCGTCGACGAGGCCCTGCTCCGCCGAGGCCCCGCGGCGCCAACAATGAGGCAGAGGACACCGCCGGCTCCGCCGAGGCCCCGCCCCGCCAACAACGAGGCAGAGGACATCGCCGGCTCAGCCGAGGCCCCACCCTGCCGGCAACATGGGGGAGGATTTCCACCGCTCCGCTGAGGCGCCGCCCGCCGGCAACGAGACAGAGGACATCGCCGCCTCCACCGAGGCCACGCCCCGCTGCCAACGAGGCCGCGCCACACAGAAAACAAGGAAGAGTAGAACACGGTAGGTCGCCGCCGCTCGGGTCCAAGTAAGGCCACCGCTGCTACCCTCCGGTTGAAGCCAAGCTAGGCGGGTTGACCATTGACGGCCGGTTAGCTTCTTGGCGGCACGTGGAGTCGCAGAGCTGCGCTGGAGAAGAACGCTGCTTCTACTTAACTGCTGGTGCAGTTGGCTGACTGACACGTGGGCCCAACAGGCCACATGTCAGTTACGCAAGTGCACCTGTAGTTAAGTCACTGAAGCTTCTGTTCGGCTCAGCGGGACATAGGTGGGTAGCTTCGGTTAATTAATTATACCTCCAGCGCACCCCTTTTTATTTGAAGAATGTATGAAATGTAATGAAATCCGGCATATTTATATGAAATCCGACCGTGTATGAATGAATTTATTTCGATTAGTTCGAATTCCTGTATCACTGGCATTGGATGAACATGCAAAACAATACGTACTAGCATTATTCCCAGGGTGATCACCTCGTTTGCAGCAGTTTCACATGTACTCCCTCCGGTCCTTTCTAGTCTGCATACAAGTTTTGTCTGCAGTCAAAGTATCTCTACTTTGACCAATCTTATACAAAAAAGTATGCACTTTCACAATATGCGAAGTAAAAAAGGAACATAAGGAGTACAAAGAGTTTGAGCAGCTTTTTAGCGTTTCTGTACATTGCAATCAAACACACAGGCCAGGCAATTCATAGAGAACATTCAAAACAATCGATGATTATGCATCTCAGCTACTCACATGTCAGAGGCAATATTTACTTCACAACTAAAGAATAAAAAAAATTGATCGACGCTACTGACAGCAAAGGGCGTCCCATTCGAAAATATCAAACGCATGTCTTGCTAAAATCAATGAGCAAAATTTGACAAGGTTGTCCCATTCCAAAATATCAAATGCCTACGATTGTGGAATGGGCAGGGTTTGCCATCAGTTCGGACATTGACATGGCACCTCGTGCTAAATAAACTAGCTATTCTTTTTGTGCAGTTCCACCAAATTCGCGCGTAGCTTGTATAATTTCTCCCTTATATGTTGCAACACCTTGAACTTATCGGCACCTCCTTTCTTGTTGTGGAAATGAATGATTCGATGTATTCATGAACATTTTGTGCACTTCCCATTGAAATCAAGCTGAGCACCCCTGTTTGCACAAATACAAAAAAGTGATTAGTATAAAGCAAACTATACTATGAATTGATAGTTTCAACAGGCACATACATGGTCCATGTAGAGCACACTTTTAGAAAAATGGAATTCACCAGAAAGAATCCTAGAACAACATTGTACTCGCGCGTCACAGCAAAAAAATGGAGATATGTCAGTCCTTCTGAGCTGAAGTTAGTTCGGTCTTGTGGGGAGTAATGTAACCATCCTTCAACTGCTCCTGTGAAATATCCTTATCTTACCTCAATGGGATATTACGGTGCACATACAGATTGGAAGTCTTGTCTCCATTTGTGCAGGTCACTAAAATCAAGCAACATTATCGTACAAGTAGCACAACATATGAAAGCACACTGCAGAATCATGTGAAAGAAGGCTAGTACTGACCTCTCATGATGCGGAATTCAAACAACTCACAAGAAGAAGATCTGAACCAAATTCGCCTTAACGGATAGGAAGTAAGATCTCCTCTTGTGCAGTTCCACTAAGATCAAGCAATCAAGCAACGTTGTCGGTGTGACATTTTGGTTGAACTGCACAAAACACTCTTAAAACAAAAGTGTTTTGTGCAGTGCAACAAAAGGTCACAATGGCAACGAGGTGAAGTAGATAACCCTGTTTACACAGAGGTGCAAAGGAAACAATTAGTGGTCAATAACGGTGGATGACACAGAAGCCAACAAAAAGAAGCATCTACCTTATCTAAATGGGACAGAAAGCAAGACAGTAGCATTTCCCAAACGGTGGCATTGATTAATATTAACATAGAGATTATATTAACAATAAAATTCATTAAACATGTAATTTGCTTTTAACTGTGGCATTGCATCCATTTTCCAGCGGCATTATTAGAGGGTGTTTGTTTACAGGGACATTTTGGTGTAGGGACTAAAAAACTTCGTGTCAGTCCCATCTAAACCAACAGGAGGGACTTTTAGGGACTAAAAGTGGGCATTTGGGACTAAAGAAAGGAGACCCCGAGGGAGTCTTTTTGGGACTTTTTCCAACAGTTGCCCCTGCCACGCATCGCACCTTGTCTCTATTAGTTCATTATTAGGGGTAACATGGTCTTTTAGCATGTCATTTAATAACCTCTAGTCCATGTTTAGTCCCTGGAACCAAGCAGGTAGGGACTAGGGAGTTTTTTTACCAAACAGGGCCTTAGATTAACAACAGCTAATGAGTTGCACGGGACAGTGGACGCACCAGCACCATGTGCATCTACCGATGTACTGTGGTCATGCACGGTCTGTTGCAACAAAGAACAAACAACCAAGGAGCATATTTGTGTTGGTCCCGGTTTTGTTATCTTTAGACACCTTTCCCTATGTGAGCGCAGCAAATCTAGTCCTGCTCAAACTCTACAGCCTTGTCCCTTCCTTTCCTTTTTGAACTAGTACTTTCGTCCCTTCCTTTCCTCTTTGAACCACGTCCTAGATTTATGCAATACAACTTTCCGCACTACTTTCCCCCATTCCATTCCTCTTTGAACCACGTCCTAGATTCATGCTATACAACTTTCCCTCTTCATTTCCTCTTTGAACCACGTCCTAGATTCATGCTATATACAACTTTTCCCACTACTTTCCCCCACTTCTTTCCTCTTTGAACCACGTCCTAGATTCATGGTATACATGCAGCTAGAGCAATGCATGGTATACATGGAGTAAGTAAATTATACCTTAAGGTTCTTGGGGCGTGGTTCGGTGGGCGACGGGACGGCGGCGAAGAAGAAGGGGTCGGAGGCCCTCCCGCACCGCCGCTGGGTGGAAAGTGAACAGCTGCGCCGGTAGTCCCTCGCCGACGGCGACAGCGTTAAGCCTCCTTCCCTTCCCGGCGGACGGATCCTGCCGGCTCTTTGAGCAGCACTGAGGGGAGAGAGAGGCCAACGAAGTCTTGTTTAGATCTGGAGAGGGCGAGAGAGTGTGAAGAGAGCAACTACAAGCGCTGAGGCTCAGCGGGAGAGGGCGAGAGAGTGTGAAGAGAGCAACTACAAGCGCTGAGGCTCCAGCGTGTATATATATACTGGAGAGAGACTGTGAAGCATGCAAACCCTAGAAAACATTTTGACCAGTCAAAGAATCCTCCTGGCACAAATTATGCTCAAGTGTAGTTATCGAACCCGAGACCTGAAGTTTGATGAGCGAACAGGCTAACCAGCTACACAACCCTCCCGTTATGTTCAACGAGAGGGAAATAAGCTTTTATACATTCCTGCATTCGTGTGACAAGCATGCCGTGTTTTTCGTGTGTGTGTGGGAGTCATTGGGATTTCAATCATAATCGTGTCATGTGGCTTTGGTGGTAAGCCTATCCTCAGTGGTGCAGAAATAATGCAGCCTTAGTCACCTTACCTCTCTCCACATAGTACGTTGGGTCCCACCAGTCAGAGGGTGAAACAAACAAAATTAATAAGAAAAATTAAAAGCGCCAGCGGTGTATCTTACCTCACACATCCCGCTACTGCTCGGGAACACTGTCCAATTGATCCCTCTGTTCGCTCACGTACTAGTTTAAGTGAATCCTTATTATAACATGCACACAAATTTTGGGCACTTGTATTCGACTTAAGTCAGTGTGCCACCGTATCTCGTATACTTACTACTCCCTCCGTCTAGGTGTAATAAGTCACGTTAGAAGGTGCAACGGGACCAAGGTGCGTGCGTGTGCGTGTGTGTGTGTGTGTGTGTTTAACAGCATGTGTGTGTTAGAGAGAGTGACAGATCAACCTACTCCTACAGAGAGATGTTGTGTAGTGTACGATTTTAGCCGCGAGAGTCGGTGAATCCTCTCATTTCCGGGCGTGTCCGGTAGGGACATGGGGAAAGCTGCCATGCCCGCTCCTGACCAACCTGGCCCACCCAAAGCCCCTCCATCGCCCGCGCGCGCTTCCCTCCCGAAATGGTCAGCGCCGCTCCAAAGAATCGGTGCCGCCTTCATGCCCGGGCAGAGCGGACGCGACCTCTCACTGGCGCAAGAGTGATGGTTGCTTCGTCCGTCCAACTTACTACTGGGTCTATGTGATTTGACGGCTCATTGGTCTTTATTACTGAGGTGGTAGGACTGCTGGATGTCCCACGCTTTCGGCGAAAGGAGGTACTACTACTAGATTACAATTTTCTACATTCTTACAGCGGAAGCGTGCAAGAGCAGTGAAAACACGCAGGCTCAGTGATTACATGGCCCACCTCACACTATCACCGTGCGACACCTAACTATTTACATAGTACTCCCTCCGTTCCTAAACATTACTAGATGAGTCCCCGTGCGTTGCCGCGGAACAGCGGTATATCTCTCTGCGCAAAATTGTCGATTTCATAGAACTAAAAGAAACTCTATAACCTCATGACAAAGGTGGTAGCCAAACTAAATAAACTCCCATCATCATTTAGATCATCCCACGTAAGGAAAAAAGATCAGCCAACTCCTACTGCATAATGGGATTATATTTTTCTTTTTGACATGTTAATGGGACTTAAAAGCTCACTTACATGCATGCTACCGGTGCATGCTTGCATGCAGACATGTTGATGTGATTTAAAACCCACTCACATGCATGTGCCACGGTATTTCTGCATCCTTGCATGTGGCTTAGTGCGGAGCCTCTCAACGTCTAGATCAGACGGCTATTATGGACTGATTTACTTCATCTAATGGCTACATCAATTTTGATGATGTGGCTCAAGGAGAGGATAGAGAATTCCTAGTAGTGGGGGCTAGCTATTACTAGTAGATAAGTCTTTGTAGAGATTCCACTACATACGGAACAAAATGAATGAATCTACACTTAAAATGCATCTATATAACTCCACATGTGGTTCATGGTGAATACTCTACAAAGACTTATATTTAGGAACGGAGGAAGTACTAGTATAGTACGTACTATAATTTATCAGCGAGATAAATTTGTACAATGCTATGAAGCTTCCAACTTCTATTACATGTATCTTGCGTCCAAGGTTGCCCGTTGCAACATTTCATCAAATACAAAGGAGACTAACATGCATGCTATTGCATCTCAATGATTGACAGATCATAGCAAATATGTACTCCCTCCGTTGCAAAATAAGTGTCTCAACTTTGTGCAAACTTTAGTACAAAGTTGTACTACTACTAAAGTTGACACTTATTTTGGAACAGAGGCAGCTAAAGAAAAAAATGATCCATGCAGTCCCTAGCCATTGAACTCTGAACCCTGACCAGTCTTCAATTTGCTGGCAATGTTCGAGCTTCCTAATAAATGAAGTTTGCAACCTTTTGATCATCGGATCATTTTGTGGAGTTTCACCAAAATCGAGATGAGCATCCCTGTGGCAAAGAAATTGAAGAAGCGTGATTAGAATAAGATTACTGGGACTAGTTGATGAGACATAAACTCATCACAAATACAATACGTAGAAGCCAGTAGAGGTATGTGCGGGGCAAAGAAGTAGAGAAATATCCACAGGGAGTGATGTGGGCAGTTGGAGCAGTGGTGCAAGCCGGCTGTAAAGGGAGTTGTACCTGAGGGACGTAGCACAACCTTGAGGAGGGCGGCGGGAGGCGGCAACTGCCCATGTCGCGGCAGTGAGCAAGGGACGAAGGCAACCTCACCGGCTTTGTGAGAGAGAACGGCGGGGACCCCTGATCGGGACGTGCCGACAGTTGGTTTTCGCCGTCGGCGACGGCCACCGCATCTACACTAAGCATCCACCCCTTCCCCAAGCGGACGTGATCCGCCGGGATGTTAGAGATGTGGCCGCAGTCGTTTTGTGCGAGAGAGTGTGAAGAGAGCAACCCCAGCAAGCAACCGTGTAGGCTGGCCCGTCCTGACTATGTATATAGTGGAGCGGTTTCCTTTTCTCTCCATATGAACCTATCATATTGCGTACGTGCCACTGAAGAAAAAAAACTATTTATAAATGACGCGGCACCTACTACTCGTTCTCCTATAACCTTGCGCTTGGCATCTCCAAAATATTAACCTTGCGATTGGCTCTTCGCCTCTTCGGGAAGTCGAGCAATAATGAAAGTGCAGTATATATCGTTCTGGCTATATGAGACCGAATGAATTGCTGCACGTCCACCACGTGGGCGAGGGTCGAGGGGCGAGGAAGAGTGCTACATACGGAGCAAAATGAGTGAATCTACACTCTAAGATACGTCTATATACATCAGTGTTTGGAGTATGTACTAGTAGTTCATATTGAAATCTACTAAAGGACATATATATTCCAAACAATATGATATAATCTCTATAACCAAGGTAGTAGGGACGAGGAGTAAACGGAGGGAGTAGTAAATTTTTCTCCTCGTCCTGCGAGCCACCGCGCGCATGGGCGAGGGAGCGGGCGTAAGGTGGAGCAAGCTTCACCTCATCCTGCGAGCCTCCGCGCTCGTGGGCGGGGGAGACGGCGTACTAAGCAAGCTTCTCCTCGTTCTGCGAGTTGACGGGACACATCAAAGTACTCCAGTGTATAGAGCCTTGCCTCTAAGGTAGGCCCCACATGGTTTGCCTCTTTTTTTAACATAACACGTCAAGTCGCAATTTGTTTGTTCACCCGTGGTAGACGATCCTCCCTCCACCAAGTGGAAAACCAGTACACGTGCCAAATTACCACGTGGGCTGCCTTTTTCGTACAGAAATGAGCTCCACCGTGTACCGCGCGGGTGTGGTTGGGAAAGAGACAGGAGTACGTGCACCGTGCATGCACCTCTTCTCTTCGTACACGTCCCCCACCTACGTGGGTGTGTGTGAGACATACAAACCTCGTTCGTGAGTGTTTTTTGTTTTGGGGTGGGGGTGGGGTGGGGGTTGATTTCGTGAATTATTTGTGGGAATATGTGTCGATGACATCTAAAACAAAATTTTGCATGCAATGTGTGTGAAATGGAGGCTATCCATATCATACATAGAGGGTCGGGCAATCCACGAGAAGAGAGGGAGGGGTCATAGCTATCGATAGAGTCGAAGAGAGGATCAAGTGGGTGGGTGCAAGATCAATGAAGAGAGCCATCGAAATTGTGTGTGTGCAAGTCAAAGATATAGGGCGAGTGGCCTACCGGAACGTTAGAGGGCACATGTCAAGTTTGTGTGTGGCAGGGAGACATGACTAGAGCGCTCGATGTATCGGTGTGTGTGGGGGGGAGGGGGTGGGGGGAGGGGTAGGCAGAGGCCTAACTATAGAGGTAGAACGACTCGTATATGTGTTGACAAGGAGAGACCCAGCTATGTCTTGAGGGAGATCGGTCGACATCCATACATAACTGAAGGACGGGAAATATGATGGGACAGAGAGAGAGAGGAGAGAGAGGGAGGGAGAGGGAGGGAGAGGGGTAGAGTGCTGGATGGGTGATGGAGTTGCTTCTCGAAGATGGTGGGAGAGGCCTACTAGACAAACTGAGGGTGGAACTGCAATGTTATCAATAAGAGTGGGGATGTGTTTCTGTGTGTGCCTGTGCGTGATAGATCTGTCGGGACGCATCCATGGATGATGAAGGGGAACCATGCGTTTGGTAAGCAAACCTAACTAGATCAGTAGATCAATTGTTGTTTGTCGGAGGAAGGGAGATCCATGGATGATGAAGGGGACCTAGCTAGCTATATGTATAGCGAGAGATCGGTCGGTGTACGTCCATTTGTTAGAGGCAAATAAGGCCCAGCGAGACGGATAGACAGAGAGAATGGAGTTAGGAGGTGGTGCGAGAGGCCCAACTACTAGCTAGATAGGGGGAGGAGTGTGCGGTTGTGAGATCGATGAAAAGAGGGGCTAGAGTTTACATGTGTGTCTGACCGTATGAGAGACACGAGGCAAGGACACATAAAGGAGGAGATTGAAGGTGTGTGTTTATGTTGTAGGCAGGCATCGCTGGAGAGGTTTATCGATCGGTGTGTGTCGGAAAGGAGTTGTGGAGACTCTGGGAGAACGACCTAAAGAAAAAAATGAATGTGCCCGGTGGATAGAATGCCGAGGGAGGGGGAGGGCGAGGAGGGCGTGTGCATGCACGAGAGAAAGTTAGTGGTAGCTACAAAGGTTAGAGGATTGTGTGGGTGTAAGAGACTAACAAAGATCATAATTTGATATGAAAGCGGATTCATATATTTGAATAGGAGATCATAGTGTTTTAAACATTGCATTCATGAATATAGCGGTGATACACGTGATGTGCACATGTTATACCATAATGTGATAATGCATGGCATTTGCAACTCACAGCTAAATGCCGAACAATCTAAACCATACTATACATCAAACAATCTCACATTTTATTTGAATTTGTGATAATGTGTGGCGTTTGCAACTTACAACTAAATATCGAACAATCTAAACAATACTATATATCGAACATTCTCACATTTTATTTGAATTTGTGGTAATGTGTGGTGTTTGCAACTCACATCTAAATACTTGTAGGCGTAGGGGGCGGGGCACCATACATATTGTGATAAACACATTATACATATGGGACATGGTTTAGATTATGAAGATCTAGCTAGAGCTAGAAATGTAATGTGATTTGAAATCAAAATAAAGTGGATTCAAAAAATCTAGTTCGAGTTCATATAGTACACATAGTTCATATGTAACTCGAGACTAATCATGTGGTGTGCTGTGAAGATAATACACAAACGATAGTTTAACTTAACAATAATGATGATTGTAGATCTTACTAAAACAGAGAAACGAATTCAAATGCTTTGACTTCACAACAATCATTACTGTAGATCTTATTCAAATAGAGAAACAAATTCAAATTTAGTTCATATTGAAGCGGTAGTATATACGTTTGGAATGCACTAAAACGTTCATTTGAGTAGTAGGTTGCATGCATTATACACGTAGCAAAATATATTAATTGAACATAACATGAATTCGAAGTTTTGAATGACATTTGTAGTGTGCATTGATTTGGTACAGTACATGTTAGGCTTGTCCGGAAATTTCAACCCGCGCCTTGTTAGCCCGAAATATTTAAGATATATCTTTGTCTCGTTGTGCTCCGACAACTCCCTCCATCTCAACCCGCGCCTTGCTATTCCGAAATTACAACGCGCGTGAAAACTCCCACCTCCTATGAAATCCCGACACACGAAATGCCCGTGCTACCCCTGAACCGAAAGAACCGCCTCAACTCGGTGGGGGTACTTTCGTAACTTACCGCACATTTCGGACAAGCGCGTCTGTAAGCCATGGTTCCCCACTGCCATCCCATCTGCCCACCCATTCGTACACTGAGGCCGCGAAAACCCGCGACGAAACCCCACACCCTGCTCCGTCCGCCACCCAGCCGGAGCCTCTTCCCCGACGACATCGTCCACAGCAACACCTCGACGTCCCTCATCCACCGTACCGGATGAGGATCCGTCGTCGATCTCATCGTCCCGCCGGTTCAGCCACTCCGTCCTCCACCTCCAAGGATCTGCCCCGACGTTCCCCACGTCTTTCGCGCCACCTCCATTCCCACACCGCTGTCTTCACCTACACCACCGGAAGAGCATCATCATCACCGTTTCCTCGGATGAAGCTGCGGCCTAATCGGCGCCACCAAAGAGGTTGTACACTAATCGCTGCATTTTCTTCTTGATTCGATCTCACGGTGCTGCCGGCGCTCGGTCCCAAGCCAACACAGCGCGGCTCCATCCACGGCGGCGTCGCTGGCCACTTCCTCCATGGCGTCGCTCCCTCGGCGGCGACGTCGACATCAGTAGGAGCTGCTACTGCTTTAGCTCTCGCTCGCGCTGCTGCTCTGCTCTTGCTCTCGGTCCCCTGCCTGGTCTGCTCTTGCTATTGCTCTTGCTCGCGCTGCTGCTCTCGCTCTTGCTCTTGCTTGCGATGCTGCTCCGATTTAGCTACACTTCAGTCGACTGAATCGACTTTTGGGTCAGTCAATTTTCAGGGGGTGGGGGGGCTCACCGGGGTGAAGGAAGAACCAGCCGCAGCGGGGAGGGGGGCTCGCCGGAGAGGTACCCCACTATCTATCTTAGGGTTCGGGATGGGGGCGGTGGTCGCCGGCGGTGGCGGGGCGGTGGCGTAGGGATCGCCGGAGAAAAAGCTCGGCACGGGGGGGCCTAGAGGGATGGCCGGGGCGGCGGCGGACCGGCGGTGGGGAGTGTTTTCGGGGCGGGCGGGGCGGCGCACCGCCGGCCTCGGGCGGCGGGGGACTGCTGTTTGGCCGGTGGTGGCTGGCGGCTCAGGGGGTGGAGGTTGAAGATGAACCGCAGGCCCTTGATTTCGTATCCAACGGCTGCAAAATCGACTGACCAGAGATGAAAAAGTCAGTCGACCGACGTGTAGCCTCACCTTGCTAGTGCGTTCAGTTTCGACAGCAAAATTCAGTTTCGATAGCAAAATTCAGTTTCGACAGTTAAGTTCAGTTTCGGCAGTTAAGTTCAGTTTCGACAGTTAAGTTCAGAGATGAGCGGCTGATGTATTTTACATCTAGCACTTTGTGGTTATGTATTTTACGTCATGTATTGGAGATGCTATTAGAATTCCACTCAGGTTAACGTTGTTCGTTGTCTCTCTTGTCCTGCTTCAGCCTCGGCGTCGTACAACTCACCGGAGCTGCTCCAACGACGAAACCCTCCATCACAGCGGAGCAGTACCTCGGGCTCCATCTCCAGATGCCTAAGATCTTCTTTCCCTCCTCCGACAGCAAAGTCAGCCGGAGCATCCTCACCGGCCAACCCAATCACGCTGAGATCGACATGGCTTCGCCAAAGAGGTTGTACACTTGTTGCATCTCTTTTTTACTCTACATGTTATATATATTGTCCACTGAGCACACGGATTTGTTCCTTTAGTGTCTCCTTGAAAGAAAAAACGTAGGAATTTTAATTTTCACTTGTCCTCCTTTTCAAATTCCTATTCATGAATCACAAGACTAAGAGATAGTAGCATAATAGCATTATAACCGTACATTTTCTTGTGGTTTGACTTAATTTCACCATGCTTCTTTGCATCCTATGATCTTCCAATTGTTGTGAATCAAACACCCAGATTGGCAGAAATCCTGTGTTTTTAAATCCTCTGTTTTGCACGTGCATTCCTATCCTATTCCTGTCTATTTCCTATCCCTACATTGTTGGAATCCTCCAATTCAAACGAGCCCTTACAGAATTACTTCTCTTACAGATAGTTGTCAAAGAAAACCTTGCGTGGTTTGTCCCGCTCCTGCTGCGCCGTCGTCCACCCCAGCTCAGCTGCTCCAACGACAGAAGGGTCCAGCACAGCAGGGATCCGGCCTCCAGACTGTCTTTCGCCGCCTCAGATCTTCTTCCCCGCCGCTGGCAGCCATAAAAACTGCATTACCATCATCAACCGAGCAGATGACCTCGAGGACTACACGGGTCCGCAAGAGAGGTCGCACTCTTTCGTGTCTGCTTACGTTATGCATCGCTTTAATATTACATGCTACTTTATCGTCCTGTTCACCGATTAGACTCTAAGTCAGCTCCAAACTAATGGTCAAACTTGAGTTTTTAGATGGTTGTGGGGTACATATCGGGGCCGCTATCAATAGTATCTATCTACTATCCGGTTAATCTCCGGTGTCTACTATGAGTTTCATGTTGGGTGGGAAACAAACAGTAAAGAAGCCATTATCTGTATTTTTTAACTGAAGCCATTATCTGCCTGCTATTATTGGTTTTGGGTCTATCCGCAGGTTGCTACCATCACTCTGGATTTCTGCATGCACTCCTTACAAAATCTCACTATGTTTTATTCCTATGCATGACAGTTATTGTAAACAATGGAACTGAACATGTAGAGCAAAAGAGACGAGCCTTGCGTGGCAATAAAATTTCATGCAGACGTCGCTCCATGGTAGGCGCAAAGGCAGCCCCCCTCCACGCATTTCGGATTGTAATCGAGAGGAAGATATCTGTTCTGAGGGGGATTCAGAAGGAGAAGACAACTCCTATTTACCCCCTGAGGTCTTCGCTCTAACTTGGCATGCTGATGTTGGTTATATCATGCATATGGTGTCTTGCATTGCTTACTTTATACATCAAATATGTCATCTGCTTAGTTTAGACATCCTTTGTGCGAATGCCATCTGTTTAGTTTATTCATCGTTTATGTGAATTATGCAACGCCATCTTGTTTAGCCAGGCATCATATATGTGAATTTTGCAATGCCATCCTGCTTAGCCAGTCATCTTATATGTAAATTATATCAGGCCATCCTTTTTTCGTTACATATTACATTTGTCAACAATTTTAGTACATTCAACTGCTCTTCGTGTGCATCAGCCATTTGACACGGTGATGGCAAATTCTGGAGTGAAAACAAGGTCTTCAGAGCAGACTATGCTATCTGACGAAGCGCATATCTCGCTGGTTACAGATAGCTCCTCAGAGGAGGATTCAGAGACAGATGACCAGTCCTATTCCCCCCCCCGAGGTGTATCCTCTAACTTGGCAGGGTTATGTTGCTCATATCGTGCGTATGGTGTCTCGCATTGCTATGTCATTTGATTAGTTTAGACATGCTTTGTGTGAATGCCACCTGTTCAGTGTCTGATTACCATATATGTGAATTATGCATTGACATCTTGTTGCAAGACATTATATATGTGAATTATACAATGCTATCTTGTCGCAAAGGCATTATATATGTGAATTATGCAATGCCATGCTGTTTAGCCAATCATCATGTATGTGAATTATATCATGCTATCATTTTTTTTGTATTACGTGTTCCATTTGTCGACAACGTTTGTATATTCAACTACTCTTCCTGTGCATCAGCC
Organism: Aegilops tauschii subsp. strangulata; assembly: GCF_002575655.3. Classification (NCBI taxonomy): domain Eukaryota; kingdom Viridiplantae; phylum Streptophyta; class Magnoliopsida; order Poales; family Poaceae; genus Aegilops; species Aegilops tauschii. The sequence goes on along the minus strand of NC_053035.3, from coordinate 22,250,206 downwards.
ATTTGAAGCGGTGATGGAAGTATCTGGAGTGAAAACAAGGTATTCAGAGCAGACAATGCTACCTGCTGAAGCAGACATCTTGCTGGTTACAGAGAGCTCCTCAGAGGAGGATTCAGAGACTGATGACCAGTCCTATTTCCCCCCTGAGGTCTATGCTCAAACTTGGCAGTGTTATATTACCCATGTCATGCATGTTGTCTTGCATTGCTTAGTTTTTACATCATATATGGATTGCCATCTGCTTACTTGCTTACTATATAAATCATATATTTGAATTATATCATGCCATCATGTTTACATAGTACATACACATCATCTATCTGAATTATGGCATGGCAACCCATTTAATAAAGACATCATATAGTTATATCATCTCATCCTGTTTAGTGTTTACAGTCATCATATTTTGAATTATGGCATTCTATCCGTGAATGTATGTGAATTATGGCATGCCAACCTATTTAATAAACACATTGTATAGTTATGTCATGTCATCCTGTTTACATAGTCTCATATTTTGAACTATGTCTTTCCATCTTTTTTAGTTAGCCATCATAATGTGAAATTGTGTCATGCTATCCTGTTTAGTTAGCCACCATATATGTGAAATTGTGTCATGCTATCCTGTTTGGTTAGACAACATAAATATGAATTATTTCATGCCCTCTTTTATTCCCCACTATCCATTGCACCTGTCTATCATACAATGTCTACAATTTCAATTACTTTTCTTGTTTATCAGCCATTTGAATTGGAGAGCGTGATGGCAACATCTAAGGGAGTAACAACACGGTCTTCAGAAAAGACAGTGCTACCAGTTGATGCAGATAGAACCACGGTTGTACATGCCCAAGGACCAGATCCACCACACATAACCCAGACTCTCGCAGATTGTACCCCTACCCAGTTGGACAGAGAACCAGCTACACCCCTTCTAACCCCAACCCCGACAGATAGTAACCCAGTTCCAGTTGACACAGCACCGTCTCCACCACAGAGCACCCAAACACGAGCAGTTAGTAAGGGAACTGCAGTGCCCAAAGCACGAGGACCACCACTCTGAATCCCAACTCAACGCTTAAAGGAGAAGAAGATTTGTTCTCAGGTCAGGTTCTGTAGCTATGGTTCATATTCCTTTGCTCTTGCATTACTGTATTTACTCATACCAACTATTTTCAATTTTGAAGGATGGAATTGAAACTCCAATGGCGCAACAGGTATGTTTTAAACCTGTTTCTTTAACTGGTTTGCCGTTGTAACCTGCTCTATGTTGATTTCAGTTTCAAGTGAATAAATAGTTATGTTCTCATGTCACGCACATTACAAGTGTTGTTATTGCTCTATAGTTACCCACACTTATATTCTGTCTATTCTGCTTTGTCTTGAACAAATATTATTTGAACTGTGTCTCTATCTTGATTTGGCAACAAAAACTAGAATGATATAGACCATAAAGTGACCATGGTACATAGATATATGTTTGTTTCATGCTGTTATCCTGTCCACTTTACTACTGAACTCATTTACCAAAATGAGTTTCATATACAACATGGTAAACATGTGATGTGTCTGCTTGTTTCTCTTTTAGAATGCGGACAAAATATTGGAGAACAGTACCGCGTTATCCAATGGTAAAGGAAGTAATGCAGATAAGGTTCAAGATAGTGAGACATCCCTGTTGGTCTCCAAGAAAGCTGATAAAAACTATCTTGACGACTGTGAGGGAACCCAAAAGTCCTGTCTTGATGTAGTGTTCGAGTTACTGGCCTCTACTGCTGGCACAAGCTCTTCGAACTCGCTGCCTGAATCAGTTCGTCTTCTTGAGTCTCAACTTCAAGTTGAAAGACATCGATCAGATGTGCTACGACAGGAAGCTGAAGGACTGAGGAAGTCCCTGCAGAATTCAGATGCATATTTTCTGGTGCAACAGCAAGCGCTGGAGGATTTAAGCGCCAAACAAGAGAAAGTTAATAAGCTTGCTAAGCATCTTGCCAGCATTATGGGTACCCAGGATATTGTTTCTTGAGATCTTCTGAAGTGGTTTCAGTTCTGGATTTGTTTTGCTGCGGCGTTTATTTGCGCTGGTCGCCAACTTTGACAACCAGTGTATATGATATGTTGCTTTGTTCCCTATATTTGCACTGGTGGCGAACTTTGATGCCCAGTGGATGTAATATGTGTAATAGCCGTGATAGCCTAGCGTTAGTTGCTTGCTTATTTATTTCCTTGTTGTCTTGTTTATTTGTTTGCTTGTAGTCATTGCAGTTCTTTTTCCGCGGTTAGCTAGTGGCTGCAATAACCTATTTTTTAAAACTAGGCCACAATAACCATGGGCTAATATTTACTGTAGTGACACTGGGCCTCCTACTGGCCGTACAAACAGTGGGCCTTCTACGGGCCGTAGAAACAATGGGCCTTCTATGGGCCGTAGAAACAATGGGCCTTCTGCGGGCCGTATCATCAATGGGCCTTATACGGGCCATATGATCGATTGGCCAAACATGGGCCAAACAGACCGCATTATGGCCGTAAACAGGCTAGAGTTGGAATCGTCCGTTCATGGGCCGACCATAACGGGCCATCGTTAATAGGCCGTAATTGATGACGCTGAAAACAGCCCAACGTATTAACGGACCACAAACGGGCCGACTGTAACCACGGGCTGAATTTGGCCCACAAGCAGAAAATGACAGTAACGGGCCGTAAGTAAAAGAATGCTGGAAATGAGCCCAAGAATAAATGGGCTCTGAGAAGGCCGAAAGATAACATGGGTTGGAAACGGCCCAACAGAATAACGGGCCATTAATGGGTATAAAGTGATACACTGTTCATTACGGGCCAGTTTCACCACGGGCCGTTAATGGGTGTAAAGTGATACACTGTTCATTACAGGCCAGTTTCACCACGGGCCGTTAATAGGCCAAGAGTTACATAGGGCCTCATATGGGCCGAAAGACGTCATGGGCCATACATGCGCCAGAAGTGAAAACGGGCTGGAATCATATTGGATGGCCCAGATGACGCTACTGGGCCTAATTCGGATAGGGCGTAACGGGCCTTGGGTTAGCGGGCTGTAAATGGGCTATATGCGAACATGCCGTTAACAGGCTTTCCATGGGCCGGCTCGCCACCTTTTGACCATGTCAAACGGGCCGGCCTTTTCACAGGAATGGGCCTCTGTTGGGCCGTGCCACGTGTCAACGTATCATAGGCGCCTTCCGTCCAATGAGTAGATGACATCTGTCCCAACGATGAGCCGACACGTGTTTCCTCCAGCCAATGATGATTTTACACGTGGAAAATCCTCATTGGTCGGGGCTGTAAACGGGTTATCGGATCCAAAACCTGACCCGATAGCTTAACGTCGTTCCGTTATGGTGGATGCCACGTGTCAGTCACCCTTGACGAAAGCACTTCTGTGACGCGCGATTTATCGTCATGGAAGTGGACACTTCCATGATGATAATTTTGGCAATGTCATGGAACACTTCTACGACAGCACAGGTATGACTATCTTGATTCTGTCATAAATTTGTCATGGATGTACATGCATGACAGAAAACGCGACCTACTGTGACAAACACGTATCATCACGGAAGTGTATTTTTTTTGTAGTGATGACACCTAACGGCAACGGCTACCTCTGATACTAACTCGGCTGACTCTGTAGCATCACGTGGCCTTTTTAAACCTGCCTCAAAATGGATCTCCATTCTTCCTCCTTTAAATTTTTTTAATCTGTCAAGCATTATCCCTGATGTCTGTTTCCGCTTGCGCCGTGGTGCTAGTTCAACAACGAACATGGAAAGTGTTAGTGTACATCAAACTGTGAGAGTACATATAAAGGAGCATGCAACTGCAACTTGACTCGGTCAGGTACCGTCTTGGTGTTGATGCTCATGAGGTTCATCTGATCTTGCCAAGTCCTGTTGTGTCAGCAGTGCTTCGGAAGTAGTGTTAGGTGTGAAGGCAGCTTGGGAACTGGCCAGTTCCGGAGCAAACGAACGAGTAACTCGTTGAGATGCTGGTACAGTTGAAGCGGATGCTGCACTTGGTGGAGCAGGTGATACTGTGTTTGTAGATTTAGCCGGTGGACTTGGACCTTCTACTGCACTATAAGTACCAGCAGAATCTCGACCGCAGATCCTTTTCCGTTTCACCCGACGAGTAACACCACTCCCTACTATATTATTTTCCTTCCTCTTTTTTGACTTTGCCATGTCAAGGCATACCCACAACACAAAAGAAAAAAATCGCTCTTCAGAACTCATTGATGCATGATACAGACAAGCAATACTTTGATGTAAGACAATTGTATGAGGATGGAATATGTAAGAAAAACAGGACGGCATGACATATTCACAGCTACGATGTGTAAACTAAGCAGAAGGATTTTCAAGAAAATATAAGTAATGCAAGCTAGACACCATATGGAAGATGCAACCAATATTACTCTGCCAAGTTAAAATTGTCTTGTCATAAGTGGCAATTCAAAAAATTAGAAGCAGTACAACGTAGAAATCAATGCAAGATGCAACCACTATCAAACTGCCATGTTAAAAGGGTCCAATCATGAGTGACTGATGCGGGATACACAACAGCAGTACTTTGATGTAAGAACATGGTATGATAGATAGATGCAGTGTATTCTAGACACAGAAAGCCATGTCATATGCACATGTATAACGTATAAACTCAGCAGGTGCAATTTAATCAAAATAGAAGAAATACAGGCTAGACAACATATGGAACATGAAACCAATTATCACACTATCAACTTAGAGCAAGCACCTGCGATGGTGGAGTACGGGAGATGAACTCATCATGTAGACTTGGGACTTCAACCTCATTAGCAGTAGCAGTGGAAAATCTAGAGAGACTCTGTTTGCGTCGCTGCGGAGGACCACCAACATCCCCTAACTTACTCATTTCCTTCCTATTTTCTGATATTGCCTTATGAAGTCAAAACCACAAGAAGATGAATAAAATTAGCTCTATATAACTGGTTGATGCATGATACAGACGAACACTAGTTTGATGTAAGGCAAGCGCAGGATAGGAGGATGGAATATATACAAAAAAGACAGTGTTTCATATTCACACGTATGATAGGAGGATGGAATATGTATGAAAAACAGTAAGCGGAAGGCATTTCAACAAAATTAGAAGAAATGAAAGCTAGGAACCATATAAACATGCAACCAATATCACCCTATCAGGTAAAAAGTGTCTCGTCGTAAGTGCCATTTCAAGAAATTAGAAGCAGTACAAGCTAGAAGACAATGCAAGATGCAACCTACATCACAGTCCCAAGTTAAATATGTCTTATGGGTAAGTGATTGTTGCAGATATAAGTTGTAAGCTACGCAGATGCAATTCAACATAATCAGAAGCAATACAAACTAGACATCATACGGAAAACGCAACCACATATAACAGTTCCAAGTTAGAGCAAGCACCTGTGATGGTGGAGTAGGGGAGATGTGCTCATCATGTACACGTATGTTCTAGAAACAGGAACATGTGTCATATTCACATGCATTATGTGTAAAGTAAGCAGATTCAATTCAACAAAGTTAGAAGCAATACAAGCTAGACATCATACGCAACATGCAACCACATATAATAGTGCCAAGTTAGAGCAAGCACCTGTGATGGTGGAGTAGGGGAGATGTGCTTATCATCAACACAGCTACGTTGACTATCCAGCCTTGTGTTGTCTTGCGAATCTTGTCAGGAAGATGGCGGAGTAGAATCTGTAGAGACCCCCTGTTTGAGTTGCTCCGAAGGACCACCATCATCCACTGTCGGACTAATTTCCTTCAGCTGTAATGATTTTGCATTGTGAAGTCAAACCGATAAGAAAAAGGAATAAAATTCGCTCTTCAGAACTCATTCATGCATGATACTAACGAACACTACTCGGATGAAAGGCAAACACATGATGCGAGGATGGAATATGTATGAAAAACAGGATGGCGTGACATATTCACACCTATGATGTGGTAACTAAGCAGAAGGCATTTCAACAAATTAGAAGCACTGCAAGCTAGACACCATATGAAAGATGCAACCAATATCACTCTGCCAAGTTCAAACTGTATGGCGTTTCAACAAATTAGAAGCAGTACATACTAGAAATCATATGCAAGACACAACCAATATCACAGTGGCGACTTAAAGGTGCCTTATCATAAGTGACTGATGCGGGATATGCAAGAACAGTAGTCTGATGTAAGAACATCGTGTGATCAGATATAGTATGTTCTAGAAATAGGAACATATGAAATATTCACAGGCATTATGTGTAAAGTAAGCAGATGCAATTCAACAAAGTTAGAAGCAATACAAGCTAGACATCATACGCAACATGCAACCACATATAATAGTGCCAAGTTAGAGCAAGCACCTGTGATGGTGGAGTAGGGGAGATGTGCTCATCATCTACACAGCTACGTTGACTGTCTAGCCTTGCGTTGTCTTGCGAATCTTGTTGGGAGGATGGCGGAGTAGAATCTGTAGAGAACCTCCGTTTCAGTTGCTCGGAAGGACCAACATCATCCAGTGCCTTGCCAATTTCCTTCAGCTTTATTGATTTTGCATTGTGAGGTCAAACCGACAAGAAAAAGGAATATAATTCGTTCTTCAGAACTCATTCATGCATGATACTGACGAACACTAATCTGATGAAAGGCAAAGTCATGATACGAGGATGGAATATGTATGAAAAAATGGACGGCTTGACATATTCGCACCTATGATGTGGTAACTAAGCAGAAGGCACTTCAACAAATTAGAAGCACTGCAAACTAAACACCATATGGAAGGTGCAATCAATATCACTCTGCCAAGTTAAAACTGTCTCATCATAGGTGGCGTTCACAAACTAGAAGCAATACATGCTAGAAATCATATTCAAGACGCAAACCAATATCACACTGCCAACTTAAAGGTGTCCCATCATAAGTTACTGATGCAGGATACACAAGAAGAGTAGTTTCATGTAAGAATATGGTGTGATAGACAGATATAGTATGTACCAAAAACAGGAAAGCATGTCATATTCACACGTATCATGTGTAAGCTAAGCAGATGCAGTTTACACTAATTAGGAGCAATACAAGCTAGACACCATATGCAACATGCAACCAGATATCACACTGCCAAGTTAGAGCAATCACCTTGGATGGTGGAGTAGGGGAGCGGAGACTTGGACCTTGTAATGCACTATTAGTACAAGGAGAATCGGTACAGATGCTCCATTTACGTTGCTGCAGAGGACCACCATCATCGCCTTCCTTACTCTTTTCCTTCCTCTTTCTTGATTTTGCCTTGTCAAGTCAAACCCACAAGAAAAAGGAATAAAATTTGCTCTTCAGAACTCATTGATGCATGATACTGACGAACACTACTTTCATGTAAGGCAGCCGCATGATAGGAGGATGGAATATGTATGAAAAACAAGACGGCGTGACATATTGACATGTATGATGTATAAAGTGTAAAATAAGCACAAGGTGCTTGAACTTGTTAGAATCAATGCAAGCTAGAAACCATATGAAAGATGAAACCAATATCACTCTGCCAAATTAAAAGGGTCCCTAAAAAATGTATTTGACCAAATTAGAAGCAATACATGGCAACAAGCTAGAAATAATATGCAATATGCAACGAATAAAGGTGACTCATCGTAAGTGATTGATGCAGGATACAGAAGAGAGGTAGTTTCATGTAAGAACAAGGTTAACACATAGATGTAGTGTGTACTGCTACCTCTTGAGCACAGCGTTGGTTTTCCCTTGAAGAGGAAAGGGTGATGCAGCAAAGTAGCATAAGTATTTACCTCAGTTTTTGAGAACCAAGGTATCAATCCAGTAGGAGGCCACACGCAAGTCCCACGCACCTACACAAACAAATAAGAACCTTGCAACCAACGCGATAAAGGGGTTGTCAAGCCCTTCGTGACCACTTGCAAAAGTGAGATCTGATAGAGATGATAAGATAATATTTTTGGTATTTTTATGATAGAGACTAAAAGTAAAGAAAGCAAAATAAACGGTAATAGAAATAGCTAGTTGACGAAAGATTAATATGATGGAAAATAGACCCAGGGGCCATAGGTTTCACTAGTGGCTTCTCTCAAGAAAGCATAAGTATTACGGTGGGTGAACAAATTACTGTCGAGCAATTGATATAATTGAGCATAGTTATGAGAATATCTAGGAATGATCATGTATATAGGCATCATGTCCGCGACAAGTAGACCGACTCCTGCCTGCATCTACTACTATTACTCCACACATCGACCGCTATCCAGCATGCATCTAGAGTATTAAGTTCATCAGAACGGAGTAACGCTTTAAGCAAGATGACATGATGTAGAGGGATAAACTCAAGCAATATGATATAAACCCCATATTTTTATCCTCGATGGCAACAATACAATACGTGTCGTTTCCCTTTCTGTCACTGGGATCGAGCACCGCAAGATTGAACCCAAAGCTAAGCACTTCTCCCATTGCAAGAAGGATCAATCTAGTAGGCCAAACCAAACTGATAATTCGAAGAGACTTGCAAAGATAACCAATCATACATAAAATAATTCAGAGGAGAATCAATTATTGTTCATAGATAATCTTGATCATAAACCCACAATTCATCGGATCTCGACAAACACACCGCAAAAGAAGATTACATCGAATATATCTCCAAGAGAATCGAGGAGAACTTTTTATTGAGATCCAAATAGAGAGAAGAAGCCATCTAGCTAATAACTATGGACCCGAAGGTCTGAGGTAAACTACTCACACATCATCGGAGAGGCTATGGTGTTGATGTAGAAGCCCTCCGTGATCAATGCCCCCTCTGGCGGAGCGCCAAAAAAGGCCCCAAGATGGGATCTCATGGGTACAGAAGTTTGCGGCGGTGGAAATAGGTTTTTGTGGTGATCCTCGATGTTTTTGGGGTACGTAGGTATATATAGGAGGAAGAAGTAGGTCGGTGGAGCTACGAGGGGCCCACGAGGGTGGGGGCGCGCCCAGGGGGCAGGCGCGCCTCCCTGCGTCGTGGCCTCCTCGTTGATTTCTTGACGTCCACTCCAAGTCATCTGGATCACGTTTGTTCCAAAAATCACGTTCCCGAAGGTTTCATTCAGTTTGGACTCCGTTTGATATTTCTTTTTCGTGCCTCCGGTTAATAGGTTATTCCCAAAAATAATATAAAAGTGTATGATAAAGCCCATTAAACATCCAAAACAGATAATATAATAGCATGGAACAATCAAAACTTATAGATACGTTGGAGACGTATCATATACCAAAAATAGGAAGGCATGTCATATTCACAGGTATAATGTGTAAACTAAGCAGATGCAATTTACCCTAATTAGAAGCATTACAAGCTAGACACCATATGCAACATGCAACCACATATCACACTGCGAAGTTAGAGCAAGCACCTGTGATGGTGGTGTAGGGGAAGTGCGGTCTTCAAGTACAGAGCTACGTTCAATATCTTCATTTAGGCTTGCTGTTTCTTGAGAATCATGTCGAGAGGATGAAATTGCATTCTTTATAAGAGTAGCGCGTCTCATATTAACCCACGGCCGTGACTGTCTCATCATAAGCGATTGATGCAGGATACACAAGAACAGTAGTTTGATGTAAGAACATGGTGTGATAGGCAGATGTAGTATGTACCAAAAACAGGAAGGCGTGTCATATTCACATATATAATGTGTAAGCTAAGGAGATGCAATTTAACAAATTAGGAGCAATACAAGCTAGGCACCATATGCAACATGCAACCAGATATCACACTGCCATGTTAGAGCAAGCACCATGGGTTGTGGAGTAGGGGAGATGAGATTTGGAACTAGCACTGCAATACGAGTAGCAGGAGAATCTGCAAAGATCATATGTTTCGATTGCTCCAGGGGACCACCATCATTCCGTGCCTTCGTCCTTTCAGATTTTGCCTTGTCAAGTAAACACACAAGAAAGAGGAATGAAATTCACACTTCCAAATTCGTTGATGCATGATACTGACGAACACAACTTTTATGTATGGCAACCACATTGTAGGAGGATGGAATATGTATGAAAAACGCTAAGCAGAAGGCATTTCAACAAATTGCAAGCAATGCAATCTAGACACCATATGAAAGATCCAACCAAAATCACTCTACCAAGTTAGATGTGTCTCATTACAAGTGGCACTTCAACAAATTAGAGGCTATACATGTTTGAAATGATATGCAAGATGCAACCAATATTACACTATCAACTTGAAGGTGTATCGTCAGAAGTGATTGATGAGGGATACACAAGAAAAGTAGTTTGATTTAAGAACATGGTTAATAGAAAGACATAGTATGTACCAAAAACAGGAAGGCATGTCATATTCACAGGTATAATGTGTTAACTAAGCAGATGCAATTTACCCTAATTAGAAGCATTACAAGGTAGACACCATATGCAACATGCAACCACATATCACACTGCCAAGTAAGAGCAAGCACCTGCGATGGTGGTGTGGGGGAATTGCGGTCATCAACTAGAGAGCTACGTTGACTATCTTCATTTAGCCTTGCTGTTTCTTGAGAATCATGTGGAGAGGATGACACTGCACTCTTTAAACGAGTAGGGCGTCTCAGAGTAACCCACTGGGGTGACTGTCTCATCATAAGTGATTGAACGAGGGATACAAAAGAGCATTAGTTTGATGTACGAACATGGTTAATAGACATATGTAGTATGTATCAAAAACAGGAAGGCATTTCATTATCAAAGGTATAATGTGTAAAGTAAGCAAATGCAATTTAACCAAATTGGAAGCAATACAAGCTAGACACCATATGCAACATGCAACCACATTTGACAGCGCGAAGTTAAAGCAAGCACCTGGGATGGTTGTGTGTGGCAATTGAGATCATCAACCGCAGAGCTACATTTACTGTCTCGAACTGCTGACACTGCACCCTTTACAGCGCTGAAATGCTTAGTGCTTATCTTCGAATTACACTGGAGCGACTTCTGTCTTTTCTTTTCTGCATTCATCAACACTGTGTTAGAGTCTGAAATATCCATGCATAAAAAAACAATAGTGTGAGTATGGGTGAAGTGTGTGCACAATTAGTATAGTGTAAAGGTAGCAGATAGCAGGTCGGTGAGAAATAAATGATGGGAGACATATGATAGCTCTACAACATGCATGGCACACTAAATTACTACAGGATTCTATGAAAATAACAGTTGACTGAAAACAAATAGGTCAGTCCATTTTTTCTGCACCGTCCGATGTACAATGAACGGGTAGATCGCCTTCATCTACCTCCATCCAGTCAGTGTTGACGATCTTCCTCAAAACGCCAGCGACCACCGGCCCAGTCCCCTGCCTGCGCCCTCCCCTCGACCTCACCGCACCGCCGTGCTTGGCACCGCCCCCCGGCCATCCTTCAAGCCCCGCCGACCTCCAGATCGGGCGCAAGCAGCTCCTACGCCCCACACCCCTATGATAGACACTGATGCGCTTCCCCGACGAACAGGCGGACTAGGTGCTCCGCGCGCCTAAGCGGGTGCTGCTTCTTTTAATTGCGGTTTGACTGACCCTGAATTGAAATCCAGGCGGGCTACTGACCTCTAGCAAAGGTGAAATAGTAAAGGGAGGAAACCTTGTGCATTTAGTATCACGAAGAAGATGCAGTAAGAAGCGCTCAACTAGTTTCTTTCGTGGGATGAATACGGTGTGAGCAGAGACGTAAGGTTTGCACGAATAAGGGAAGAGGAGTACCTCTTTCTGCTGGCAGTGTTGTGTCCTCCTTCTATTTTTCGAACGATCTTCTTGTGGTTCGCTGGAAACAAGAAGTTGTGGAGGACGATGGAGCCTTGGACGAACCCATGGCCAAGTTGTTGAGTGTGGTGCAGTGGCCGTCTGTCGGCGGTGGGGAACCAGATCCGAGGCGGTGAACGACGGCGTAGCGGCAACAGCTCCGGTGTGGTGGACGGTTGAGACAGTGGAGCGGCAGCAGTGAGGCGCAGGATGGCGTGGTCGGAGTGGTTCGGGTACGGCGCACGTCGGCGTCGGTGTCGTGGAGGCAGCTCTGCCTCGGCATCAACTGCTAAGTCCTTGAGGGTGTTGCGGTTGCGGTTGCGTTGGACGACGACGTCGGGGTACCGGCTCCGGCGTGATAGAGGAGGGCGGCGGTGGATTGTGCGGTATGGGGTGGAGGACGGAGGAGGCTGGGGTTTCGCGGCTGGTGGAGAGGGCGTTTTGGCGCCCACGGAGTATGAATGGGGAAACGGAGGGAGGCGGGTGATAACCCACAAGTATAGGGGATCGCAACAGTTTTCGAGGGTAGATTATTCAACCCAAATTTATTGATTCGACACAAGGGGAGCCAAAGAATATTCTCAAGTATTAGCAGTTGAGTTGTCAATTCAACCACACCAGGATAACTTAATATCTGCAGCAAAGTAATTGGTAGCAAAGTAGTATGATAGTAACGGTAATAGTAGCAAAAGTAATATTTTGGGGTTTTGTAGTAATTGTAACAGTAGCAACGGAAAAGTAAATAAGTGAAGAACAATATGTGAAAAGCTCGTAGGCATTGGATCGGTGATGGAGAATTATGCCGGATGCGGTTCAGCATGTAACAGTCATAACATAGGGTGACATAGAACTAGCTCCAATTCATCAATGTAATGTAGGCATGTATTCCGAATATAGTCATGCGTGCTGATGGAAAAGAACTTGCATGACATCTTTTGTCCTACCCTACCGTGGCAGCGGGGTCCTAACGGAAACTAAGGGATATTAAGGCCTCGTTTTAATAGAGTACTGGACCAAAGCATTAACACTTAGTGAATACATGAACTACTCAAACTATGGTCATCACCGGGAGTGGTCCCGATTATTGTCACTTCGGGGTTGCCGGATCATAACACATAGTAGGTGATTATAGACTTGCAAGATAGGATCAAGAACTCACATATATTCATGAAAACATAATAGGTTCAGATCTGAAATCATGGCACTCGGGCCCTAGTGACAAGCATTAAGCATAGCAAAGTCATAGCAACATCAATCTTAGAACATAGTGGATACTAGGGATCAAACCCTAACAAAACTAACTCGATTACATGATAAATCTCATCCAACCCATCACCGTCCAGCAAGCCTATGATGGAATTACTCACGCACGGCGGTGAGCATCATGAAATTGGCGATGGAGGATGGTTGATGATGATGATGGCGACGGATTCCCCTCTCTGGAGCCCGAACGGACTCCAGATCAGCCCTCCCGAGAGAGTTTAGGGCTTGGCGGTGGCTCCGTACCGTAAAACGCGATGAATCTTTCTCTCTGATTTTTTCTCCCCGAACACGAATATATGGAGTTGGAGTTGAGGTCGGTGGAGCTCCAGGGGGGCCACGAGGCAGGGGGCGCGCCCAGGGTGTCAGGCCCGCCCCCCACCCTCGTGGGAAGGGAGTGGGCCACCTGGCCTTGATTCTTTCGCCAGTATTTTTTATTATTTCCAAAAATAATCTCCGTGGAGTTTCAGGTCATTCCGAGAACTTTTGTTTCTCCACATAAATAACACCATGACAATTCTGCTGAAAATAGCGTCAGTCCGGGTTAGTTCCATTCAAATCCTGCAAGTTTGAGTCCAAAACAAGGGCAAAAGTGTTTGGAAAAGTAGATACGACGGAGACGTATCAACTCCCCCAAGCTTAAACCTTCGCTTGTCCTCAAGCAATTCAGTTGATAAACTGAAAGTGATAAAGAAAAACTTTTACAAACTCTGTTTGCTCTTGTTGTTGTAAATATGTAAAGTCAGCATTGAAGTTTTCAGCAAAGATTACGAACTAACCATATTCACAATAACTCTTAGGTCTCATGTTTACTCATATCAATGGCATAATCAACTAGCGAGCAATAATAATAAATCTCGGATGACAACACTTTCTCAAAACAATCATGATATGATATAACAAGATGGTATCTCGCTAGCCCTTTCTGAGGACGCAAAACATAAATGCAGAGCACCTTTAAAGATCAAGGACTGACTAGACATTGTAATTCATAGTAAAAGAGATCCAGTCATAGTCATACCCAATATAAATTAACAGTAATGGATGCAAATGACAGCGGTGCTCTCCAGCTGGTGCTTTTTAATAAGAGGGTGATGTCTCAACATAAAAGTAAATAGATAGGCCCTTCGCAGAGGGAAGCAGGGATTTGTAGAGGTGCCAGAGCTCGGTTTTTAAATAGAGATAAATAATAATTTTAGCGGTATACTTTCATTTTCAACATAACAACCAAGAGATGGCGATATCTTCCATGCTACACACATTATAGGCGGTTCCCAAACAGAATGGTAAAGTTTTTACTCCCCCTCCACCAACAAGCATCAATCCATGGCTTGCTCGAAACAACGAGTGCCTCCAACTACCAACAGTCTCGGGGGAGTTTTGTTTGCAATTATTTTGATTTGATTTGCATAAAGCATGGGACTGGGCATCCCGGTGACCAGCCATTTTCTCAGGAGTGAGGAGCGGAGTCCACTCCTCTTGAGAATAACCCGCCTAACATGGAAGATATGGACAGCCCTAGTTGATACATGAGCTATTCGAGCATACAAAACAGAATTTCATTTGAAGGTTTAGAGTTTGGCACATACAAATTTACTTGGAACGGCAGGTAGATACCGCATATATAGGAAGGTATGGTGGACTCATATGGAATAACTTTGGGGTTTAAGGGATTGGATGCACAAGCAGTATTCCACTTAGTACAAGTGAAGGCTAGAAAAAGACTGGGAAGCGACCAACTAGGGAGCGACAACAGTCATGAACATGCATTAAAACTAATAAACATTGAGTGCAAGCATGAGTAGGATATAATCCACCATGAACATAAACATCATGAAGGCTATGTTGATTTTGTTTCAGCTATATGTGTGAACATGTGCCAAGTCAAGTCACTTGAATCATTCAAAGGAGGATACCACCCCATCATACCACATCACAACCATTTTAATAGCATGTTGGCACGCAAGGTAAACCATTATAAACTCCTAGCTAATTAAGCATGGCATAAGCAACTATAATCTCTAATTGTCATTGCAAACATGTTTATTCATAATAGGCTGAATCAGGAACAATGAACTAATCATATTTACAAAAACAAGAGAGGTCGAGTTCATACCAGCTTCTCTCATCTCAATCAGTCCATCATATATCGTCATTATTGCCTTTCACTTGCACGACCGAATGATGTGTATAATAATAATAGTGCACGTGCATTGGACTAAGCTGGAATCTGCGAGCATTCAATAAACATGAGAAGACAAGGCAATATGGGCTCTTGGTTAAATCAACAATAATGCATATAAGAGCCACTTCAACAATTTCATTATGGTCTTCTCCTATCAACCCACAAAGAAACGAAAAGAAATAAAACTATTTACACGGGAAAGCTCCCAACAAGCAAAAAGAAGAACGAGAAATCTTTTTGGGTTTTCTTTTAATTACTACTACTACAAGCATGAAAAGTAAACTAGCTAAAAGCTACAACTAATTTTTTTTGGTTTTTCTTAAGGTTTTTCAAACACACAAGAAGAAAGCTAAAAAATAAAATAAACTAGCATGGATAGTACAATGAAAGAGTATGAGCACCGACAACTGGAATGAGTGTGTGAACATGAATGTAATGTCGGTGAAAAATACGTACTCCCCCAAGCTTAGGCTTTTGGCCTAAGTTGGTCTATTGCCATGGCTGGCCTGGCGGATATCCAAAGTTGTAGTTGGGGTCGTACTGAGATGCAGCAGCTATTGCATCGTGGGCTGCAGCTTGGAGGCGAGCTGCTCTCGTCCTCCTCTCATACTCGTTTGCCTCCTCCCTGGTTATGAAATATCTCCCTTTTGCTTGAAAGTCAAAGAAAGTAGGGGCAGGGAGAGTGATATGGACAGCACGGCGTCTGTCAAAGATTAGTCGGTACTGAAAGGGAGGTTCATCCCTCTCAACAAACTGATGACGAACCATAGCATCATAATTTAAATAAACAGGAGGCAACTCAACATCATACTCACGTATGGGTATATCAAGAAAATTAGCTAAACGGGTTGCATAAATTCCACCAAAGAAATCTCCATTAAATCTATTATTATGCAACCTACGTGCAACAATGGCTCCCAAATTATAATGTTTATCTCCTAATACATCGCTCCTGAGAACACTAAGATCAGGGACACACATGTGACATGCTTCATCCTTACCATTTATGCACCTACCAATGAAGAGAGCAAAATAATGTATAGCAGGAAAATGAATGCTCCCTATGGTAGCTTGTGTTATGTCTCTAGATTCCCCCACAGTTATACTAGCAAGAAAATCTCTAAATTCAGATTTGCGAGGTTCACTAGGACTACCCCATTTTGGAAGTTTGCAAGCAGTATTAAAATCATCTAAGTCCATAGTATAAGAATTCTCATAAAGATCAAACAGGACAGTTTGAGAATTGCGTGATGATGAAAATTCAAACCTCCTCACAAAGGAATCACTGAGATAGTGGTACTGACGGCACTTATCTGCCTCGAAGCTCTCACGATCAGCATTACGCACATATGCGTAAAATTCTTCCTTGATTCCTGCTTAATCCATGAAGTCCTCGGAAGGCCATTCACAAGGCCGCACTGGGGCGTCCCTTGGTGGTTCATCATCAGCATCACGCATTGCAAGCCTGGGTCCTTGCTTCCTTGAAGTACCACCTTGGTACATTTTCCTAAACATATTTCTTCCTCTGAAAAATTTCTGAAATTTTTAGTAACTTCAATAAAAGTGAATCAAGCTCAACAAAATCGATAGCAACTACTCCTATAAGTGCCTAGAGACTATATCATGCATTAGAACTACTTGGAACCATATACATTTGACATGCAAGCTAAGAACATGGTCACCTAGGCAGCACAAATTTGCAATGAATAAAGCACTAGAACAAAAACTAATTGGACCAATGGAGGAGTCACATACCAAGGAACAATCCCCCAAAGCAGTTTTGTGAGAGGTGCTTTGATCTAGGAGATTGCAAATCGCAGCAAAATGAGCTAGAACTCGTGCTTGAGCTGGTTGGTGATTTTTTGGGAGGAAGAAGAACTGTGTGGGTGCAGGAATAAGTGGAGGGGAGCCACCGTGGGCCCACGAGGCAGGGGGCGCGCCCAGGGGAGTGGGCACGCCCTGGACCCTCGTGCCCAGGTGCTTGCTCCCCTGCTGTGTTCTCAGTGCCAAATATTCTCAAATATTCCAGAAAAAACATATTAAATTGGCAGGGCATTTGGAGAACTTTTATTTTTGGGGTATTTTTATATTGCGCGGATAATTCAGAAAACAGATAGGAAAATACTATTTTTTACTTTATTTCAACTAAATAACAGAAAGTAAAAGGCGGGTACAGAAGGTTGTGCTTTCTAACTTCATCCATCTCATGCTCATCAAAAGGAATCCACTAACAAGGTTGATCAAGTCTTGTTAACAAACTCATTCCGAATAACATGGAACCAGAGAAATTTCGAATAACACTATGTTACCTGAACGGGGATATGCACATCCCCAATAATAAGAATATCATATCTCTTTTTCACAGTAGGAAGAGGAAATTCAAAACCTCCAAAAATAATCGATGGAATTTTTCCAATAGAATTGATACTGTGGACTTGAGGTTGTTTCCTCGGAAAGTGTACCGTGTGCTCATTACCATTAACATGAAAAGTGACATTGCCTTTGTTGCAATCAATAACAGCCCCTGCAGTATTCAAAAAAGGTCTTCCAAGAATAATAGACATACTATCGTCCTTGGGAATATCAAGAATAACAAAGTCCGTTAAAATAGTAACGTTCGCAACCACAACAGGCACATCCTCACAAATACCGACAAGTATAGCAGTTGATTTATCAGCCATTTGCAAAGATATTTCAGTAGGTGTCAACTTATTCAAATCAAGTCTACGATATAAAGAGAGAGGCATAACACTAACACCGGCTCCAAGATCACATAAAGCAGTTCTAACATAATTTCTTTTAATGGAGCATGGTATAGTAGATACTCCTGGATCTCCAAGTTTCTTTGGTATTCCACCTTTAAAAGTATAATTAGCAAGCATGGTGGAAATTTCATCTTCCAGTATCTTTCTTTTATTTGTAACAATATCTTTCATATACTTAGCATAAGGATTCATTTTGAGCATATCAGTTAAACGCATACGCAAGAAGATAGGTCTAATCATTTCAGCAAAGCGCTCAAAATCCTCATCATCCTTTTTCTTGGATGGTTTGGGAGGAAAAGGCATGGGTTTCTGAACCCATGGTTCTCTTTCTTTACCGTGCTTCCTAGCAACAAAGTCTCTCTTATCATAGCGTTGATTCTTTGATTGTGGGTTATCAAGATCAGCAGCAGGTTCAATTTCTACATCATTATCATTGCTAGGTTGAGCATCATCATGAACATCATCATTAACATTATCGCTAGATTCATGTTCATTACCAGATTGCGTTTCACCATCAGAAATAGAAATATCATTTGGATTCTAAGGTGGTTCAGGAATAGGTTCACTAGAAGCATGCAAAGTCCTATCGTTTTTCTTTTTCTTCTTTTTAGAAGGACTAGGTGCATCTAAATTATTTCTCTGAGAATCTTGCTCAATTCCCTTAGGATGGCCTTCAAGATACAAAGGTTCCTGAGTCATTCTACCAGTTCTAGTAGCCACTCTAACAGCATAGTCATTATTCTTACTATTCAATTCATTGAGCAAATCATTCCGAGCTTTAAGTACTTGTTCTACTTGAGTGGTGACCATAGAAGCATGTTTACTAATGAGTTTAAGTTCACCTTTAACTCTAGACATATAATCACCCAAGTGTTCAATCATATAAGCATTTTGTTTTAATTGTCTACCAAAATAAGCATTAAACTCTTCTTGCTTAACCATAAAGTTATCAAACTCATCCAAACATTGGCTAGCAAACTTAATAGGAGGGATATCAGCTTTATCAAATCTATAGAGAGAATTTACCTTTACTACCTATGTCGGGTTATCAAGACCATGTGTTTCTTCAATATGTGATGAATTAAGATCATATATTTCTTCAACAGGCGGTGTCGTGGAATTGTCACGGCAGATGTCCTTGAGCTAGGACTTAGTCGTGGAGCCATCACAGCTAGGAAGCTTGAAGGGGTTAAACGGGACAAGGAACACGAGGATTATACTGTTTCGGCCCCATACGGTGAAGGTAAAAGCCTACGTCCAGTTGAGGTGGTATTGATTAGGGTTTCGATGACCAGGGAGCTTAACTGCTATGCCTGGCTCTCGACGAGATCTTTCTTGTCCCTAAACCGCCGCCGGGTCGTCCCTTTATATAGAGAGGTTGACGCCCAGCAGCTCTCAGAGTCCCGGCCGGCTCATAAGAGTGTCCGGCTCGGACTCTCTACTATTCTTGCCTTACACTACAAGTTCTATCATAATGGCGGTTGTAACTACGGGCCTTAAGCCATATCCGGGTCTTAAGCCCATCTTTGGCCTGCCGTCTTCAAGCTTGGCGCCGGGCTTCAGACGATGACCATTATGAGTAACCCGGCCCCTCCTGGCGGGTGACTCTAAGGTTTATATCCTGAACATTAGGCCCCAGATTGATTTGAGCCGGCTCATGTCAATCTTCAATCCTTTCGACAGAAAATCTCCGGCTTACAATTGTGTGAAGGCTATAACCCGCCGTGACGTCATCTTCTGGATTCCGGGTAACCCGTCGTGACGTCATCTTCCATTAAGCCCATTTTTACTCCACCATATCCGCAACGGATCTTATCTTTAACTGCCGTCCCGAAAATCGAGGCGTTTTTATGGTGAGATAATCGCGCCGTGGCCTCCTCGTTTCTCGCGCCCACTTATGAGCTTGCCCTTATAAGTAGCCCGGCCCAATGAGCCTCCAGTCACCTCGCCACCTCCATCTTCTTCCTCTTGCCACTATGCTACGCTCGAGCTCCACCGCCGCCGCCACCGCGGGTCTTCTTGTCCTCACCAACTCCGGCCGTTGCATCAACCTGACGTGACCAGATAAACGGCGGCGATCTCCGCAACTCTCCAGCACCTGTAAGTCCTTCCTACTCCGTAGAATAGATCCACATTAGGGTTCTTGCTGTTCTTCCCGTGTTCGTCACCGTTCCTCGCGAGCTCTTGGTAGATTTCATTATTACCACCCCTTCTTGATCTGTAGAATGTATAGAACTGCTGCGGTAGTTGTTTCACACCCGTTCCCAATGTATATAGATCCCTTTTCACTGCATAAAGTCTCCGTCCGAACCTATGAACTTCTTCTGCGTCTGTTTTAGGTCTAGAAACTTTCCCTTTCCAGTCGATCGTTTGATCCAGAATAATTACTGTGATCTGTGAAACTTGTTTTCACCACACTTAGTGAAAAATTGCCTCTGCTGAGCTATGGCGGCTCACGCTTCCGGCTTAAAGAAGCCACACGCCGTAAAAAATTTCGGCTCATTTAGGATAGAGCTGTAGACAATTTGAATTACTCTTGATACCTTCAGCGGCTTATATAACTCGATGCACTTAACCATATGTCATTAGGCCCCTCAACATAAGCCGCCCTTTGAGCTTTAAACTGAAAACGTCTGCCGGCTTGTAATTGAACCGGACATTTTCCTTCTGTCATAGGCTTCAGCTTTCACAATGCCTCCCAAAGCTCCCAAGGCACCCATCACGTGCAACTGGATGAGGTCCAACGTCACCAACGACACCTTAGCTGAATTCGTAAAGACGGGTTACCTGCCCAAGAAGGATGTCATGTCTTACCGTGCCCCTGACCCGTCAGAGGAGAGACCGCAACCAAGGGAGGGTGAGGTAGTGATTTTTGCTGATCACATGAGCCGGGGCTTCACACCGCCCGGCTCAAAGTTCTTTCGAGATGTGCTGAATTTCTTTGATCTGCGGCCACAAGACATAGGACCCAATTCCGTGTCAAACATATGCAACTTCCAAGTATTCTGCGAAGTCTACCTTGGAGAAGAGCCCAGCCTTCTGCTCTTTAGAGAGCTATTCTATTTGAACCGCCAGAACGAGTGCGCCAACGGACCGAGCCTGGAACTTGGTGGAATCTCCATTCAACGCCGGAGAGACTGCCTTTTTCCTTACGCCGAGCCACCAAGCCACCCAAAGGACTGGAACCAGACGTGGTTCTACTGCCAGGACACTTCGCCGGCTGACGAGAGCCCGCTGCCCGGCTTTCGTCCCTCGCGTCTGGAACCAACTCACCCTCTGTCAGACAAGCTATCTCAGGCAGAGCGCCAACCTCTGACCCCACCATCAACAAAATCAAGGCTCTCCTGGGAAATGGCCTTAATGGCATTGATCTGGTCCGGGTATGGATCTCGTGGCGGGTGATCCCCTTGAGCCGCCGCCGCGGCTTAATGTGTGATTACATGGGCCGGAAAGATGACCCCCTGCGACACAGCCGCAACGATCTTCCTGAAGACGTTGCTGAAGACATGACCAAGGCCCTCTTGAATGAGAGCTTGGCAGACTGCGGGAGGACCGGCTTAAGCCCCTTCTGCAAGACCAACCCGGCCCCAGCGGTAAACCGCTGATCTGAACATCTTATTTTCTCCTTAGATAGTTTTCATCTGAACCTTAAGAAGTCTTCATTGTATTTTTCAGGCTGATGATAAATTCTAGAAGGTCAAGTATGACCATGAGGCGGCCAAGAAGGCCAGGAAGGCTAAGAAAGCCGCCAGGAGAGCCGCTCCCCGCAAAAAGGGAAGTAGGCCTACTGCTTCAGAGCTGCTTCAACTAAGCGACAGCTCCGAGTCAGAGGTAACCCCTGAACCTGTAAGCTCTTGCTGTATTTCTTGTTTATTTCTGTCCACCTTATCAATATTGTTCATCAGCAGGATGACACCGGAGCAAGTAACCCGGTGATTGAAGAGGTAATGACACTTTCCTCCGACTCGGAGCCCTTGCCAAGGCTGAAAGTCCGAAGAGTAACCCGGAAAGTAAGATTTTCACATCCTTTAGCTTATCAAGATCCTCAATTTCTTTTGAAGCAACAGATTCATGAGAGCCGGCGGCACACCCGGACCAACAAGGATGCTGACCTCTCCTCCGGCTTACCTGAGGCATCAAGGAAACGCCGGACCGAGGTTATCTCCAACTTACATCCTTTTCATCCTTTGGCGGGTGTTATACGTCAACCGCTCAATTCTTCTGACTCGAATTATCGGGAAACTTCACCCTCCTCTGGCGACTCTATGCAATCGAACCTGCCGGCTTTCAAGACCGTACCCGGGTAATGATGATCATCTCTTGTTGTGCTTATCTTTACTCACACCTTTGTACTAACTTTTTGTCCTTTAGGCGCTCAAGCAAAGCTCAGTAAAAGAGCAAAGAAGAATAAGCCGGTCGAAGAGCCGGTCATAACTGAGCCGGAGGTTTCAGCCCAAGAGCCGCCAGTTGCCTCTGCTCCTGAAGCCACCGCTCCAACCGACAAGCCAATCGCAGAGACTTCTGCTAATCCGGAGACCTCTAGCCCGGCTCAGCCGGCCGATGACCCGGACGTGGTAATCACCCGGACGGAGTTTGTTGAGCCGGGGAGACCCACTGCGCTGGCCAAGTGCTCCGCCAAGGAAGAGTTGCTAGAGCGCCGCCGGGCCAATCTGGACCTCACCAACTATGGTAACTTGAGCATCGGAGAGATCGTCTCCGGCTATGTCAGTCAGGTGCACAAGAGCCGGGATTTGGAAATCGACATGGTGAATCAGATACAGCAGAAGTCTAAGGTACCACTCTATTGCTTATCGCATAGTTATCTTTACCATACTCTAGCCCCCAAGTCTACTACTTATGATAGAATATGTTGTAGACTTATGTTCTGGCTTACTTCCATGAACTAGTAATTTGTAGATAGAAACTTTTGACATGCATTAGCCCCCAAGTGCCAAGTGTCTTTGCTTGGAAAGTGCTTGGGACTTTAAAATCGCATAATAATTGTTCATACTATAACCCGGAAATTGTGCAGGCCGCTTGCAAAAAATTTGAAACTGATATCTCTGAGCTCAAGAGCCGCCTGAAGACTCAGGAAACTGAGACCCGGAAGGCCAACGCCAAATTTGAATCCAGCATTGCTGCTCAAGAGACGCTGAAGAAAAAATTTGAAGCTGAAAGGAAAACTTGGGCCGAAGAGAAGGCTGCTCTTGTAAGCGGGGCCGAACAGGCGGAGAAGGCTCTGTCGGAGAGAACCGCCGAACTCTCCGGCTTAAAACGCCATGTGTCACAAATGGTCGCCGCAATCTTCGGTAAGTCCTTCTGCCGGCTTTGAGCAAGTTTACAGTCTTTATGTCTCATAACTCCCATCATTGCCAGCGGCTTATCTTACTTTGTTAAACAGGTCCAAGAAGCGCCAACCTCAATCAAAATGTGCTGACCAAGTTGAAGGCCGTGTACACTCTGGTGGAGCAACTCTACACCGGGTCACAGTGCGCCTTGGCCGTGGTGGCCCTATCCAATGAGGTTCCGACTCACCTGGCGGAAGTACTTCGCAGGCTGGCCGTTCTTCCTCAGCGTGTTCAAGAGCTGCGACGGGCCTCTGCAAGAGCCGGAGCCATAGCTGCTCTGAGCCGGGCCAAGGCTTTCCTTCTAGAGCTAGACCCGGCGGACATTGCCCTTGGTTACCCCAGCTTGAAGGAAGACGGCACCCCTTTCGACCAAAAGGACTTTGCTGCCTGTGTGAAGATCATGCGCCCGGTGGCCACCCTGATTGGGAATGACACTGATCTGACCATGTACCAGCCGGGCTACGATGCAGAGAATCAGAGGATCCCCACTCCGCGTTATGAAGCCATCAGCTTAGTCCCGCCGACTCGTAAGCACACCTTTGCCCCGGAAATTAACCCGGCCGGGTTAATTGACGAGGAAGCTCAATTTGAAGCTTTGAGCGGCATTGACTGGAAATCGTCAACCTTCCAGGTCTTGGGAACAGCCGGAGGAGCGGAGAGGGATGAACCGGAAGCTTCAACTTGACAAGCATCTTAACTTGTAGGCGGCTCATGACTACATCTTAAAACAATGCCTCATCTTTTGGACTCGGGGAGTCCTGTAATAGAGTAGGATCAACATTTTAACTTTGTCGTGCCATCGTGCACCTATTGAATGCTTAACTCCATTGAAGTGGCTTCCGTATATTCTTCCGGGTCATAATTGACCATTTATTTTCCTTAAGCTTAAATAGCTGTCTTTAACTATCCTGCATAGTAAAACAAGTCACAAGTCTCTAGGCGGCTTACCGCACTGAGAAATCATAGTCTCATATATATAACCCGGAATATGAATCTAAGTCACCCAAGACCGGTCCTCAATTATATCCTTGATATAACCGTAATAACATACTTACAGGCCTTCAAGTCCGCTTCCGGTTTGTGTAACCCGGATAATAAGGTTGGTACCTCAACTCCGGTTTACCTGTCTTGATAATGCTGATTGTGTGTAACTAACCTTGTGAATCAAAGTTAAGTCGGCGGAATAAGAACCGCCGTGTACACTGTTGATACAACCAGAAGAACTTGTTGTAAGCCGGAAAATCAAACTTAGGGGCTTCCGGTTCGAATACGACCAGAAACCCGTCCCAAAGGGGTTAAGCTAAGATTTGAATGCGGTCACATAGCCCCCAGTGGGTTTGGCGATGCCGATCAAGAGGGTACCGACAGCTATGTTCTCTTTGGTTCGAATACGACCCATGTTTGAACAGGAAGCCCCCAAATGACCTTGAGAGTTGTTTAACGACGCTGATTCGAATACGATCCACCTCGGTTCCCAAAGGGGGTTGAGCCATGATTCAAATATGCTCAAAGAAAACTCCCCAATGAGCTCGGCACTTTGCCAATCAAATGGGTATCGACAGCTATGTTCTCTTTGGTTCGAATATGACCTATGTTTGAACCGGAAGCCCCCAAGTGACTTTATTGCGTATGGCTAGATTCGAATACGATCATAAGCCGGATCCACCTCCAAGTTACTATGTGATCTTGTAATGGAAACAACACATTTACCTTTGGAGGAGAAAAAGGATAGAGGTCCTGCTTTATTGCTTATCATAATGTATACATGGCTTATAGAAATATGTACATTACGAGAGCCGGCGGCTCAAGTGTAATAAGGCCAAAGCTGAGCTATGTTCCACGGCCGACGGGTCTCCTCCTCCGACTTGCGTGAATCTTTGTGCTCCCGAATGTCAATGAGGTAATATGACCCGTTGTGCAAGTTCTTGCTGACCACAAAGGGTCCTTCGCAAGGCGGGGATAGCTTGTGCGCATCTGTTTGATCTTGGATGAGCCGGAGCACCAGATCACCTTCCTGGAAGACCCGGGACTTAACCCGACGACTGTGATAACGGCGCAGGTCTTGTTGGTAAATCGCTGGTCGAGCTGCTGCCACATCACGCTGTTCGTCCAACAAGTCAAGAGCATCTTGGCGTGCCTGTTCATTATCCGCCTCAACATAAGCCGCCACTCGAGGCGAGTCATGACGGATGTCACTGGGGAGGACTGCTTCCACTCCATAAACCATGAAGAAAGGCGTGAAACCCGTAGACCTGTTAGGAGTAGTATTGATGCTCCATAACACGGAGGGTAACTCCTCCACCCAACAACCCGGCGTCCGTTGCAAAGGGACCAAAAGCCGGGGCTTGATGCCTTTCAGAATCTCCTGATTAGCTCTCTAAGCTTGACCATTGGATTGAGGGTGAGCCACTGATGAAACATCAAGTCGAATATGCTCTCGTTGACAAAACTCCTCCATGGCGCCCTTGGACAGATTGGTACCATTGTCAGTTATAATGTTGTGTGGAAAACCAAAGCGAAATATCACCCTTTTCATGAACTGAACCGCCGTGGCTGCGTCACACTTGCTAACTGGCTCTGCTTCAACCCACTTTGTGAATTTGTCAACTGCCACCAAGAGGTGGGTCTTCTTATCCTTGGACCTTTTAAAAGGCCCAACCATATCAAGCCCCCAGACCGCAAATGGCCAAGTGATTGGTATCATCCTCAGCTCCTGAGCCGGCACATGAGCCCGTCGCGAGAACCTCTGGCAACCATCACACTTACTGACCAAGTTCTCCGCATCAGCATGAGCCGTCAGCCAATAAAAACCATGACGAAAAGCCTTAGCCACAAGGGATTTTGAGCCGGCATGATGGCCACAATCCCCTTCATGAATCTCACGCAAGATCTCTTGACCTTCCTCAGGGGAGACACAACGCTAGAACGCTCCCGTAACACTGCGGCGATGCAACTCACCATTGATAACAACCATTGACTTAGACCGCCAGGTTATTTGTCTGGCCAAAGTTTCATCCTCAGGAAAATCTCCCCGGGTCATGTAAGCCAGATAGGGCACTGTCCAGTCTGGGATGATGTGGAGAGCCGCCACCAATTGTGCCTCCGGGTCAGGGACAGCCAAGTCTTCCTCTGTAGGCAACTTAACGGAAGGGTTATGCAAGACGTCCAGAAAAGTATTAGGTGGCACCGGTTTTCGCTGAGAGCCCAACCGGCTTAAAGCATCAGCCGCCTCGTTCTTCCTGCGATCGATGTGCTCTACTTGGTAACCCTGAAAGTGTCCAGCAATGGCATCAACTTCACGGCGATAAGCCGCCATGAGAGGGTCCTTGGAATCCCACTTGCCTGATACTTGTTGAGCCACTAAGTCTGAGTCGCCGAAGCACCTTACTCGGCTCAAGCTCATCTCCTTAGCCATCCGAAGACCATGGAGCAAGGCCTCGTACTCAGCCGCATTGTTAGTGCAAGGAAACATCAACCGTAGCACGTTATGGAACTTGTCACCTTTAGGGGAAGCCAATACAACTCCAGCCCCCGAGCCCTCCAATTGCCTGGACCCATCGAAGTGAATAGTCCAATATGTATTATCCGGCTTTTCTTCAGGCACTTGTACCTCTGTCCAATCGTTGATGAAATCCACCAAGGCTTGAGATTTAACAGCAGTGCATGGTACGTATTTCAGACCATGAGGCCCGAGCTCTATAGCCCACTTAGCCACTCTTCCTGTGGCTTCTCTGTTTTGGATGATATCTCCAAGGGGAGAAAAACTGACCACAGTGATAGGGTGACCCTGGAAATAATGCTTAAGCTTCCGGCTTGCCATGAACACACCATAAACAAGCTTCTGCCAATGTGGGTACCGCTGCTTGGACTCAATGAGCACTTCACTGACGTAATAAACCGGCCGTTGAACCGGATGCTCCTTACCCTCTTCCTTGCGCTCCACCACCACAGCCACGCTGACGGCCCGCGTGTTAGCAGCTACATACAGCAATAAAGGCTCCTTGTCGACCGGAGCAGCAAGGACTGGGGGCTCAGCCAGCTGCCTCTTCAAATCCTCAAAAGCAGTATTAGCGGCATCATTCCAGACAAAGTCATCAGTTTTCTTCATCAATTGGTACAATGGCATGGCCTTCTCACCCAAACGGCTTATAAACCGGCTTAAAGCAGCGATACGACCCGCCAGGCGCTGGACGTCGTTTATACACGCCGGCTTAGCCAGAGAGGTGATTGCCTTGATCTTCTCCGGGTTAGCTTCAATGCCTCTGTTAGAAACCAGAAAACCCAAGAGATTGCCTGCAGAAACACCAAAAACACACTTGGCCGGGTTAAGCATCATCTTGTAGACCCGGAGATTATCAAAGGTTTCCCTCAGGTCATCTATCAAGGTTTCCTTCTCCCTGGACTTAACCACAATATCATCCACATAGGCATGAACATTGCGCCCAATCTGGTTGTGAAGACAGTTCTGCACGCAACGCTGATAAGTCGCCTGTGCACTCTTGAGTCCAAAAGGCATAGACACATAGCAGAAGGCTCCAAAGGGAGTGATGAATGCCGTCTTCTCCTGGTCCTTAACTGCCATTTTAATCTGATGGTATCCAGAATAAGCATCCAAGAAACATAAGCGCTCGCAACCCGCCGTAGCATCAATGATTTGATCAATACGGGGAAGAGCAAAAGGACCAGCCGGACATGCCTTGTTTAAGTCCGTGTAGTCCACACACATCCGCCAGGTGCCATTCTTCTTGAGCACGAGCACCGGGTTAGCTAACCACTCTGGGTGAAAGACTTCAACAATAAACCCGGCCGCCAAGAGCCGGGCCACCTCTTCACCAATGGCTTTCCGCCTCTCTTCATTAAACCGCCGAAGGAATTGCCTGACCGGCTTAAACTTCGGATTAACATTGAGAGTGTGCTCAGCGAGTTCTCTAGGTACACCTGGCATGTCAGAAGGTTTCCATGCAAAAATGTCCCTATTCTCACGGATGAACTCGATGAGCGCGCTTTCCTATTTTGGATCCAGATTGGCACTGATGCTAAACTGCTGAGATGAATCACCTGGAACGAAATCAACAAGTTTAGTCTCATCAGCCGACTTAAATTTCATTGCCGGTTCATGCTCCGTAGTCGGCTTTTTCAGAGAGGTCATATCTGTTGGGTCAACATTGTTCTTGTAAAATTTCAACTCCTCTGTTGCACAAACAGATTCTGCATAAGCTGCATCGCCTTCCTCACACTCCAAGGCCACCTTCCGGCTGCCGTGAACCGTAATGGTCCCATTGTGACCCGGCATCTTGAGCTGTAAATACACGTAATACGGCCGTGCCATGAACTTGGCGTAAGCCGGCCGCCCAAATATGGCATGGTACGGACTTCTTATCTTGACCACCTCAAAGGTCAATTTTTCCACCCTGTAGTTGTACTCGTCTCCAAAGGCCACTTCCAACTCGATCTTGCCCACTGGATAAGCCGACTTACCAGGCACCACACCATGGAAAATAGTGTTTGACTGGCTGAGGTTCTTATCAATCAACCCCATACGACGGAAAGTCTCATAATAGAGGATGTTGATACTGTTGCCCCCATCCATGAGCACCTTAGTGAACTTATATCCTCCCACCTGAGGAGCCACCACCAAGGCCAAGTGACCCGGGTTATCAACCCGGGGAGGGTGATCCACCGTACTCCACACGATAGGCTTCTCAGACCCATCTTAAATAACGTGGAACCGCCGGCTCAACAGCATTCACAGCCCTCTTATGAAGCTTCTGATCTCGCTTACACAGACTGGTGGTAAATATGTGATACTGTCCACCGTTAAGCTGCTTTGGATTGGTCTGATAACCCCCCTGCTGCTGTTGATGACCCTAGCCAGACTGCTGATTAAAGCCCCCTTGACCGTTCTGTGGATTAGAATTTGAGCCGCCGCCTGGGCCATGAAAACCGCCCGCGCCTGAGCCGCCGCCCGGGCCATTGTTTCCATTAAAGGCATTGGAATTCTTAAAGGCCTTCATGATCGCGCAATCCTTCCATAAATGAGTAGCTGGCTTCTCCCTAGAGTCGTGCCTTGGACAAGGCTCATTCAACAGTTGCTCCAGCGTCGGGCCTGACCCGCTGGCTCGGGGAGGTGGCCTCCCCTTGCGTCGCTGGTTATTACCCTGTGAGCTGGCGTTGGCCACGAACTCTAGGCTACCGTCGGCCTTACGCTTGCCACCTCCTTGGTTCCCCGGGTTATGCTGAGGACCCTTCCCATTGCCGTTCTTCTTTCCCTTCCCTGTCCTTTCATCATCTGAAGCGGGGTCCTTGGTACTATCAGAGTCGGCGTATTTGACGAGAGCCGCCATCAGCGTACCCATATCATTGCAGTCGTGCTTAAGCCGCCCGAGTTTCATCTTCAAGGGCAGGAAATGACAATTATGTTCCAACATTAAGACTGCAGAGCCGGCATCCATCTTATCAGATGAATGTATTATCTCTTTGACCCGGCGAACCCAATGTGTCGTAGACTCACCCTCCTGCTGTTTACAGTTAGTCAAATCCACAATTGACATAGACTGCCTACAGGTATCCTTGAAGTTTTGGATGAACCGGGCTTTCAGCTCAGCCCAAGAGCCGATGGAATTCGGTGGTAGCCCTTTCAACCAAGTGCGGGCAGTCCCATCTAACATCATGGTGAAGTACTTGGCCATCGTAGCTTCACTGACCTCCAGCAATTCCATGGCCATCTCGTAACTCTCGATCCAGGCCCCGGGTTGTAAATCAGCCGTGTAATTAGGCACCTTCCTAGGCCCTTTGAAGTCCTTGGGTAGACGTTCATTACGGAGAGCCGGCACTAAACAAGGGACACCTCCAGTCCTCGTAGGGATACCCACGTCGACGGAAGTCGTCGGATAAGCCGGGGGTGTCTGGTAAGCCGTCAATTGAGGCGCCTGCTCCGCCTCTTGTCGCGCTCTGTCTTGGTCTGCTGCATGAAAGGCTCCGTTATGAGCCGGGCCATGGCCAGGGGGTGGGTCATGGCGTCGGACATTACTTGAGCCGGTCGCAGAGACCATGTGTCTGCTATAACTCGCACTCCGGCCTGGACGAGGGGTTGAGTGGATCCTGTCCCGGCTGTAAGAATACGCCTCTTGCTGCGCCAGCGCTGTCTGAAGGAGTTCTCTGACCCGGCGGGTTTCAACAGCCGTTGGAGAGTCGCCGTAAATT
Organism: Aegilops tauschii subsp. strangulata; assembly: GCF_002575655.3. Taxonomy (NCBI): domain Eukaryota; kingdom Viridiplantae; phylum Streptophyta; class Magnoliopsida; order Poales; family Poaceae; genus Aegilops; species Aegilops tauschii. Next base: position 22,219,616 of record NC_053035.3, on the reverse strand, counting down.
GGGAGAGCCGCCAGCCGTGCTGCTGCGGCGACCATGTTCTCCAGCGGGTTAGCATAATGACCCGGTGGTATTGGCACATACTGAGGCGGGGCAGGGTTCACCCGGGGAGGCCCCATCACTTGTGGCTGAACAGGGGTCCCAGACCCGGGCACTATGACCCCCGGCGGGTTACTAGACCCTGCACCTGGCGTGTTGAAGAGGTTTCGAGGATCGTAGACCGGAGGGAGTCGAGATTGGGCCTTTTGATGCCTCCTTCTCATGACCTCATTGGACGCGTTCTGATCCATCGTGAGCTGGAAGGACTGCGCCTGAATCAGCTGAGTCTGGGCGTCGAGAGCCGCCCTCTCCGCAGCCATCCTGATCCCTTCTGCTGCCAGATCCTCCTTGGCTTTCAATATATCTAACTTTAACTGCGCCACCTCCGCGTCATGCTGAGCTTGATCCGCCGGGTCAACCATGGCGGTCAACAGGGCCGTCATCTTGTCCGTGAGATCCATCAGCACCTGAGCCGGCGAGGGCACCGGATTTCCTGACCCGGCCGCAGGGTTTTGAACAGGCTGTGCACCGGCCATGAAGATTCCAACCCGGCTCGGTGGCTCAAAAGGGTCCGGAATACTGTCACCATCGGAACAGCACCTGAGCCTGCCATCTTGAAGTTGATACAACGAGTTTGACTCATCTGTGGACGACTCGCCGTCAGAGCCGGCGGCCGTCTCATCACCAGATCCAGATCCATCAGAGATCCCTCCATGGACACATCCCACAAAAGCATGCCTCAAGGCAGGCAGGGCCCGGACTGGTCGTGCACGCTGAGCCGTCTCGATGAGATCGGCGCAAAGATCCGGCTCGGGGCCCGGCTCACCAATCTTGCCAATGAAGACATGAATTCCGCCGAAGGGGACCCGGTACCCGTACTCTATTGAGCCGGCGTCGGGGCCCCAGTTTGCATCGTTGATGTAGAGCTTGCCGCGACGACTCTTGGTCATCCGGCCCACAGCGTATCCCTTGAGCCCTTCGAAGCTGCCCTTCAAGAACTCAAATCCACCATGCGCTAGCCCCACGGTGGGCGCCAACTGTCGTGGAAATGTCACGGCAGATGTCCTCGAGCTAGGACTTAGTCGTGGAGCCATCGCAGCTAGGAAGCTTGAAGGGGTTAAACGGGACAAGGAACACGAGGATTATACTGGTTTGGCCCCTTACGGTGAAGGTAAAAGCCTACGTCCAGTTGAGGTGGTATTTATTAGGGTTTCGATGACCAAGGAGCTTAACTGCTATGCCTGGCTCTCGACGAGATCTTTCTTGTCCCTAAACCGTCGCCGGGTCGTCCCTTTATATAGAGAGGTTGACGCCCAGCAGCTCTCAGAGTCCCGGCCGGCTCATAAGAGTGTCCGGCTCGGACTCTCAACTATTCTTGCCTTACACTACAAGTTCTATCATAATGGCGGTTGTAACTACGAGCCTTAAGCCATATCCGGGTCTTAAGCCCATCTTTGGCCTGCCGTCTTCAAGCTTGGCGCCGGGCTTCAGACGATGACCATTATGAGTAACCCGGCCCCTCCTGGCGGGTGACTCTAAGGTTTATATCCTCAACAGGCGGTAAATTAAGACCATGTATTTCTTCAATAGGAGGTAAATTCTTAACATCTTCAGCTTTAATACCCTTTTCTTTCATAGGTGTCCAATTATTTCCATTGGTTAATATATTATTTAATAGAATTTCAGCTTCATCTGGTGTTCTTTACCTGAAAACAGAACCAGCACAACTATCCAGGTGATCTCTAGAAGCATCGGTTAGTCCATATAAAAGATATCAAGTATTTCATTTTTCTTGAGAGGATGATCAGGCAAAGCATTAAGTAATTGGAGAAGCCTCCCCCAAGGACTCTCTTCTTCAATTTGCACAAAATTATATATTTCCCTTAAAGCAGCTTGTTTCTTATGAGCAGGGAAATATTTAGCAGAGAAGTAATAAATCATATCCTGGGGACTACGCACACAACCAGGATCAAGAGAGTTGAACCATATCTTAGCATCACCCTTTAATGAGAACGGAAATATTTTAAGGATATAAAAGTAGCAAGTTCTCTCATCATTAGTGAACAGGGTGGCTAAATCGTTTAATTTAGTAAGATGTCCCACAACAGTTTCAGATTCATAGCCATAAAAAGGATCAGACTCAACCAAAGTAATTATATCAGGATCAATAGAGAATTCATAATCCTTATCGGTAACAAAGATAGGTGAAGTAGCATAAGCAGGATCATATTTCATTCTAGCATTCAGAGTTTTTTGTTTAAGCTTAGCTAATAATTTCTTAAGATCACTCCTATCATTGCAAGCAAGAAAGTCTCTAGCAGTTCCTTCATCCATAACATAGCCCTCAGGCACAACAGGCAATTCATATTTATTGGGAGAGTCTTCATCATCACTTTCATCAATATTATCAGTTTCAATAATTTCATTCTCTCTAGCCCTAGCAAGTTGTTCATCAAGAAATTCACCAAGTGGCACAGTAGTATCAAGCATAGAAGTAGTTTCATCATAAGTATCATGCATAGTAGAAGTGGCATCATCAATAACATGCGACATATCAGAATTAATAGCAGAAGCAGGTTTAGGTGTCGCAAGCTTACTCAAAACAGAAGGTGAATCAAGTGCAGAGCAAGATGGTAGTTCCTTACCTCCCCTCGTAGTTGAGGGATAAATTTTTGTTTTCTCGTCTTTCAAGTTCTTCACAGTGATCAGCAGATATAAATCCCAAGTGACTCAAAGAATAGAGCTATGCTCCCTGGCAACGGCGCCAGAAAATAGTCTTGATAACCCACAAGTATAGGGGATCGCAACAGTTTTCGAGGGTAGAGTATTCAACCCAAATTTATTGATTCGACACAAGGGGAGCCAAAGAATATTCTCAAGTATTAGCAGTTGAGTTGTCAATTCAACCACACCTGGATAACTTAATATCTGCAGCAAAGTATTTAGTAGCAAAGTAGTATGATAGTAACGGTAATAGTAGCAAAAGTAATATTTTGGGATTTTGTAGTAATTGTAACAGTAGCAACGGAAAAGTAAATAAGCGAAGAACAATATGTGAAAAGCTCGTAGGCATTGGATCGGTGATGGAGAATTATGCGGATGCGGTTCATCATGTAACAGTCATAACATAGGGTGACACAGAACTAGCTCCAATTCATCAATGTAATGTAGGCATGTATTCCGAATATAGTCATACGTGCTTATGGAAAAGAACTTGCATGACATCTTTTGTCCTACCCTCCCGTGGCAGCGGGGTCTTAACGGAAACAAAGGGATATTAAGGCCTCCTTTTAATAGAGTACCGGACCAAAGCATTAACACTTAGTGAATACATGAACTCCTCAAACTATGGTCATCACCGGGAGTGGTGCTGATTATTGTCACTTCGGGGTTGCCGGATCATAACACATATAGGTGACTATAGACTTGCAAGATAGGATCAAGTACTCACATATATTCATGAAAACATAATAGGTTCAGATCTGAAATCATGGCACTCGGGCCCTAGTGACAAGCATTAAGCATAACAAAGTCATAGCAACATCAATCTCAGAACATAGTGGATACTAGGGATCAAACCCTAACAAAACTAACTCGATTACATGATAAAATCTCATCCAACCCATCACCGTCCAGCAAGCCTACGATGGAATTACTCACGCACGGCGGTGAGCATCATGAAATTGGTGATGGAGGATGGTTGATGATGACGATGGCGACGGATTCCCCTCTCCGTAGCCCCGAACAGACTCCAGATCAGCCCTCCCGAGAGAGTTTAGGGCTTGGCGGTGGCTCCGTATCGTAAAACACGATGAATCTTTCTCTCTGTTTTTTTCTCCCCGAACACGAATATATGGAGTTGGAGTTGAGGTCGGTGGAGCTCCTGGGGGCCCACGAGGCAGGGGGCGCGCCCAGGGGGGCAGGCGCGCCCCCCACCCTCGTGGCAACGGTGTGGGCCCCCTGGCCTTGATTCTTTCGCCAGTATTTTTTATTATTTCCAAAAATAATCGCCGTGGAGTTTCAGGTCATTCCGAGAACTTTTGTTTCTGCACATAAATAACACCTTGACAATTCTGCAGAAAACAGCGTCAGTCCGGGTTAGTTCCATTCAAATTATGCAAGTTAGAGTCCAAAACAAGGGCAAAAGTGTTTGGAAAAGTAGATACGATGGAGACGTATCAGTGGGGAACGAAGGGGAACGAAGGGGGAACAATGTTTCGGTTTGGGACGTGCTTGTTTGAAATTTGGGGAAAGTTACAAACTTTGCCCACATCTAAAATTTTGGACATATTGTGGGTTGGGGGTAGGACAGTCATCTCAGGTGTCCCAAATGTGGGCGGGATAGATTTCGGCCGAGCGCATGGGTGTTTTGGCGCCCACGGCGTATGAATGCTTCTCGGAGGCGGTTGAGACTGGCGTCTTGGTGAAGTTACAAACCTACCCCGGTTTAGACCTTTGGACATCGGGCCGATAGGCTACACGGGCCAGAGTCAGGACAGAAATTTCCTACCACCAAACATTAGTCTCGCGCGGTTTCGGGTGACCAAAGGCCTATTTGGCGCTTCGTTCAATATTTGGGTGCAGAAGCATTAACGTTTTTGGTTCTCTTGAATTGAACTTTCAGGATTTGTCAAACGTCACAAATCTTTACTCTTGAAAATCCTAAAGCTATGATTATTTTGGAATGGAGGGGGTACATTTGAATATACATTGTACACGAGTATATATTAAAAAATATGCAACTTACCTCAGTTCATGCATGGTTCCAGATATAATCTCCTTGGTTGCAAAAAAAGTTAGACATGCGTATCAATATATATAGCATGTTCAAACGCACAACAAAGATTGATGCCCCCTTTTACATCTGATTTACAAATGCCATTATCTCGGGTTCAAATAGATGAATGCACTTCCTATGAATTCGAATCTTCGAAACCCCCTTTATGTTGAATTCTACATGTATTCTATTTCGTAGCTAGCAATTTGGAATGTATCCATGCAAGTGACAAATGTATAAAGTGCTTCACACTAACAACATGGAGTGCACTAATTAATGTTTATATATGAATTGCAAAAGCATCCATTGCCTGCATTTCAAACCGCTCTCACTCTATGGATCGATAATATGAAATAAACACATGCACATGCTAGAATTCAATATAGTATGGGTGTCTGATAGACCGATTTTCGTCCATACGCAATTTGCAAAATTCATGATCTCATCCAAAAATAATAATGCCATTTATATTTTAATTTAATGCGTAGAACCGCCTTTTACACGTATATGCACTATGCCTCAGCCCGTTCTCACAAACGTGCTATATATCTCTCTATCTAACGCATAAGTGCACACACTTTATATGCATCGGCATTTTCTCTTTCACACATGTTCACAATCTCTCTCGGGGTGTCGGAGTCTCTCACGCACACGCTCTCTCTGTATCTCTCTCTCTCTCTCTTTCTGACTACTATGTACCACTCTTTTCACTAATCTCAGTTGGAAAACACTATTTCTCTCACATGCATATATACACACGCACGGTCTCTACTAGCCCTCTATACGCACATATATGTGCCTACGTGTCTCCCGCATGCACATTATCTTTAGGCCTCTCTCGCACACATTGCCCCCCAGACACACCTCTCTCTTAGTAGTTGGCAGATATGATTCCATCATATCATTCGGTAGGATATCCCTGACTGTTAGGCTGGATGGTAATACGAGGCAAAGTTTTACCCTAGTTCGGACCCTTGCAGTTGAGGAAAAAGCCTACTCCTGGTACTGTATATTAGTGATAGGGGTGTGTACAAAGTACACGTGAATACCAGGCATTGTGCGTGTGTGTATACTATCGACGAACTAGCCCCCAAGCTTCTATAACATACTGGGGGCCTAGGGTTACAAATCATATATAGTCGGCTTATCACCAGTGGGGATAGAGTCCTCCGCGACTCTGGTAGCTAGCTTCGTGTTGTACGCCGAGTCCTCCACATGGGTCTTCGTATAACGCGTCTCGGTCCAACCTATGTGGCGCAGGATGGAACCGACCCATGAGTCCTCATGTTGACCCACCACAACTAGAAATGATGTGCCCACCACACCACACACACACAATCGGCCACTAAGAAAATAAGCATATACAATAGTACAATGTTATACATGAAAGTTAATTGCATGGTGCATCCAAAAATATTTGTTCTGCATTGTGAATGTTTATATATTCTCCTAAAATATTAGTCACGGGAAAGAGAAACGAAGGGCATATCTCTCCTTGTCTCCATCGGACACCCCCTCTTTCTACACCACTGTCACGTACGCACACAAACTATCTCTCGGCCCTCTAAAGGTATGCATGCCCATGACACATTCACGCATGACGGTCACTGTATTTCAAGCTAAAGCACTATACGGTCACAGGACTTCAGAGTATGCTCATTACGGTCACCGTATACATTCTCGTGGTGGGTATCTAGCTCACGATACGTCTCCGTATTTTCTTGATGACACTGACGGACTTTGCATTTGATGCGTGCTCCGTATTTTGTTGACGACACTTACGGTCATTGTATTTGAAGCGAAAGCACGATATGGTCACTGGACTTCAGAATAAGCTCATCACGGTCACCACATACATTTTGTCGTGCTAACCAACATGTGGTTGGATGGTTAGGAGGACAGTGGTTTCTCGAGCCCACCAGGGTTAAAGTCCCGGTGCTCGCATTTATCCTGTGTTAATTTCAGTATTTTTCGGCGATGTGCGTTCAGTGGCAGGAAACGTTCCACTCGACTACGAGGCACCTATGGTGACTTCATAAAATCTCAAGATCATATGCTGGCTCACTCTCTCGTAGGTGCTCATAGGGGTAGGGTCTGCGTGTGTGCGCTTATAGCGGTGAGTGCTTGCGCGTATATATGAGCCCTTGCGTCTGTACCGTGTTAAAAAAATACATGTCATGATTGTACGATCACTGTCTCACCCGTACAACTCCGTATTTTGTTGATGACACAATCAATTGACCAGTCAAACGTTCCACGTCGCGCAACTAGTGTTGCACCATCGGGGCGCGTAACCATGGGGCCCACCTGTCAGCCCGTATATGAAAGAAAGAAATGGTAGTTTGAGTCTGTACTGTGTTAATAAAATACATTTTAGGGTGATCATACGGTCACTGGCTCACCATACAGCTCCGTAATTTGTTGATGACACGATCAATTGACTAGTCAAACGGTCCACATTCAGCAGCGCACATTACCATAGGGCCCACCCGTCAGCGCGTATATGAACGACAGAAATGGTAATAAATTAGTGGTCGGTGGCTCCTCGAAGTCGTGAGACCTCTGGTTGGCAGTCGCTGGCGGTGGGGGGCGCGTTGATTGGGCGGTGGGGTGGGGATCGCCGGAGAAAAAGCTCGGCGCGGGGGGGGGGGGGGCCTAGAGGGATGGCCGGTGCGGCGGCGGACCGGTCGTGGGGAGTGGTTTCGGGGCGGGCGGGGCGGCGTGGCGGCGCGGGCCGGCCACAAGCGGCGGGAGCCGGCGGTTCGGTCGGCTCGGTGGCTTCCTCCATCTTCTTGGAGCTCTCTGTCTCGTGGGGATCAGCCTCTCGCGTCTGCTCCAATATCGGCAGATCTTTGCCTGGTTCTCCTTGGTCCATCATGAAACTGACGAATACTAGGAGACCACTGAAAGGAAAAAACAATCGCAATGACAATGAAACAAAAAAGAGAGTGAGGATCGGTTACTGCTTTGCGAAAGTTCTTTTTTTTCTGAAAGAAAATATACCAACATCACGGATCCGCTTACCTTCCCTTCGTTGGGAGAGAAGAACAGTGGCAAATGCGAGTGTTGCCTTTCTTGAAGACGGTGAGGGAGAAGGGGATTCTGCGAAGAGTGAAATGATGGTTGCTTCGTCGGTCAAACTTAGACTGCCGGGAGGTGGGGTTTTGTGATACGACGGCTCGTTACTGCCGCGCTACGATCGGGGTGACTCTCCGCCTGCATACTGCCTTCAAATTTGGTGGATGGCATTTGGGCCCGCACACTGCATGGCCCGCATGTTGGTGAACAAAAGTATAACGGCATTCAGTAGAGGGAGACGTTTCGATGACCTAGGAGGATCCAGAAGCGGTATTGTGTATCCACTGTACTAGTAGTAATTATTTTTCTGGGTAGCTGTAGAGTGTCTCCACTGTACTAGTAGTAATTGTTTCTCTGGGCCCAAGACAAAACAGCCCATCCACCCTAGTAAATAGTAAAATCAATTCAAAAGCCCATATATTTACTGAATGAGAGGCGCTACCCACACCCAGCACACCGCCCCCCAAAAAAACCTGGGTGCTCTTCTTCCTCCTCACTCCCACCCACCTCACGTCAGCTTGCTCCACTAGTACCCCCAAATTCCTCACCTCACTCCTACAGAAAACCCCAGCTACCCTTCAAATCCATGAGCGCGACGCGACGCCCTCGAGGAAAATGGAGTCGGCTGACCCCAGCGCCAAGAAGATGAGGCTCCCGCCAGCGGCGACGCCTGTTGTAGATCCTGCACCCGGCAGCGCAGAGAGAAGCGGCGCCCCCGCCCCCACCGGATCCCAGGAACCCGTAGAATCTCGGGTGGACCGCATCAGCGATCTCCCGGACGCCGTCGTTGGGGAGATCATCTCGCTTCTCCCCACCAAGGATTGCTACCGCACCCAAGTCCTCTCAATTCGGTGGCGCCCTCTATGGCGCGCCGTGCCCCTTAATCTCGACTGTCGTCAGCTATCTCTCTTCAATGATTTTGAAATCCCTAGAGCCATCATATCCTCCCACCAGGGCTCCGTTCAGAGCCTCTGCATCCCGTCATGCTACCTGAGCAAGCATACCATGCCCTGCACGGTGGACGCCTGGCTGAAATCCCCTGAATTCACAGAACTACAGCTGCTTGAGTTCTAGTATTCCCCTGGAGATCACATACCACATACCGAACGCCACGTACGTGTGCCCTCAGCACCGATGTCCATCTCGTGGTTTTCCTCCTCTCTCCAAACCACCACCTTTGCGCTGTGCTACCTACCAGACAATCTGTTACTAAACCTTCGACTCCCATTTCTCAAGAAACTTTCACTTGTGCGGGTTCGTATATCGGAGGCCTCATTGCACACCATCATCCACTCCACTTGCCCTGCCCTGGAGTGCTTGGTGCTTGTTTTCACAGTTAGAATCGGTTGTCTCCAAATAAAGTCGCCTAACCTTGTAAGAATTGGAATTTCTTTTGACGGAAGGCAGCTCATCATCCAAGATGCCCCTTCACTTCGAAGGTTGAACCTTGATTCTAGTTATTCACCGTTGCAAACAACCGTCCTCTCTGCGCCTAAACTGGAGACCTTGGGTGTAATACATGATCTCTGTGCTCATTTCAATATGGTGTTTGGCTCCACAGTTCTTCAGGTACTTTACATTATCATCTACACTTGTAACCATAAGCTGCATTTTAAATTTCTGCGCATAAGTTATATATCATCTTGGAGTACACATTTTGTACTAATATTCTGTTTATGCTCAATGAAGAGTTTCTCCATGGATGTCCTATCAATGGTGCTGGATTCTCTCAAGATCTTATATATCCAAATGAATAGTTTTGATCTGGACAAGATTATTGGCTTGCTGCAATACTTTCCATGTGTGGAGAAGTTGTATATAAAGGTGATAATTTCACGCACATTGGAAGCCCGCATATAGTGTACTACTCCCTCAGTTCGGAATTACTTGTCACAAAAGTGGATGTATCTACAACTAAAATACATCTAGATACATTCATTTCTTGGACAAGTAATTCCGAACGGAGGGAGCAGAATTAACCATTCAGTTGTTTCTCTTTCGACACTCTTTTTTAGAAGTTAATTGTTTTCAATCTTCATGTCTATTTAGGCAACAGGACGGGGTAAGAAAGTTATAACCAATCGGTGGATTCGTAAGCATCGGGATTTTCTCACTTCTCATGAGATTCGATTGAAGACAATAACGCTAGAACGATATGTAGCCAACCGTGCAAACACTAGATTTGTCACATTCTTCCTGCTGAATGCGAGGTTACTATTGTCCATCAGGCTTAAGTTTATCAGCAGCATGGTTTTGACGGATGGGTATGTGGAAGAGCAAAAAAAGGAGTTTCAGGTGGGCAAAAGAGCTTCTGAACGTGTCGGGCTTCTATTTACAACATATTGTAGTCATAATCCAGTAAATTTTACAACCCAGGATGTTCATTATATGGACCTGGCCGATCCATTTGACTGTGACTGCCGAAAACAGTGCTGGAGTTAGATGTTGTTGCCCTTTTCAACCTGGGTTTTTCTGTAAACCTGATGAACAATTAACCCTCGTGCTTTTGTACAGTTTCTAAGCTGGAGTTAGATGTTCTTGCCCTTTTCAACTCGGCTGTGACTGTCATATTTTCTTTGAAACAAGGCAAATGGCTTGCCAGTCGTTTAATTTAGAGTGAAATATTGTAACAACTAACAAATCCCAACCAAGGGAAATAACATCACTCTCGCCGGCTGCTTGAGCTCACTGTGCATTACAGAAGCCAAGTGATTAGCCCCCACCAGCACCCACAAACTTATTTCGAACTAGCACATCAAATGGCTGTAAATTTTCATAGGAAAGGCTGCATGACCGTGACAGATTTGGATTCTGACATTTGGGACCCGCGAGGAAATAGCCTATCCAAGGTGGTGTCGACTTACTAGCCAGTCAACAAACAATTCTGCCTACCAGCCGTTGGATTGACATCCAACATCTGTCGTGTATCTTCTATCTCTTGTCTTCTTCTTCCTCCAGCCGCCCAAACCAAACCACCTCGTCGGCTCCGCCTGCTCCCGCCTCCCATGGCTGGCTGCGCCTCCGCCGCCCCACCGTACGTACCCTCCAACGTTGGCCAGTCCCTCCCTCTATTACCCCACACGTCCTGTTATTCTCTGGCGACGTCAGCCCCAACACGCACCCGCACCCGAACCAGTCAACCCTCGTACTCCCCTCCGCCTGCGACTGGACTGGCGCATCTTACACGGCTCCTGTTCGTTCCGTCCGAGGCCTCGCCGTCATCCTCCGCCTTGCGGCCTTGGTTCGTTCGCCGTGCGCGGTGCCCCGCCCTCTTGCGTTGTCAATGTCGTCAACAACCGAGAGGAACAAGGAGATGATTGTACATGGAGAGGATGACAGTAGGGACCCACCAGCGTCATGGCAGTACGCAAGCAAGTGACTCTATATTACAAGCCCAAAAATATGGTTCCTCCTAATGGTTGGACATCTGGGGCTCACGCCATTGTCAACGTAGTCAATAAATGAGAGAATTACACTACGAGCGGCTGACACTAGGGACACAGAAGGTCGCGCAGTTTTTTTTTTGAGGAACAAGCAGTTGTTATTTATACTAGTTTTAGCGACGGATCAGGGTAACAACGGGGCTGTGCGGGGGCTGTGGCCCATCTAGCCAGGGTTTTATTTATGTTTACCACATCATGAGCCCAGTTGTGTTTTTTTCTTGCTGAAAATGGCTAGCCCAGTTCTATTTTTTTAAGAAATACTCAAACGAGGCCTACTTGCTTTATCAGCCCGGCTCGGCTGCAAATCTTTCAAGACGAGGAGAGTTTCATTCGGTTTTCCCAGAAATGGGTTGTACATTTTTAAAACACATCAAACCGGGAATTAGTTTCTATTTTTTTCATTACAAGATTTTAAATTCCACTGATTTTTATGCGTGGACAATTATTTTGGATTTTATATTTATATAAATTATTTTTCAAAATAGTTTGAATGTGAATCAATATTTCGGGATTAAAAACAGTTGAACGCACCAAAATATGCAAAATTTCGCATACTTTTTAACCTACGAGAGCAGTGACTGTTGGATGTCCATCCAACGGCTGTCGTGCTTCTTCAATCTCTACTCTTCCTGCTCCAGCCGCTCAAACAAGCGCCGGCGGGACTGCCTGCTCCCTCCTCCCGCGGCCGGCTATACTGCTGCGCAGGCCTCACCGCCCCATCACCGCCCCATCGTACTGCCATCGCTGGCCTAGCCATCCCTCTACTCATCCACACCTGCTGTTATTCTCCGGGGACGGCAGACGAACCAGTAAACCCCCGTACTCCTCCGTGTGGGAAACAACTGCCAAGTCTTCCCTGGCTCCGTGTCGTTCCCTTCCTAGGCCTCGCCTTCGTCCACCGCCCTGCTGCTCTCGGCGCGGCCTGGTCAACATGGTCAATGAACGACATCCATCAGAAGTGGACTGTACGTGGAGAGGCTGACAGCTGGGTCCACGGCCACAGCCCAGTTTTTTTGTGATTTGTCAAGTAAGTCTCTTTCAGGCCTGTTGGGCTGCAAATCTTTCAAGACGAGGAGAGCTTCATTCGGCTGGCCGAGAAAATGGCCTATCAGTAATGAGAAATGGGCTGTACATTTTAAAACACATCAAACCGGCAATTAGTTTCAAATTTCTTTTTTTTCATTTCGAGATTTTAAATTGCATTGATATTTATGCGTGGACAATTTGTTGGATTTTATATTGATATACATTTATTTTTAAAATCAGTTTGATTGTGACTCGAAATTTCGGGATTAAAAACAGTTCGGACCGCGCCAAAATATACAAAATTTCGTATAATTTTTTAACCGTGGCCACAATATGGGCTGTAATGCTAACAAAAAGAATATGGGCTCGAAAAAAACCTTAAGAATTAGCAAATGGGCTGTAAATTATTAGAAATAATGGCAGATGGGTTGTATGCTGTTTTCCACAGATTTGAGGCTTTCCTAAAAAAAGGTTGCCGCACAAGCAGTGACTGTTGAATGTCCATCCAACGGCCGTCGTGCTTCTTCAATCTCTGCTCTTCCTGCTCCAGCCACTCAAACAAGCGTCGGCGGGACTGCCTGCTCCCTCCTCCCCGCGGCCGGCTGTGCTGCCGCGCAGGCCTCACCGCCCCACGGTACTCCCATCGCTGGCCTAGCCATCCCTCTACTCACCCACATCTGCTGTTATTCTCCGGCGACGGCAGCCAAACCAGTAAACCCTCGTACAGTCGTACTCCCCTCCGTGTGGGAAAAAACTCCTGAGTCTTCCCTGGCTCCGTGTCGTTCCCTTCCTAGGCCTCGCCATCATCCACCGCCCTGGTGCTCTCGGCGCGGCCTGGTCAACGTGGTCAACGACCGACATGCATCTGAAGTGGACTGTACGTGGAGAGGCTGACAGCTGGGTCCACGGCCGCACGCAAGGAAATGCCTCCTTATTACGCGCAAAATAATTCTTCCTCCACCTAACATCTGGGACCCACCGAAAGGGCCTCTGTATTTCGTGAAAAAAATGTTACCGCCGCTGACAGCTCGGACCCACCAGCTATATCTTCGCACGCAAGGAAGTGCCTCCTTATTACGCACAAAAAAATGAATACTCCCCCTGCTAGCTGGGACCCAGTATAGCGGGAGGCTGACTTGTGGGCCTACTAAGTTGACAGGGACGGAGGCTTTGTCAACTTAGTCAATATGCACGATTCTAGCTCCAGTGACCGTACGATGTCCATCCAACAGCCGTAGTGCTTCTTCAACCTCTGGTCTTCTTGCTCCAGCCGCCCAAACCAGCGCCGGTCGTGCCTCGTGCTCCTGCCTCTCATGGCCGGCTGCGATGCCGCGGAGGGCTCACCGCCCCCTACTACTCCCACCGCTGGCTAGGCCATCCCTCTACTCACCCACACCCCCTGTTATTCTGCGGCGACGACAGCCTCACACCGCAGCGAACCAGTGAACCCTCATACTCCTCTACGCGTGGGCATCCACTGCCGCATCTTCCCCGGCTCCGCGTCGTCCCCTTCCTAGGCCTCGCCGTCGTCCACCGCCCTGGTGCTCTTGGCGCGGCGTGGTCAACGTGATCAAGGAACGACTTCCATCGGACGTGGACTGTACGTGGAGAGGCTGACAGCTGGGTCCACGGCCGCAGCAAGGAAGTGCCTCCTTATTACGCGGAAAATAATGATTCATCCACCTGACACCAGGGACCCACCGGACGGGCAACCATATTTCGCGAAAAAAACGTTTCCCCCCTGACTGCTGGGACCTACCAGCTACATCTTCGCACGCAAAGAAGTGCGTCCGGGCAAAAAAAATGATTCGCCCCCCTGACTGCTGGGACCCACCAGCTACATCTTCGCCCACAAGGAAGTGCCTGACAGTCGGGACCCACCTGGTCGAAGCGTACGTAGCGTTGTCATTCTAGTCGCGAATGTGTACGTACATACTGGTCGATGTAGAGGCGCACACGTAGCATGTACACGTACGTACAGCGGCCAGTGTGCAAGAAAGAAAATACGGCCACGTACGTACATCCGGGCGGGGTCTCGAACGCCTACTCGCGCATACGTACGGCTAGGGCTCGTGTACATGGCTGGATCGGAACGGAGAAACAGCGTCGGCGTTGTGTTCTTGGGGAGCCAACCGGCTGGGTCGGAACGGAATGCGTCGTCGTGTTCATCGGGAGGGCTTGGACGGAATAGCCAATGGAAACGAGGCCTGACGTACCGCAGAACGGAGGAAACGGCCTTGTGTTCGACCGGCCACGTTCGAAACGGGATCATGTTCATCGGGAGGGGTCTGGCGTACCGCAAAACGGAGGAAACGGACTTGTGTTGGACCTCCTACGGTCGAAACGGGGTCCTGTTGATCGGGAGGGGTGTGGCGTACCGCAAAACGGAGGAAACAGACTTGTGTTGGAGCGCTACGGTCGAAACGGGGTCCTGTTCATCGGGAGGGGTGTGGCGTACCGCAAAACGGGACTCCACGGGATACTGTTCATCTCCACCGTCGACCCCCTCCAGCCTCCACGGGCTACTGTTCATCCACCGTCAACCTCCTCCAGCCTCCACCTACGACTGTTCATCCACGGGCTCCTGTTCATCCAGCCTCCACCGCGCGCTACTCCACCGGCTACTGTTCAACCAGCCCTCTCCACAGGCTCCTGTTCAACCACCCCTCCACGGGCTACTGTTCATCCAGCCCTCCACGGGGTGGTCCTGTTCATCCAGCCCTCCACGCGGTGGTCCTGTTCATCCAGCCCTCCACGGGGTCCTGTTCATCCAGCCCCAACCGACTCGATCTATCGGGGTCCTGTTCATCCAGAGGCAACACCAAGGGTCCTGTTCATCCACCCCCATCGGGAACTGTTCATCCAACCCCCCCCCCCCAGCAACACTCACTGTTCATCCAGAGGCAGCATCGATCAGCTTCAGTTAGCAGCAGTAGCGAAGGAATCGCTCGATCGGGTTAAGTTAACAGCCATCGATCGATCGCTCGGGTTCAGTAACGCGTAGCCTGCAGTGCAATCGCTCGGGTTCAGTAGGCGAACGCTTCGCTCGGGTTCAGTTATAGCCCAACTCCTTGCACACACGCGCGTACGTGTACGAGAGAAACGCGCATTGCTCGACCCGACCACCCACCGTAACCGGGACACCCCGATATTTTCCTCGCCCTCACTTCTACCACGGTTTTTTCCGTCATGGACGGCCCAAAGAATGTCATGCTGCTGCGTCTCCGGCCCGCCCAGGACGAAAAGCCCATTTTCTGTCATGATTTTTTGTCATAGAAGTAGGAGCCCACCACATCTATGATGATACCGGGTTTTGTCACAATTATCGTCATAGAAGTGTCATAAGTATAACAGGAAAAAAATTCGTTCGGCCCAAAATGTCACAGATGTGTCTTTTTTTGTAGTGCATGTTTCTAGATTGTAACCAAATTAATGCCCATGTTAATCATGACAGATCGAAGATGTCATGTTGGTACATTTTACAAATCCTGCAAACCAAATGGGCATGTAGCAGTGTTCAAAACTGCATGTAGGCACTAACACGTTCTCTTCCTTTGCAGTGCATATTAGGCCCGGTGGAATGGAAGTGCCTCCAAAAATGCCAAACTTCGTATTGGAAGAGCATATGGCAAAGCAATTGGAAGTTATTATGTCAAACCCATACATGACTTGTCAGCGGCCGGTCCCTTTTCAGAAATGACGCAGCTTGCAATGTTTGAATTTGGGCGTTGTAATCTTTGAACTTGAACCTTGCAATATTTATGGTATTTGTTATATTGAACCATTTCTGTTTTCTTGTCTCAACGCAAACAGTTCATCCGGGTGAACCGCATGTCGTACATCGCACACACCTTGATCTGGCTGACCGTTTCTTTTGTGTTGCCTAATCACAAACAGTTCATCCGAGTGAACTATATGATGTACATCGCACACACCTTGATCCGGCTGACCGTTTCTTTTGTGTTGCCTAATCACAAACAGTTCATCCGAGTGAACCGTATGCTGTACATCGCACACGCCTTCATCAGGCTGCCCGTTTCTTTTGTTCCGCCTCATCGCAAACGGTTCATTGGACTGAACCGTATGCCCTGGATCGCACACGGAACTAAAATCTGAACCGTGTTTGATGCATCCTCAATTGCAAACGTTTTGCACATTTTTTGACAGTTTTTTTACATCCCCGTCTGTGATTATTGCATCGCACACAGTTTTGTGAAAGGGTCTCTGATCGTAGTGTCGCGTTAGCAGCATCCTGCAGTAGTGAGAGGAGCAGCAGCAGCACGGACAGAGCCCCACCGGCGACAGGGCTATTAAGGGCGACTCCATCCTGCTGACCCAAACTGTCTGCGCGCGTCCGTTTGAATCGAAACGGCAAAGCGCCGGCCCAATGCGCGGACCCAAACTCAAAACGTGTCCGCTTGGTATCCATGTGGACGCATTTCTGGCCTAAATTTGCATCTAGTTTGTGTCCACATGGACATGGAACGGATGCGTCGCACGTCTGCTCAGTGTCTGCCACGGCCCCATTTGTCGGCCGCCCAACCACCGCCCGCAGTCGTATTAAAGGCAACCACCTACCTCGAGCCCGCCTAGCAGTGGGTGGAAGCACCGGGTCGCCCTCCTTTTTAATGCAAGCGTGCGGGGGTGCTAGCCTCATTCACTTCCATCCCTATGTCCACATCTAGCCTAGCTTGCCCCCTCGCCAGCGACAACCAAGCCCTAGCGCGAGCTCGCCATGGGGTTCTTCAGCGGCAATGGCAAGGAGAAGTTCTGCCCCGATGCGAGCTCGTTCCGCGCGCCTCCTCCTCCGTCGCCGCCGGCTCATCGACGCGGCAGGCCGCCACACGAGCGGGAGAGGCTGTACATCCCAGTCCACTAGGCACGGTGGCACTGACAGTACCGCTAGCCCCTAACGTATCCTATCCTGATGTCAGCCTATCGCAGGGCTGGCATCTGGACCCGCAACGCATCCCGATTCCGGCGGTGCCGCGCTCGCCACGGGCGCACGTCGAGGATGTTCGTCGGCGCCGTGAGCTCCTTACGCCAGAGCAACACCTTCTCCGCACGTACGCGCCAGACTCTACCAACTGGGAGGTCTGGTTCCTGTTGGAGCACGAGGAGAAGCGTCGCCGCGGCGTGCAGGTCAACCTCGGCATTCCCCCCGCCCACAGAGGTCTTGCCAGAGGAGGAGGAGGAGGCCATGTACGAGGCCGCGCTCGAGGCGGCCCTGCAAAGCATGCTGGAGGAAAGCCGACGCGAGGAGGACACCCACTTAGAAGGCCTGGAGCAGGACCTCGCCCTATCGACCGTGGGAAACTCCGTCCACGCTCGCCTCTACCCCCCCCCCCCCCCCGCCCTCGCAGCCTGTGCTCGATTCCAAGCCCGAGCCCACGCCCATGCGTAAAGCGCTCGCCGCCGCTCACTTGGCCCGAGGAGACGTACTCGTGGACCGGCGCGGTCCGCGAGGGAGTGAGCGTTCCTCCCCATCCACTTCGTTGTGATGCGGGAGGAAGCAGCGCGCTGGAAACAGCACTGGCTCACGGAGGAGCGGGCCGATGATGAGCGGGCTGCGGGAGCGCGAGGTGGAGAAGACACGCCGCGAGCAGGAGGAGGAGGAGGAGGAGCGCGCCCACTACGGCACCATGCCGCCGCCGCTGCAAATGCTGGAGGAGGCGGCGTGGGAGAGCGCTTTCGCGTGGGCTAGGTGGCCGCCACCCTTCATCGACCTCACCGGTGACGGCGACGACGGCAAGGGCAAGGGCAAGGGCGAGGCCTAGGGCAGCGTGTGGGCACATTTTTTTAATGTTTAAGTGGACTTTGCCCGGCAGTTGCCGGCCATTATTGTTTAATTATGTTTATTTCGGCTGCATGTTTTTGAAATTGCTTTTTTCTGGACGCGGGGAAAATAGGACGACCACCCGTTGGACACAGCGGCCGACCCAAACCAGAAAGCGGATGCGCTCGTCCGCTCGGCCGACTCAAACGAATAAAAGCAGACAAATCGCGTGTATCGCGTGTTTGTTTAAGTATGCGCCTTGGAGATGCCCTAACCACTGATGTCAGCCTAGTCCCTTGTGACGAAAGCAAAAGGTGTGTGTGAGGCTTTTTATTTGAAAGACACCGTCGTTCTATGGTAATTTGATCCATTTTTTTACCCAGTGTGATTGTCTGATTTGTACTAGTGTCACATCTTCCTTTTTTTAAATGTTTTGAAGAAAGAAAAAGGAAAAGAAAATATTTGCACGGATTTTCATGTAAAATCAATGACATGAGACTGAGATGTGCAATACATAGAGCACATCTAGATGTGCTTTAGCAAAACTGTAAAAAAATACTTTCTCACAGCAAATAAAAATATATTCCTAGAATAAAGCGAAACTCTTCTTCCTCGCCAAAGAAAAAGCAAGAATAAGATTTGGGGCATGGCACGCGTTAGATCTTGTGCCAATCAAGAGCCCAGCCTTCTGCAACAGAGATCCTATTGGGGAACCTTTTTGCGACAGAGGTCTTATTGCGGAATATATTTTTTCGAACATTTTTCTTTTGCAGAATCTTTTTACAACATATGTTCTATTGCAGAATCTCATTGCAAAACACGTCACGGTAACGAATTGTGAGTGCGCTCCGAGACGGCACGTGGCAGGTGGAGCAGGTGGCGGATACGTCCGATTCGACGCGATTTGATCCTCCGTCGCCGCTTTCGTCGTCGTCGCCTTAGATGAAGCCTTTCCATCCTCTGGCGCCGGAGATGAAGCCACAATCTCCTCTGCAGGAGCGGGGCCGCTGCTGGCCTTTCCTCCCCTTTCGCGAGGCGACGGCGTGGGCTCCCGTCCGCAGCGTACAACTTAATCATTCGCAATTTCAGAAAGATGAACAGAAACAGGGCACCCATCAATCATTGAGTGTCTACAGTTCCGCAATTGCTCGGAAACTCCCTCGGATCTACAGCGATGGGCTAATGCAGAGCCCATGGCAGTCAGTCCACTAC
Organism: Aegilops tauschii subsp. strangulata; assembly: GCF_002575655.3. Classification (NCBI taxonomy): domain Eukaryota; kingdom Viridiplantae; phylum Streptophyta; class Magnoliopsida; order Poales; family Poaceae; genus Aegilops; species Aegilops tauschii. The sequence goes on along the minus strand of NC_053035.3, from coordinate 22,200,268 downwards.
ATACATCCATCCGAGAGATCCCACTCCACTCCAGTAGCTAGGTTTCCACTCTCCAGGCTCCACTCCATGGCGGCGGCGGCTCTCCTTCCCCTGCAGGCTCGCGGATCTCGTTGACGCGCCCGGTCACCCTCGCCAAACCGAGGCTGCGCTGCGGCGGCGTTACACGGCGATTCGGCTGGACATTGTCATTCCGGCGGGTATGCTCTTCATGCTCTGCTTCATGTTTTGCTCGATTTGCTGATGCTTTGCTCGATCCGTGCCGCAGCTGTTTGTATTCTTGTTCTCGTTCGAGCTATTGATGTTTGAGTACTGGCAGCCCAAGCTTCTCCGCAAAGACTGAGCGTGCTGAACCAGTCAGGCCGGGAGCTGAAGGAGGGGACTGTGAAGTCTGTGATGGCGCCTGTGGTGACCGCCGCACTGGGCGCATTGGGTCCCCTGCTGGGGAAGCTCGCCGATTTGCTCGCCAATGAGTGCGGCCGCCTCAGAAGGGTCCGCCGCGAGATCCGATCCCTCCGGACAGAGTTTACCAGCATGCATGGTGCGCTAATGAAGTACACCAAGCTAGAGAATCCTGATGACCAGGTGAAGATATGGGTATCGCTGGTCAGGGAGTTGGCCTATGATACCGAGGATCTTTTCGACAAGTTCATTCGCCACCTCGGCAACGGCGAGAGTCATGATAGCGGCTTCAAGGAGTATTTCCGCAAGACTGCTCGGCGTCTAAAGACGCTTGGAGCTCGGCATGGGATCGCCAGCCAAATCGACGACCTTAAGCTTCGTATCAAGGAGGTGAAGGAACTCAAGACTAGCTACAAGCTCGATGATGTTGCTGGTAGCACCTCTGGCAATGCAGCCGTGGATCCCCGGTTGGCCGCTCTTTTCGCCGAGGAGGCACACCTTGTTGGCATTGATGGTCCAAGAGACGAGCTTGCAAAGTGGATGCTGGAAGAAGAAAACAAGCATCATCGCAGGGTGTTGTCGATTGTTGGGTTTGGTGGATTGGGAAAGACAACACTGGCGAATGAAGTCTATCGCAAGATTCAGGGGCGTTTTGATTGTCATGCTTTTGTGTCAGTCTCCCAAAAGCCAGATAGAAAGAAGATCATCAAGGATGTGATCTCCCAAGTATCTGACAGCGATGCATTCAAGAAAGATATTGAGATTTGGGACGAAAAGACATCCATTTCAAAGCTAAGGGAACTTCTACAAGAAAAAAGGTAATTTCTCACATTTTTGTTTCCATCAATATGTCTCGTTGTAAACAGTCATTATTTTAACTTCTTGTTTCTGCATCTGCTTCTATTTTTTTCACGTAATGAACTGCATTGAACCATAGACAGTATGTCAGTAGTACTAGAAAGTGTTCACACAAAGTGGAATAAAATACTATGTAGTTATGAAATATAATGGTTCAACTTTGATACCAGAAATTCACGGATATGCTTGGCAGAAGAAAATTACTAAAATCATTGTTCAAGTTTGAAAAAACAATTCAGTTACAATTTAGAGGCACACACATAAGTATATGTTCCTGCGCTTAGAGTTAACAGAGGCATGAGATCGATGCTATCTGACCAAATTAAAACTTCCACACTGGGGCGCTCTTGTGTGTAAGTAAATCCAAACACCAGATCCCTGGTGGTTGACGTCGTACCTTACACCTTCACTGTTCAGTAGAAAGAGTTGGCAACATTAGTTTGCTTGTCTGCACTAATAATCTATCGACACAAACATTCAAGAAAATATTGATGTAAAGGATTATGATTTCATTGAAATACCTTTACTTTACTATAGTTTTGAGTATGCGGAGAATATGTAATATAATTATTGATTGATGCTATCTATTGACATCTATCAGGTATCTTATTATCATTGATGATATATGGTCTATAGTGGCTTGGAATGCTATCCATTGTGCATTTCCAGAGAACAAATGTTCTAGCAGAATTTTGGCTACTACACGCATACTGGAAGTAGCTAGCTCTTGTTGTCCAGGTCCTGATGACCAGATCTATGAAATGAAACCTCTAAGTGATCCTCACTCTGAAGGACTATTTTTCAAAAGAATCTTTGGCTCAGAGAATTCCTGCCCTCAAATGTTTCTTGAAGTTTCGAAAGCTATCTTGAAAAAGTGTGGAGGCCTACCATTGGCAATAATCAGTATTTCTGGTTTACTAGCAAGCAGGCCACGTGTCAAGGAAGAGTGGGAGAAGGTAAAAAGATCAATTGGTTCTGACTTGATCAAAAGCCAAAGTCTGGAAGGAATGAAGAACATACTGTCCTTGAGCTATAATGATCTTCCACCAAACCTCAAGACCGTCTTGTTGTACTTAAGTAATTACCCCGAGGACTATGTGATTGACAGAGAAAGGTTGGTGAGGCAATGGATTGCGGAAGGCTTTATTTCTGAAGAGCGTGGGAGGAGCTGTCAAGAGGTTGCAGAAAGTTATTTTTACGAGCTTATCAATAAAAGCCTGGTCCAACCAGTGGACATTTGCTATGATGGGAAGGTGCAGGCCTGCCGAGTTCATGACATGATGCTTGAACTTATCATTTCAAAATCCATTGAAGAAAATTTCATCACTGTGGTGAACGGCGGTCAAACTGTTTGGGGAAATTCGCAGTGTTCTATTCGACGTTTATCGATCCAGGACATTGACCAGGAGCTTGCATTTGAATTGGCAAAGAAAGATCTAAGCCATGTCCGGTCTCTTATAATAACATCATCAGGATGCATGAAACACTTGCCCAGTCTTACTAAGTTTGAAACTTTACGTGTACTTGATTTTGAATATTGTCGGGGCCTGGCGGAGTATGATATGAAAGGTATGGAAACCCTGTTCCAGCTGAAGTACCTAAGCTTTCGCGGAACAGGCATATCGGAGCTACCATCTGGAATTGTGATGCTGCGTGATCTAGAGACGCTAGATTTAAGGAGTACAAAAATCAGAGACTTGCCAGATGGAATTGTACAGCTCACTAAACTGCAACATCTATGCACTGAAATGTATGGGTATCACAGAAAGATACCAATCGGGATTGGGAATATGACAAACTTAAGGGAGATCTCAGGCTTTGATATTACCATGAGTTCAGTAGGTGCAGTAGAGGAGCTAGGGAGCCTGATCAATTTGAAGGTACTCCATGTATGGTTAACTGTAAAAGGTGCAGAATCTCACAAGAGTCATGCAGAGATGTTCCATTCCTCACTATGCAAGCTTGGCAGCTACAAACTCCAGTCCGTGTGGATATTTGGTGGTAATTCATATGCATTCGAGTTATTAGATTCCTGGTCTCCTCTTCCATCTTGCCTCCAAAGATTTAAGATGACCACCCCGTACTGTTTATCAAAACTGCCAAAGTGGATTACTCCAGCACTCACAAGTCTTGCATACCTGGAAATTAATTTAAGTGTAATAACAGAGGAGGTTTTTGGCATCCTTGGAGAGCTGTCTGCATTACTTTGTCTGAAACTTTATGCCGACATGGTCTATAAAGACAGGCTTGTTTTGCAAGCCAGAGGATTCCGATGTTTGAAGGAGTTCGTTTATGAACCTGTTGGTGAAGGTGCAGGGATCCTTCTGTTTGAGGAAGGGGCACTGCCAAAGCTCGAGAAGCTTAAGCTGAGTATCTCTGTACCAATAGCAAAGGCCTATGGGTTCTACTTAGGTCTTGATCACCTCCCGTATCTGAAAGCTGTGCGAGTTATTCTTCACAAGCGGGATGCCACATCTCCTGAAGTTGAGGCTGCTGCAGCTGCCATAAGGAAGGAAGCAAATCTCCATCCCAACCATCCCAGGTTAACTCTTCATTAAGAAATGAAAAAGTGACACGAGGTATTGTTAGTTTTATAATTACGGAATTCAAAAAGTTCATGCTGTCTGCAATCAGAAGCATATCGTCAAGAAGCGTTCTGACGGGCTGATATTTTCTCTCTGTAGGGAAACTGTTCTCCGTGAATATAACTGCAGGTGGCTCCGCTGCAATGGTTTCCTGAACGGCTGAACCTGCTACTCTCGTTGCCTGAAGCTCAAATAAAAGTGGCCTACAGTTGCCTTTTGATTTATGATATTCGTCCTTGCTTTGCGTACTACTGTACTTGATTCGGGCAGCGGTGCATCTGGTACTGAAGTCGCAGCTGCCAGTTAATTTTTTCTCTGTCGGTGTCAGCCTAATGCTTGCTTGTTGATGTTGATGTAATAATCCTCGTGAAAAGAGTGTGGCTACAGATGTGATTTGGGTGAATGAATTCACCTCGATTCCACTCGCTCCCTCCCTGTACTCCTGATAGACTGTCTGTCGGCCAGATTGGATCTGTATATTAGTCTCCTCTATCTATTCTTTCAGTTCAGTCTCCCCTGTCTCATCACACCTGATAATATCTTCCTTGTGATTTCTTACCTAGTCAACTGTAAAAGCACATATCAGTCTAGTTGAGCACTAAATCAGGTAGCTACACTTGCTATGGCCATGCAGTTTACTACTACATGTGGTTTTGTGAAGATGCAGCAGTGAGCTCTAAAGGCACATGCCAGTGCTCAGTTGAGTTAAGAATTTGTGTGGGGCTTTTTTTTCATGTACACCGGTACTACTTGATTGTAACTTGAATATCCAGACAAAAGTTGGTTCAGTCCTGACTCCTGAGCCATAGTTACATGCTGAAATTCAGCCATTGTTTCAGTTAGTTGCAAAATGGGAACTTGTAATGTAAACTACTCATGTTGAGTATTAACAGCTGAGATTTCGCTGAGTGCTCTTCACTTTATTATTCAGAATTTCATTATGAGATACAGCAATTCTGAACCCTGCCATTGTTCATATACTAGGCCCGGTATACCGGCGTGTAAGACTATGGAAAACTTAGGCAACAGCATGTGTCCATCCTCTGGCAAGCAGACAGTCTGCGGTCCAGTTCCGGTTTTGTGACAACAGCCACATGTTGGATCTGATCTTGGGTTCCACCTTGACGCGCCAAATGCCGTTGAGGTCCGGCCTGGCAGGCCAAATCGAGAACTGGATACCATAGTTAGAGGCAGCAGAATAGCGCCCGTCGGAAATGAGAGTCCATCGTATGTCGTCAGGTTCAATGGATTGTGTTGGGTGTTCTGAATCTTGCACCATAGACCGAAAAACTGAACTAAGACAGGCTCGGTAGAAATTCTGTGAAGACCACGCATCCTCTGACCTCCCTCGCAAGCATCACGAACAGAGAGCGTTCTTCCGTGTGGCCAGTTTGTACAGATCAGGAACAAGGAATTGTGGGACGTCATCAGCCAGCCAACTGGTAGTTTGTTTGTGAGTAGTAGTTGTTGTTGCCTTACTTCTCCATATGTTATTTTCTGCAGATTTCTACTGTGGCGTGCTCCACTTGGATGTATTCTGCGTATGCTAATAATAAGATTTAATTTTCAGGTACAGGATCTCATTACTGTCTGTAGTTCAGGAATATGAGAGCAGAAATGGTTTTTTCATTTCTGGAAAATGGAAGCAATCATTGGCTGTACATGAAGGAATGTATCTTCATCTTGCAGTAACAGATAGCTCCACAAGGAAATATATATGGCACGTTGTAAAATGCAAGAAGCCACATTCTCTCAAACATGGGAGTGCATCAGCGCCACACTCTCGTCCTGATTAGTCTTCTTCTTCCGATTCCTCCTCTGTTGTGCTCTCTTTTGTTTCCTTCTAGGAAACATAATGTCAAGTCATCTTGTTCTTTTGATTGGAAAACTGTAAAAAGGCTCCCATTGCGACCTTTTCTTCTGATTCCTATTCTTCCAATTCATTTTCTTCCCATCCTTCATTGAAACCCATATGCAAACACGTGAGGAAGAAAGAAAAATGAATAATGTTTTATTTTGCGGGTAAAAGATAGTAAAAAATGAATCATGTTGGTTGTGTGTGACGGAAGCCAAAATAACAAGACACGGCAAGGCTGGGGCGGTTGGGATGGGCGTTCACTGCAAACCTTAGCGCAGCCTTGGCTTCCTCCAACTTTAGAGGGTTGCCTTCCTCTTTCCACAGGACAACATTGACTCACTTGAGGGAAGGGAGGTGTGCCATATTCACGTCCAACTTACCACTCCCAATGTCCGACGCCCGGGCATAAAACTTGAGGAGTTCAAGCCTTGGCATCGCTCCTCCTGGAAACATAGATGGTGTTGACGTGAAATACTCGAATCTGCACTCCCTTGCACATGGGAATTCATAAGTGTCGGTGTTGAAGATGTATTGAGTATGAACTTCGGTAGACTCTAGTCTCAGATGACAAAGAGCCGGCAAGGTTCCAAGTATTTTAATGTCCTTCCCTCGCACCATATCCACGGAGATATGCAGGTAGGATAGGAGGGAAAGCGAAGAAGAATGAATCCAGCCAGGCAACATGGAGGTGCATCCGCGGAACACAAGGGCACAGAGGTACGGAGGGGGCATCCGGCAGTCCCAGCTGAGATCAAACCTTGTGACACCATAACTGACAACACCAAACAGTTACATATGCTCTCATTTCGTCCCTGCCACCGAAGGTTGAGCACCCTTAGCTCTTTCAGCTGCCCTATCTCCTTCTCAATTCCATTAGAACCGTCCACATACAGTCCACTCAACTCTTCTATGGACGCCTAAGTTTCCAATCCCAACCGGCATTTTCATACGCACATCAATGTATAGGCACATCAAACATCCTAGCCGAATAATAGTTGATGGCACCACTGATCCAGTGTTCCTCTTAAGTCTAGTGTCTGTAGAAACGTAACTTTCCTATCTCAGTCGGGAGCTCCCCAGCATGTGTATCTCTTAACCCTAAGTACCTCAGATGTACCAACTTCATGACATACCCAAGATCAGCTCATGTGTACTTGCCCAATGATTTGAACTGCTTAAATCTAATACACGTAGAACTTGAAAGCATGAAACAGACTGGATTACTGAAAAAGGCTTTCGCCCCGCTTTATATATAAAGCCATGATCAACGGCGCCCGATACAACCGCACTCGCCCACAACACACGCACACACACCCAAGGCAGGATACATAGGCGCTGAGCGCAACAATACAATCCCTAGCATTACAAGAGCCGCTAGGGGCTTCAACCGTGAACACGCCACCGCGAAGAAGTGAAGCCGCATATGACGAACCGTGGGCTCCAAGGCGGCGCCTTCAGGAAGGATACAGCACCGGAGCGCCGCCACCTCCCGATCCAAGGATCAGACTTTTCCCTAGAGCAACACGACGGGCAATAAGGCCGCGACGACGCCTTCAAGAAGGGAGCACTCTTCGCCGCCACCGGTCCATCCAAAGATAGAGTAGGTTTTCACCCTAGCCACCACTCACCGCCACCGAACGCCACACCCCAGCTACCACGCCACCCACACGGCCGTGGCAACTGGGCAGCACCGAGGCACGAGCTCTGCCCATGAGCATCGCGCGCACACCACCAGGGCCGCCACCCCGGAATCCAAGACCTTGACACCAAGTCACCCGAGACCCGCCGCTACCCCAACCGAAGAGATGAGCAGAAAGGACCCGCCTTTCGCACTCCTGGTCGGAACCAACGATGAGACCCAATAGGCCGGCCACAACTAGCCTCCATCGAGTCGTCCTACTACACCGCGCGCGAGACGAACGCAGTCCTACTGTCGGGCGTGAGCCGGGCCGGTCCAACAGCCGGGCGCGAGACGAGCTCGGTCCTACGTCAGCAGGCACGAGATGGTCGATGGACCGTAGCCGGGAGAAGACCAGCCCTCCGGCGAGAGAAGCGAACAGACGCCAAGGAGAGGGGTTGAAGACCGACACAGGCAGCCTATAGACGAGCCGACGCCAGAACAATCTGGCCGCCGCCGCAATCAACCTGCCACCACCACATCACATGCGCCTCCACGCCCTGGTCAGATCCACCCGAAGCCCGCCACCCCGCACCGAAGCAGCGTGGACACCGGCCGCAACAACACCACCTCCACAGGGGCGCCGGCAACCCCCGCCCTCACCGACCATCACATCCGCCGGATCTGGGCAGGGATGTCTAGATCCGCCGCCAGCACGTCCGAGACCACCAGACCCCACGAGCGCAGGGGGAGGGGAGGAGGAGGCAGCGTCGGCGGGCCACAAGGACGTGGGGAGGAGCGCCAGGGCAGGGGCCGGCCGGGACCCGCCGCCGCGTGCAGGGAGAGGTGCTCCACTACGCCAGCCACCCGCGCGCAGGAGGAAAACCGCCCCGCCTCTGCCTCTGCCACGCGGCCTTTGGCAGGCGGCGCCCCCGGCGGCGTCGAGGGAAGGGGAGCCGGGGTGGAGGGCCGGGAGTGGCGGTGCTAGGGTTGTCTCCCGACGACGCTCGCGGGAGCACCTCGGGAGAGGGAGGGGAGCTGGTGCGAGAATTTCAGACAACCCGTTTGCCAAACAGACTGGATTTGGTCATCAATCACACTACAGAAAGTAACAGACCTCACTTGTGCCATGAGTATGGTCGACACCCGAGGGTTGGTGAGCTGTGACATGCTATTCTGAAATGATGACATGCGAACCATTCTGTGTGGATTATGTGTTCTTGGATCTATACCATTCAATATTTTAACGAAGTTTTCTTCACTTGACATTGAGCATATTACATCAAGAACCATATCATGCACACGACAATCATCTGCCCTGCCTTCATCATTAAGGTATAATGGTTGCATCATGTTTCTATTTATAAGATCATTGAAGTAGGTCTCTCCAACATCATATAGTGATCTTGTTTCCTGTGTTCCATGATGGACAAAGCCTTCAGCTATCCACATCCATATAACCTGATCTCTCCGGGCCACTATATCTTCTGGAAACATACTCATATATAATAAACAAGTCTTCAAATGAGCCAACAAGCGCAAGGAGAGTGTATTAAGCTAAATGTTGATGCCTCCTTTGTACCAGCTTTGGGATCAGCATGGACTGAGGCAGTCGCCAAGAATAGCACCGGATCAGTTGTTTTCTTTGTAGGCCGCGACTTCCATATGTGTACCGATGCAGAGGAAGCTGAAGCAAACGCCCCACTGTTGGGCCTCAAGTGTTTGCGGGATATAAACAAGGTTCATGTACAGGTGGAATCAGACTGGGTTGCCGTCATTGCGGCTGTGAATGTAGAAGAAAGAAACAACACTAAGGCCACGTTCAGATCTCCTCCATGATCCAGCTTCCAAAGAAGCCAGCCAGAAGCAAGCCGAACGGGATAGCTCCGAGAATCCCGCTTCTGGAGAATGAGCGACCCGCAGTGCAAATTTCTGGAGCAGCCGAAACACAGCTCCGCATAAACGAGAAGGAGAAAAGTTGCTTTAAATTATGTTGGAATGCCCTTCCAAAGTGGCATCCGCGAAACTTTTTCTTCTCGTCGTACAGTTTTCCTCTCGCGACGAGCCACCGAACTGGGACTTGGCTCGCTTTCTGGGCTGTCAGCCCATTCTAACCAAGAGCAGTTGTTCGGTGCTGCAGAACGCATCTTTCTCCCCTCGGAAGCTGGCGGCGGCTGGCTTCTTAGGAAGCTAGCTATTCCGTGAAGCTGGAGAAGATCCGTACGGGCTCTAAGTGGTGAGCTACTTATGAAGAAGCAAAGACTAATGTGGGAGTTCAGTTTGTGCATGATGAGTAAAATTGGAAGCGAGTGCAGCGTGGCCGCGCATGAGATATGCTAACACAAAGTTTCTAAAACTGTGGTTTCTAACTTTTAGCTGCCAAACGCAGCCTTTGTTATGTTTTCGAGCAGCCTCGGTGGTTCCCTAAGATTAATCCTTTTCTCCTCTTCTTTCGAAGAAGAAAAATAGAGCATCTTGTTCTTCTTCATTTATTTTTTGAGAAAAGAGCATCTTGTTCTTCTTCATTTATTTTTTGAGAAAAGAGCATCTTGTTCTTCTTCATTTATTTTTTGAGAAAAGAGCATCTTGTTCTTCTTCATTTTTTTTGAGAAAAGAGCATCTTGTTCTTGAGAAGAAAAAAAGTCTATCTGGACCCGAAGTTCCGGAACGCAACGAAGCCCAAACACCAGCCCGCATGGCGTGGCCCACGAGAAGCCCAGCTGGACACCACGACTCACTCAACCAACCCACAGCCACTCCTCTTCTTTCCCCTCACCCCCCGTCCACGCCGCAACGCAACCGAGAGAGAGAATCAGATCTTGGTGGACTCGAATCCAATCCAATCCAATCCAAGGCGGAGGTCGAGATCAAACCCACCGGAGATGAAGTTCTTCTCGGCGTTCGACCCGTGGCCGGTGTTCTTCCGCCGGGAGTGGGGCCGCACCTGGCCCTTCCTCGCCGGCTTCGCCGTCACGGGGGCCCTCATCACCAAGATGACCGTCGGCTTCACCAAGGAGGACCTCAAGAACTCCAAGTTCGTCCAGGCGCACAAGAAGAAGTAGTCGCCGCCCGCCCGGCCCGTCCGCCGCCAGGTATCCCCCCGGCCCCTCCCTTCCTTCGATCCGTCCTTGGGTAGGTAGATGCGATCTGTTGACTGCTTGTTCTCGCGGTAGATCTGGGGTGGGTGGGAGCGGCGTACTGGTTAGGGCCTTCCGGCCATGACCGCCCGTTCGATTCGCCTTCGCGCGTAGATATCTGATGCCGAGTCAAATCGGTAGAGTCGTTTGGGATCTAGAGATAAGAGGGGGATGAGGAGCATGAGCGAGACATTGGAACATCGGATCACTTGAACCGATTGGACGATGGATCTGCAGTGTGAGTTGGCCCAAGTGAGTTCATTCATCAATCCCCGTCTGTTGGGTAAGAGGGGAAGTGGGTGCATGAGGGGGACACAACATGATGGTTTTGTGTTCAGAAATGGTATTGTAATTGTTGGGAATCGTAGCATAATTTTAAAATTTTCCTACGTTCACCAAGATGCATCTATGGAGTGTACTAGCAACGAAGGGAAGGGAGTGCATCTACGTACCCTTGTAGATCGCGAGCGGAAGCGTTCCAATGAACGTGGATGACGGAGTCGTACTCGCCGTGATCCAAATCACCGATGACCGAGTGCCGAACGGACGGCACCTCCGCGTTCAACACACGTACGGTGCAGCGACGTCTCCTCCTTCTTGATCCAGCAAGGGGGAAGGAGAGGTTGATGGAGATCCAGCAGCACGACGGCGTGGTGGTCGATGTAGCGGGTCTCGTGCAGGGCTTCGCCGAGCTACTACTACGAGAGAGAGAGGTGTTGCAGGGGAGGAGGGAGGCGCCCAAGGCTGTTGTGTGCTGCCCTCCCTCCCCCCCTTTATATAGGCCCCTGGGGGGGGTGCGCCAGCCCTGGAGATGAGATCCAAGGGGGGGGGGGGGGCGGCGGCCACAAGGGGGGGAAGGGGTGCCTTGCCCCCCAAGGCAAGGGGGAACTCCCCCCCCCTTAGGGTTCCCAACCCTAGGCGCATGGGGGGGGGGGAGGCCCAAGGGGGGCGCCCCAGCCCACTAGGGGCTGGTTCCCTTCCACTTTCAGCCCACGGGGCCCTCCGGGACAGGTGGCCCCACCCGGTGGACCCCCGGGACCCTTCCGGTGGTCCCGGTACAATACCGATAACCCCCGAAACTTTCCCGGTGGCCGAAACTGGACTTCCTATATATAATTCTTCACCTCCGGACCATTCCGGAACCTCTCGTGACGTCCGGGATCTCATCCGGGACTCCGAACAACTTTCGGGTTTCCGCATACATATATCTCTACAACCCTAACGTCACCGGACCTTAAGTGTGTAGACCCTACGGGTTCGGGAGACATGCAGACATGACCGAGACGCCTCTCCGGTCAATAACCAACAGCGGGATCTGGATACCCATGTTGGCTCCCACATGCTCCATGATGATCTCATCGGATGAACCACGGTGTCGAGGATTCAATCAATCCGTATGAAATTCCCTTTGTCAATCGGTATGTTACTTGCCCGAGATTCGATCGTCGGTATCCCAATACCTTGTTCAATCTCGTTACCGGCAAGTCTCTTTACTCGTACCGCAATGCATGATCCCGTGACTAACGCCTTAGTCACATTGAGCTCATTATGATGATGCATTACCGAGTGGGCCCAGAGATACCTCTCCGTCACACGGAGTGACAAATCCCAGTCTCGATCCGTGCCAACCCAACAGACACTTTCGGAGATACCCGTAATGCACCTTTATAGTCACCCAGTTACGTTGTGACGTTTGGCACACCCAAAGCACTCTTACGGTATCCGGGAGTTGCACGATCTCATGGTCTAAGGAAAAGATACTTGACATTGGAAAAGCTCTAGCAAACGAAACTACACGATCTTTTATGCTATGCTTAAGTTGGGTCTTGTCCATCACATCATTCTCCTAATGATGTGATCCCGTTATCAATGACATCCAATGTCCATAGTCAGGAAACCATGACTATCTGTTGATCAACGAGCTAGTCAACTAGAGGCTTACTAGGGACAGGTTGTGGTCTATGTATTCACACATGTATTACGATTTCCGGACAATACAATTATAGCATGAATAATAGACAATTACCATGAACAAAGAAATATAATAATAACCATTTATTATTGCCTCTAGGGCATATTTCCAACAGTCTCCCACTTGCACTAGAGTCAATAATCTAGTTCACATCACCATGTGATTTAACACTCACTGGTCACATCACCATGTGACCAACATCTAAAGAGTTTACTAGAGTCAACAATCTAGTTCACATCACTATGTGATTATCACTCAATGTGTTCTGGTTTGGTCATGTTATGCTTGTGAGAGAGGTTATTAGTCAACGGGTCTGAACCTTTCAGAACCGTGTGCTTTACGAATATCTATGTCATCTTGTGGATGCTACCACGCGCTATTTGGAGCCATTTCAAATAATTGCTCTACTATACGAATCCGGTTTGCTACTCAGAGTCATCCGGATTAGTGTCAAAGTTCGCATCGACGTAACCCTTTACGACGAACTCCTTTCCACCTCCATAATCGAGAAAATTCCTTAATCCACTAGGTACTAAGGATAAGTTCGACCGCTGTCATGAGATCCTTTCCCGGATCACCATTGTACCCTCTTGACCAACTCATGGCAAGGCACACTACAGGTGCGGTACACAACATAGCATACTATAGAGCCTACGTCTAAAGCATAGGGGACGACTTTCGTCCTTTCTCTATCTTCTGCTGTGGTCAGGTCTTGAGTCTCACTCAATACTCACACCTTGTAACACAGCCAAGAACTCCTTCTTTGCTGATCTATTTTGAACTCTTTCAAAATCATGTCAAGGTGTGCTGTCTTTTGAAAGTATCATCGGGCGTCTTGATCTATCTCTATGGATCTTGATGCCCAATATGTAAGTAGCTTTATCGAGGTCTTCCTTTGAAAAACTCCTTTCAAACAACCCTTTATGCTTTCCAGAAATTTTACATCATTTCGGATCAATAATATGTCATTCACATATACTTATCAGAAATGTTGTAGCGCTCCCACTCACTTTGTTGTAAATACAAGTTTCTAACAAACTTTGTATAAACCCAAAAACTTTGATCACCCCATCAAAGCGTATATTCTGACTCCGAGATGCTTGCTCTGATCCATGGAAGGATCGCTGGAGCTAGCATACCTTTTAGCATCCTTAGGATCGACAAAACCTTTCTGATTGTATCACATACAACCTTTCCTTACGAAAACTGGTAAGGAAACTTGTTTTGACATCCATCTGCCAGATTTCATAAATGTAGCTAATGCTAACATGATTTCGACGGACCTAAGCATCGCTACGGATGAGAAAAACTCATCGTAGTCAACTCCTTGAACTTGTGAAAATACTCTTTGCCACAAGTCGAGCTTCATAGACGGTAACATTACCGTCCATGTCCGTCTTCTTCTTAAAGATCCATTTATCTCAATGGCTTGCCGATCATCGGGCAAGTTCACCAAAGTCCATGCTTTGTTCTGATACATGGATTCTATCTCGGATTTCATGGCCTCGAGCCATTCGTCGGAATATGGGCCCACCACCGCTTCTCCATAGCTCGTAGGTTCATTGTTGTCTAGCAACATGACTTCCAAGACAGGATCACGCATTACTCTGAAGTAGTGCGCATCCTCGTCGTCCTACGAGGTTTGGTAGTGACTTGATCCGAAGTTTCATGATCACCATCATAAGCTTCCACTTCAATTGGTGTAGGTGCCACAGGAACAACTTCCTGTGCCCTGCTACATACTAGTTGAAGCGACGGTTCAATAACCTTATCAAGTCTCCACCATCCTCCCACTCAATTCTTTCGAGAGAAACTTTTCCTCGAGAAAGGACTTGTTTCTAGAAGCAATTACTTTTGCTTCCAGATCTGAAATAGGAGGTATACCCACTGTTTTTGGGTATTCTATGAAGATGCATTTATCCGCTTTGGGTTTGAGCTTATCAGCCTGAAACTTTTTCACATAAGCATCGCAGCCCCAAACTTTTAAGAAACGACAACTTAGGTTTCTATAAACGGTGTCGTCTCAACGGAATTGCGTGGTGCCCCTTTTTAAAGTGAATGCGGTTGTCTCTAATGCCTAACCCATAAACGATAGTGGTAATTTGATAAGAAACATCATGGTATGCACCATATCCAATAGGGTGCAGTTATGATGTTCGGACACACCATCACACTATGGTGTTCCAGGCGGTATTAATTGTGAAACACTTTCCACAATGTCTCAATTGTGTGCCAAACTCGTATCTCAGATACTCATCTCTATGATCATATCACAGACATTTTATCCTCTTGTCACGACGATCTTGAACTTCACTCTGAAATTACTTGAACCTTTCAATAGTTCAGACTAGTGTTTCATCAAGTAAATACACTCAGCATCTACTCAAATCATCTGTGAAGTAAGAACATAACGATATCCACTTCATGCCTCAGCACTCATTGGACTGCGTACATCAAAATGTATTACTTCCAATAAGTTGCTCTCTTGTTCCATCTCACTGAAAACGAGGACTTTCAGTCATTTTGCCCATGTGGTATGATTTGCATATCTCAAGTGATTCATAATCAAGTGAGTCTAAACTATCCATCTGTATGGAGTTTCTTCATGCATATATACCAATAGACATGGTTCGCATGTCCCAATCTTTTCAAAAATGAGTGAGTCCAAAGATCCATCCACATGGAGCTTCTTCATGCGTTCTATACCAATATGACTCAAATGGCAGTGCCACAAGTATATGGAACTATCATTACTATTTTATATCTTTTGGCACGAACATGTGTATCACTACGATCGAGATTCATTTTAGGTGCAAGACCATTGAAGGTTTTATTCAAATAAACAGAGTAACCATTATTCTCATTAAATGAATAACCGTTTTGCGGTAAACATAATCCAATCATGTTCAACGCAAACACCAAATCTCGATGGTAGAGGGAGCATGCGATGCTTGATCACATCAACCTTGGAAACACTTCCAACACATATCGTCATCTCACCTTTAGCTAGTCTCCATTTATTCCGCAGCTTTTATTTCGAGTTACTAACACTTAGCAGCCGAACCAGTATCTAATACCCTGGTGCTGCTAGGAGTACGAGTAAAGTACACATTCATATAACGTATATCCAATATACTTCTGTCGACCTTGCCTGCCTTCTCATCTACCAAGTATCTAGGGTAGTACTGCTTCAGTGACCGTTCCTCTCATTACAGAAGCACTTAGTCTCGGGTTTGGGTTCAACCTTGGGATTCTTCACTAGAGCAGCAAACGACTTGCTGTTTCATGAAGTATCCCTTTTGCCCTTGCCCTTCTTAAACTAGTGGTTTTACTAACCATCAACAATTGATGCTCCTTCTTGATTTCTACTCTCGCGGTGTCAAACATCGCGAATAGCTCAAGGATCATCATGATTATCCTTGATATGTTATAGTTCATCACGAAGCTCTACTAGCTTGGTGGCAGTGACTATGGAGAACTATCACTATCTCATCTGGGAGATTAACTCCCACTCGATTCAAGCGATTGTGGCACTCAGACTATCTGAGCACGCTCAACGATTGAGCTTTTCTCCCTTAGTTTGCAGGCTTAAGAAACTTGTCAGAGGTCTCATACCTCTTGACGTGGGCACTAGTCTGAAATCCCAATTTCAGTCTTCGGAACATCTCACATGTTCTGCGACGTTTCAAAACGTCTTTGGTGCCACAATTCTAAACCGCACTGAACTATCACGTAGTCATCAAAACGTGTATGTCAGATGTTTCGTAACATCTACAGACGACGCTGAGGTTCAGCACACCGAGCGGTGCATTAAGGACATAAGCCTTCTGTGCAGCAATGAGGACAATCCCCAGTTTACGGACCCAGTCCGCATAATTGCTACTACCAACTTTCAACTAAATTTTCTCTAGGAACATATGTTAACCAGTAGAACTAAAGCGCAAGCTATGACATAATTTGCAAATACCTTTTTGACTATGTTCATGATAATGAACTCCCACTCAGATAGACATCCCTCTAGTCATCTAAGTGAAACATGATCCGAGTTTAACTAGGCCGTGTCCGATCATCACGTGAGACGGACTAGTCAAGATCGGTGAACATCTCCATGTTGATCGTATCTTCTATACGACTCATGCTCGACCTTTCGGTCCTCCGTGTTCCGAGGCCATGTCTGTACATGCTAGGCTCGTCAAGTCAACCTAAGTGTATTGTGTGTGTTCCGAGGCCATGTCTGTACATGCTAGGCTCGTCAACACCCGTTGTATTCGAACGTAAGAATCTATCACACCCGATCATCACGTGGTGCTTCGAAACGACGAACCTTCGCAACGGTGCACAGTTAGGGTGAACACTTTCTTGAAATTATTATAAGGGATCATCCTACTTGCTACCGTCGTTCTAAGCAAATAGGATGCTAAAACATGATAAACATCACATGCAATCAAATAGTGACATGATATGGCCAATATCATTATGCTCCTTTGATCTCCATCTTCGGGGCACCATGATCATCTTTGTCACCGGCATGACACCATGATCTCCATCATTGTGTCTTCATGAAGTCGTCACGCCAACGATTACTTCTACTTCTATGGCCAACTCGTTTAGCAACAAAGTAAAGTAATTTACATGGCGTTATTCAATGACTCGCAGGTCATGCAAAATAATAAAGACAAATCCTATGGCTCCTGCCGGTTGTCATACTCATCGACATGCAAGTCGTGATTCCTATTACAAGAATATGATCAATCTCATACATCACATATATCATTCATCACATCTTCTGGCCATATCACATCACATAGCACTTGCTGCAAAAACAAGTTAGACGTCCTCTAATTGTTGTTGCAAGTTTTTACGTGGTTTGTAGGTTTCTAGCAAGAACGTTTCTTACCTACGTATGACCACAACGTGATTTGCCAATTTCTATTTACCCTTCATAAGGACCCTTTTCATCGAATCTGTTCCGACTAAAGTAGGAGAGACAGACACCCGCTAGCCACCTTATGCATCTAGTGCATGTCAGTCGGTGGAACCTGTCTCACGTAAGAGTACGTGTAAGGTCGGTCCGGGCCGCTTCATCCTACAATGCCGCCGAAACAAGAAAGGACTAGTAGCGGCAAGAAGAATTGGCAAACTCAACGCCCACAACTACTTTGTGTTCTACTCGTGCATAGTAACTACGCATAGACCTAGCTCATGATGCCACTGTTGGGAATCGTAGCATAATTTCAAAATTTTCCTACGTTCACCAAGATGCATCTATGGAGTGTACTAGCAACGAAGGGAAGGGAGTGCATCTACGTACCCTTGTAGATCGCGAGCGGAAGCGTTCCAATGAACGTGGATGACGGAGTCGTACTCGCCGTGATCCAAATCACCGATGACCGAGTGCCGAACGGACGGCACCTCCGCGTTCAACACACGTACGGTGCAGCGACGTCTCCTCCTTCTTGAGACAGCAAGGGGGAAGGAGAGGTTGATGGAGATCCAGCAGCACGACGGCGTGGTGGTCGATGTAGCGGGTCTCGTGCAGGGCTTCGCCGAGCTACTACGAGAGAGAGAGAGGTGTTGCAGGGGAGGAGGGAGGCGCCCAAGGCTGTTGTGTGCTGCCCTCCCTCCCCCCCTTTATATAGGCCCCTGGGGGGGGTGCGCCAGCCCTGGAGATGAGATCCAAGGGGGGGGGGGGCGGTGGCCACAAGGGGGGGAAGGGGTGCCTTGCCCCCCAAGGCAAGGGGGAACTCCCCCCCCCCCCTTAGGGTTCCCAACCCTAGGCGCATGGGGGGGAGGCCCAAGGGGGGCGCCCCAGCCCACTAGGGGCTGGTTCCCTTCCACTTTCAGCCCACGGGGCCCTCCGGGACAGGTGGCCCCACCCGGTGGACCCCCGGGACCCTTCCGGTGGTCCCGGTACAATACCGATAACCCCCGAAACTTTTCCGGTGGCCGAAACTGGACTTCCTATATATAATTCTTCACCTCCGGACCATTCCGGAACCTCTCGTGACGTCCGGGATCTCATCCGGGACTCCGAACAACTTTTGGGTTTCCGCATACATATATCTCTACAACCCTAGCGTCACCGGACCTTAAGTGTGTAGACCCTACGGGTTCGGGAGACATGCAGACATGACCGAGACGCCTCTCCGGTCAATAACCAACAGCGGGATCTGGATACCCATGTTGGCTCCCACATGCTCCACGATGATCTCATCGGATGAACCACGGTGTCGAGGATTCAATCAATCCGTATGCAATTCCCTTTGTCAATCGGTATGTTACTTGCCCGAGATTCGATCGTCGGTATCCCAATACCTTGTTCAATCTCGTTACCGGCAAGTCTCTTTACTCGTACCGCAATGCATGATCCCGTGACTAACGCCTTAGTCACATTGAGCTCATTATGATGATGCATTACCGAGTTGGCCCAGAGATACCTCTCCGTCACACGGAGTGACAAATCCCAGTCTCGATCCGTGCCAACCCAACAGACACTTTCGGAGATACCCGTAATGCACCTTTATAGTCACCCAGTTACGTTGTGACGTTTGGCACACCCAAAGCACTCCTACGGTATCCGGGAGTTGCACGATCTCATGGTCTAAGGAAGAGATACTTGACATTGGAAAAGCTCTAGCAAACGAAACTACACGATCTTTTATGCTATGCTTAAGTTGGGTCTTGTCCATCACATCATTCTCCTAATGATGTGATCCCGTTATCAATGACATCCAATGTCCATAGTCAGGAAACCATGACTATCTGTTGATCAACGAGCTAGTCAACTAGAGGCTTACTAGGGACAGATTGTGGTCTATGTATTCACACATGTATTACGATTTCCGGACAATACAATTATAGCATGAATAATAGACAATTACCATGAACAAAGAAATATAATAATAACCATTTATTATTGCCTCTAGGGCATATTTCCAACAGTAATTTGATTACTTGAATCGATTACACGATGGTTTTATGGTGTGGCTTTGTCCAAGTAGAGGAATGGGCAAGTTAGTGCATTGATTCAAGTCTCTGGCTTTACTGGTTAGGCCACTCTGACCTCTTGGCTGCCGCTGTAATTCTATCGAATGTGTTCTTTTGTTGCTCAAATATAGTGTATTGGATTCCCAACGTGTGTTATCATCCTTGCTGTACACTTCCATCAATACCCCAGAATCTTAGTAATGTGGTTGCAGACCTGCTCCTAATTTGTGCATCCTCTGTTATTCTTCAGAAAATAAGCATACAAGAGAATTATTATTTCAGCAAGCTAAGGGCTGTTTCTGTTTTGTAAGTTGTAGTGACACAAAAAGGATTCAGTGTCCCTAGTATCTTGTAGCCTATGGCAGAACTGCCTGACCCACTGATGATGATAGCACCCTTGTTTCGGAATTATTTCTTACCACATTAACGATTTAGAGCACTACCTTCTACTGTTTATGTGGTCACTCTAGCTCTTTTGCTACTTTGATGTTGTTATCTTATCCTGTGTTCACTCTGGTCCCATTTTCTTAGATTATCATCATTTCTATTTAGTGTGGAGAAAGTTGAGTTGGTCAATCAACTGGCTCTTTATATTATCACGATTGTTTCTATATGCAATCAAACAAAAGGATAACAAGTAGATGATCTTCATTGTGCCAAAATACTGGAATGCATTGAGATGTATCTGACTATATGTGAAACTCTGTTTGGTCTTCTATATATGATGAGCCTTTCCGTAGGATCAAATTTTATGAGCATAGGAATATATATACCTCGGTTTCTGCAGGGAATTTTAGCTGTGTTAATGTTAGAGCTTTCATCTGTAACTGTTAAAATGTGCAAATCACTTTGGATTATTTTTTGCTGTGGCAATGAATACCTATGACTGCTTCAGCTAAATCTGATATCGTAGGCAGCATGATTTCTGCTAAAAAGAACTCAGTGTTTGCGCCCTTTGCTTCAGTAGTAGGGTTTTAGAAATATTTGTATGCCTTTTGTAGTTTGCTATCAAGTTACTGAATGCTCAACATTACTCTACTGGCAGGTCACAGGGGCAGCAGCTGAGTAACCGGCATGTGTCCTTGATGCGGCGAGCCAGTCCTCACCCTCACTATTGTGATTGAGCTTTTATGTTTTTTTTTCAAATCCAACTGCATGCATTTTTGCTGCTCTGGTTTGTAATGTAATAAGCGACATTTGAATCGTTGAATCCAAGAAAAAAAACGGCTTCGGATAAAGTAGCTGCCATGGGTCACTCTGTCTATGTACAATGAAGACGCTCTCTGTTTTGTTTCGTGGATCTGTTACCGTGTGTGCTTCGCTTTTTTGGTAGTCGATACTGCTGATTACTGCCATTGGTTGTTAAGAGCATTTACTTGCTTACACTGGTTTACTGGATGTCTGGAATAGGTTGATCAACTTGATGATCTCCAATCAAGTTTAATTCTTCTTAAATTTACGATCTTCAAGTAAGTTTAATTCTAGTCATGCTTCCCAGGCGACCATGCATGGAAATGAATTTGAACGCTGCAAATAATGTAGCCATCTGTTTCCAAAATACATGATGTGTACGGTATGTACCTAGTCTATCCCAGATACAACTATGGCTGTTGTTTATTTAAGAACTTGCTACTTTAATATTTAAAATTGTAAGACTTATACTCCCTCTGATCCAAAATAAGTGTTGTGGTTTACAATGATATTAATAGGCCACAAAATATTGGCAGAGTTCCCCGCTTGCATCCTCAACAAGGTGGGCCACTTTGTCTTTCTTTTTTGCCTCATACGCAGGAGCTGGTTTTCATTATCATCAAATAACGAATCAACAATATGAGAGTTCCAACGAAAGCAAACTACCCTAGGTGTTCAAGGTTTAACTTACATGACTAATATTTAAATTTTCTGACGAGTTAGTACTAGAAGTTAAAATCTTTACATGACCAGCAATCAGTCAGCAGTTTCCACATGTCAGCAAAAAGTTTATCCCTTTTGTTCAAATCCAATCCAACCAAATATGTGTGACCAGATCAAATACACATAAAACACGTTCAAGAATGCTAGTCAGGGGGCAAATACACATGGTAACAATATTCAGAGAGAAAAATGTATGGAAAGAAGCTGTGCACGCAAGTGCTAGTAGCTTAATGGAGTATCTAATTGCCTTCGTCACCTAGCATAATATGAACTTCCTGGATTTATGTGTTGGTTCTCATTTTCTCCCATAGAATAGTCAGATTCTACTTCCTGAACACCGGTGGAATCTCCACCTAGAAGGCTCTCTCCATCCGTCTCCACGCCCACTCGTACCCATGGATACATTGGAAGCTTTCTCAATCTGCCGAGCTCATTCGCAACCTCTTCCATCGAGGGCCTGCTGTCACCACACATATCTAGGCATTTCTTTGCTAGGTCTGCAAGTCCGTTCAGCAACTCCATGCTCTCTTGTTCTTTCACGTGTTTGACCAACACCGCATCAAGATTGTTCTCCTTCATGGCAGATAGGAAAGTCGATGATAAGATCTTTTGTGTGTCAGACCCTTCAAGCTTTAGTGGCAATTGGCCTGTGAGGATCTCCAAAAGGATAACTCCAAAGCTATACACATCGCTTTTAGCTGTCAACTGACACGTTTGCAGGTATTCAGGATCAAGGTATCCACACGTACCTTGAAGTATTGTGAGAAATTGCTCTTCATCAGACGGGGCTAGTACCGAGGCTCCAAAGTCCGATACCTTGGCCATGTGGTTGTCATCAAGAAGAATGTTGGAAGTTTTTACATCACCATGAATAATAGGGGGAGATGCATAAGAGTGTAGGAAGCTGAGTCCTTCGGCTGCTTCATGAGAAATCCTTAAGAGATTGCTGAAGGAGATATGTGATGATTGGTTCTTTCCATGAATATACTCAAAAAGTGTACCATTTAGAACAAACTCATATACTAGAATTGGAACTTCCACCTCAAGGCAACAACCTAAGAGTTTCACAATGTTCTTGTGATTTATTTGGGATAAAATGAGCAACTCTTGGCCAAATTCCTTCTTTTGCCTTTCATCAACTAATGCACATCTTTTAATTGCAACTGTAATGTTGTTCTTCAATATCCCTTTATAGACTGTTCCATGACCTCCTTTTCCAAGTATTCTGGTACTGTCAAAGTTGTTGGTGGCATGTATGAGCTCAGCTTCTGAAAATATAGTGAAAGCAAGACCTTTCTCAGATTTCATCCTATCAAACAAAAGCAGCCCTCCATGTTGGCGGAAATACTCCCTCTTAACTTTTTCCAATTTTCTCTTCTGGATTATTATTTGTCCCCAAAATACAGTGATCATGGCGGTAATGATTGCCCCAAATAATCCTAGTGTAACTCCTGCATGCATAACGATATGGGATGAGACAACTATTTGAGTGAGAGAGAGAGAGAGAGGGAGTTGGTGTTCTTTCACTAACAAAAGATGTATTATTAATTTCAAAATTTACGGTTAGTGAATGGGACACAAATAATTAAGGTCTTAGTCTATTTCTCATGTCCAAGTCCACACACTGATCCTCACATGACGTCTTAAATAAGAATATCAAATAACTAGCACCATAAAATTAGACAAAAGGAAAACTCAATGGACTTAAAAGTCAAGGGATAGGAAAAAAGTAATGTTTTTAGCTAGATGATCCCATTTCTTTTTGTGTTACCTAGTATTAAGCCGATATCAGGGCTGCATGTATTGTCTTCCATTTTTCTTCCTACTCGACAAGAACATCGGTATCCTCCAATTGTATTGTGGCAAGTGCCTCCCGAAGGACATGGGTTGTTGTTACTACATTCGTCGACATCTGTAGTAAGATGGGCAAAACTAAATATTAGAATTTTGACATAGTAGTAACATTTATATATATATATATTCAGAGTGCAATTTTATTGACATTTGTGTGTATACACATTCAATACGACCAAGTTCATAGAAAACTAGCATTAACTAAATACTAAACAAATAAAATATGAAAAGATAATTCATGATAGATCTAGTGATACAGATTTCGTGTTGTAAACTTGTCAAAGATAGAGAAAGTTTGACATCCATCTTATAGTATTAAAAAAGGATGGAGTAGTTAGTAGTAGATTATAGTACCTTGGCATCCACCGGGGAGATAGGCATTGCCTTTGTATCCCTGCGAGCAGTTGCACATATAGCCGTAATCATTGACGGAATCCACGCACACGCTGTTGCTGCTGAGGCATGCGTAGGTCGTATTCCGTCGTGCGTCGTCACACGACTTTGCGTCCCTCACAGCCCAATCAACCACCATGGGCACCCGCCCATGGTGCGTGTCGTTGAAGGTGGTGTTGCCGACGTACGAGGTGATGAAGTTGAACGCCGTGGCCTCCATGAGCACCGTGTAGCTGCACCGGTTGAACTCCCAGATCCGGCTCGTGTTGACGGAGCGGGAGAAGTTGGTGTCGTAGTAGTACATCCTCTTGGGTATCATGGTCTGGGAGCAGCCCAAGCCGGCGCAGGACCCGTCCACCAGGTCCGACAGGTTGCGGCACGTGGCCACGCCCATCCCCTGGTAGCCCGTGCCGGCGAAGTCGGACATGATGCCCAGGGCGTTGCACCCGATGACCGTGAACCTGTTCTCGACGTCGGAGAGCCGGTAGACGGAGCTAGGCCCTCCGTTTTGGCTCTCGTGATAGCCGAGATGCTCCATGCTCCTGGTGGAGTTGTTGTAGCAGAAAGCCTCGATGTAGTTGAGCACCCTGGCGGTGCTGTGGGTCAGGGAGATGTCCAGCACCTCAAAGATGGCCTTGAACGGCTTGGGCTTGAGGGCGCCATCTCTAACCTCGCAGCTGAGGTCGAAGACTTCTGCGAGCGAGCAGTTGGGGATATTGGGATCGATGCCAAATGGGTACGGTATCTCGACATCGCCGCACCGCCTTCGGCAGTTTGAGCTAGGACCCGCGGCCCCAGAGGCATGCTCTGTCCCAAGCAGTATGAGGCCAAGAAGGCTAAGCTGCAACAAGACGTGCATATTCTTCGGCTGAAGATCTACAACCAAGTAAACCACACTGTCCTTTATTATTTTTCGATAAAGGGCGGTTGGTTTCAAAGACAAGATTACTCGGTAACATGGAGAAATGGAGGCCATGCGCATACTACAGTTCATATATATGTCACCTAGCTAGGCCAGTGAGCTTCTTGCATGCTCACAAGTAAAGCATGCCAAGAAAAGCAGAATGGATCTCATGACAAACATAGCTAAAACTCTGGCTTGAGCAGCATACTCAACACAAGCGTGGAGAAGATGATATATATTGAAAGCTTACGGCATAGAACTCACCTGATAAATCTTGGAGAAGCCGCACGTATCTTGGAGGAGCTGCTCTCTCGCGCTCGCTCGAGAATTAATTTGTGCTTGCTCCGGAAGTCCCTCTGTGCTAATTGTGTTGTGAAGAACAGCCAACGGTAGCAGGTAGGCGCACACGAGGACGACGACGTAGAGCTCTCTTATCTTAAACGGCGGACTTGTCAAAAAGTCTATGGCCAGCGGCAGGTCGACTGGTCAAAAAGTCAACACGCACGCAGCTACTTGCATGCATGGGCAAACGGCGGACTTCTTCTTTTGCAAAAGAATAAGCGGTCTCATGGTCAGCGTCCAAAAAAGAAAAACGGTTTCCTACCGTACGTCGACGGACGTCCCTGCCTGTCTTGGCCGTCCAAAACTTTGAGATTCGTGCATTTTTTCACCCATGTTTTTTTGAAAGATCCAGCAAATTGCTGGCTTGATTTAGATTTAGCAGAAAGCAGCGGAAGAACAACATGGTGAAAATCCGAAGATCAAAAAGAGAAACAAAAAAAACTGCGGCCCTAATAGCTGCAGGGAGCTACACCCACCACAAACAACATGACCACACAACCGAAGCACCTGTCCTAAGCTAAGCATCACCACCGCGTCTCGAACAACGCCGATCACCTCCGAAGATAGCAGCAGCTCCCACTACAACTTCCCTCGCCAACGCACCATCCACCCAGGAAGCAGGGGTAGATGCCAGGACTTGGTCGATCCCAGGAAGAGCTTTGTCTTGGACTCATCGATGATGTCGTACATTGCGCCTGGAGCTTCACCTTGAACAGCGGCGAGCACCAGAGGAGCGCCACAAAGAGCTTCCAGGAAGTGTCTCCAAACGTGATGCTCCCAACAAAGGAACGACGTCAAACACGTCGCCATCACGCCGATCCAACACCGGACCTAGGATTTCGCCGGGAGACAAGCCACCATCCGATCACGAGGAAGATGCCGACACACCTCAGGTGACGCCTCCAAGGAGGAAAATGACACCCACAGGCGCCATCGCCACCGGCCTCTGGTCGTGCAGGACTTTCGTCCGTATCGCCGCACACCTTCGCTCGTGCCCACAGAAGCTCGTTCATGCAGTCTCGCACCGCCACCGCCACAGAACCTAGTCGTAGAAGCCATGGAGTCGTGGTCCACCCCGCCCACGGCGAGCCTACAGTGACCAGATCAGTCCCTGCATCCCGCATCTATCACGACTGGAGCCGCCTGCTCCAGCATCATAGGACCAGCGCGCAGGGCCGGCGCGCGTCAAACCCACCACGGATCTGGCCAGGTTTGACCAGATCCGGCCGCCACACGCCGGAGGGGAGCCGCCCTGCCAGCCCGCGCCGAATCCGATGCACCTCCACGCGCCCTCGCCTGGCCGCCACCGCGCCAGGCCGTGCACCACACCCGCTCGCCCCTGGACGCGCGCCGTCCCCGGTGCCAGATCCGCATGCCTGGCCGCCTCCGTGGCAGGCCGCGCCACGCCCTCGCCGGCGCCAGATCCGCCCTCACCTAGCCGCCCCCACGCCAGATCCACTCGCCTGCACGCCGTACTTGGCCATGCGCGCCACCACGGGAGCCGGACGTCCCACGCCTCCCGCGCCTCGTGGGGAGGGGAGGACCCCGCCGCCGCCGACGCACGCACGGGCTTTGCCCGGCGCCGTCCCCTGGTGGCGGCGAGGGAGGGGGAGGCGAAGGTGTGGGAGGCGGCGGCGACGGGCTGGGGTTTCGCCCGGCCGCTCGCGGGAGCGGCGCGAGCGAAGGTATGAACGAGCGTAAACGAGCGTATCTATGATAATTTATTTTTTCACCCATGTTGATATTACATTCTGAATTTGCGCATGGCGGATCTCTCTTTTTGCCTGACGGCGCCGTGGTAAGCCGAGGCAGGTCACATTCCGCCAGCGTGGCCATGATAAACCTCGTGGGATGGCGGTACACTACTTGTTGCAAATTTCTGTTTTGGTTTCATTATTGTTGACTCACGTTCGGTAGCCAGGCACTCAAAGGACGTTCAAATGATTCCCGCTGGACGCCCTTGTGGGAGCATGCATTCACACCCAATGGGCGCGCTTGCCGTTTGACTATATATAATCTAAGCTAGTAGTAGTAGAAAATTAGCACGGATTTGTGTGTGCGTTTTTTCTGAAACCAGTAGCACGTAGACAAGAGGCGAGCCAGCTGGATAAGCCCCGCCCAGGGGAGAAGTCGGACGACCACGGGGAGTGCACGCGTTCCGTTCTCTGCTTTGCTATCTAGAAATAAGAATGACAGGGAACCTCCCGGCTCCTCAGCGATTTGGATCCCTGGCCGTTGGATCTGCTTGCTTGATCGGATCTGGGCCGTTCGATCAACCTGCAGGATTGACTGGGCCGTCGGATCGTCTCTCCGTCCCTGTAGCAATGAATAGTAGACAAAAATGCATGCCACTGCGCGTAAATTTAGTGCCCCGCCGAGGGTATTTTAGACATTACACGTATCCCTTTAAAACGCAAGCAACAAAAAAACGAAAACCTAGCCCTTCCTCCCGCACCCGCGCCCCCTTCCCCGTCCTCACGCATCCCCAGCCCCCACCTCGCCGCCGCCACCAACACCGGGCGATTCCGGCGGCCCTCGCCGGTGAGCAGCACATGCACGACTTCCCCTCGCGACAGTGCTTCCTTCCCACCGGCCAGATTCGATCCTCATGGCCGCAAGCGCCCGCGCGCGACCCTTCCCTGCGGCTAGGGTTTGGGCTGCCTCCAACTCCGGCGCGGTGAGCTCTCCTCTCCTCTCCCCTTCTTCCTTCTCGCCCCACCCCACACACTTATTTTTTCAATTCGGTGCAGCAGCCACCCTCCTCCATGGACGAGGACGACCACCACGGCCCGCACCAGTCAGCGCCTCCCCTGCTGAGAGAGAGAGGCAGAGTAGTAGACTTGGGCCCGAGCGCCGGTTCTTCTTAGTCGCGACGGTTGTGGGGCGCAGATCGACGCGATTTCGCCTGAGACCGAGAAAGTTTTCTCTCCTGTACGATTCTATTTTGCCCCGTTCTTGCTCATTGGCCGCTGCAAAATCTATCTTTGTCCCATTCTTGGTGATTGGCTGCTGCTCATATCTGTTTTTTTCTTTGTTTTTCCTGCAGATTGGCCCCTTGTCGCCTGATTCTCATCCTTTTGGTCGATCCTCTGGTCAGTGCCTCCTTCGATCTGTGCCTACTCGTCATCTACATGCAGCCTCGTGTGTCTCTGTTCACAGATCTTCATGGCAGCTCCTCTTCTTCTCCTACTTTTCACTCCTCTTTGTTTACAGAACTAGGTGCACGGTTGTATGTATCGTCTTACCAGCCGAATTTAGGTGTTGGCTCGGTCTGGAATTAATCTAAAATACTGTTTTGACTAATGCTAAATACATGTCAACACTTATGGTTATCAGGTTCTTAAGCATAATGTTCTGTACAATACTGATATACTTAGTATGTTTACCTACAGAGTCCACGTCCTTAACCGTTTTATTCTCTCGATCAATGTAGCTTGTTCTATTGAATCTTGTGTTTCTTTCCATGGCAATAAGGGGATATACTTAATTGATCTGCAAACATCAAATTTTGTTGAGTCTAATGATGCCTTATTTTGTTCAAATAATTTGCTAAGAATTTTTATCTTTGGTATATATCTAAAGAATTGTGTGTTTACTCATGGACAACTATACGTTGTTGTGTCTCATGTACATCAAGAGAATCGCTAAAAATACTTGCCGAAGATGAAAATGTAGATTGTACTACTGAAACTCAGAATATCGTTTACCCTTAGGGGCATGCCTCTGTTGGGGTCTTTTGAGATATCAGTGTACCATCGTGGTGCTATATTTTGCATTGTGTTTCCTTTTTTATTAGTTTCAGGTTCAACTGCCTTCGTCCGTGCATATCCTTTTCATATAATCATAAAACGAGATAGTCGATTCGTCTTCTTTTGCCGTTTGGGATGGTACTTTCGTCCGAATAATAAATGATTGGGTGTAGGGAGAGGGAGTGTATCTCCATACCCTGTCCTCATCATGCTAATTGCATGTAATCTTTCTCTCTTTCATATATCTTTTGGTAGTTTTTCTTTTTGAGGTTGTTATGTCCTCTCCTGATGATTAATTCTGACTATTTGTTGTAGATGGCATTCAATGCACTGTCTGAACTCCATCTCGGTAACTCGCTCTAGCATTCCTGTGGGTATGTCTCACGTCTTTGGCATCACTGCGGTGGAAATGATAATGGGCCTATCAATCACACAGAGATATGGTTACACTTGACACTAAGGTACCTGGATTCCTCGGCCTGGTCTATCATTTTGGCCATTCCATTGCTTTTTGGATACCTATGTCTCCTCTTCGGACTCGTGTTCTTTTCTCAACAGGGTAACCATATGTATGCACACATACCTGAGAAATTTGTTCACCAGTTTATGGATGTGTTTAAGAAGGCAGGGTCTATGATATCCGCAAATTCTTAGTCTTACGCAAGAAATATGTCTTGTGGCCAGTGGAGAGTCACAGTACATGATCAGGTTCAAAAGGTACATGGCTGTTGTTTGGAGGGATGGTCTAGAAGCAGAGTCTCCTTTCTGCATTTATACCCCGACTCTAATTAATCAACTTCCAAGGCCTATAAAATGCCCGAGTGTATCACAAGTATTTGATCTGGTTAATCAAATATGTTTGTATAGCGTTCTGCAACTCGGATTGCTTAATTGGCTGATTATTGGGGTGTTATTTTGGAGGGTCATTATGGTGTTTCTGTACTGCCATTAAAGCTCCATTCTTGTGATATTTTCTTGCAACTGGATATTTGTTCCTCTCATTGATGTGTCCACCTTGAGATTTCCTTGCATACCTCTCATACATGGTTGCTGATTGCTTGTGTTTATTTCTTTTATACTACCTCTGCCTGTTTTTTCCATTGAAAAATGCTTAGCCTGAGGCATTTGTTGTCGATGTAAGGAGTATTGAGAATCTTAATTTGCTTGATGAAAGTTCTATTCAATTTCACCCGCCACCATTCATATACAAACCTTGTATTTGAACTGTTTTCCAGCTACCCTCGTCATTACAATCGAATGGAGGAAGCCCTTTGCCATTCTACTCTTCATCAAAATTTCTCAGACTTGGGATCATATGCTTTTGTACCTGCGCAAGGCTTATTGTTAGCATCATGTATATACTATGATCATGCCATCTTCTTTATGTATGCCAGATAAACCAATTCCTATATGTAACTGAATTTGTTTGCAAGTTTTATTCATCGGTATGATATATGTTTACAACACGCTAAAATCACATCCATTACCATCTCAATGTCCTGTTTGCCGTACATTAGTTTGGCGGGCTTAATCCAACATGATGACTGTTCCTTTCGTTAGCAGGGAATGAGCTGGAAATGAATTGAAATCTTCAAAGTTCACAATTTGCCTTTTCGATGCCCCGAAATACTTCCATCGTGGGCATAAGAATGACAGGAAGGGGTGGGGCTAACCCCTATTTTGGTGACCATCTCTTCATGCCCTGTTGAATATAACTTCTCCACCTAATGACATGTGTCGAGGTATCTCTAAAGCCAACGCATTTAACTTTGTGTGTGATAGCGTTGGAAGTACCCATGTTTGGGTCCTCTGAATATCACTATGTTACAGATACAACTCAATTTAAAACAAAAATTATGTTTTTCTACTACTTATGTATAATGTAAATTCTAGAACCTTTAGCCAGTAATTCATGATTGGTTGATACAATGAACCGTCGGACCTGCTTCTGATTATTCTGCCAATTCTCTAGAAGCACAACAAATTATCTTCTAAAAAGTAATACTGTTAAATGGTATATGGTTCTGAAGTAGTAATAACCTAAAAATAGACCTCTCTCTCATTATATGGTTCTGAAGTAATAACCTATATTTATAATAGCTGTAAGGTATGGGTTCTCCAAAGTTTTTCATTGTTATAGTAGAATCAACTTAAATAAGTGTCAGTGCCAACTTAATCTACAGAGTGGCTGCATGTGTGGAATCAGATTTATTGTGAGACTTGTACTGCCTGAGTGTGTCAGCAGGAACCAATTTAGATAACAGGTGCATCTGAACAATAATCATGTGATATTTCAAGTATCAAACCGACAAAATGAGATAGGAAAAAGAACATCAACCTGTTGACTTTTTAAAATGAGACATTGAAGCATCCTTTGGTAGACCTTTGGTTCCTCTGTCATCATCTAGACCTTTGAGTATTGTATCATATGGAAGCCCTCTGTTGGTGTCCAGTGGAGAAGGAACAAACATTGAGTACATTTAGCTGTTTTTTCCTGGGTACTAGATTAGCTGAAACATTCAGCAACCTGTGTCGCATGCACAGACGACAAAGAAAAGGTTTGCTCCATTACATTAATTGACCTAGAAGTGTAGCTACATATTTAAAGTAACACTTCAATATTATTTGTTGTCCTTGTAATATATGAAAACTGCTTCAGTTCAAATAATGTAATTCCATCAGTATTTAGCTAGAGTAATAAGCACCCTTCAGTTTTGTTTTGTCCGAATTAGATACAGAATTCCATTATAACGATATACTCCCACCATTCCTAAATATATGTCTTTTTAGATATTCCAATAAGGGCTACATACAGAGAGAGATGAGTGAACCTACATTCTAAAATATGTCTATATACATCCGTAAGTAGTATGTATTGAAATATCCAAACAAATTATATTTTGAAACATAGGGAGTAGCAGATCGGAAACGTGCCTTGGCATGTGGTGCCTGGCTGAAAGTTTTGTCTCAGCGTTTAAACAAACCACAATATTGTTGCTACTTGGTATAGGATCATTTGTCAAAGCCATAGCAAAAGGCAAGGCAATCACATGTACCAAAATGCAGAGCAACCATGAGAATTTTGTCAACTATTCGGCTGGAAGTTCATGAGGAATGGACATATATACTTTTCATATAGATAAAGTCACATATGCCGAGAGCAACAGTCATGTCGCCCATGAAGCTCTCTTTTTATAATTAAATTTTCAGGAAAATACCACTGTATGATTATATCGGTTTAACTCCAGTCCACATTCTTTACTTTGTCAAGTGCATGCTATAGTTCACATAGTAACTCCATTTATGGGTATTTTACTTTGTCAAGTGCATGCTATGGTTCATAGAAAAATTCTGTTTCCACTTATAATTCAGTGATGTTCTCACCTTAGATTTTATTTTTTTGTAATTGTAGAAAGTGGGGATGGACATCCATGGATCTGCCATTCCTGATTTGCTTTGTGGAGGTATGATCTTTCATAATGTGTTAACATATCTCTGGAATAAGTTCTTATGTTTAGTACAATAGTTTGGCTGATTAGTTTTTAGAGGCTTTTTTTGGAAAGGCTTCAACAAGCTGCTTGAATTACTGCCTTAGGTTAGTAAAATTTGAACCTTTAACTTTATCTTGGTTTCAACCATCAAGGATTTAGTGACATGTTCTTAATGATATATAGAGGAGTAGGCAGTAGTGCATGGTAATAATAAAAATACATCATGTGTGTGTGCATGACACATGCCCATGATTCATAATGATTTGCGGCAGTCTTAGAGGAAAATTTCCCATTGCTGTTCATCCCCTTTTGAGCGTTATTTGCAAAGTTCATCCATTAGTGAAACATTTACCCTTTCTTGTTTTAGTGCTCTGTCTCCCTACTTTTATGGCAGAGAATGGTGTGGCTTCGTATACAACAAATGTTCTCTACTCTTGCAGCTCATGTATTATTATTGACAGGGTTTGTCTAGACTTATCTTTAAGGCTACAACCTGGAGTCTCATGGGTGTGTGAAGATGATACCTAAGTAATCTAGGGCTTTGTTAGGGGTTCACTTATGTATATTCTTTCCCTGTATATCACTGTAACCTGCTTTATGGTTTAGATTTGAGCACTGGACCATGGTGCTGGACAGGGCACAGCGCCCTAAGACTGCTCTTTGGAATTCCAATATACTTGGAGATAGAAGTGAAAGTTGAGGATCAACAAGTATGTTGTATGGTCGATGCCCCCTTTTATAGCATTGTTTTATGAAATGCACTAACGCTCCTAGAAGGTTGCTCGGAGTATATTTGTATATTTGTTACAACAAGTAAGATCTGGTATGAAATCTGCCAATGTCATGTGATAAACCTTGATGTTTAGTACTGAATCATTACTAAGTGTTTACTAACCTCATTTTTGAGGTGTACCTTTGTAGCTAAGTTGTTTTTGGTATAACTTCAGCCTATATTGGCTACCTGCTTGCTTATATATGGATGTGGTGCAAACATTGTTTTAGATTAGAACATTGCTCTCTCATTTCGCGCTCTTAGTATGCCTTATAACCTAACGACGATGTGGAACTCAATGATGTTTTCTAGAAGTGAACGTTTCTTCTTTCTGTTATTCCGTTGTCCTATTTGAATACATACGCTAAACCAGGATTCTTACTAAATTGAGCATTAGCTGCTTGACCACAGCGTTAGGACCGGCACCCTCGCGCCAAGGCGCCATCCCGATCTAGTACGTACTATGACGATCGAGCTGGTGGGTGGAGACTGAAGCCACCGGAGGATGTCATGATATATATACTTGTATATCAGTATATGTGAGCTTCTACGTCTGCGTTATGTTTCTCAGAAACAGAAGAAGATAACGATTGATGATCTCCTTAGCTACTCCTCAAATTGGATTTATTAGCCCATGTATTTTGGGTCAAATTTTGACTATAAAGCTTGATGGACCGCCAGATTAGTTAACATGCATGGGCTCATGGAAGAATCGCAAAGGACCAGCGTAGGCTTTTCTTTTATTTTTTAATGGGATTTTTGTATTTATTATAAAAGTTTATCAGAAGTAGAAAACACTTCAAATATAAGGAAAAAATACATCAAGGTTTTTGGATCACCAAATGACCACTACGCTATTGTCCCTTCCATATCAGAGCCGCCATGACCTTCCGATGACAACCATAAGTCCTCGGACACGTGCCCCCTAAGTACAAACACCCCAAAGACGTAAAGTCGTCGTCATTGAACCCTTAGATCGAGTCAAAGCACATGGCAGTTGTCAATTACATTTGAACGAACCAACTTGAGGAGGATCCTAGCCCCCAAAACAGCTCGAAGATGAATTACGGGCACCCGCGGAAGTGTGACGAGTTCCTAGCCAGCGCGAGAGGGGCAGGGTAAAACGATGAAATGTATTCCCTTAATTCGTAATGGTTAATGTACGCAAAGTTCAAATTTAAACCAAGCATCGATCACAATTATAAAGTAGTAACAACTATACTGCATACAAAAGACAACCCATTCAAAAACAAGTACCACGTCCAAAAAATTCCTATTATTAATCTACTTAAGACATAACGAAACTACTGTAGGTACTATAGAGATGGCTAAGTAGCTAATTAGTGATGCCGGCGTCGATCACAATCGATGAGCTCGAGTTCTCCTTCTGCTCCTCCGTGTCGCGAGCCGATGCTTTGGATAGGCAATCGACCAGCGCCTCCCGCGCGCTGGCGCACGCCGTGGCGTCCGGCGGCGGTTCCTGCACCCAGCATGTGGCGGCCATCGCCTCCAGCTTATCCCGGCATTCGGTGTTGGCGCAGTTCAAACCCTTGATGATCCCGTCGACGTCGATCACGGCTCTTGGCGACGAGCACGACGATTCGTTCCCTGTCGCGATGGCCGACGATGGTGTTGCTGTTGCATGCGCTCTCCATGAGAGACCAGAGGTGGGTGGTCGAACTTAGGAGAGGAAGTAGCTAGAGCGTGAAACTGTCGATGTCGTCGATGGTTTACGTACGTACGCGTGCGTGTGCTCTTTTCCCTTGTATTTATGGTCACACGATCGTGCTGTATGTGCATGAACTGGACTCGAACTAGTATTTGTTTCCGTCTCGGAAACTATTCTAACGGTAGTTCCTTCCAACCACGTGAATAAAAGTTCCTTGCAGCGCAAGTCGCTGAGTTTTGTACGTGGAGGTGTATACGTATTATGTACAGCAAGTCCCGCAGCGTGCGCGTGTCAAGCAGCGTGACTGCTTACGTAGGCCTTGACCGTCTGCACTTACGTACGCTCCCAATAACGCGAATCAACGGTATGGAGTAATCATACGCAGCAGCCGTTCCTCTCGTCCCTGGCGGCTCCAACCCTAGCCGCCGCCAGGGGGCGCCAATTTTCTAGCGCCGTACTCCGGCGGCTCCCCTCCGCTGGCGACCTCGGTCGTTAGTGGTGAGGGGGTCGCCGGATTCACGTATGTGGATCGTTTTTACTCCCTTGTAGTCTAGCTTTTTAGACTGTTCATCATCTTGGCTTCGGCGGCGACGATGTCAGTGTTAAATAAAGATTCTTCGAGGCCATCGGCCCTATGGTTGGAGATCGATTTGAAAACCAGTCTATTCAAGTAAGGATGGCGTGGCGGTGGCGGCATACTCCACTACTAAAAAACAGCTATAGCCAATATGGACACTAATGGCGCACTGTACATGTCGTGCGCCATTACTAAATACTAATGGCGCACCATGTGTTGGTGCGCCATTAGTGTGAAAATACTAATGGCGCACCACATCCACGGTGCGCCATTAGTAAATTTTCTTTTAATTTTTTCAAAACTACTAATGATGCACCGTGGGATGGTGCGCCATTAGTAGTTCAACTAGTAATGGCGCTAATGGCGCACCATCCCACGGTGCACCATCAGTAATTATGTTTCAAATTTTTTTTCAATTTTTTTTATTTTTATTTTTTAAACTACTAATGGCGCACCGTTGGACGGTGCGCCATTAGCAGTTCAACTACTAATGTCGCACCACTCCCACGGTGCGCCATTACTAGTTGAACTACTAATGGCGCACCACTCACAGGTGCGCCATTAGTAATTTTGTTACAAATTTTGTTTCAACTTTTTTTTTGAAAAACTACTAATGGCGCACGGTTGGGGTGGTGTGCCATTACTAGTTGAACTACTAATGGCGCACCACCCCCACGGTGCGCCATTAGTAACTTGGCCCATTCCACCGAATGCACCCCCCGGACCGCCTTTTCAGTTAAAAATAAAATAAAAAAAATGATGGAAATGTCAAAAAAATAAAATAAAATAAGTTTCCCATGTGATATGTGGTCTAGTTGTTGGGAAAATTAACAAATATGAATTTCGACTTTATTTGCAAAATCTCTCTGGAATTTCTTAAAATGGGCATAACTTTTGCATACGAACTCGGATGAAAAAGTTTTTTATATGAAAAATCATCTACTCAAAAAGTTACATCCGAATTTAATCGGGGGAACCCCGTTAAACATTTTCAAAATCCTCAAAAACCTAACAGAAAAAAAGATACGGGGCTTTCAAGATCTAGAGGCAAAAAAATTCAAAATTTTTCAAACTTACTAGTGGCGCACCGGTTGCTAGGTGCGCCACTAGTAACAGAAAAAATATTGGTTTTGAATTCTTTTTGGATTTTTTTTCAAAAAATGATTCATAATATGACAGGGAAGTTTGAAATATTTTTCAAAATTTCATCATACTCATGAATATGAACAAAGTCCTAGACATCAATAAGATTTAATAGGATTGATATGATAGATATATCAACAAGTGGCTGTTAAGTGAGGTGGTGCTGGGGTTGGATAGAATCGTGAAGTTAAGCGTGCTCGGGGCTGGAGTAGTGTGAGGATGGGTGACCTTCAGGGAAGTTTGACCACTTAGTGCGATTTGATTTGAAATTAAGCTTATTGACCTGAGATTAAGCCATAGTGACCCGAGATTTTGAAAAAAAAATTTGGAATTTTTTTTTGAAAAAAATATTTCTGAAAATAAATTTAAAAAAAAAAATTTGAAATTTTTTTTTGAAAAAAATATTTCTGAAAAATATTTGAAAAAAAATTGTTACTAATGGCGCACTTCTATGTGGTGCGCCATTACTAAGTCAGATAGTAATGGC
Organism: Aegilops tauschii subsp. strangulata; assembly: GCF_002575655.3. Classification (NCBI taxonomy): domain Eukaryota; kingdom Viridiplantae; phylum Streptophyta; class Magnoliopsida; order Poales; family Poaceae; genus Aegilops; species Aegilops tauschii. The sequence continues at coordinate 22,163,559 of NC_053035.3, read as the reverse complement.
GCACCGTGGCATATACTAATGGCGCACCATTGGTGCGCCATTAGTATACCAGATAGTAATGGCGCACCAGCGGTGCGCCATTAGTAAAAATTACTAGTGGCGTGATGCTAGTGGCGCACCAGTAGTGCGCCATTAGTAGGCAAAACTGGTGTGCCACTAGTAGGCCTTTTTCTAGTAGTGCTCGTGGTGGACCTGTGTCCTCGGGCTCCGCCGTTGCGACGGCGTTTGCTCCAGTGTCGGCGCGGAGCTTGGGAGGTAGTTCAGGAGCGGATGCAGATTGTGGTCTGCATCGACGACATCTGGAAGACGGAAAGTGTGCTGAGTTCGTGGTTCGTGGATGGCAGGTATGGTTTCCTCCTTTGGCGTCTTAGTCGTGGTGGGGTGCTAGATCTGGAGTTCGATGGCGTGTCCGGGGTGTTGCCCCGTCTGATTCGTTCAACAACAATGGCTTCACTTTTGGTGAGCCATCTTAGAGGTCCGCAAAGCTGCATATCAGCGATGGAGCCACGTCGAGCTCGGATGGGGAGGTAATCTGTCATTCTTTTCTTCGGTGGTGCCGAAGGCAGGTGACGGGCGTTGGTGTCAAGCTCAGAGATGTTCTGCTATCTTTTCAGTTTTGTCATGTCGGGCATTACATGACTTGTACTTTGATCTTTATGATATGAATGAGACATGTATTACCATGCAAAAAAAATTAACGCGAATCGACATCTCCAAATTAAACGCGCCGTCACGAACATACCTGCGAATTTTTTTTGAACACAGTACACGCAAGCGCTCATATACACGCACATACACGAAGTAACCTTAGGCACCTCGTCGTCGAAGGGAACGTCTCCTCCCACTGACTGCACATCGCCGGAAATTCTGAAATAAATTCAGAAATAAATGCGAGCACCAGGATTTGAACCTTGATGGGCTGGGGATACCACAGTCCCACTAACCATCCAACCACAGGTTGGTTCGCGAACAAACCTGTGATTAGATGGTTAGAGGGACAGTGGTATACCAGCCTATCAGGGTTCAGGTCCTGGTATTCGCATTATTCCTCGATTTATTTTAGAATTTCCGGCGTTATGCTTTTAGTGGGAGTAGACGTTTTCGTCGACGACGAGGCGCCTACGGTGACTTCGTAAATCTCAAGATGATATGTCCGTTCAGTCTGTCGAAGGTGCTCATCGGGATAGGCTATGCGTGTGTGTGCGTTCATAGGGATGAGTGTATGCGTGTATGTATGAGCGCTTGCGTGTGTACTATGTGAAATTAGATGCGCCGTCCGTACATTCAAACTGTTTGGGCGTCCTGCGTGAATCAGTTGCCAAAAAAACTTGCTTCGTTTCTTTTTACTCTGAACAAAACATCAAAGCCTTGTACGGATGCCCGTATTTGGCGACCTTTTTTTATAGGGGACCCTATTTGGCGACCTAGGCGCCCCCAGTCACGGAAGCACACACGATTGGGCCGGCCCATGCATAGGGCGGGAGGTGCTCTAAGGGTAGGGTGTGCGTGTGTGCGTGTGTATATATATATGAGCGCTTACGTCTATATTGTATTAAAAAAATGTCTGCAGAATCCCTTAAAAGTAAATGAGTAAAGTGTCGACCGGCTTCGGAGGTACTCCCTCCGTCCGAAAATACTTATCATCAAATTGAATAAAAAGAGATGTATCTAGAACTAAAATACATCTAGATACATTTCTTTTATCCATTTTGATGACAAGTATTTCCAGGCGGAGGGAGTACTATGTACGCGCTCTTGCCCTGCCGGCCAATAACCTTTTTAAAATAAAGTTGAGGACCGGGTGCTAATAATAACTCTGTATTTCAACGAGATACGGTAAAAAGGGTACGAGGTCAAGATGCAGAAAAAAGAGAGCACGAGAGTTGGCGGTGTTGGTGCTGGACCGCACGGCCAAAACCCGTTATGTCTACCGTGGGTTTCCGTGTGGTGCATGGGTGTGCACGAAACCCTCCATGGCTGGTGGTGGTGGAGCCAGGGGTGTGGAGCATCCCGACCGCGCGCGATCGATCGGTATTTCACTTGCAGCCAGAAGCGACGGACATCAAGGAGGCGAATCAAGAAGCTGGAGGGGACGAGTTCCAAGCTTATGCAGCTGAAGCAAGAGGAGTAGGGAAAATTTTTATGTGTTTTTTGAAGAGGCAAGAGAGATTACACTACCTATAGTAGTTTATCTAGAAGCCTCAAAGTTTACCCGGCCATCTCCTTCTCCCAAGGTAACATGAGACTAGGGTTTCTGCCTCCCGTCGACGGCGTCGCCAACCTACCTCACCTCCTACGGCCTTATCCCGACCCTTGTCGATGGGAGGGCTTCCATTTTCGATATTTCTTTGAGTTATGTCCTACTCACGAAAACGAAATGGTGGCAACTCCCTCAAGATGAAATAATGTTCTCTCCACCTAGCCCTCGTCCCGGTGGTGCTTCTAGCAACGTCAGATGGCGTGTGGATGTGCGTCTCTGGCGATCTCGCAGGATTCAGTCGGTGGTTGTCTTTGGTGGATCTGCTCATATTCGGTCTTTGTTCTTCTATGTTCGTGTATCGTCAGGTTAGATCCTTCCAATCTATGCATCTCTTCATCAGTGACGGTTGTTGTTCTGTTTCGCTTGTCCTATGGGGCCTTAACACAATGACTTTCGATTGTTACTACAATAAGTTTTGCTTGGCTCCGACGAGGGAGGGGCAATGACGACGGCACGCCTTCAGCTCGCTTCAACGTTTGTAGTCGTCGATATGTGGTCTACGGATCTGAATGTAATATTTATTATTTCTGGTATTCATTATATTCCATGATCGAAGATGAAAAGATCTTAAGTTTTCCAAAAAACAGTACTATGCTTTGGGTTCTAGGTGCACAATAAGTAACAAAGTAGTACGTATAAGTTCAAACCAGATATTGATTACAATTATTGTAGTGTAACAGCGAAACTGCATACTACTATAAAAGACGAGACTTGGGAAAAACAAGCACTAGTCGGCAACAAGTACCGGATCCAAAAAAATAAACTCCAAGTACTACTTATAATCAGACACAAGGAAACGGAACCAGTACTCCTAGGTATATAGAGATAGCTAAGTAGCTAGTTAATGAGGCCGTCGTCGTCGTGGATCACAATAGATCAGCTCGAGTTCCCGGCCGGCTGCTGCTCCTGGGTGTCGCGGCCGATTCCTCGTATACACACTCGAGCAGCGCCGCCCGCGCGCTGGCGCAGGCGGCGGCGTCCGGGCCCGTGCATGCGGCAGCCACCGCGTGCAGCTTATCAAGGCATTCGTTGTTGGCGCAGTTGAAACCGTTGATGGCCCCCCGCAGAAAAAAGAAACCGTTGATGGCCTCGTCGATGGCGACCGTCAAGGTTTCCGTCAACAGGTCGGGAGACGGCCGCAGCGATTTGCTCCCCGTGGAGACGGCCGATGGTGTTGCTGTTGGTGTTGCGCTCTCCATGACGACGACAAGAAGTAGCTAGCTGTAGCCTGTAGGTAGGGCGTGAAACTATCTATCTATCTATGTCACGGCCGACTTGATAGTTTTCCCTTGTATTTATCGGCGCATCTAGGTGCTGTACATATACGAGTTCGACTCTAACTAGTATCAGTACTACTTTTGTTTCAGAGTTTATTCCTTCCAGCCACGTAAAAAGGATTAGTTCCTTGCAGCGCGAGTCATGTAGTTCTGTACGGGGAGAGAGATATGCCCAACGTTTTCCTAATATAAAGCTCTGTTCCTACACATGTATAAGATTTTTGTAGAACACAATACAAACGCATGCGCTCATATATACCCTACAAACACACACGCAGATCCGCTATATATGAACACCTCTGAGAGACTGGGTTGAAATATCATCTCCTCCTAAACATCCAGTCACATGTTGGTTCGCACGTATCTGATTGACTGTATGTATGCTGATGTCACTGAGAGTATCAGCAACCTCATTGTTCTTCCTGCAAAAGATAAAATAAAGGACACACCTATATGGGCTTTTTCGGCTCTATTCCTCTGAGGCACTTGGCTAGGCAAGTCTGGAAGGCTAGACCCTTCTCCCCCTCACTACTAGGGAAAACCTTATACACAGAACCTTAGGAGTAGCACGGGTTAAAAAAAAGCGCTGCTAGTACTTAGCAGCAGTGTGTATCCACATAAGGCGCTGCTGCTACAGATATAGCAGTAGCGCGGCAAGGACAAACGGCGCTACTACTAATATTGTCACACCGTTGCCGCCAGGCATAGCGTAGTAGTACACTAGTAGAAAAAGACCCATTTATCCCGGTTCATAAGGCCCATTAGTCCCGGTTCGGGAACCGGGACTATAGGGTCGGTACTAAAGCCCAGTACCTTTAGTCCCGGTTCTTATACGAATCAGGACAGATGCGGCTCCACGTGGCCGCTGCGGCTTGCCAGGCAGGGGGCCTTTTGTCCCGGTTGGTGGCACCAACCGGGACCAATAGGCGTCCACGCGTCAGCAGTTCAGGGGCTGGGGTTTTTATTTTTTGAGGGGGGGGGGGGGGGGTTGGGGGTTTTGGGGGGTTTTGTAGGGTTAATTTAGGGGTTTCATATATTGTGTTAGTTAGCTATTAGAGAGAAGTGTCCTCTCTTATCTCCGTGCTTGGTCGACGGTACGTACTATACGTATAGAGACGACTCGACATGCTAGCTAGTAAGCAAATGAAGGAAACCATTAAGTACACAAGATCGTCATGAACATATATAAAGAGAAGTGATCGACCTCTCTTTCTCCGAGAGATTGGTCGAACAACAAGTTTTCGTACATCTACCCGACGCTACTAGCTACATATATACAATATAAGATCTCTTACAATCCCTAGCATCTGATGTCAAGTTCCACATGATATTCTCCATCTTTATCTATGCCGTGGTCAAGAAAGAATCCCGCCAATTCCTCTTGAATTGCTTTTATGCTATTTTGTGGTAGGAGTTCCTCCCGCAGCTCCCAAAGCTAATTTGAAGAAGGGGGTCAATACATATATATGAATGAAAATCAAAACAAATGATGGTAATAAAATAAAATTGTGAATATTATTGCTTACGTACTTCAAAATGTTCTTTAGAGTAGCCCCGCTTAGAGGTCGTCGCGTTGTAGATGTACTCGCAAATGTAGTGTCCATAATAATTATTCCCGCCTTCCTGCCACAACCACTTTACGAGAAATAGAGGTCAATCAAACTGATAATCAAGCATTATAAATGGAATTGATGAAACTAGCTAGAATCAATGGGAGATGCGCGGAACTAGCTAGTAGTACTTACCTTCGGGTGTTTAAATCGCAGCTTCTTCGGCAGTCCCGGAGCCTCTGCGGTGAACACTTGCCAAACCCTGCGAGAGAAAGAAAATAATTATTACTTGATATGAGGACATGAATAAAGTTGCCGATATGGTGCGATAATGATCGATTGAACTTACTTCAGTCATGACCACATACTCCTTGGGATCTTTTTGTCTTGAGTCTAAGACGGTTACTAGTCCTGCTCAAGCTCAATCTCTAGGAGAATAAAGTGGAAGTCTAAGACGGTTACATTAACCTCGACTAACAAGGGAAACCGAATATGCACAAGACAGTAACACTCACTTGAAGTTGTAAGGAAAGAGTATTATATCTTTGTTTTGATTTATTACCAACGATCATAGCAAGTTGGCCTTGGTATCTTTGGCTTGAAATTCAAGCACAAATTCATCTATGAGATTTGTGTTAATGAACCCAAATCACCGATTTGTCTTTTCTTCAATTCGGCGATCTTCAATCTGCATAATATAGTGACGATAATTATATATACATGCAATGAGAGAGCGGAGCTATATATAGAGACTTAATGACATAAGTAGTACTTACAGACAGTAGCAAGTGACCGTAAATTTATCGAGGGCCTTTTGATTGAAAATCTGGAAGAACTCCTCAAATGGAACAGACAACAGATCAATTCCAACGAGGTCATGCTCCTCTTTAACTCTCAGCGTCAAAGTATTCTTCAACCCAGACTCTCTGCAGGTTTTCATGTACCAATCATGGAATCTTCGCGTCATCATTGTTAGAGATCTTCCGTCTTTGATGTGAGGCTTCCCGTAATGTTATTTGTGTTCGTCCAACTCCAAGAAATCATAATGTACATCGTCTGGCAGGTAATCTCCAAGATTGGTATTGGGCAAAATCTCTGGATGATTAGCAATGATATCGCTAGACACCTTGAGCGGGGGGCACGATTGGTTCGCTTGTTCGCCGAGCTGGACAATTTTTTCCCAGCTCGTCATTCTGCTAACCTTTGATCACTGATAGTACTTCCTGACCGCTCCGCTTCGATATATGACCTTTGAATAATGTGATCATAGTTGGATTGCGGCGGAGAAGGTGGTGGTCGCTTCAGGGCATCGATAGTGCGCTTCGCTTTAACCGGATCTATCTTCTCCCCGGGAGGTGGATGTTTCTTTGCTTTCACTGCTCCAAAGAAGTCCCTCACTTCTGCTTCCATGATCTTCTTGTTTTCCTCCACGGTCCTCTCGTATGGTAACTTCTCTAGAGGCTTGCGAGATGGACCGGATCTGTATTGCCTCCCGCCTCTGGCTGTACTGCTAGACGCCGGAGCAGATGGATCGGCTGCGGAGGAGAAGGACTACGACGCGTCGGAGCATCCGGAGCGGTGGCGGGGCTCTTCCGCCCTTGCTGACGAGGCAGATAAGGAGGAGGTTGGCTGCTCGGGCGCGCCGGCGTAGGCGGAGAAGGAGGCGGAGTGCCGCCACGTGCCGGAGAAGGAGGCTGAGTGCCCTTATCACTCGCCGGAGGAGGAGGCGGAGGAGGAAGCGGAGTGCCCTGACTCGCGGGAGGAGGAGGAGGAGGCAGAGGCATCCAGTTCAGAAGGTTGATGAGCTCCTTCCACCATAGGCATGGAGTCTTCAGAGCAGAACCCAGCTGAGTCTCCCCTTCACTGGTAGGGTGGTCAAGCTCGAGGTCCTCAAATCCCTCCGTTATTTCGTCCACCATCACCCTAGCATATCCTTCTGGAATTGGACGGCAGTGAAAAGTTGCGTCGGGTTCAGGAGGTCGAACAGAGCCGACCGTCGCCTTGACTTTAAAGTTCCGCCATTGCGTCATAAGGTGGCAATGTTGAGACTCCATGATAGCATCCACGGGGTAGCTAGCAGGAGCCGTGAAGACAGGCTCCAGCTGAAGCTGCTCGATGGAAGCCACGCTGCTTCTCCGCTGATATGGCGGGGTAGCTTCAATGGTAGCTTCGGAAGGTCGCTTGCTGGGAACTGCTTCTCGTTCCTCTAGCGCTTGTACCCTTGCGTGCATCTTCTGCAGTTGGGTATGCTCCACTTTCCCCCTCCTCTCCTGGCATTTGTAACCATCTGCGTCCGGAAACCCAGCCCTCCACGGAATGGAGCCTCGCGTGTATCATGTCCATGTAGGGTGCTCAGGATTCCCGAGGGCCATTGTGAGCTCGTCGTTCTCTCTGTCTGGAACGAATGTCCCTTGCTGCGCTGCGGTGATATAGTTCTAAAGCTTCATGACGGGTATTCGCATTTGCTCGTTTGTCCAAACGCACTTCCCTGATACAGGATACAAGGTTCCGCCAACCCTGAACAACCAAGTCCGGCAACGGTCTGGCCAGTTCAATGTCTCTGGTTCGACCCCTTTATCAAGCAGGTCATTCTCAGCCTTGGCCCAAAACGGTTGGGCTTTGAGGTAGCCACCTGACCCCGCGATGGTGATGCTCCTTCTTCGCAGCATTTATCTTGTTTGTCGCTGACATCTTCTTACTCTTGTCCGATGTCTTGTGGGCCACAAATGCGTCCCAGTGATCTCTGATCTTCTCATACCGGCCGGTGAATTCTGGTGTCTTTCTTCGTCGACAAATGTTGTTTTCAGCTCATTCTTCTACCTGCTGAATAGATCTGCCATCTTCTTAAGAGCATGAGACTTGATCAATTTCTCTTTAACTGGCTTCTCCGGATCCTCCTCTGGCGGTAGGGTGAAATTTGCCTTCAGCGCGGTCCAAAGATCATCTTTCTGCATATTGTTGACATAAGATACCTCAGGGTCTTCCTTCTTAGGCTTAAACCATTGGTGGATGCTGATAGGGATCTTGTCCCTAACAAGAACCCCGCACTGAGCAGAAAATGCTTCCTTGGTCTGGATGGGTTCAATCGGTTGGCCATCGCACAAGATTACTGTGATCGTGAACCTTTCATCCGAGCGCAGCTTTTTCTTCGGACCTCGTTTGTTTACCGAAGTTGTGCTCGATCCGGAGGGCTAGAAAAAAGAAGAAAGATGAGAGTTAATATGTGTACATACCAAAACAATGAATGCATCAATTAGCGAGTCAACACAGGCTTAATTAATATATATACCTGGTCGGACTCTGTTCGGTCACCGGAGCCGTCATCACGGTCTCGTTCTTGCACCGGCATTCGGTCACCGGAGCCATCATAATCATGTCTTTCCTCCTCCATTGTTCGATCATCGTAGCCTGCTTCTTCACCCTGTCCTTCCAGATCATCATTGTCGTTAAGATACGACAAGACATCATCTTCGGCTAAGATTATGTCCCCCAACACCTCTTCTGCTGCCTCGTCTCGTCCGTGCTCCATTGTTTCTGCAAATATTACAATATGGCAATTATTATGCAAACATGACAGCAGGTGGATATATTAGTGGAAAACGTAGACCTAGCTACCTAATCACAACAAGGAATCATATTAGTGGCCTCGACACTTCTCTAGGTTTTGGGGTGGCCTCAGCAACGCTTCAAGGCTTCGGGGTGGCCTCGACGACAGTGCTCTTTTAACTTGGTAAATTTGGGTGGCCTCGGCAACGCTTCAAGGGTTGATATGCAAAAGCCATGGATTTCTTCAATACTTTGACACTAGCTAGGCAACCTCTCGACCCCTCGGCGATCCTCGACCCTCGACCGCTCGGGCAATCAACGACCCTCTACCCTCTTTCCCGACCCTCGACCCCCTCATATCACGTTTGTCTAGTGTCAAAGGATTCAACAAAATCATGGCTTCATCATTAGGCGAAAGTAACAGGCGCATGATGGTACGAACATGGCAACGAAGTAACCCTCGGTCCCTCGACGACCCTCGAACCCTCGACCCCTCAACCCTCGAACCCTCGGCGACCCTCGACCCCTCGGTGACCCTCGACCCTCTACCCTAGCTAGTTCCCGACCCTCGCCCCTCGATAACGAGATACCCAATAAAAAATAAGAAAAGGAAGAAGAAGAAAAAAGAAGAAAAAAAGAGGAGAAGAAGAAAAAATAGAATATTCTTCTCCTCTATTCCTTTCTTTCTTCTCCTCTTTTTTTTCCTTTTTTCCTCTTCTTATTTATTTCTCCTCTTCTTCTCATTTTTCTTTTCCTTCTTCCTAAACTAAACATAAACTAAAATAATCCTAAAACTAAACGGAACTTCTCGTCCTCCCTTTTTCTTCTTCTTCTTCTTCTTTTTTTTTTCATCCTAAAACTTTATGAACAAAATTACAATAGAAAAAAATAAAAATTCTATGAACAAAATGACAACAGAAAAATTCATAAAAATTCTATAAAAATGACATATTCTTTGCATATGAACATATACAAACATTTGCATATTCTACATTAATATCACCAAAAAAAGCTATGAACAGAAAAAATCCTAACTTTTGCATATGAACATACATCATCATCATCATCATCTACTACTACTACAATATGAATAAAAAATTATATATATATATGTGAACAGCGCCTTTGTCGTCGGCGTCGGGGTGCGCGGCGGCGTTGGGGCGGGCGCGCGACGGCGTTGGGGTGCAGGGGGAAGGGGTAGAGGAGGGGGAACGACGCGGTGAGGCTCACAGTGCAGGCGAGCGGCGGCGAGGTCGGGGCAGGGCGCTCGGCGTGCGCGACGGCGAGGTCGGGGCAGCGCGCGGCGAGGTCGGGGCAGGGCTCGGCGACGGCGAGGTCGGGGTAAGGGCGACGGCAACGATGAAGACATCGGACGGGGGCAGCAGCCTGGCGGCGTCGATGTCGTCGGCGTCGTCGGGGCGGCAACTGCGAGATGAGAAGTGAAAATTTTCACAAGTCCTGCTTATAAACCCAGAGCATTGTTCCCGGTTCATAGCACCAACCGGGACCAGTGCCCCCTTTAGTCCCGGTTTGTGCCACCAACCGGGACCAAAGGTCTTTTTTCAGCAGCCCAAAGGGCGGGAAGCAGAGGCCTTTGGCCCCGGTTGGTGGCACCAACTGGGACTAAAGGGTGGCATTGGTACCGGTTGGTGCCACGAACAAGTACCAAAGCACCCCTTTAGTCCCGGTTGGTGCCACCAACCGGGAACAAAGGCCTTGTGTTGCCCCGCGTCAAAAGTTTAGTCACACCTCGCTAGCTGAGAGAGCTCGAGAGTGGTTTATAAGCGCTGTTGCGCCCACCCTCTAGAGCCCCTCTCAATTGCAGGCTTTCGGGCCTAACCGTACACTGTGTGCCTGTGGGCCTATTGGGCCTGTTGCGGGCGTGAATCCTGGCCCATGATTGGGTTTCTAGTCGTATTCAGGCCATGGTGGCCCAGTAGGTGGCACTTTTTTGTTTTACTTGTTGCTTTATTTAGTTTATTTTGTTTCTACTTACAACAAAATACTTACTGTTGCTATTTTATTTTATTTTAATTTGTTAATACTTATTTGTTAAAGTTTATTTTGTTCCTACTTATTTATTTTATTTTGTTTCTACTCATTTTATTTTGTTTCTACTTATTTATTTTATTTTCTTTTTGCTTGTAACGCTTTGAACAGAAAATACTTTGATATTTTTAGTTGATTCCTTTTGCTATTAGAGTTTAATTAAAGTTTTCTAGTTCATTTTTTTTCTATTAGAGTTTCATTAAAGTTTATTTTGTTTCTACTTATTTATTTTCTTTTCTTTTTTGCCTTTTTATTGATTTTATGTAAAAAAAATTTGCTTTTAATGTTTTGAACATAAAATACTTTGGTAATTTCAGTTGCATAAATTTAATATAATTTTTTCAATAATACTACAGGTTTATAAAAGCTTTTTAGTTGATTCCTTTAGTATCGGTTCTAAGGCTGTTACAAAGGCATTCATTTAGTACCGGTTCTAAGGCTCCCCACGAGCACCTTTAGTACCGGTACTGCAGCTGTGTTTTAGTCCCACCTCGCCAAGGGAGAGGCACTCGCAGCGGTTTATAAGCGCTAAGTGCAGAGACGATATGAAGAAGAGGTGCAATGCTCACCTGCACGTTGCTTAGCTTCAGTCCTTGAGGAAGTGGTGTAGACTGCATGGAGCTATCAACGTTTCGGACGAAAACTACACATAGCTCCATGCAGTCTACACTATTTCTCAAGGCTTGAAGCTAAGTAACGTGCAGGTGAGCATTGCGCCTCTCTTTTATTTTGAGCATTGTGTGTGCAAAATGTATCATTCAAAGCCACATCATCAATTTTCAACCCTTTCTGGCTTCATTTGTTATTTTTCATGCATTTACTTTTTTTTTGAGCTATAAAACCCTGAAATTCAAAAGCATTTCAAATGAACTCTAAAGAGGTTGAAAGTTGGCATGATATCATCATTTCACCCACATAGCATGTGCAAAAAAGTTGAGGGTTACGACAAAAACTAGATGCACTTCGTGTACAAAACGGATAATCTCTTTCGAAGTATCAGGGTTTCATACGGAAACTCATCTGTTACAAAGGGATTTCATTTTTTTGAACTTATTTGAACTCCAGAATTTTTGTGCGTTCAAAATACACCATTCAAAGCCACATAATCAATTTTCAACCCTTTCTGACTTCATTTGTTATTTTTCATGCATTTACTGATTTTTTGAGCTATAAGACCCTGAAATTCAAAAGCATTTCAAATGAACTCTGAAAGGTTGGAAGTTGGCATGGTATCATCATTTCACCCACATAGCATGTGCTAAAAAGTTGAGAGGGTTAGGGCATGGACAACACATAAAACCATTCTGCTTGTTTGCCTCAGCCACTTCGAGAAAATTATGCAGGCCCTTAATGTACTTGGAGGTGTGTCTGTCACCGTACATCCATTGCCGGTTCATCTGCGTGCATTATATATAATTATGTGTGTCAAAAACCATTACAGATTCACATGGATAGATAAGTGACCAAATTAATAGAAGTTCATCATCACATTAAAACCAAAGTACATACATAGTTCAAATTGAACAACATATAGCTCTCCAGAGCATCTAGTTAAACCATACATTGAAACTATGTAAAACCTTTCAATGCAACAACAAATGCGATAATAATCACAACCAAGGTAACAATTGATCCAACGGCATAATGATACCAAGCCTCGGTATGAATGGCATATTTTCTAATCTTTCTAATCTTCAACCTCATCGCATCCATCTTGATCTTGTGACCATCGACGACATCCGCAACATGCAACTCCAATATCATCTTCTCCTCCTCAAATTTTTTTATTTTTTCCTTCAAGTAATTGTTTTCTTCTTCACCTAAATTTAACCTCTCGACAATAGGGTCGGTTGAAATTTCCGGTTCAACTAACTCCTAGATAAATAAAATATATGTCACCTTGGTCGGCATAATTGTCATAAACAATAAATGAACCAAATAGTTATAAAAAGATAATAAATACCACATCCGAATCATAGACAGGACGAGGGCCGACGGGGACGGATACCAAAACCATCGCACTATATAATAACAAGGAATAGTAAAAGTAAGGAAATTAGACAAGTATCTATCTGAAGTAAGAATTTTTTTTCTTTCAGAAAGAAGATAAGAACAAGAGGCTCACCACGGTGGTGCCTGCGACGAGATCGGCACGGGCGATCGATGGCGGTGAAGACGGGGACGGGACGTGACGGACCGCTAAACCTAGACAAATCTCGGGGAAAATGGAGCTCGGAGGTCGAGTTTCGAGAGGAGAAAGCTTAACTAGTGTGGCTCGGGCATTTCATCGAACACCTCATGTGCATAGGAGGTGAGCTAGAGCAGCACAAAGCTCTCCCTTCGACAGCCATAAAAAACAGAGCAGTGTGGAGTGCTCTGCTCGCCGGCGAGGGGGTATATATAGCCACCTCATTGGTCCCGGTTCGTGGCTGGAACTAGGACTAAAGGCTACCCTTCTGTCCCGGTTCTAGGCACGAACCGCGACCAATGGCTGTGGGCCAGGAGCGAGGACCATTGGCGCCGGTTCGTGCCTAGAACCGGGACAAATCGATCCACAAGAACTGGGACAACTGCCTCCCGAGGCCTGGCCGGCCCCCTGGGCGCATGAACCGGGACGTATGCCCCCCATGGGTCCCGGTTCGTGATAGAACCGGGACTAATGAGCTGACCAGGCCCCAACCAAAGCCCTGTTTTCTACTAGTGAGAGGAGAAGAAGAAAAAAAGAAAAAAAGAGGAGAAGAAGGAAAAATAGAATAATATTCCTTCTTCTCCTCTATTCCTTCTTCTTCCTCCTCTTTTTTTCTTCTTCTTCCTCTTTTTTCTCTCCTCTTCTTCCTCTCCTATTCTTCTCCTCCTTCTTCCTCTTCTTATTTTCCCTTTTCCCTCTCCTTCTTTTTCTTCTTCTTCCTTCTTCCTTCTTCCTCTTTTCTTCTTTTTCCTTATTTTCCTTTTTCCTCTCCACTAACCTAAAATCTACTAACATAAAATGCACTAACAGTCCAACTAACCTAAAAATGCACTAAATCAACTAACCTAAAATGCACTACCTAAAATCGATATCTACTAACAACCTAAATAAAAAATTAATACATATATGAAAAAAAACATATATAAACAAAAAATGCTATGAACATTATATTCATACATACATAGCCACATCCATTCATCATATAGCTACCACATACATATATACATTATATATATATATATATATATATATATATATATATATATATATATAAATGCAATGAACAAAAAAACAATACACATTATATGAAAAACAAGCACTGAACAGAGCCAGGGCGGCGGCGGCTCACATTGGGGGTGGCCGGCGAGGGCGTCGGCGACGGCGACGGTGGGGGGCGCGGGCAGGGGCAGGGCGTGGCCGGAGACGACGACGATGGTGGGGGCGGGTCGTGGCGCAGGGGCGCGGCCGGGCGCGCTCGGGGGCGGTGGACGCCAACGGTGGGGGCGCGGGCCGGGGCAGGGGCGTGGGCAGCGATGACGGCGACGGTGGGGGCGGGTCGTGGCGTAGGGGCGCGGCCGGGCGCGCTTGGGGGCGGCGGACGGCGACGGCATCGGCGTGGGCTCGGGGGCGGCGGACGGCGTCGGCGTGGGCTCGGGGGCATGGGCGACGGCGATGGCGACGATGGCGGGGCAGCCTGGCGGCGTCGAGGAGGTCGACATCGTCGGGGGCAACTGGCGATGAAATTCTGAATTTTTGCAAAGTGTTTCTTATATAGCAAAGGCTTTGGTCCCGGTTCGTGGCACCAAGCGGGACCAATGCCCCTCTTTAGTCCCGGTTGGTGCCACCAACCGGGACCAAAGGCCTCCTTTCAGCAGCCCAAAGGGCGGGAAGCAGAGGCCTTTGGTCCCTTATAATGTTTTGTTTCTACTTATTTATTTTATTTTGTTTCTATTTATTTATTTTCTTTTCTTTTTTTCCTTTTTATTTTTCTTTTAATGTTTTGAACAGAAAATACTTTGATAATTTTAGTTGCATACATTTTATATAATTTTAGTTTCAATAATAGTAGAGGTTTATAAAATGTTTTTAGTTGATTCCTTAGTACCGGTTCTAAGGCTGTTATAAAGGCATTTCATTTAGTACCGGTTCTAAGGCTCCCCACGAGCACCTTTAGTACCGGTTCTGGTTAATTCTTTTTTCTATTAGAGTTTCATTAAAGTTTTCTAGTTCATTCTTTTAGTTTATTATTTTTCCTATTAGAATTTCCTAGAAGTTTTTGAGTTCATTCTTTTTATATTAGTTCATTCTTTGAGCTAAATGAGCCTGAAATTGAAAAGCATTTCAGTTGTACTCTGAAAAGGTCGAAAGTTGGCATGGCATCATCATTTCACCCACATACAATGTGATAAAAAGTTGAGAGGGTTACGAAAAAACTGGATGCACTTCGTGTACAAAACGGACTATCTGTTTTGAGGTATCAGGGTTTCGGACGAAAACTCATGTGTTACAAAGGGATTTCATTTTTTAACTTATTTGAACTCCAGAATTTTTGTGTGTTCAAAATGCACCATTCAAAGCCACATCATCAATTTTCAACCCTTTCTGAGTTCATTTGTTATTTTTCATGCATTTACTAATTTTTTTGAGCTATATGACCCTGAAATTGAAAAACATTTCAAATGTACTCTGAAAAGGTTGAAAGTTGGCATGGTATCATCATTTCACCCACATAGCATTTGCAAAAAAGTAGAGAGGGTTACTGCAAAAACTGGATGCACTTCATGTACAAAACGGACAATCTTTTTCGAAGTATCAGGGTTTCATTCGGAAACTCGTTTATTACAAAGGGATTTCATTTTTCTGAACTTATTTGAACTCCAGACTTTTTGTGTGTTAAAAATGCACCATTCAAAGCCACATCATCAATTTTCAACCCTTTCTGACTTCATTTGTTATTTTTCATGCATTTACAGATTTTTTGAGCTATAAGACCCTGAAATTGAAAAGCATTTCAAATGAACTCTGAGAAGGTTAAAATTTGGCATGGTACCATCATTTCACCCACAGTAGCATGTGGAAAAAAGTAGAGAGGGTTACGGAAAAAACTGGATGCACTTCGTGTACAAAACGGACAATCTCTTTCGAGGTATCAGGGTTTCATACGGAAACTCATCTGTTACAAAGGGATTTCATTTTTTTGAACTTATTTGAACTCCAGACTTTTTGTGCGTTCAAAATGCACCATTCAAAGCCACGTCATCAATTTTCAACCCTTTCTGACTTCATTTGTTATTTTTCATGCATTTACTGATTTTTTTTGAGCTATAAGACCCTGAAATTCAAAAGCATTTCAAATGAACTCTGAAAGGTTGAAAGTTGGCATGGTATCATCATTTCACCCACATAGCATGTGCTAAAAAGTTGAGAGGGTTAGGGCATGGACAACACATAAAACCATTCAGCTTGTTTGCCTCAGCCACTTCGAGAAAATTATGCAGGCCCTTAATGTACTTGGAGGTGTGTCTGTCACCGTACATCCATTGCCGGTTCATCTGCGTGCATTATATATAATTATGTGTGTCAAAAACCATTACAAATTCACATGGATAGATAAGTGACCAAATTAATAGAAGTTCATCATCACATTAAAACCAAAGTACATACATAGTTCAAATTGAACAACATATAGCTCTCCAGAGCATCTAGTTAAACCATACATTGAAACTATGTAAAACCTTTCAATGCAACAACAAATGCGATAATAATCACAACCAATGTAACAATTGATCCAACGGCATAATGATACCAAGCCTCGGTATGAATGGCATATTTTCTAATCTTTCTAATCTTCAACCTCATCGCATCCATCTTGATCTTGTGATCATCGACGACATCCGCAACATGCAACTCCAATATCATCTTCTCCTCCTCAATTTTTTTATTTTTTCCTTCAAGTAATTGTTTTCTTCTTCAGCTAAATTTAACCTCTCGACAATAGGGTCGGTTGGAATTTCCGGTTCAACTAACTCCTAGATAAATAAAATATATGTCACCTTGGTCGGCATAATTGTCATAAAAAATAAATGAACCAAATAGTTATAAAAAGATAATAAATACCACATCCGAATCATAGACAGGACGAGGGCCGACGGGGGCGGATACCAAAACCATCGCACTATATAATAACAAGGAATAGTAAAAGTAAGAAAATTAGACAAGTATCTATCTGAAGTAAGAATTTTTTTCTTTCAGAAAGAAGATAAGAACAAGAGGCTCACCACGGTGGTGCCTGCGACGAGATCGGCACGGGGGATCGATGGCGGTGAAGACGGGGACGGGCCGTGACGGACCGCTAAACCTAGACAAATCTCGGGGAAAATGGAGCTCGGAGGTCGAGTTTCGAGAGGAGAAAGCTTAACTAGTGTGGCTCGGGCATTTCATCGAACACCTCATGTGCATAGGAGGTGAGCTAGAGCAGCACAAAGCTCTCCCCTCGTCGGCCATAAAAAACAGAGCAGTGTGGAGTGCTCTGCTCGCCGGCGAGGGGGTATATATAGCCACCTCATTGGTCCCGGTTCGTGGCTGGAACTAGGACTAAAGGCTACCCTTCTGTCCCGGTTCTAGGCACGAACCGCGACCAACGGCTGTGGGCCAGGAGCGAGGACCATTGGCGCCGGTTCGTGCCTAGAACCGGGACAAATCGATCCACAAGAACTGGGACAACTGCCTCCCGAGGCCTGGCCGGCCCCCTGGGTGCATGAACCGGGACGTATGCCCCCCATGGGTCCCGGTTCATGATAGAACCGGGACTAATGGGCTGACCAGGCCCCAACCAAAGCCCTGTTTTCTACTAGTCAGAGGAGAAGAAGAAAAAAAGAAAAAAAGAGGAGAAGAAGGAAAAATAGAATAATATTATTCTATTTTTCCTTCTTCTCCTCTATTCCTTCTTCTTCCTCCTCTTTTTTTCTTCTTCTTCCTCTTTTTTCTCTCCTCTTCTTCCTCTCCTATTCTTCTCCTCCTTCTTCCTCTTCTTATTTTCCTTTTTCCCTCTCCTTCTTTTTCTTCTTCTTCCTTCTTCCTTCTTCCTCTTTTCTTCTTTTTCCTTATTTTCCTTTTTCCTCTCCACTAACCTAAAATCTACTAACATAAAATGCACTAACAGTCCAACTAACCTAAGAAGGCACTAAATCAACTAACCTAAAATGCACTACCTAAAATCGATATCTACTAACAACCTAAATAAAAAATTAATACATATATGAAAAAAACATATATAAACAAAAAATGCTATGAACATTATATTCATACATACATAGCCACATCCATTCATCATATAGCTACCACATACATATATACATTATATATATAAAAAATGCAATGAACAAAAAAACAATACACATTATATGAAAAACAAGCACTGAACAGAGCCAGGGCGGTGGCGGCTCACATTGGGGGTGGCTGGCGAGGGCGACAGAGGGGGCGGCGAGGGCGTCGGTGACGGTGACGGTGGGGGGCGCGGGCAGGGGCAGGGGCGTGGCCAGAGACGACGGCGATGGTGGGGGCTAGTCGTGGCGCAGGGGCGCGGCCGGGCGCGCTCGGGGGCGGCGGACGACAACGGTGGGGGCGCGGGCCGGGGCAGGGGCGTGGCTGGCGATGACGGCGTCGGTGGGGGCGGGTCGTGGCGTAGGGGCGCGGCCGGGCGCGCTTGGGGGCGGCGGACGGCGACGGCATCGGCGTGGGCGCGGGGGCGGCGGACGGCGTCGGCGTGGGCTCAGGGGCACGGGCGACGGCGATGGCAACGATGGCGGGGCAGCCTGGCGGCGTCGAGGAGGTCGATGTTGTCGGGGGCAACTGGCGATGAAATTCTGAATTTTTGCAAAGTGTTTCTTATATAGCAAAGGCTTTGGTCCCGGTTCGTGGCACCAACTGGGACCAATGCCCCTCTTTAGTCCCGGTTGGTGCCACCAACCGGGACCAAAGGCCTCCTTTCAGCAGCCCAAAGGGCGGTAAGCAGAGGCCTTTGGTCCCTTATAATGTTTTGTTTCTACTTATTTATTTTATTTTGTTTCTATTTATTTATTTTCTTTTCTTTTTTTCCTTTTTATTTTTCTTTTAATGTTTTGAACAGAAAATAATTTGATAATTTTAGTTGCATATATTTTATATAATTTTAGTTTCAATAATACTAGAGGTTTATAAAATGTTTTTAGTTGTTTCCTTTAGTACCGGTTCTAAGGCTGTTACAAAGGCATTTCATTTAGTACCGGTTCTAAGGCTCCCCACGAGCACCTTTAGTACCGGTTCTAGTTAATTCTTTTTTCTATTAGAGTTTCATTAAAGTTTTCTAGTTCATTCTTTTAGTTTATTATTTTTCCTATTAGAATTTCCTAAAAGTTTTTGAGTTCATTCTTTTTTATATTAATTCATTCTTTGAGCTAAATGACCCTGAAATTGAAAAGCATTTCAGTTGAGCTATGAAAAGGTCGAAAGTTGGCATGGCATCATCATTTCACCCACATACAATGTGCTAAAAAGTTGAGAGGGTTACGAAAAAAACTGGATGCACTTCGTGTACAAAACGGACTATCTGTTTTGAGGTATCAGGGTTTCGGACGAAAACTCATGTGTTACAAAGGGATTTCATTTTTTAAACTTATTTGAACTCCAGAATTTTTGTGTGTTCAAAATGCACCATTCAAAGCCACATCATCAATTTTCAACCCTCTCTGACTTCATTTGTTATTTTTCATGCATTTACTAATTTTTTGAGCTATATGACCCTGAAATTGAAAAGCATTTCAAATGTACTCTGAAAAGGTTGAAAGTTGGCATGGTATCATCATTTCACCCACATAGTATTTGGAAAAAAGTAGAGAGGGTTACTGCAAAAACTGGATGCACTTCATGTACAAAACGGATAATCTTTTTCGAAGTATCAGGGTTTCATACGGAAACTCGTTTGTTACAAATGGATTTCATTTTTCTGAACTTATTTGAACTCCAGACTTTTTGTGTGTTCAAAATGCACCATTCAAAGCCACATCATCAATTTTCAACCCTTTCTGACTTCATTTGTTATTTTTCATGCATTTACTGATTTTTTGAGCTATAAGACCCTGAAATTGAAAAGCATTTCAAATGAACTCTGAAAAGGTTAAAATTTGGCATGGTATCATCATTTCACCCACATAGCATGTGCAAAAAAGTAGAGAGGGTTACGGAAAAAACTGGATGCACTTCGTGTACAAAACAGACAATCTCTTTCGAGGTATCAGGATTTCATACGGAAACTCGTCTGTTACAACAGGCATTTCATTTCTTCACATGTAACTGCAGTGATATTCTAGATCAAAGGCATCATCATAATAGTTGTGGAGAGAAAGTCTTCACTTTTTCTTCGCTTGTGTCCTTTGCTTATTGCGCCGTAACCATGGATAATCTTCATCGTTTATCAGGGTGCTTGGGTGATCATTGACTTCGAAGGGAGGAATTTCATGAAACTTTTCATAATCTTTGGACATGTCTGTCTTGCCCTCCACTCCCACGATGTCTCTTTTTCCTGAAAGAACTATGTGGTGCTTTGGCTCATCGTATGATGTGTTCGCTTCATTATCTTTTCTTTTTCTCGGTTTGGTAGACATGTCCTTCACATAGAAAACCTGTGCCACATCATTGGCTAGGACGTACGGTTTGTCTGTGTACCCAAGATTGTTTGGATCCACTGTTGTCATTCCGTACTGTGGGTCTACCTGTACCCCGCCTCCTGACAGATTGACCCATTTGCACTTAAACAAAGGGACCTTAAAATCATGTCCGTAGTCAAGTTCCCATATGTCCACTATGTAACCATAATATGTGTCATTTCCCCTCTTGGTTGCTGCATCAAAGCGGACACCGCTGTTTTGGTTGGTGCTCTTTTTATCTTGGGCGATCGTGTAAAATGTATTTTAATTTATCTCGTATCCTTTGTAAGTCAATAGAGTCAAAGATGGTCCCCTGGACAACGAGTACATCTCATCACAAACAGTGTTGTCACCCATGAGACATGTTTCCAACCAACTGCCGAAAGTCCTGATGTGTTCACATGTAATCCAGTCGTCACACTGCTCCGGGTGTTTGGAGCGCAGACTGTTCTTGTGTTCTTCGACATACGGGGTCACCAAGGTAGAGTTCTGTAGAACCGTGTAGTGTGCTTGAGACCAAGAATGCCCGTCCCTGCATATTATTGAGTCCCCTCCAAGCGTGCCTTTTCCAGTCAGTCGCCCCTCATACCGCGATTACGGAGACCAATCTTCTTAAGGCCTGGAATGAAGTCAATACAAAACCCAATGACATCCTCTGTTTGATGGCCCATGGAGACGCTTCCTTCTAGCCTAGCGCGGTTACGGACATATTTCTTTAGGACCCCATGAACCTCTCAAAGGAGAACATATTGTGTAGAAATACGGGGCCTAGAATGACAATCTCGTCGACTAGATGAACTAGGACGTGCCTCATGATATTGAAGAAGGATGGTGGGAACACCAGCTCGAAACTGACAAGACATTGCGCCACATCACTCCTTAGCCTTGGTATGATTTCTAGATCGATCACCTTATGAGAGATTGCATTGAGGAATGCACATAGCTTCACAATGGCTAATCCGACGTTTTCCGGTAGAAGCCCCCTTAATGCAACCGGAAGCAGTTGCGTCATAATCACGTGGCAGTCATGAGATTTTAGGTACTGGAACTTTTCCTCTGGCATATTTATTATTCCCTTTATATTCGACGAGAAGCCAGACGGGACCTTCATACTGAGCAGGCATTCAAAGAAGATTTCCTTCTCTTCTTTGGTAAGAGCGTAGCTGGCAGGACCTTCATACTGCTTTGGATGCATGCCGTCATTTTCGTGCAAACGTGGCAGGTCCTCCCGTGCCTCCGGTGTATATTTTGTCTTCCCATACACGCCCAAGAAGCCTAGCAGGTTCATGCAAAGGTTCTTCGTCACGTGGATCACGTCGGTTGAAGAGCGGACTTCTAGGTCTTTCCAGTCATTCGGAACAGATAGTCCGCCGGGACCCTTTCCAAAGATTACGTGTAAATCATTGACCATAGCAAGTACGTGATCACCGGTACGCGTGGCGGGCTTCTTCCGGTGATCTGCCTCGCCTTTGAAATGCTTGCCTTTGTTTCGACATTGATGGTTGGTCGGAAGAAATCGACGATGGCCCAGGTACACATTCTTCCTACATTTGTCGAGGTATATACTTTCGCTAAACAGTGCGTGCATGCGTGGTATCCCTTGTTTGTCTGTCCTGAAAGGTTACTGAGAGCGGGCCAATTGTTGATGGTTACAAACAGCAACGCGTGCAGGTTAAATTGATCCTGTTTGTCCTCATCCTACACACGTGCACCGTTTCCATTCCACAGCTGTAAAAGTTCTTCAACTAATGGCCTTAGGTACACATCAATGTCGTTGCCGGGTTGGTTAGGGCCTTAGATGAGAACTGGCATCATAATGAACTTCCGCTTCATGCACATCGAAGGAGGAAGGTTATACATACATAGAGTTACGGGCCAGATGCTGTGATTTCTGCTCTGCTCCCCGAAAGGATTAATGCCATCCACGCTTAAACCAAACCATACGTTCCTTGGGTCACCTGCATTCTCAGCCCAGTACTTTCTCTTGATTTTTGTCCACCGCGACCCGTCAGCGGGTGCTCTCAACTTCCCGTCTTTCTTACGGTCCTCTTTGTGCCATCACATCAACTTGGCATGCTCTTCGTTTCTGAATAGATGTTTCAACCGTGGTATTAGAGGAGCATACCACATCACCTCCGCAGGAACCCTCTTCCTGGGGGGGCTCGCCGTCAACATCACCAGGTTCATCTCGTCTGATCTTATACCGCAATGCACCGCATTCCGGGCATGCATTCAAATCCTCGTACGCACCGCGGTAGAGGATGCAGTCATTAGGGCATGCACGTATCTTATGCACCTCCAATCCTTGAGGACATACGACTTTCTTTGCTGCGTGCGTATTGTCGGGCAATTCCTTATCCTTTGGAAGCTTCTTCTTCAATATTTTCATTAGCTTCTCAAATCCTTTGTCAGGCACAACATTCTCTGTTTTCCATTGCAGCAATTCTAGTACGGTACTGAGCTTTGTGTTGCCATCTTCGCAATTGGGGTACAACGGGTTTTTGTGATCCTCTAACATGCGATCGAACTTAAACTTCTGCTTTTGACTTTCGCACTGTGTCCTTGCATCAACAATGACCCGGCGGAGATCATCATCATCGGGCACATCGTCTGGTTCCTCTTGATCTTCAGCAGCTTCCCCCGTTGCAGCATCACTGTATTCAGGGGGCACATAGTTGTCATCATCCTCTTCTTCTTTGTTGTCTACCATCATAACCCCTATTTCCCCGTGCTTGGTCCAAACATTATAGTGTGGCATGAAACCCTTATAAAGCAGGTGGGCGTGAAGGGTTTTCCGGTCAGAGTAAGACTTCGTATTCCCACATATAGGGCATGGAAAACACATAAAACCATTCTGCTTGTTTGCGTCAGCCACTTTGAGAAAATTATGCACGCCCTTAACATACTCGGAGGTGTGTCTGTCACCGTACATCCATTGCCGGTTCATCTGTGTCAAAAACCATTACAGAACATCATGGATAGATAAGTGACCAAATTAGTAGAAGTTCATCATCACAATTAAACCAAAGTACATATAGCTCTCCAGAGCATCTAATTAAACCATACTTGAAACTATGTAAAACATTTCAATGCAACAACAAATGCGATCATAATCGCAACCAAGGTAACAATTGATCCAATGGCATAATGATACCAAGCCTCGGTTTGAATGGCATATTTTCTAATCTTTCTAATCTTCAAACGCATTGCGTCCATCTTGATCTTGTGATGATCGACGACATCCGCAACATGCAACTCCAATATCATCTTCTCCTCCTCAATTTTTTTATTTTTTTCCTTCAAGTAATTGTTTTCTTCTTCAACTAAATTTAACCTCTCGACAATAGGGTCGGTTGGAATTTCCGGTTCACATACCTCCTAGATAAATAAAATCTATGTCACGTTGGTTGGCATAATTGTCATAAACAATAAATGAACCAAATAGTTATATAAGACAATATATACCATATCCGAATCATAGATAGGACGAGGGGCGATGGGGGCGGATACCAAAACCATCGCACTACATAATAACAAGAAATAATAAAAGTAAGAAAATTAGACAAGAATCTACCTAAAGTAAGAATTTTTTCTTTCAGAAAGAAGATAAGAACAAGAGGCTCACCACGGCGGTGCCGGCGCCGAGATCGGCGCGGGCGATCGACGGCGGTGAAGACGGGGACGGGACATGACAGACCGCTAAACCTAGACAAATCTCGGGGAAAAAGGAGCTTGGAGGTAGAGCTTCGAGAGGAGAAAGCTTAACTAGTGTTGCTTGGGCATTTCATTGAACACCTCATGTGCATAGGAGGTGAGCTAGAGCACCACAAAGCTCTCCCCTCACCGTCCAGAAAAACAGAGCACTTTGGAGTGCTCTGCTCGCGGGCGAGAGGTATATATAGCCACCTCATTGGTCCCGGTTCGTGGCTGGAACTGGGACTAAAGGCCACCCTTCTGTCCCGGTTCTAGGCACGAACCGGGACCAATGGCTATGGGCCAGGAGCGAGGACCATTGGTCCTGGTTCATGCCTAGAACCGGGACAGAAGGGTCCACATGAACCGGGACAAATGCCTCCCGATCCCCGGCCGGGCCCCTGGGCGCATGAGCCGGGACGTATGCCCCCCATGGGTCCCGGTTCGTGACAATATCAGGACTAATGGGCTGGGCAGGCCCCAAACAAAACCCTATTTTCTACTAGTGGTAGCGCGTTCCCCTGAAACGCTCTATTGATAAACCCATCATATCTTCTCCCCCAACCACCCCTCACTCTCCCCTCTCCCCTCCCACTCTCACTCTCCCACTCACGTCGTCCGCCGCCGCTGCCGACGTACATCCCTCCTCCACCGCTGCATTGCCGCCGCCGCCCTCGCTTCTCCTTCCTCGATATGCGGCGCCCCTCCTCCTCCTCCTCCCACCGCCCTCCTCCCTCCTCCTGCCGCGACCTCCTGATGTCGTCGCTTGAAGTTACGTCGGTATTTCCCCAAAGAGGAAGGGATGATGCAGCACAGCAGCGGTAGGTATTTCCCTCAGATATGAAACAAAGGGTATCGAACCAGTAGGAGAACCAAGCAACACAACGTAAACAACACCTACACACAGATAACAAATCCTCGCAACCCGACGTGTTAAAGGGGTTGTCAATCCATTTTAGGGTACGACGCCTCAAGATAGGCAAACGGACGTGAGATAAATTTGTAGTAGATTGATTGATGAAACTTGAAATAAAATAAATAAAGATAAATTGCAGCAAGGTATTTTTGTATTTTTGGTTTAATAGATCTCAAAATTAATGCAAGAGAAAAGTAGATCGCAGAGGCAAATATAGGAGAAAGAAGAACCGGCGGCCGTAGGTTTCGCTAGTGGCTTCTCTCGAGAAAAATAGCAAACGGTGGGTAAAGAAATTACTGTTGGGCAATTGATAGAACTTCAAATAATTATGACGTTATCCAGGCAATGATCACTATAGGCATCACGTTCAAGATTAGTAGACCTACTCCTGCCTGCATCTACTACTATTATTCCACACATCGACCGCTATCCAACATGCATCTAGTGTATTAAGTTCATGGAGAAACGGAGTAATGCAATAAGAACGATGACATGATGTAGACAAGATCTATCTATGTAGAGATAGACCCCATCATTTTATCCTCAGTAGTAACGATACATACGTGTCGTTTCCCTTTTCTGTCACTGGGATCAAGCACCGTAAGATCAAACCCACTACAAAGCACCTCTTCCCATTGCAACATAAATAGATCAAGTTGGCCAAACAAAAGCCAAATATCGGAGAAGATATACGAGGCTATTAGAAATCATGCATATAATAGATCAAAGAAACTCAAATAACTTTCATGGATATAAAAAGATAAATCTGATCATAAACTCAAAGTTCATCGGATCCCAACAAACACACCGCAAAAGAGTTACATCATATGGATCTCTAAGAGACCATTATATTGAGAATCAAGAGAGAGAGAGGTGAAGCCATCTAGCTACTAACTACGGACCCGAAGGTCTACAAAGAACTACTCACGCATCATCGGAGATGCACCAATTGAGGTGGTGAACCCCACCGGAGATGTTGTCTAGATTGGATCTGGTTGTTCTGGACTCTGCGGCGGCTGGATGAATATTTCGTCGACTCCCCTAGGGTTCTGGGATTTTTGGGGTATTTATAGAATAAGGAGGCAGTCCGGGGGGCACCCGAGGTTGGCACAACACACCAGGGCGCGCCCTCGGGGCACCCCCCAAGCGTAGCCAAGGCCCGTTGTGTTCCTTTTGGCCTATAAAAATTCTCCGTAATGTTTCGTGGCATTAGGACTCCGTCTGATATTGATTTTCTGTGATGTAAAAAACACGGAAAAAAGAGGAACTGGCACTTGGCACTATGTCAATAGGTTAGTACCAAAAAATGATATAAAATGACTATAAAACGATTATAAAACATCCAAGATTGATAATATAACAACATGGAACAATAAAAAATTATAGATATGTTGGAGATGTATCAGCATCCCCAAGCTTAACTCCTACTCATCCTCGAGTAGGTAGGCGACAATAACAGAATTTGTGATGTGGAATGCTGCCTATCATGTCATATCATATTCTTTTCTTTATAGCATGGACAATTGGACTTTTAGTTGTTCAATGCAATAGTCTAGTTTTGACATGATAATTTATATACTCAAGCATATCAACAAGCAACCATGTCTTTCAAAATATGAATGCTAAAATAAGTTATCCCTAGCACATCATGCTCAAACATTTATCCAGTCATGAAACACACTCGAATATTAGCTACACCCAATACTCTAGTACGATCATATTGCCTCCTAGTTGGTGCTTTTATAAGAGAAGATGGAGAATAAAAATAAAAATTGCATAATGTAAAAAGAATTGTAGAGGTGCTAGAGCTCAAAGCGAAAAGCTTAGAGATAAAAACATTTTGGGAGGTGTATCCATCCCACCAACAAAAACGACTTAGAGTTCCCTATACTTTCCATGCATAGATACATCATAGGCGGTTCCTAAACAGAAAATAAAGTTTATTCCTTTTTCCACCATACTTTCACTTTCCATGGCTTGCCGTATCCACGGTTGCCCTCTATACCAACACTTTCCAAGGAATTTCTTATTTGACAACATAAAGTAAATTCATTTTTGCATTTCGGGACTGGGCATCCCTAATACCTCTGCCTTACTCTCATGCAATGACAAGTGAATAAACACTCATCTTGAGAATAAAACATCTAGCATGGAAAATATTAGCCACCCCTCACCACTCCGCGAGCGAAACAACACACAAAACAGAAGTTTATTTTGAAAATTAGAGATGGCACATGCAAATTTTCTTAGAACGGCAAAAGAATACCGCATATAGGTAGATATAGTGGACTCATGTGGCAAAACTGGGTTAAAGGTTTTTGGATGCACAAGTAGTGATCATACTTAGTGCAAAATGAAAGCTAGCAAAAGATTGGGAAGCGACCAACTAAGAAACAGATAATCTCATAAGCAAGCATTAAGCATAATTAACACCGAATAATGCACCATAAGTAGGATATAATTTCATTGCATGACTATTGACTTTCGTACTTGCATAGGGAATCACAAACCTTAACACCAATATTCTTACTAAAGCATAATTACTCACCAACATAACTCACATATCACATCATCATATCTCAAAACTATTACTAATAATCAAGTTTATTTTGTCCAATGGTCTTCATGAAAGTTTTTATTATATCCGTCTTGGATATCTATCACTTTGCGACTAATTTTCATGTGTTGCTTTTGACAAACTCCAACAAATATAAGTGAAGATCATGACCATAATAAATTTTTCTTTCTCTCAAATTAATTTAAGGGAAGCAGAAGAGAATTTCTTCAAAAAATTTACT
The DNA here is from genome assembly GCF_002575655.3 of Aegilops tauschii subsp. strangulata. NCBI lineage: Eukaryota > Viridiplantae > Streptophyta > Magnoliopsida > Poales > Poaceae > Aegilops > Aegilops tauschii. The sequence continues at coordinate 22,135,819 of NC_053035.3, read as the reverse complement.
AACTCTCAAATAAATCTAAGTGAAGCAAGAGAGCATTTATTTAAAAATACCAAAGCACACGGTGCTCAAAAAGATATAAGCGAAGCACTAGAGCAAGTCCATAGCTCATAAAAAATTAAGTGAAGGATAGAGAGCAATTCTAACAAGTCATGACATAATTTTGGCTCTCTCAAATAGGTGTGTCCAGCAAGGATTGATGACTTAAAACACACAAAAAACAAGCAAAGAATCATATCATACAAGACGCTCCAAGCAAAACACGTATCATGTGACGTATAAAAATATAGTTTTGAGTAAAATACCGATGATCGTTGGAAGAAAGCAGGGATGCCACTCGGGGGCATCCCCAAGCTTAGTTGGTTGCTCATTTTTGGATAATAGCTTGGGATGCCGGGGCATCCCCAAGCTTAGGCCCTTCCATCCTTCCTTCATCCATCGTAAGATAACCCAAAACTTGAAAACTTCAATCACACAAAACTCAACAAAACCTTCATGAGATCCATTAGTATAAGAATAATAAATCACTACTATAAGTACTGTATCAAACCAATTCATATTTTGTTTTTGTAATATATCTACTGTATTCCAACTTTTCTATGGCAAAAACTCATCAAAGAAAACCATAGAGCCATCAAAATAAGCACACAACACAAAGAAAACAGAATCTGTCATAACAGAACAGTCTGTAGCAATCTGACTATTTCGAATACTTCTGTAACTCCAAAAATTCTGAAAAATTAGGACGACCTGAGCAATTTGTATATTGATGTAGTGCAAGTGTAATGGGTATTTTATCGCTCTCTAGTAAAAAATGAAAATTAATTTCGTGAGCGTAAAAGTTTCTGTTTTTTCAGCAAGAACAAACAACTATCTCCCAAGAAAATCCTAAAGGCTTTACTTGGCACAAACACAAATTAAAACACAAAAAGCACAATCATAAAATTAGCAAAATTGTGCTAACACACAAACACAGAAAGCAAAAGTAAAATTTATTTATTGGGCATAAAGCAAGGATCTATGTTTTGTCATCCTTGTACTTTGGAAAGAAAACGGAAAATTTTCTATCAATGGCATTTAATTTTCTATTTTGTGAAAGCACATAGCCATTCATAGCAGAAGAAAGATTAAGCATGTCGTGAAAATTCTTATCTAAACTAGCCTTGATCTCCTTAATTTTTTCATTTTGATAAAAGCACATAAGAGTGGTAGATTCAACATTTTCTCCTTCGGGGTGCCCAAATATAGCTTTCATCTTCTCATAAGTATGAATGACATCCCCTTCAAGAAAACCGTTTTCAAATATAGAATCTAAAACCTGCTTGAAGGAAGAAGGTAAACCGACATAAAAACTTTTCAAGTATATCTCTATCTGGTATTCGGGCACATAGCTAGCTCGAATTCTCAAGAACCTATCCCAAGCATCTTTGAAAGATTCATCAAGTAAATAACGAAAAATTCCGGAATCATCTTCATCACATTGGTTAAGGTTTTCCTTAACCACCCCGGTAGATCCTTCCATAGCATCATTGTTTATGAGCTTAGAGAGGACAGAGGGGCTATCCAAAGTATTAAGACTCGGGAGGAAACCCTTAGCGAGTAAAATCGGACATGGCGAGAAAATGGCGAAGGAAAAAGAGAGGCGAGTAAAACGGCAAATTTTTGTGAAGTGGGGGAGAGGAAAACAAGAGGCAAATGGAAAATAATGTAAATTGCGAGAAGATGAGATTTGTGATTAGGAACCTGGTATATGTTGAAGATCCTCCCCGGCAACGGTGCCAGAAATTCCTTTTGATGTCGTTTGAAGCTACGTCGGTATTTCCCCAAAGAGGAAGGGATGATGCAGCACAGCGGCGGTAGGTATTTCCCTCAGATATGAAACCAGGGTTATCGGACGAGTAGGAGAACCAAGCAACACAATGTAAACAGCACCTACACAAAGATAACAAATCCTCGCAACCCGACGTGTTAAAGGGGTTGTCAATCCCTTTCGGGGTACGACGCCTCAAGATAGGCAAACAAACGTGAGATAAATTTGTAGTAGATTGATAGATCGAACGCCAAATAAAATCAATAAAGATAAATTGTAGCAAGGTATTTTTGTATTTTTGGTTTAATAGATCTGAAAATAAATGCAAGAGAAAAGTAGATCGCAAAGGCAAATATAGGAGAAAGAAGACCCGGGGGCCGTAGGTTCACTACTGGCTTCTCTTGAGAAAAATAGCAAACGGTGGGTAAACAAATTACTGTTGGGCAATTGATAGAACTTCAAATAATTATGATGATATCCAGGAAATAATCATTATATCACTACTAGGGAAAACCCTTGCAGTAGCGCGGGTATTTTGCCTATCAGTAGCTCGCGACGTCGTACTACTGATAAGGTGCTACAGCTAACGTGTAGCAGTAGCGCTTGTCGTCCCACGCTACTGCTATACGTGGATAGCAGTAACGCGCTTTAATGAAGAGCGCTGCTGCTAATTGTTGGAAATATGCCCTAGAGGCAATAATAAATGGTTATTATTATATTTCTGTGTTCATGATAATAGTCTATTATTCGTGCTATAATTGTATTGTCCGGAAATCGTAATACATGTGTGAATACATAGACCACAACCTGTCCCTAGTAAGCCTCTAGTTGACTAGCTCGTTGATCAACAGATAGTCATGGTTTCCTGACTATGGACATTGGATGTCATTGATAACGGGATCACATCATTAGGAGAATGATGTGATGGACAAGACCCAATCCTAAGCATAGCATAAAAGATCGTGTAGTTTCGTTTGCTAGAGCTTTTCCAATGTCAAGTATCTTTTCCTTGGACCATGAGATCGTGCAACTCCCGGATACCGTAGGAGTGCTTTGGGTGTGCCAAACGTCACAACGTAACTGGGTGACTATAAAGGTGCATTACGGGTATCTCCGAAAGTGTCTGTTGGGTTGGCACGGATCGAGACTGGGATTTGTCACTCCGTGTGACGGAGAGGTATCTCTGGGCCCACTCGGTAATGCATCATCATAATGAGCTCAATATGACTAAGGCGTTAGTCACGGGATCATGCATTGCGGTACGAGTAAAGAGACTTGCCGGTAACGAGATTGAACAAGGTATTGGGATACCGACGATCGAATCTCGGGCAAGTAACATACCGATTGACAAAGGGAATTGCATACGGATTGATTGAATCCTCGACACCGTGGTTCATCCGATGATATCATCGTGGAACATGTGGGAGCCAACATGGGTATCCCGATCCCGCTGTTGGTTATTGACCGGAGAGGCGTCTCGGTCATGTCTGCATGTCTCCCGAACCCGTAGGGTCTACACACTTAAGGTCCGGTGACGCTAGGGTTGTAGAGATATTTGTATACGGAAACCCGAAAGTTGTTCGGAGTCCCGGATGAGATCCCGGACGTCACGAGAGGTTCCGGAATGGTCCGGAGGTAAAGATTTATATATGGGAAGTCTTATTTTGGTCGCCGGAAAAGTTTCGCGCTTTATCGGTATTGTACCGGGAGTGCCGAAAGGGGTCCGGGGGTCCACCAAGGGGGTCCACCAGCCCCGGGGGGGCCACATGGGCTGTAAGGGGTGCGCCTTGGCCTATATGGGCCAAGGGCACCAGCCCCAAGAGGCCCATGCGCAAGAGATAAGAAAGAAGGGAGAGTCCTAAAGGGGGAAGGCACCTCCGAGGTGCCTTGGGGGGGAAGGACTCCCCCCTGGCCGCACCCTTCCTTGAAGGAAGGGGCAAGGCTGTGGCCCCCCCTCTCCCTTGGCCCTATATATAGTGGGGGGAAGGGAGGGCAGCAACATCTAAGCCTTGGGCGCCTCCCTCCTCCCCTGCAACACCTCTCTCTCTCTCGCAGAAGCTCGGCGAAGCCCTGCCGGAGACCCGCTACATCCACCACCACGCCGTCGTGCTGTTGGATCTCCATCAACCTCTCCTTCCCCCTTGCTGGATCAAGAAGGAGGAGACGTCGCTGCACCGTACGTGTGTTGAACGCGGAGGTGCCGTCCGTTCGACACTCGGTCATCGGTGATTTGGATCACGGCGAGTACGACTCCGTCATCCACGTTCATTGGAACGCTTCCGCTCGCGATCTACAAGGGTATGTAGATCCACTCCTTTCCCCTCGTTGCTAGTAGACTCCATAGATGCATCTTGGTGAGCGTAGGAAAATTTTAAATTATGCTACGATTCCCAACAGTGGCATCATGAGCCAGGTTTATGCGTAGTTACTATGCACGAGTAGAACACAAAGAAGTTGTGGGCGTTGATGTTGCCAATTCTTCTTGCCGCTACTAGTCGTTTCTTGTTTCGGCGGCATTGTAGGATGAAGCGGCCCGGACCGACCTTACACGTACGCTTACGTGAGACAGGTTCCACCGATTGACATGCACTAGTTGCATAAGGTGGCTAGCGGGTGTCTGTCTCTCCTACTTTAGTCGGAACGGATTCGATGAAAAGGGTCCTTATGAAGGGTAAATAGAAATTGGAAAATCACGTTGTGGTCATACGTAGGTAAGAAAACGTTCTTGTTAGAAACCTACAAACCACGTAAAACTTGCAACAACAATTAGAGGACGTCTAACTTGTTTTTGCAGCAAGTGATATATGTGATATGATATGGCCAGAAGATGTGATGAATGATATATGTGATGTATGAGATTGATCATATTCTTGTAATAGGAATCACGACTTGCATGTCGATGAGTATGACAACCGGCAGGAGCCATAGGAGTTGTCTTTATTATTTTGCATGACCTGCGTGTCATTGAATAACGCCATGTAATTTACTTTACTTTGTTGCTAAACGCGTTAGCCATACAAGTAGAAGTAATCATTGGCATGACGACTTCATGAAGACACAATGATGGAGATCATGATGATGGAGATCATGGTGTCATGCCGGTGAAGAAGATGATCATGGTGCCCCGAAGATGGAGATCAAAGGAGCATGATGATATTGGCCATATCATGTCACTATATGATTGCATGTGATGTTTATCATGTTTTTGCATCTTATTTGCTTAGAACGACGGTAGTAAGTAAGATGATCCCTTATCATAATTTCAAGAAAGTGTTCACCCTAACTGTGCACCGTTGCGAAGGTTCGTTGTTTCGAAGCACCACGTGATGATCGGGTGTGATAGATTCTAACGTTCGAATACAACGGGTGTTGATGAGCCTAGCATGTACAGACATGGCCTCGGAACACACGCAATACACTTAGGTTCACTTGACGAGCCTAGCATGTACAGACATGGCCTCGGAACACGGAGGACCGAAAGGTCGAGCATGAGTCGTATAGAAGATACGATCAACATGGAGATGTTCACCGATCTTGACTAGTCCGTCTCACGTGATGATCGGACACGGCCTAGTCGAATTCGGATCATGTTTCACTTAGATGACTAGAGGGATGTCTATCTGAGTGGGAGTTCATTAAATAATTTGATTATATGAACTTAATTATCATGAACTTAGTCTAAATCTTTACACTATGTATTGTAGATCAAATGGCCCACGTTGTCCTCAATTTCAACGCGTTCCTAGAGAAAACCAAGCTGAAAGATGATGGCAGCAACTATACGGACTGGGTCCGGAACCTGAGGATCATCCTCATAGCAGCCAAGAAAGATTATGTCTTAGAAGCACCGCTAGGTGAAGCACCAATCCCTGAGAACCAAGACGTTATGAACGCTTGGCAGCAGCGTGCTGATGATTACTCCCTCGTTCAGTGCGGCATGCTTTACAGCTTAGAACCGGGTCTCCAAAAGCGTTTTGAGAAACATGGAGCATATGAGATGTTCGAGGAGCTGAAACTGGTTTTTCAAGCTCATGCCCGGGTCGAGAGATATGATGTCTCCGACAAGTTCTTTAGCTGTAAAATGGAGGAGAACAGTTCTGTTAGTGAGCACATACTCAGAATGTCTGGGTTGCACAACCGCTTGTCTCAGCTGGGAGTTAATCTCCCGGATGACGCGGTTATTGACAGAATCCTCCAGTCGCTTCCACCAAGCTACAAGAGCTTTGTGATGAACTACAATATGCAGGGGATGGAAAAGACCATTCCCGAGGTATATTCAATGCTGAAATCAGCTGAGGTAGAGATCAGAAAAGAACATCAAGTGTTGATGGTGAATAAAACCACTAAGTTCAAGAAGGGCAAGGGTAAGAAGAACTTCAATAAGGACGGCAAGGGAGTTGCCGCGCCCGGTAAGCCAGTTACCGGGAAGAAGTCAAAGAATGGACCCAAGCCCGAGACTGAGTGCTTTTATTGCAAGGGAAGTGGTCACTGGAAGCGGAACTGCCCCAAATATTTAGCGGACAAGAAGAAGGCCGGCAACACCCAAGGTATATGTGATATACAAGTAATTGATGTGTACCTTACCAGTACTCGTAGTAGCTCCTGGGTATTTGATACCGGTGCGGTTGCTCATATTTGTAACTCAAAACAGGAACTACGGAATAAACGGAGACTGGCAAAGGACGAGGTGACGATGCGCGTCGGGAATGGTTCCAAGGTCGATGTGATCGCCGTCGGCACGCTACCTCTGCATCTACCCACGGGATTAGTTTTAAACCTCAATAATTGTTATTTAGTGCCAGCTTTGAGCATGAACATTGTATCTGGATCTCGTTTAATTCGAGATGGCTACTCATTTAAATCTGAGAATAATGGTTGTTCTATTTATTTGAGAGATATGTTTTATGGTCATGCCCCGCTGGTCGATGGTTTATTTTTGATGAATCTCGAACGTGATGTTACACATGTTCATAGTGTGAATACCAAAAGATGTAAAGTTGATAACGATAGTCCCACATACTTGTGGCACTGCCGCCTTGGTCACATTGGTGTCAAGCGCATGAAGAAGCTCCATGCAGATGGACTTTTGGAGTCTCTTGATTACGAATCATTTGACACGCGCGAACCATGCCTCATGGGTAAGATGACCAAGACTCCGTTCTCCGGAACAATGGAGCGAGCAACCAACTTATTGGAAATCATACATACCGATGTGTGTGGTCCAATGAGTGTTGAGGCTCGCGGAGGATACCGTTATGTTCTCACTCTCACTGATGACTTAAGTAGATATGGGTATGTCTACCTAATGAAACACAAGTCTGAAACCTTTGAAAAGTTCAAGGAATTTCAGAGTGAAGTCGAGAATCAACGTGACAGGAAAATAAAATTCTTACGATCAGATCGTGGTGGAGAATATTTAAGTCACGAATTTGGTACACACTTAAGGAAATGTGGAATAGTTTCACAACTCACGCCGCCTCGAACACCTCAGAGAAATGGTGTGTCCGAACGTCGTAATCGCACTCTATTGGATATGGTGCGATCTATGATGTCTCTTACCGATTTACCGCTCTCATTTTGGGGTTATGCTTTAGAGACTGCCGCGTTCACTTTAAATAGGGCACCGTCTAAATCCGTTGAGACGACACCGTATGAATTATGGTTTGGGAAGAAACCTAAGCTGTCGTTTCTAAAAGTTTGGGGATGCGATGCTTATGTCAAGAAACTTCAACCTGAAAAGCTCGAACCCAAATCGGAAAAATGCGTCTTCATAGGATACCCTAAGGAAACTATTGGGTATACCTTCTACCTCAGATCCGAAGGCAAGATCTTCGTTGCAAAGAACGGGTCCTTTCTAGAGAAGGAGTTTCTCTCGAAAGAATTGAGTTGGAGGAAAGTGGAACTTGATGAGGTGATAGTCACCCCTTCCGAACCGGAAATTAGCGCAGCGCGGGAAAATGTTCCTGTGGTGCCTACACCGACTGGGGAGGAAGTTAATGATGATGATCATGAAGCTTCAGATCAAGTTGCTGAACTTCGTAGGTCCACAAGGACACGTTCCGCACCAGAGTGGTACGGCAACCCTGTCCTGGAAATCATGTTGTTAGACAACGGTGAACCTTCGAACTATGAAGAAGCGATGGCGGGCCCGGATTCCGACAAATGGCTAGAAGCCATGAAATACGAGATAGAATCCATGTATGAAAACAAAGTATGGACTTTGACTGACTTGCCCGATGAGCGGCGAGCCATAGAAAACAAATGGATCTTTAAGAAGAAGACGGACGCAGATGGTAATGTGACCATCTACAAAGCGCGACTTGTCGCTAAGGGTTATCGACAAGTTCAAGGGGTTGACTACGATGAGATTTTCTCACCCGTAGCGAAGCTGAAGTCCGTCCGAATCATGTTAGCAATTGCCGCATACTATGATTATGAGATATGGCAGATGGACGTCAAAACGGCATTCCTTAATGGCTTCCTTAAGGAAGAGTTGTATATGATGCAGCCGGAAGGTTTTGTCGATCCTAAGAATGCTAACAAAGTATGCAAGCTCCAACGCTCAATCTATGGGCTGGTGCAAGCATCTCGGAGTTGGAACATTCGCTTTGATGAGATGATCAAAGCGTTTGGGTTTACACAGACTTATGGAGAAGCCTGTGTTTACAAGAAAGTGAGTGGGAGCTCTGTAGCATTTCTCATATTATATGTGGATGACATACTATTGATGGGAAATGATATAGAATTCTTGGAAAGTATAAAGGCCTATTTGAATAAGTGTTTTTCAATGAAGGACCTTGGAGAAGCTGCTTATATATTAGGCATCAAGATCTATAGAGATAGATCAAGACGCCTCATTGGTCTTTCACAGAGTACATACCTTGACAAGATATTGAAGAAGTTCAGTATGGATCAGTCCAAGAAGGGGTTCTTGCCTGTATTGCAAGGTGTGCAATTGAGCACGGCTCAATGCCCGACCACGGCGAAAGATATAGAAGAGATGAGTGTCATCCCCTATGCCTCGGCCATAGGGTCTATTATGTATGCCATGCTGTGTACCAGACCTGATGTAAACCTTGCCGTAAGTTTGGTAGGAAGGTACCAAAGTAATCCCGGCAAGGAACACTGGACAGCGGTCAAGAATATCCTGAAGTACCTGAAGAGGACTAAGGATATGTTTCTCGTTTATGGAGGTGACGAAGAGCTCGTCGTAAAGGGTTACGTCGACGCTAGCTTCGACACAGATCTGGATGACTCGAAGTCACAGACCGGATACGTGTATATTTTGAATAGAGGAGCAGTAAGCTGGTGCAGTTGCAAGCAGAGCGTCGTGGCGGGATCTACATGTGAAGCGGAATACATGGCAGCCTCGGAGGCAGCACAGGAAGCAGTCTGGATGAAGGAGTTCATTACCGACCTAGGGGTGATTCCCAATGCGTCGGGCCCGATGACTCTCTTCTGTGACAACACTGGAGCTATTGCCCTTGCGAAGGAGCCCAGGTTTCACAGGAAGACCACGCATATCAAGCGTCGCTTCAACTCCATTCGTGAAAGTGTTCAAAATGGAGACATAGATATTTGTAAAGTACATACGGACCTGAATGTAGCAGATCCGTTGACTAAACCTCTCCCTAGGGCAAAACATGATCAACACCAGGACGCAATGGGTGTTCGATTCATCACAATGTAACTAGATTATTGACTCTAGTGCAAGTGGGAGACTGTTGGAAATATGCCCTAGAGGCAATAATAAATGGTTATTATTATATTTCTGTGTTCATGATAATAGTCTATTATTCGTGCTATAATTGTATTGTCCGGAAATCGTAATACATGTGTGAATACATAGACCACAACCTGTCCCTAGTAAGCCTCTAGTTGACTAGCTCGTTGATCAACAGATAGTCATGGTTTCCTGACTATGGACATTGGATGTCATTGATAACGGGATCACATCATTAGGAGAATGATGTGATGGACAAGACCCAATCCTAAGCATAGCATAAAAGATCGTGTAGTTTCGTTTGCTAGAGCTTTTCCAATGTCAAGTATCTTTTCCTTGGACCATGAGATCGTGCAACTCCCGGATACCGTAGGAGTGCTTTGGGTGTGCCAAACGTCACAACGTAACTGGGTGACTATAAAGGTGCATTACGGGTATCTCCGAAAGTGTCTGTTGGGTTGGCACGGATCGAGACTGGGATTTGTCACTCCGTGTGACGGAGAGGTATCTCTGGGCCCACTCGGTAATGCATCATCATAATGAGCTCAATATGACTAAGGCGTTAGTCACGGGATCATGCATTGCGGTACGAGTAAAGAGACTTGCCGGTAACGAGATTGAACAAGGTATTGGGATACCGACGATCGAATCTCGGGCAAGTAACATACCGATTGACAAAGGGAATTGCATACGGATTGATTGAATCCTCGACACCGTGGTTCATCCGATGATATCATCGTGGAACATGTGGGAGCCAACATGGGTATCCCGATCCCGCTGTTGGTTATTGACCGGAGAGGCGTCTCGGTCATGTCTGCATGTCTCCCGAACCCGTAGGGTCTACACACTTAAGGTCCGGTGACGCTAGGGTTGTAGAGATATTTGTATACGGAAACCCGAAAGTTGTTCGGAGTCCCGGATGAGATCCCGGACGTCACGAGAGGTTCCGGAATGGTCCGGAGGTAAAGATTTATATATGGGAAGTCTTATTTTGGTCGCCGGAAAAGTTTCGCGCTTTATCGGTATTGTACCGGGAGTGCCGAAAGGGGTCCGGGGGTCCACCAAGGGGGTCCACCAGCCCCGGGGGGGCCACATGGGCTGTAAGGGGTGCGCCTTGGCCTATATGGGCCAAGGGCACCAGCCCCAAGAGGCCCATGCGCAAGAGATAAGAAAGAAGGGAGAGTCCTAAAGGGGGAAGGCACCTCCGAGGTGCCTTGGGGGGGAAGGACTCCCCCCTGGCCGCACCCTTCCTTGAAGGAAGGGGCAAGGCTGCGCCCCCCCCTCTCCCTTGGCCCTATATATAGTGGGGGGAAGGGAGGGCAGCAACATCTAAGCCTTGGGCGCCTCCCTCCTCCCCTGCAACACCTCTCTCTCTCTCGCAGAAGCTCGGCGAAGCCCTGCCGGAGACCCGCTACATCCACCACCACGCCGTCGTGCTGTTGGATCTCCATCAACCTCTCCTTCCCCCTTGCTGGATCAAGAAGGAGGAGACGTCGCTGCACCGTACGTGTGTTGAACGCGGAGGTGCCGTCCGTTCGACACTCGGTCATCGGTGATTTGGATCACGGCGAGTACGACTCCGTCATCCACGTTCATTGGAACGCTTCCGCTCGCGATCTACAAGGGTATGTAGATCCACTCCTTTCCCCTCGTTGCTAGTAGACTCCATAGATGCATCTTGGTGAGCGTAGGAAAATTTTAAATTATGCTACGATTCCCAACACTAATATCTACAACACTTTTTACAGGGAATTGCTACTGGTAAGGCAGCGCTACTGCTAACTTTGTTCCCCTCACTACTGCTAGTTTATTTAGTTTTTTTTCTGCATATTTGTTTTGTATTTGAATATGCGTTATACAATAATCTTTAGCATATCATACACATACACATGTAATCATACCATATACATACAACTAGTCTCATCAAATCATGTCATCATCATAATCATCATCCAACACAAAGTGGTCTCTTGTCATCATCTCGAAAATAGAGATACAAGTCTCAATTACTTGCAACTACATCGTCATCCATCTAGACAATGATATACACGAGAAGAACTATCACTTTGAGTGAGAGGGGAACTATGTAGTACATGAGTTCGTATTCCTCTCTCGCATTAGCGTGAACCTAAACTAACTACTGCCTGTCGCTCGGAAACCGGAAACCGGTACACCTGGGCCTGACACTCCGGCCACTCGTCGTATATGTACTCCTTGCATAGCACTTCTTCGACATCGATGATCTATGCACCTGCATGGTCACATGAGTCGATGATATGCAACATATATAGTTGAGCAACAGAAAGAGACAGACTTCAAAAAAATAGAAGCAACATATCATAAGCATAAATAACAACGTTGATCGTACCCAAAATGCCCTAACTAGAGTGATCGTCGCTAGTCGAGGAGGACGGTTTACTTACATCACAAACAAAGTTTCGTCGTGCATAACTCAAAGTTTTGTCATACAAAAAGTATGGACTAAACGGACACATTGTCATATATTGACAATCACTCCAACATGTCGTGCCATACATCCAAGTCAGGGAGATAGTCCCCGAGCCTAGTGAAAGGCTTCAGGTCGAGATGCTGAGAGGCTACCCGTGTTCGGACGTCTTCCTGCGACATTTGTCCTTCTTCGTAGAACATCCCTATTTTTCTGACGACCTCCTTCATGATGATTTGGGCAAGTTAACGCTGGATGTGATAGAACTCAGCTCGAAGTCGATGATCCTCAACATCTCCTACATTCTTTGCCCATTGCAGAATATGGGCATCGCCGGATTTAGGTGACATGCGAAGGTTCTGGTGATCCCGTCTGTACTCCGGCATGTGGTGTAGGACATAGAATCCATCATTAAGAGAATCACTCGGTTGCTGGATGCAGCAGAAGTTGGTCTTATGGCCGAAGGCGGGCCTGCCGTCCCTTCTCCTCTTGTCCTTGTTGACCTGTCCACCCCGTGCGCCGTAGTGAAAGATAGCACTATTGAGAACATCCTTGATGTGGGTGTAATCCTTTTTGTTAATGTTCTTCGACGAGTCCAATTAAAGAGCGTGGGAGTATTGGGGTAGAGGATGATGAGGACGGCGCGCCCGCCGCTGCACAAAATAAGTACACCTCAAATTAATTAGCCTCCACTGTGCAAATGAATGATTGAAATCGAAGGAAGGACATCGGCGTGGATGACTTACAGGGGATGATAAGGCACGAGAATCGCCTCCTTGTCCTTATGGGCGAGCATGAAATTGACGATGTATTCCCTCGCACATTCACGGTGCTTTGCGCAGACTCCCAAGAAGCCCTCGTGCATGAAGTACGGGTCAGCGGCACATATATGAGGTATATGCTCAACCCCGATGATGTAGTTCATGTGCAAGGCATAAAGGCGGACAGACGTAAAATCCAGCTTCTTCACATGGAACATGTCGAATATGTAATCGAATCGAAGGAAGAACTTATCCGCGGGGAAGAAGTCGACGTACGACAATTTCCGCGGAACGTTAACCACGTAGAGTGGGTATGCTGGATCTTTCGAGGCGATGAGGCCTTTCTCTATCCGCAGCACATCGTCATGAAGTCTCCTTAGATCGCCGAATCTGGCCCCTAGCGCTGCTGCAGGTAGGATTGGTTGATCGGGGATATGCCATTTATCCGCACCGGGGATATCTATACGGTCTTGAACCTGAGGCTGCTGAGGCGGCTGGATCATAGAATCAGCTTTTTTGCCTTTCCTCGATCTCTTCCTAGACTTCTTTACTACCGGAAGGTCATCCATAATACGTTCAGCCTCCGAAGACGGCAATTCAGGCACCGACTCATGACGCTCAAACCCTAAGTAGGCGCCAGTATAGACATACTGTTGAGTGCCATCGTCATCCTCATCCTCATCCATGGCGACGTCATCAGCAACTAATGGAGCCTCTTCCTTACCCCGTCCACTATCACCCAACCCGACACCCGACGCTTATTGGGTAGGTGGGGTGTTGATGTTCATACCTTGCTGAGGCTGCGTGCTCGTGGGTGTGCTCCCGGCCGCCTCCAGAGGAAGCAGACTCTTTGGCCACAACAGGACCCACCCATTGCAACAATCACCAAGCCGCCGCGGGGTCTCGTGGTCATCCCCCACTAGTACCAGAGGAGGCAAATTCTCGTGGCCGGTTTGACACTGGCCACGGAAACCTTGAAGACGTTCGAGGGGATCGGCTGGCTGTGGAACAATGGTTCCTTCGGCTTCATTATCGTCGCCTTCCCCACGTCCACCTTCTGGTCGCCGATGGTGTACAATATGGTGCACGGGGTTTCGTCGGCCTGCAAAGAAAAGTCTACGACGTGAGACATCCAAAAGGCAACGAAAACGGGAGATTATACATTTATTGAAGGGGGCCGGTGTGACAGATACCGTGAGGGCATCGAGCTCAGATAAAGACGAAGCAACGACGAGCACGTCCTGTGCCGGAGCCGGTGCCAGAGCAGGTGTGGGAGCCGGTGCGGGAGAAGGTGCGGGAGCAGGTGCTGGTGCAACGCTAGTCGAGCTGCTCCCCAAGAAGTCAGCAAGGGGAATGTCCGCTGCATTTTTTCTTTATTTTGCCTGGTCCAATTGAAAACGGACGGAACCAAGGAAGTAGACATATCTACAACCACCTGTTTTGCGGCAGCTACCGCTGTTGCGACTGTGTGAGATGATTTCTTCTCAACCGCAATCTCAACCTTCTTGTCGATGTTTTCTTCTGTTAACCTCCGTCTTTCCTTTCTCTCCTCCGTGGTCCCACGGTAGTACTTCTTCCACGCGGTGCTGTCTGCGACACCGTGCACGCGTCCATACGACGGCCGAATCTCCACCGGGAGTCGTTTCAATATGTTCAATGCCCGGTTGAATGGAGTGTCCCACTTGGGCCTCGCCAATGCCTCAGACGGCGAGTCGCTTTCGGCCGCAATCCTGTGCTGCTCTCTCTGCAAAAAGGCACAAGGATCGTTTACAAATATGACTAACGTGTAGTCGAATTGATCAGAAACTAAAATTACCAGCAGTCTCATGAACTCCGTCGTGACCGTGTTCGTCCCGAAAACCTTCTTCACTGGGTCCCAACGGTGCCGGGCCCCGAGGACGTCACACTCCTGCGGGACGGTGAACTCCGCCAAGGGGTCTGGGATGCCCAGACTCGCGGCTTCCGCGTCCTCCTTGGCCCATATGGACCTCTTCCCGCCGTAACCACGGCTTCCGAGGTGGTGTCACCCAATGTTCCTCTGTTGAAGCTCCTTCATGTACTTCGACTTTTTTTGGCATCTTCGGCCTCACAAGCCGCCTTGAATATTTCAAAGTGCTCTACCGTGATTGTCGGATTATCCTTTACAATCTCGTAGTAGGGTTCCTTTTTGTTGATGATCCTTGCTTTCACCCTTGTTTTCCAGGCGGCCAACGCGTCGCTAAACTTGGACATGGCGTGTTTGTTTATCTTCTTCATTGCCGGGTCCTTATCTGGATCTTTAAAATCCTTTTCATTCCGTCCCGGGAACAAGAATATCTGGTGCAACTTCTTTAGGAGGGAGGGCCTCATATTATCTATCTTATGTAGTTTCTCATCGTTGATGGTGGAGGTTGTTCGTACGATGCAACCTATTTGATTGCCATAGCACGCGCGCGCTTCCTCGGGCGTGGTTGGCTCAAAATTGTCGTCGTCCACCTTCGGGACCACCAGTCTAGTAGTCCTGAGTTTGTTAGGAAGCCGTTGCCTCTTTGCTTTCGGTTCTACACCAACTCCGCCACCCGAGGCAGCGCTGGCCGCAGTCTCAGCGCCGGTCTCGATGCCGGTCTGAGTCTCAGCGCTGGTCTCAGCCTCAGCACCGGTCTGTGTGTCGGTCTCAGTCCCCGATGCGGCCGGTGGGCCCAGCAACAACATTTGTTGATCGTCGGCAAGGCTCAAAAATTCGTCTGCCGCCAGGTAGATGTCGTCGCAATAACCAGAACCCTGTCCTTCATCGTTGCTAGCCATGTTTCCTACGATTAAATCTAGTCAATTAATTCTAGAACTAATAAAATGAATAATGACATAAAAAGGCCTGTGTTTTGCAGGAACGTTGACTCCTTCCCGGTGCGGCAAATCCCGGGCACTCGATATGTCCTAGTTTGTAGCACAAGTCATGCCGAAATTCACGGAAAATTTCGGCATGACCTTTGCTAAAAAGTGTACAAATCGAGAACCTGAAATTTGCCGGAACAAAAATGAATCAACATTCCGGCAAAACATAGGCCGCTCAGCTTCATTCCCTGGAAACAACAAAAGGCCACTTGGGCACAATCGAATCATGTGCAAACACAATTGATCAATTTGCATATATCCTAACCACTTCAAATTTGCATGTCCTAGCGTTTGACACTACAAGAAAATCTACACAAATCTCATGCTCTCTCAAACTCAATTCAAAAACCAAATATTGATTATATTTAGTTAACTACTGAACTAAACTTTACTCTAAACTAAACCCTACTGCCCTAATTAACATCTAGTTAAACAAACTCAATTCAAAAACTAAACCCTACTGAACTACTTAACATCAACATTATCTACTACTTAACATCTATTATTACCCTAACTAAAAAACATCAACATTATCTACTACTTAACATTAACATCTATTAACTAGAAAGGATGGGTGGGGGAGCTTACAGAGAGGGGAGAGACTGTGGCGGGGAGGTGCTCGGCGACAGTGGTAGGGGCAGTGAGGGCGGGCTCGGGATCGGGAGGCGGCGGTCCTGGGCGGGCTCGGGGACGGTGAGGTCGAGGGCGGCGCCCGTGAGATCGAGGGAGGCGATGGTGAGGTCGTGGGTGGCCCGAGAGGCGGCGGCGGTGAGGATGAGCGCGACGTCGACGCCGGCAGGAGACGGCGACGAAGTGGGGGCAACGGCGAAGTGGGGGAGGCGGCGACGAAGTGGGGCGATGGATTTGGGGGAGAAGTGGTGGCTGGGGGAAACCATTTTTGGGTTAAGTCAAAAGTAACGGTAGCGCGTTACAGAAAACGCGCGTTTCAGCGAATGCGCTACTGCTTCGTCTTCATCCTTTTTCCCCTTTTTCATGTTTTTTACATTTTATATTTTTCCTTTCTCCTTTTTCTATTTCTTTCATTTTCATTTACTTTTCTATTCGTTTTTCATTTTATTTTCTTTTCGTTAGCAGTAGCGCTTTACGCATAAACGCGCTGCTATAAGAATATTAGTGGTAGCGCGGTTTTTGGAAGATCGCTACTACTATGTGTAGCCCATCGGCTTAGTGGTTGGAATTATAGTAGTAGCGAGTTTTCGGTGAGACGCGCTACTGATATATATGCATCTACAGCGCGGTTATTTTGCACGCGCTACTGCTGTCTAGCAGTAGCGTTCTTTTTTAACAAGCGCTACTGCTAAAGTTCTGTGTATAACGTTTTCCCTAGTAGTGTATAGGCATCACATCCAAGATTAGTAGACCGACTCCTGCCTGCATCTACTACTATTACTCCACACGTCGACTGCTATCCAGCATGCATCTAGTGTATTAAGTTCATGGAGAAACGGAGTAATGCAATAAGAACGATGACATGATGTAGACAAGATCTATCTATGTAGAGATAGACCCCATCGTTTTATCCTTAGTAGCAACAATACATACGTGTCGTTTCCCTTTCTGTCACTGGGATCAAGCACCGTAAGGTCGAACCCACTACAAAGAACCTCTTCCCATTGCAAGATAAATAGATCAAGTTGGCCAAACAAAACCCAAATATCAGAGAAGAAATACGAGGCCATAATCAATCATGCATATAAGAGATCAAAGAAACTCAAGTAACTTTCATGGATATAAAAAGATAGATCTGATCATAAACTCAAAGTTCATCGAATCCCAACAAACACACTGCAAAAGATTTACATCATATGTGTCTCCAAGAGACCATTGTATTGAGAATCAAGAGAGAGATGAAGCCATCTAGCTACTAACTACGGACCCGAAGGTCTACAAAAAACTACTCACGCATCATCGGAGAGGCACCAATGGAGGTGGTGAACCCCATCCGAGATGGTGTCTAGATTGGATCTGGTGGTTCTGGACTTTGCGGTGGCTGGATGAATATTTCGTCGGCTCCCCTAGGGTTCTGGGACATTTGGGGTATTTATAGAGCAAAGAGGCGGTCCGGGGGGCACCCAGGTGGGCACAACCCACCAGGGCGCGCCTGGGCTTCCTGGCGCGCCCTGGTGGGTTGTGCCCCCCTCGAGGCACCCGCCAGGCGCAGCCAGGGCCCGTTGTGTTCCTTTTGGCCCATAAAAATTCTCCTTAAAGTTTCGTGGCATTTGGACTCCGTCTGATATTGATTTTCTGCAATGTAAAACATGGAAAAATAGGAACTCGCACTTGGCACTATGTCAATAGTTTAGTACCAAAAAATGATATAAAGTGACTATAAAATGATTATAAAACACTCAAGATTGATAATGTAACAGCATGGAACAATAAAAAAAATATCGATACGTTGGAGACGTATCATCTCCTCCCTCCTCCGGCCGCGTCCTCCTCCCTCCTCCTCCTCTTCCTCCCACCGGCCTCCTCCCCTCCTCCCACCTCCTTCTCCCTCCTCCTCTCTCCTCCCTGCTCCTCCTCCCTCGGCCTCCCACCCCCTTCTCCTCTCTCCTCCCTCCTCCTCCTCCCTCCTCCCTCCTCATCCTCCCTACTAACTCCATCTCTCCTCACTGATAATGTAGTTTATTTACTATTTTAGTAAGTGCTTAATTTAGTTTATTTAGTAAGTACTTAGTAGAAGTAGTTTATTTAGTAAGTGCTTAATTTAGTTATGTTAGATTTATATGTATAAGATAATTTAGGGTTTCACTTAGGTATTTTTAGTAAATGTTAGGGCTAGAACTAGGATGTTTTAGACATAGTTTCTTAGGGCGAGAACTAGAAAATTTTAGTAATAGAAAACTAGTGAATAGATTTTTTGAATGTAAGATATAAAACTAGTGAATAGGTATAGAAATTTTTTGTAATTTTGTTTTTCAATATAGAAATGGATTGGAAAATTTAATTATTTTTATGTCATTATCAATTTGTCATCAAAGAATGCTATATGAGATTTGCTGATCTAAAATTTTCACTCGGCGGAATATGCATGCTTTGTAGAGTCGTGTCTCCTTGGAGTGATCGTCATCGGAGCTACCTCTAGCTACTTCCTCTACACCCGATTCGGTGACCTAAAAGTCCACCTCCTCCTTCTCTACTCATCGGTGATCTTATGTGCGAATGCTTATGATAATTCATCCGGATGGAATTGCAAGTTTAAGCATCGTTGTATGTGTATGGACATCTTGGTATCGCATGGAAAATTCCAGTGGCCTATGTTTTGCCAGAATGTTGATTCATTCCCGTTCCGACAAATTTCAGGTGCTCGATATGTCCTATTTTAGCAAAGGTCATGCCGGATTTTTCTGTGAATTTAAGCATGACTTGTGCTAGAACATGTAGGAAATATCGAGTGCCCCGAATTTGCTAGAAGGAGAATTAAACCACATTTTGAGTTGAATTTACATCTGTCAGGGCTCCATATATGACAGTCAAAAAATCAGTGAATAGGAGTGTCCACCATATATGAGAGAAGAAGAATGCCGACTATTGTCATGGGGGTCTCTTCTCCTTCTTTTCCCTGTGCTAGATATTTGTAATGCACTAGGGAAAGGAGGAGTGGCGACCATCACCGACGGTCGCAATATCAGAGGTGGAGTGCCCACCATATACATGAGATGAGAGTTTAGGAAGGAAGACTCGACAGACGTAAAGTCAACCCATTGCATATTGAGTAATAGTGACGTGTGTGTTGAGTTTCCTGGTAGTTGCCTTGATCGATTTTCAATTAATGTTTCAACTATGAACATACGAAATGTCTGACAACGAAATGAAATTCGTTATGTGCGAATACTGTGAAGATGAGCGCGGCCCGTGCGAGAGGCCACCTATTTGGTGGTAGGCGCTTCAACATCGTGCCGGATGAGACATTCGAAGTGGATACAGTAAATCACAATGACATGTCTTTTTTTCATAATTAAGCATGACTTCTGCTTGTTTTACTTCAACTTATAATTTTAATTTTTTACAATTCTATTAGCGTATCCCCTACCATGCAAGAATGTATGTCTTGGATAAGATTGGTTTCAGTACTATGGATAGTATGGTGGTAAAGAGAGTTCACTTGAGGACCGAGCTGTAGGAGATATTCCCTAGAGGCAATAATAAATGATATTATTTATCTCCAAGTTCATAATTATGTTTATGTTCCATGCTATAACTGCAATGATTCTCGAGTCTACAATATCCACGAGGCTCGGAGGGAAAGTCATGTGCACGTGTGGTATACTAAACGGTAAAATTTATTCCTAGTCTTGCCTCTCAGACTGGCTCATGCATTGCATGATGATCCTGTTTTCCTGATCATGAGCATGTCTATGCTGGCAATTTTGTGGGCACGATGTTGGTAGAACACTTCTGTTGAATTGACCCAAATTGATGTTATGCTATGAGATTCTTTTCGTCACATGTTTATGTTTAATATCATAGAAATAGTTAATGTTTGCACAATTCCTTAGACCATGAGAGTATCGCGTTCCTTCGTGCCTGCTTCGTTGTAACATTCCAAATTTTCAATTCGGAATGTTATACATTAGATCATCATGCATATCATATTATATTGCATTTCGGGTTGTGATCCTCGAAATTCTAAGCAACTCAAGGACCCACGGAGAGAGTTGGGGATTTCACGATTTTCATATTTGAATTTTCTCAAATATCGAAACGAGGATAATTTGTTTTAATTATTTTCTCTCCGAAAATATTTCATATCAAAATACATGAGAGGGGATAATATGACTTCTCCAAAAATAATGAAATATTGGAGGCAAAATATTAAAAACAAATATTTGATTTTATTCGGATTTTATTTCTATTTTATTTGCCTAGGAAAAATATGCGTTTTTCAAAATTGCACTTTAGGCCCAAATAAATGTTCATCTTGCCCGGCTTATCTTTAGAGGACAGGGAAAATTTATTTTGGGATTTTTGGAGTCAGTTTAGTATTTCTTTTCTTTTATTTTTCTGCACGTCCGAATTGTTAAAAAAAAGTCAAACGACTCGGGCCGTAACCGGCCAGGACTCCGCCCAGCCGGCCCTCTTAAATAGCACTGCCCCAAGCCCCCCAGGCCATCAAAGCCCGCCGCCACCTAAACCCTAACCCTAGCCCGACCCCGCCGCCACCGCCCGCGCCGACACGAGCCGCCGCCGCCGCCGAGTCCCGCCGCCGCCATCGGAGCCCCGTGCCGGAGCCGCCGCCACCCCGCCGCTGATCCCACCGAGGTAGCCGCCGGAGTTCGCCGCCACCGCCGGCGGTTTTCTTCAGAAAACCGCCCGGTTTTTTAATAAAAACCACGGTTTATTTTTTATATAGATCGGTTCGGTTTTTCCGGTTTAGTTATTTTGCGGTCATTCGTTCGTACGTTCGTTTTAACGAATGGTTTTCGTCGTTTAACCGCAGACAGCGGACGTTCGTTCGTTAGCCTGTTCGTCAGTTTTTCTTTTTCTCTGATTTTTCGCGATATTTTCGATTGCGTTTCTGATCCGATTTTCGTTTTAGTATAACTTTTCGCTCATTTATCGGAATCAGGCGATTCAAGCGCCTAGAGTTTTGTCTCGAAACCTTCTTTACGTTTAACCAACGTAAACAAGTTTTTGCTACTGGAAAATTTGACTTAAGTCCAGATTAGTAAACGGAGCTTGTTTCTTTCGCAGTTTGAGTTTCGTTGCTTCGTTCGATTTGATTCTTTTTGCAAACCGGAGTTCTTAAGTTGAACTTTCTGGTTAGATCTCTTATTTTGAGTTTTACCCTTGCACCCTTGCTTGATTGCTTATCTATGTTATTGTCTGTTTGCGATAGAGTACCCGGAGTGCGAAGCGTGCTACTACGAGTCTCTAGGTTTCAGGGAACATCAGCAAGGCAAGTAACACTTGGATCATACCTCTTTACCACCCAGTTTTATTGCATTAGATCAACCCTCAAACTATTGCATGGTTAGGAACTGTTTAATATGTGGGTTTTCGGAAGTAGATGAGGTAGTACCTATTACATGTTTATTATCAAACCTTTGAGAGTTACTTCTACGTTGCTTATATTGCTATGCTATGCTAGTAGATGTGGACTGGGTTTGAGTGATTACATGGCAGATGTGAGGATGTTAATTAATGGTTCAACTTAAGGTGGCTACTTAAATACACATCTGGGTGGATTGAGGCACCTTGGGAACCCAGTGTTGCCTGTTTTTCCGGAAATCCCGGGGTACCGTGGGATTCTCCTATGGACCTTCACCCAGGCTAAAAGGGATCATGAGATTATTCATGCTAGAAATTTCCGTGTGCAGCGACATGCTATTATGGGATCTAGCATAGTTGATTAAGTCATGTGAACTCAGTGGTAGACTAGCAGATGTAGGGGAAAGTAGGTGTAACTGTCTACCCATCGTAAGATGCTGACGCTTCTGAAAGACTGTGTCTCGGTCATCCGTTTCTCAAACACCATGTAGTGCGAGAAATCAAACGGAGGAGATCGAGTCTTGTGGGGAAAAGTGCGCAAACCTCTGCAGAGTGTACAATCTAATCATGGTTAGCCGTGTCCCCGGTTATGGACATCTTGAGTATCTAGTTCTTGGATTATCATGTGAATCTCATCATGTTACTTAATTAAATTTGTTGGGTTTAATGAAGATTTCTTAATTGGGATTGAGTTGGGTGAAGCTTCTCAATGTTTAACAACCACCATAATAGTTAAATAAAATTTATTCATTTGTTGTAGGGAAAAATTGGCTTTTCGCAAAATTGTAACCATAGAGCTTTCCACCAGCCAAATATGCATGTAGTGTTAGCATTATTCTGCTCATTACTCTCTATGTGTTACTTTGCCAGCATATTCCATGTGCTGACCCGTTTTCGGGCTGCAACGTTCATGTTGCAGACTTTTCAAACGACGATTAAGGTGCCATAGGTCGTGGTCTTATACTCAGTGATGCCGTTGGAGTTGATGGACTCACTTTATCTTCCAAGCCTTCCGTTGTTATCGTATTTAGACGGCCTTAAGCCATATTTATTGTAATAAGTTCTCTCTTCAGACTATTCGATGTAATAAGTGTGTGATTGCTACTCTGTTACAAATCCTTCAAGTACTGTGCGTGTCAGCATTACCGATCCAGGGATGACACTGATGCACAGAGACTAGACTGTATGAGGTCTGGTCGCTACAAAGATGGTATCAGAGCACACGCTGACTATAGGACACGACCACTAAGCTAAAGCCCTAGATCACTATTCTCATCTCATTTCTAACTCCTCTCCTTTCTTCCACTCTTTTAGGATGGCGGATGCAAGGAACAAGTTCGCGCAACCGGATGAGGATACACCTTTTGGACGACACTTGAAGGAAGTTACTAGGTACCTGAACATCAGAATACCAAGCTTCACCGGGACCTACAACGCCACACTACCAGAAGAGGAGCGCTGGATGATTCAAGTTCAAGTTCCAGGAAGGACGTTCACGCCAGTCACTGAGCCCATAGAGTTTTCTTTCGATGCAGCAACCTGGAGTCTAGGAAAGAGCATGGCAGCCCACATCACCATGGGACACATTGGAGAAGTGTACCACAATGATGTAAAGGATACTATCTATCAGATTTGTGGGCGCCGAGACGAGCAATGGGAGATGATCAGCACCAGGAAGGATAGATCTATTGCAGCTTTGATTCAGGAGTTAAACCAGCACATTCGACGCCAGGAGAACCAGATGTGCGCAGCCATGGCGGATTTGAAGAAAGCAATGGCAAGGATCACGGAGCTGGAGGAAGAACTCAAGGCTACACGCGAAGATTATATAGAGGAAATCGTCGCACTAGTAGAGAAGAATGGCGACCTGACAAAGAAGCTAGGAGTTTTCAAGGGAGACCCTGCGCCAGGAGGAGAAGATGACAGTTCCACTTGCCCGGAGAACTATATCATCATCGACGACACCGACTCGGACCCTGGCGATAGCGATGATGACTATGTTGATGAAGCTGGAGAAGATATCATGGAGTCTTCGACCGATCAATTTTTCTAATCGACCACAATATCAGTAGTAGTATTCCACCATTTGTATAGTATAGTCCAAGAACTTTGTAATGATAGTTAGATCGATTGTATGCCTTGTTTGAATTGATTGGAGTGATATGATTGTGTTTTTCTCATGTGCATATGGGTAGTGTTTTCCCTCTAGATCTCATTCTATCCTATTTTCTCATCTTTTCTAAACCCATCAGATGCCTCCGAGACGCGACACCGGATTTGTTTTCCCACCAGAGATCACTCAGTTGATTCAGCAGCAGAATGCCCTGATGCAAGTGCTAGTTCAGAACCAAGGCAACAACAACAACAACAACAACAACAACCCACCACCACCACCAGCAGTTGACCACTTAGCCTGTTTTCTTAGGCTGAATCCGCCGGTGTTTTCTAGCAGCACCGAGCCGATTTGTTGCAGATGATTGGATTCGCAAGATTGATAGGGAGTTGACCACTGCAGGATGCACAGATGCGGAGAGAGTGCGTTTTGCCGCATATCAGCTTGATGGACCCGCAACATCATGGTGGGAGAATTACACAGCCACTCACCCCATTGACACTGTCACATGGGACCAGTTTCAGCAAGCTTTCCGTACTGCCCATGTTTCAGCTGGAGCTATGGCCATGAAGAAGCGTGAGTTTCGCAACTTACGCCAAGGAGGACGTACCATTGGCCAATACGTGGAGGATTTCAGTAAGTTAGCACGTTATGCCCCAGATGACGTTGCTACGGATGCAGCTAAGCAGGAGAAGTTTCCGGAAGGACTGAATGATGAGCTGAGCATGCAGTTGATGGTGGCAACTTTTAACAACTACCAGGAGTTGGTAGACAGAGCTCTCATGATTGAAGGGAAGCAGCAGCAGATTGAGAGCCGTAAGAGGAAGGATGGACAAGGAAAGTGCAGTACAGGAGCTCATCAGAAGCCTCGTTTTACCCCGAACTCGGGAGGACACCTTCAGCATAACCACGGAGGTCGCAATCACAAAGGAGGGAGCTCGCACAACCATAGTGGCCCCAAGAATGGGAATGGTAATGGAGGAAGCAACGGACAGAACCGTTCCAACCCATCAACCCCAGCCAAGAAGGATGTGAGCCACGTCACTTGCTACAAATGCCAGAAGACTGGACATTATGCAAATGAATGTCCTAGAGCTAAGAATGGAAATGGCAATGGAAGCTCGGGGAAGAAGCCGAACCCTTTCAACAGAGGACAAGTGAACCACGTTAACGTGGAGGAGGTAGAAGCCCAGCCTGATGCAGTAATAGGTAAGTTTTTGGTTAAGTCGTTTACTGCAATCGTTCTTTTTGATACTGGTGCATCACATTCATACATAACAAGGGGATTTGTGGATAAGTAGAAGTTGCCCACCGAAGTTCTTAGAACACCTATGTTAGTAACCTCGCCAGGAGCAGAGTAAATGGCAAGCCAAGGATGTTTTCAGATGCCATTGGCCATGGGTAGGCATGTTTTCCCCTCAGACCTAATAGTTTTGGAGTCGCAAGGTTTGGATGTGATTTTGGGAATGGATTGGCTATCGATGTATGGAGGAAACATCGATTACGCCAGTAAGACGATCTTGCTTACTACCCCAGAAGGAAGAAGGATTAAATATGTATCCCGGCATGTGCCGAAGAGGACTCAAGTGAATTCCTTATCAGGAGTTGTACAGGAGGAAGTACCAGTGGTGAAGGATTTTCCGGATGTATTTCCAGAAGAGTTGCCAGGCATGCCACCGGATAGAGACATTGAGTTTTTGATTGAGCTTTTGCCAGGCACAGGGCCAATATCTAAGAGACCGTATAGGATGCCCGCTAAGGATTTGGAAGAAATTAAGAAGCAGATTAAGGAGTTACTGGATAAGGGATATATTCGCCCAAGTTCGTCACCTTGGGGATCACCAGTACTTCTAGTGGAGAAGAAAGATGGATCGTTGAGGATGGTTGTTGATTATCGTGGATTGAATGAAGTAACAATCAAGAACAAGTACCCACTGCCAATGATCAATGATCTGTTTGACCGACTACAAGGAGCTAAAGTATTTTCCAAGATTGATTTGCGATCAGGATATCACCAGTTGAAGATTCAAGAGCAGGATATACCCAAGACAACTTTTACCACAAGGTATGGGCTATATGAGTACACCGTTATGTCATTTGGCCTGAGTAACGCACCTGCCTATTTCATGAACATGATGAACAAGGTATTTATGGAGTTTTTGGATAAGTTCGTCGTGGTGTTCATTGATGATATTCTGGTCTATTCGAAGAATGAAGAAGAGCATAAGGAGCATTTGCGTTTGGTACTTGGAAAGCTCAGAAAACATCAGTTATATGCCAGGTTCAGCAAGTGCGAGTTTTGGTTAAAGGAAGTTGGATTCCTTGGACATATTATATCCGGAGAAGGAATAGCAGTAGATCCCACCAAGGTTAACACTTTGACAAATTGGGAGTCACCCACGATAGTTGGAGAGATCCGGAGTTTTCTCGGACTCGCAGGATACTACCGGAGATTCATTGAGAATTTCTCATAGATTGCAAAGCCTATGACGGAACTGTTGAAGAAGGACACCAAATTCAATTGGACTGAGGAATGTGAGGCCAGTTTTCAGGAGTTGAAAAGACGTTTAGTTATAGCGCCAGTGTTGATTCTGCCAGACCAACGCAAAGATTATGAAGTGTATTGCGACGCTTCACGTCGAGGACTTGGAGAAGTGCTTATGCAGGAGGGAAGAGTTGTTTCATATGCCTCACGACAGCTTAAACCCCATGACTTGAATTATGCTACACATGATTTGGAGTTAGTAGCCGTAGTGCATGCGTTGAAGACATGGAGACATTTTCTCATCGGAAACCGTTGTGAGGTGTACACGGATCACAAGAGTTTGAAGTACATTTTCACGCAGAAGGAGCTGAATCTCAGACAGAGGAGATGGCTAGAGCTCATTAAGGATTATGATATGAGATTGCATTATCAACCAGGAAAGGCTAACGTAGTAGCTGATGCGTTGAGCCGCAAGAGTCATGTAAATACCCTCATGACCGGAGAGTTACCCAAGGAGTTTGCAGAATACCTTTGCGAGCTGCATTTGGAGATAGTTCCAAGAGGTTATGTAGCAGCCTTGGAAATTCAGTCTACCTTGATGGATAAGATCAGAGAAGCTCAGAAGACGGACAAGGAGATTGCTGAGATAAAGGAAAGGATGAGTAAAGGAAAGGCCAAGGGATTTCGTGAGGATGAGCACGATACCTTATGGTTTGAGGACCGCATATATGTGCCCAATGATCAGGGGATCAGGAAGTTGATTCTGCAAGAGGCCCATGATTCACCATATTCGATTCACCCAGGAAATACCAAGATGTACCTGGATTTAAAGGACCGTTTCTGGTGGACCGGAATGAAGAAGGATATTGCGGAGTATGTAGCAGTTTGTGATGTATGTCAGAGAGTGAAGGCAGAGCATCAGAAGCTAGCAGGATTGCTACAACCATTGCCGATACCTGAATGGAAGTGGGATAAGCTAGGCATGGATTTTGTCACGGGATTGCCCAGGACTCGTTCAGGCTATGACTCGATATGGGTTGTAGTCGATCGTTTGACGAAGGTAGCTCATTTCATCCCCATGAAGACCACTTACACCAGTGCTAAGTTGGCAAAGATATACATGACCAGGATCGTATGTCTGCATGGAGTTCCGAGGACCATTGTATCAGATAGAGGAACCCAGTTTACTTCAAAGTTTTGGAATCAGTTGCATGAAACTTTGGGAACCAGACTAGAGTTCAGTACAGCTTTTCACCAGCAAACGGATGGACATACTGAAAGAGTAAATCAGATTCTGGAGGACATGCTGAGAGCTTATGCAGAGTTTTCTTACAACAAAAGTTATCAATCCAGTTTGAAGATGGCCCCTTTCGAAGTTCTGTATGGAAGGAGGTGCAGGACGCCGTTGTTGTGGGATGAAGTTGGAGACCGCCAGTTGTTTGGACCAGATTTGATAAAAGAGTCTGAACAGAAGGTGAAGTTGATTCGCGATAGGCTCAAGGTAGCCCAGTCCAGGCAGAAGAGCTATGCCGATTCTAAACACAAGGAGACAGATTACAAAGTGGGAGACCGAGTTTATCTTCGGGTGTCCCTGCTTTGAGGAGTTAAGCGTTTTGGAGTTAAGGGAAAGTTAGCGCCACGTTTTGTAGGACCATACAAAGTTTTGGAGCGTATGGGAGAAGTTGCTTACAAGTTGGAATTGCCCGAAGGATTGTCAGGAGTTCACGATGTGTTCCACATATCCAAGCTGAAGAAGTGACATGCGGAGATGGCTGATATTCCACTGAGAGATACAGTGCCACTGGAAGCGATTCACTTGGATAGTGATTTGACATATGAGAAGAAACCAGTTAAGATTCTCGAGTTTGCCAGCCGAGTCACCCGCAGCAAGGTTATCAAGTTTTGCAAAGTTCAGTGGAGCCACCATACTGAAGATGAAGCCACTTGGGAGCGAGAGGAAGACCTACGGAAGGACCACCCTCACCTATTTTCTAGCCAACCCGAATCTCGAGGGCGAGATTCATCTTAAGGGGGGTAGGTTTCTAACATCCCAAATTTTCAATTTGGAATGTTATACATTAGATCATCATGCATATCATATTTTATTGCATTTCGGTTTGCGATCCTCGAAATTCTAAGCAACTCAAGGACCCACGGAGAGAGTTGGGGATTTTACGATTTTCATATTTGAATTTTATCAAATATTGAAACGAGGATCATTTGTTTTAATTATTTTCTCTCCGAAAATATTTCATATCAAAATACATGACAGGGGATAATATGAATTCTCCAAAAATAATGAAATATTGGAGGAAAAATGTTAAAAACAAATATTTGATTTTATTCGGATTTTATTTCTATTTTATTTGCCTAGGAAAATATGCGTTTTTCAAAATTGCATTTTAGGCCCAAATAAATGTTTATCATGTCCGGCTGATTTTTAGAGGACGGGGAAAATATATTGCGGGATTTTTGGAGTCCGTTTAGTATTTCTTTTCATTATTTTTCTGCACGGCCGAATTGTTTTAAAAAAAAGTCAAACCGACTCGGGCCGTAACCGGCCAGGACTCTCTTAAATAGCGCCGCCCGAGCCCCCCAGCCCACCGAAGCCTGCCGCCACCTAAACCCTAACCCTAGCCCGACCCCGCCGCCGCCGACGCCGCGAGCCGCCGCCGCCGATCCCCCTCGTCGCCGGAGCCTCCATTCGCCGCCGCCGCCCGCCAAGGTAGCCGCCGGAGTTCGCCGCCGCCGCCGGCGGTTTTCTTCAGAAAACCGCCCGGTTTTCTTATAAAAACCGCGGTTTATTTTTTATATAGATCGGTTCGGTTTTTCCGGTTTAGTTATTTTGCGGTCGTTCGTTCGTACGTTCGTTTTAACGAACGGTTTTCGTCGTTTAACCACAGACAGCGAACATTCGTTCGTTAGCCTGTTCGTCAGTTTTTCTTTTTCTCGGATTTTTCACGATATTTTCGATCGCGATTTCTGATCCGATTTTCGTTTTAGTATAACTTTTCGCTCGTTTATGGGAATGAGGCGATTCAAGTGCCTAGAGTTTCGTCTCGAAACCCTCTTTCCATTTAACCAACTTAAACAAGTTTTTGCTACTGTAAAATTTGACTTAAGTCCAGATTAGTAAACGGAGCTTGTTTCTTTCGCAGTTCGAGTTTCGTTGCTTCGTTCGATTTGATTCTTTTTGCAAACCGGAGTTCTTAAGTTGAACTTTCTGGTTAGATCTCTTATTTTGAGTTTTAGCCATGCACCTTTGCTTGATTGCTTATGTATGTTATTGTTTGTTTGCGATAGAGTACCCGGAGTGCGAAGCGTGCTACTACGAGTCTCTAGGTTTCACGGATCATCAGCAAGGCAAGTAACACTTTGATCATACCTCTTTACCACCTAGTTTTATTGCATTAGATCAACCCTCAAATTATTGCATGGTTAGGAACTGTTTAATATCTGGGTTTCGGGAAGTAGATGAGGTAGTGCCTATTACCTGTTTATTATCAAACCTTTGGGTGTTACTTCTACGTTGCTTATATTGCTATGCTATGCTAGTAGACGTGGATTGGGTTTGAGTGATTACATGACAGATGTGAGGATGTTAATTAATGGTTCAACTTAAGGTGGCTACTTAAATACACATCTGGGTGGATTGAGGCACCTGGGGAACCCAGTGTTGCCTGTTTTTTTGGAAATCCCGGGATACCGTGTGATTCTCCTATGGACCGCCACCCAGGCTCAAAGGGATCATGAGATTATTCATGCTAGAAACTTCCGTGTGTAGACACAGGCTATTATGGGCTCTAGCATAGTTGATTAAGTCGTGTGAACTCTTACATTGGTACACTAGCAGATGTAGGGGAAAGTAGGTGTAACTGTCTACCCATCGTAAGGTGCTAACGCTTCTGAAAGACTGTGTCTCGGTCATCCGTTTCTCAAACACCATGTAGTGCGAGAAATAAAACGGAGGAGATCGAGTCTTGTGGGGAAAAGTGCGCAAACCTCTGCAGAGTGTACAATCTAATCATGGTTAGCCGTGTCCCCGGTTATGGACATCTTGAGTATCTAGTTCTTGGATTATCATGAGAATCTCATCATGTTACTTAATTAAATTTATTGGGTTTAATGAAGATTTCTTAATTGGGATTGAGTTGGGTGAACCTTCTGAATGTTTAACAACCACCATAATAGTTAAATAAAATTTATTCCTTTATTGTAGGGAAAAATTGGCTTTTCGCAAAATTGTAACCATAGAGCTTTCCACCAGCCAAATATGCATGTAGTGTTAGCATTATTCTGCTCATTACTCTCTATGTGTTACTTTGCCAGCATATTCCATGTGCTAACCCGTTTTTGGGCTACAACGTTCATGTTGCAGACTTTTCAGATGACGATTAAGGTGCCATAGGTCGTGGTCTTATACTCAGTGATGCCGTTGGAGTTGATGGACTCACTTTATCCTCCAAGCCTTCCGCTGTTCTCGTATTTAGATGGCCTTAAGCCATATTTATTGTAACAAGTTCTCTCTTGAGACTTTCATGTAATAAGTGTGTGATTGCTACTCTGTTATAAATCCTTCAAGTACTGTGCGTGTCAGCATTACCGATCTAGGGATGACACTGATGCACTGAGACTAGACTGTTTGAGGTTTGGTCACTACATTCATGAACTTTGGGTTTTGTTAAACGTCATCCGTAACTGGGTGGCTATTACGGCGGCTTACGGGTTCACGGAAAAGTATGACAAGTAACAAGATAGCTCAAGATTGGGATTTGGTCCTGCGACGATGGAGAGATATTCTCAGGCCCTCTCAGTGTAACGGTATCCATAATCGTCTGGCCAGAAACCTTGTGATTTGGTCACTTGGATGCCAGAACACGGAAACGAGAAAAGAGGACAAAACCGGTCACTACCAGGGAAAACCTTGTACACAGAACTTTAGCAGTAGCCCGTGTTAAAAAAGCACGCTGGTGCTAAGTAGCAGTAGCACGCTGATGTAAACAGTGCTACAGATACAGTTGTAGCAGTAGCGCGCCTGAAGATAAAAGCGCTACTACTAAAATTCCCACGGCTTAGCCGATAGGCTACACATATTAGTAGCGATCTACGTCAAACCGCGCTACCGCTACTTGCTTTGTAGCAGCGCGTTTACGCTGAAAGGCGCTACTGCTAAAGGAAATAAAATTAAATGGAAAGCAAATAGAAAAGTAAATGAAACTGAAAGAAATAGAAAAAGGTGAAAGGAAAAAAATAAAATGGAAAGAAAAATAAATAAAAAAGGGGAAAAAGAGAAAGGAATAGCAGTAGCGCGTATCGAGAAACGCGCTGTAGCTAGCTTAGCAGTAGCACACTTCCTGGAACGCGCTACTGCTACTTCTGACTTAACTGCGCGGTTTGTTCTTCCCCACGGCCACTTCCCCCAAATCCAACTCCTCCGCTGTCGCCGCCGCCGTCGCCGGTCGGCCGCCGCGCGCTCTCCCGTCGCTCTCCGCACACCCTCGACGCCGCCCCTGACCCCGGATTCGACGCCGCCCCTGACCCTCACCTCGACGCCGCCCCCGACCCAGGATTCGACGCCGCCCCTGACCCCGACCTCGACGCCGGCCCCGACCTCGACGCTGACCCCGACCCCGACCTCGACGCCGCCCTCCGCCGCGCGCCCGCGCCCCGACCCCGACCTCGACGCCGCCTGCCCCTCCCTCGCCGCAGGCACCCGAGGTGAGCACACCTGCTCCTCCCCCTCCACTACCTCTGCCAAGGGTTCTTCAAATTTTAGTTGCATCAAATTAGTTAGGGTTCATCTATGGGTGGAAATGAATCGGATGCGGATATTATCGGATACGGATGCGGCTCGGATGTTTTCTTAGATGATGAATAAACACTTATTTCACTTTTAAGTTGGATAATTGGAATATCCGTTACCACTTTCCACCCCTAGGTTCATCAAATTAGATGGTAATTAGGGCAGTAGTTCCTAGGTACTAATTAGTTAGTAAGAACTAGGTACTAGTTTATTTTTATTTATAGTAAGTTTATTTTTAGTAAGAACTAGTTGAACATGTCACATTTGTTGTTATTTTTTTAGTTAAAGCAATTATTCCCGCATCGACGTCAACGATGCCTATCGCGCATCCGCGTCATCGACTCGGTGGAGGATGACTGCTTGACCAGATGGGCCATGTCCGGGACTGGGCTCCGCCGTGCTGGTACTGGGAGGCGCTACCTACCGGGGGGTGCATCTTGGTGAGGAGTCTGCCCGTCATTGACCCAAACCTTCTATGGTGGCGGTCGCGTGGGGCAGTGACGGTCGAGGGGCTAGAGGACCCCGTGGAGGTGACGGTCACCGTGTCAGCGAGGAGGACGCGCACGTCCGTCGCTACTTGGTTGAGCTGGAGCACCGGTTCTCCAATACCTGGCAGGTTCTCCAAGGATCTCACTGGAGCTATGATCCTGTGATGGTTCCTTCTCTTTGGCTGTCCACCGCCCGCGCCGATACCCGTCGTTCGCTAGGGTTTTAGTTGTATTAGTGATGTTATATGTATCATACTATTCGGAATGTATTAGTGATAATATTTGACGATGTACGGACACAAGAGATGATTTACTTTTTCTTATTGAATGCATGCTAATTTGAATACTTATTTATTTTACAATTTTTTTTTGCTTAATGAATGCTCATGTCAATATGAGTCCTATAAGATATTCAGAAATGTATATCTTGTCTTGCTCAAATAGGATATATGCTTGCCCAAGTGGCTGGTCATGTTTGCAGGTTACACCTCCGAGTGGCCTATGTTTTGCCTGAGTGTTGATTCATTTCCATTCCGGCAAATTTCAGGCGCTCGATATGTCCTATTTTAGCAAAGGTCATGGCGGATTTTTCCGTGAATGTTGGCATGACTTGTGCCAGAATATGTAGGAAATACCGAGTGCCTTGGATTTGTGTGTTGAGTATCCTGGTAGTTTTCTTCGATCGATTTTCAATTAATGTTTCAACTATGAACATAGGAAATGTCTGACGACGAAAAGGATTTCGGTATTTGCACATACTGCAAAGACGAGCGCGGCCTGTGCGACAAAATCTTCCTAGATGATGATAGGCGCTTCAGCATCAAGCTGGACGAGAACTTCGAAGTGGATACAGTAAGTCACAATGACAAGTCTTTTTTCGTAATTAATCATGACATCTGCTTCATTTGCTTCAACTTATAATTTAATTTTTTTTACTATTCTACTAGCGTATCCCCTGCCATGCAAGAGTTTTTGTCTTGGATAAGATAGGTTTCAGTCGTATGAAAACAACTATGGAGGTAAAGAGAGTTTACTTGAAGACCGAGCATGGTTGTATTTTCCACGCAAAATTATACAACGCAGACACCTACACCTATTTTGGATGCAAAACTTGGCAAGCACTATGCAAGACTTATGCATTGGAGCCTGATATGGTTATCACCTTTGATATTCGTCCAGAAGATGATATTGAAGGTAATATCGACATCTGGGTCGATGTGCAAACGCCTCCAGTTATACCATTATGTGAGTTTCTCAACCATATTTATGCCTTTGATATTGTTTTTTCAAAAATAGTTGACAACTAATTTCTATTGATAGCTTATTTCCGTTCAAGCTAACATGTCCAGCGCTTGGTAGGCAGGACCTACTACTGTCCCGGGGCTGAACTAAACTGCGAGGAGATAAGTCATTATCTTTCATGGCTTGAGGATCTTCATACTGTCAAGAGAAATTATTTTTCCGGACTTAAAAATCTTAGTACTCAAAACGTGCGACCAATAGTGTTCGTACTGAACTACGGTCACATCTATTTAGGAAAGATGGTAAGATTTTTACTATTTGTCCTCAGTGCATCTTTTGCATACATTATTTTTAAGCTAAACTTCATTGCTAAGTATGTTACTATACGATGTTCTTCAACAGGGACTCCCGATGAATGTTGTGCCTCATTGGATGGATACTAAAGGTCGCATGAGAATTGTTAGCTTACAGACAAGATATCCAATGCACTTTAGTGCATTCAAGATTTCTAATAGCGAGGAATGCTTAATAGTGAAAGACTGGAGCAAATTTTTTAATGATCACAGAGAAGCGCAGCCCACGATTAGGAAACAGGTTCATCTGCATGCTCCAACTTGATGAAGCATGAGTGCTACACATGTTTTATGTTATTTTACCTGAGAGAGAGCTGCAGGAGTGATTAGCTAGCTAGAAATGACTCTGAAGATGATGATGTGCTACACTATGACTATGATGATTAAATAGCTAGTGTTGGTGGTAATGACTATGATGATTATTATTAGCTAGTGTTGGTGGTGATTAGCTAGCTAGAATGAGCTTGAAGATGATGATGTGCTACACTATGACTATGATGATTAAATAACTACTGTTGGTGGTAATGACTATGACGATGATTAAATAGCTTGTGCTGGCGGATTTGATTCAAGTGGAGGCAACATGTGGTGCACATCGAAAGTACTACTAGTCCAAACTAGATCAAGTTTGGATTAGTAGTGTACTTTTGACATGCACCACATATTGCCTCCACTTGAACCTAATCCACCTTCATTTGACACACTGTTATGGACATAATGGTATAAACCTCATAATTGGTATTGTACCAAAATTTGTATAACGGCGTATAAATACACTCAAAATAAAAAAAATGAAAAAAAGAATACTAGTAGCGATGGATAGTAAACACGCTGCTACTAGCTAGATTAGCAGCAGCGCGAGAGAGAACAAACGCTGCGGCTATGTGTCTTAGCAGTAGCGCGTGTCGCACTCGCTACTGCTAAGTAATAGTTGTAGCGCCTTATTAGTAGCGCGGTGTCCCGCGCTACTAGTGGGCATTAAACCCGCGCTACTACTAGCGTTTTCCCTAGTAGTGGGTAAAAAGGTAACTTGCATGGTAGACAAATTGTTCGTCCACCGGGATGCAAAAAATCTCACCTCGGGTGTTTGTGACATATCACGAAGCAACAGGAATAGCTCAGTGCAACTAGAGGTTCACTCGAATATTTACTCGTGTGGGTATAGGGGTCAATATGGGTGTCCACGGCTCCGATGTTGATCATTGATCGGAAGGGTTTCCGGGTCATGTCTATACTTCACCGAACCTATAGGGTCACACGCTTGTCATCTATCTGCTGAATACTAGATAGGGAGTCTGAGAGAAATTCACCGAAAAAGTTTCGGACAGCGGAAAAGTTTCGGAGAGAGAGGTCATCGGATGAGTTTCGGTGAAACCGAAAAGTTATTTCGGGATATACTATTAAGTCAAATTGGTTTCGGCGGATGCCTGATAATTATTGGAGGGTGCCAGAGTCGTTCTAGAAACTTTCTGGAATTTTCCGGGATAAAACCTAGAAATGCTCCGGAGCTGCCGAAACCACTTCAGATGCTTTTCGCAGTAGAAAATCACTAATCCGGAATTGTTTCAGAACGCATTGAAAATTATTTTAGTGGGTATTTGAAATGTTCTAAGCCCATATAAATATTTTCAGTTCGAACGGACGCTGAAAAATGTCGTCATGAATAGTGAAAGTGCTTTTTGGGATATTTATGGAAAGCCACCTTTCGGGGCTTTTCCCAAAAGGCTTCCAGAAGGACTTGGGCATCAAGGAACCCCCTTTGGGGGGCCCCATGAAGGTGGGATGTTGGAGGGTGCAGCTCCTCCATGGGGTCCACTTGTCATCCCTTTATGCCCTTTGGGGGGTCCCATGAAGGTGGGCATTTTGGGTTTTTCATGTGCCCCCTACCCCTTGGGTTTCCTATAAATAGAGGTGGATAGGTACTCTCCACACACACACTTTCCCACATACAAGTGACATTGCAATGTTCTGGCTTCTCTCTCCCTCCCCGCGAAATAGTTTCGCAGAGCCGAGAGGCTGTCTGGGTTCCGTTGGGAACTAGTTCTGGACGGTGAAGCCCTGCCGGATAGATGACACCGTATGTGTGCAACTCTGTAGAGAGATCGTAGTTTCGGTCCTAGTTCGAGAGTGCCTCCCGAAGGGCTGTCTGTGTGACTGTCCGAGTTTCAAAGGTCCTCCCAAAGGGTTGTCCGAGTGACCGTCCAAGTTTCGAAGGTCCTCCCGAAGGGCTGTCCGCGACATCATTCGGGCGACTTTCCGACCAACTCCTGGAGGGCTGTCCGAGGGGCAGATGAGGGTACACATCCTCGTGGTTGGGAGGCTACAAATCCTAGCTGCGGGGATCTGCACCGCCGATCGTCATCGAATCTACTTCTCGCTGCGCTACGAGTCGGTAACGAAAAAGATCAAACCTTGTATGCAGTCTCCATAGTGGTCCTGGGCTGGTGCGTAAGTCGGAAAATTTTGATTTTTTACCGTGTTACCCTATAGTGGCATCATGAGCCGTGCTATGCATAGATGCAGGTTGCGATCTAGAATACATAGAGATGTATGGGTGTTGCACAATATAATTTGTAGTAGATGAGTTCTATTACTGAAAATTATTTGTGCGGGTAGCAGATGAAATTTGTTACCCGATGTTCTTGTTGCTTCCCTGGAATTTCCATATTTCTGATCTTGATAACGGCATGGTGTATTTTCAATGTTTGGCAATCCGCGATCCTGATTGATCAACAAAGTGCTAACAGTTCGTTGAAATCCACCATAGTTAGAAAGAAAGATGAAATTTCGCAGACAAAAGGGCAATGCAGATATGATCTGCACGGGGGTCATGCGTATGAAGAAGTTTAGTATGGGGTTCGAGATTTTATTATCTCGTGCTTCATACAACCCGGAAATCTAATCTAGCGACATGAACTATCATACTTGATGATGGACGTTGGTAGCTTCGGTTTGTTTCGAAACCTTAGAAGCCACGGAAAACAAGTTTTTGCATGAACCGATTAGAGGCGTCTAACTTGGTTTTGGAGGAGGGTTTGCATGTGCATGTGATGTGGTATAGCAGTGCTCATAATAATTTGTTTATGTATGAAATGACTATATGATGTAAATTGATTAACATGACTTGCGTGTCATGATTCGGCATGATGGCTAGAGCCATATGATTGTCACTTTAATGACCTGCGTATCAACCTTAAGTAATGCACTTATTTTATTAGCTATAGAGATAGCAATATTATCTGGTGCATCGACAAGGTGGTGGCAATCTTCGCGAAGGTGAACACCGACGCAAATGTCGAAGACGAAGAAATGAAAGACTTCTCCATCAGAAAGGGCTATACCATATCATGCTATTATGAATTGCCTGAGGTATTTATCCCATATGATGCACCCTTCTTGATTGCATAGTAGTTGCTTTTTATTAGGGCGATCTCTCACTTAAAAATATCAAAGTAGTTAGTGTTCACCCAAGTGTAGCACCGTCTGAAATTCGTATCTTTTCGGGGTGCGCCATGTCCATATGGGCATGAACGAATCGAGAGGAATGAGCCGGGTGAGGTCAGACCTCGCAGCAAGATCACTTGGTTGTCTTTGACGTTCAGGCAGGAGAGTCCTGAGCTCGGAGCACGCCCATCAAAAGATGAACAAGAATCACATAGAGATGTGATCGGCAAGTTTGCCTACCGATTGAAATTCTCGTCATCAGTGATGTCCACATCAATGGCGTTGAATTAAAATATGGATTTTGAATCACTCCTAATGAATTTTGAGAGATGTTGGTTTAAGTGGGAGCTCACTGTAGAATTAACTTTTTTTAATTTTCGGTGCATTTCATTATGAATGTTGTCTAAGTGAAAATTGCATAATAGTTGTAGAATAATGGCTCGCATTTCCACCTTTCCTGTTAAAATTGAATAAGTTGTTAAATATCTGGTTAAAACTTTGTGGTTGGTAATGTAATGTGAGGATTGTCCTCAAGAGTGCCGAGAAGGACTTTGTCCTATCGCATGCTTTCGCTATCCTCCCGCAAATGCTATGGATGATGTGACTCTTGTCCTTCGATCCAAAAGCTAGAATTCCATTACGCTCAAGTGCAAAGTGTTTGCTTCCATGAGACCCGAACTTTGGAAGTTTGGGATAGTTACGTGACATTCATGGAACTGAAAATCATTTTCAGGTACAAACAAAGCAATGTTTGTTTGCAAAGAATTAGTAAAGTGTTTCTGGGTGTTAGACTGTTAGGAGAGGGATCCAGAAGAACGCGTGTCATGTGCCGATGGTGAATAAAACCACCACTTAAAGAGAAAGGGATTATCCAAAAGGGTGTCTGTGAGACTTTCACCCATAGGATGTCCAGGGCTAAAAGCCACTCTTAAGTTGGGTGCTTCTTTTGAGAGTACTATAAATACTAAAAGTTAAACTATTAGAACTACAAAGGCAGAAAGAAAGATGACTGGAATATCCAGCTCATGTATGAATATCATACAAGTTTTTGATGTATAGAAGGCTGGCCAAAGATATAGTTCTTGGGAATTATGGTTAAACATGTTAATCACTAATTCTTGGGTATTGTGAGTTAATCACAAAGATACCTTCTTGATTGCATTCTGTTGTGAATCAATGTAAGAGCTACTATGGCCTAAAAAGACTAGCCAGGAATGAGGTTTTAATACGTGTTGGGAACATAGTAAAAGTTACTATACCTTCCATCGGTGTATTACCTATGTATTTTCTTTCATAATTCATTTTAGAGTTTCTCACACTCTAGCCCTTTGCATAAGGTATCTTGCAAGAAGGTTGTTCATAAGAGAACTTTTGATGTTCAGTATTATGAATAAACATAAGGGCCATACTTTCATTATGAATGAGATGTATGTTATGAATAATGATATTAATATATTATCTCTGTGTTTACTTTCATAATTCATTTTAGAGTTTCTTACACTCTAGCCCATTGCACAATGTTTATTGCAAAAGGGTTGTTCATAAAAGAACAATTGTTGTTTAATATTATGAATAACATGAAGGGCCATGCTTCCATACAAAATGGGATGTATGTTATGAAGACTGATGGTAAAATGATACATCCATAACACTGATTCTAAATGTTGCAAGACTATGAGAATACCACACATGTGTGACACTGCATTTGTTCACATTGGAGAAACCCGCATGGAAAAATTCCATTATGATGGATTTTGAAGTCGTTTGATTTTGAATCATCTGACACTTCCAACTTTCCTCCGAAAAGTGAAGTGACTGAAATATCGTTCACATGCCACAAGGAACGAGCAACAAACTTATTAGTGATCATACATTTTGATGTGTGTAGTTCAATAAATGTTGGTGCAAGTAGTGGATTTATATATCTACAGAAATGACTCAAGTAGAGATATGGACATTTGGTTGATGGGAGGTAAGTCTAGATCTTCTGAAATCATTTGAAAGGTTTTCAAAAATGAAGTAGAAGTTATTGTAACAAGGAAATTATGGTTCTACAATTTGATTGCAGAAAGGAATATCTGAGTTACAAGTTTAGCGGATGTCTGATGAGTTGTGAAAAGAGTTTCATAACTTACACCTCCCGGAACACCACTATGAGTGGAATGTCTGTGAAGATGTAATTAAAACATTTATGACATGGTAAGATCAAAGATGACATAAATAAATTTTCCATTATCACTTTTAAAGAGTAATGCTTTAGAGACCGCGGCTTTTACACTGAAAATAGCTCCATCAGGTCTGTTGAAATGACGTCATGGTATGGTAAGCCCAACCATGTTATATCTTTTCTTAACATTTGGAATATGGGGCTTGTGTAAAAGGTTAAAAACTTATTCCAAATCAGACAGGTGCTACTTTGTAAGTTATTCCAAGTCATTGGGTATTCCCCCACCACTATACCGAGGCAAACGATTTTTGCCACAAAACGGTATGCTTTTAAAGAGAATAGTTCTTGCAAAAGGTTAAGTGGGAGGACAGTGCAACTCGACGATTCATCTGCATGCGAAAGGAACCTTCGAAGTGATTCCAACGTTTCCTACTGCGACTAATACGGAAGCCTCTACAGGAGATGTATGGACTTCGGTC
This sequence comes from Aegilops tauschii subsp. strangulata, assembly GCF_002575655.3. NCBI lineage: Eukaryota > Viridiplantae > Streptophyta > Magnoliopsida > Poales > Poaceae > Aegilops > Aegilops tauschii. The sequence goes on along the minus strand of NC_053035.3, from coordinate 22,095,622 downwards.
GAACTTGCAGCTGAACAACGTAGGCAAAGCTCGTGCAAACCTCTCAGGTGTGCAAACGAGATATTGTTGTTAGACAACAGTATACCTATGATACACAAGGAAGCGTTGATGGGCCCTGACTCCGGAATTGGCTAAATGCCAATATAATCCGAGATAGTTTCCATAAATGATTCAAGATTTAAATCTTGATAAACCCTCCGAAAGACTTGGAGTCTAACGTATTTTAATGGGACTATAAACTGATACGAATAAAAATGTTTTATCCATTAAGCTCGACTTGTTGCAATACCAAGTTCAAGGAGTTGACTACAATGAGATTGTCTCACTGTAGCAATGCTTAAAGTCGGTTCGGGTTAAATTAGCAATTAATACATATTTCAAAACGTGAGATATGAAACATGGATGACAAAAGAATTTCCATGTAATGGAAATACAACCTAGGACTTGTATGTGATACAATCCAAAGTATTTTGTCGGTCCAGAGGATGCTATGCTAGCTTCAGAGTTCCAGCAATGGACAGAAGAGAGCAAAATGGAGTTGGAATCTTCGTTTTTGATGGAATGGTAAAAGGGGTTTGACTTCATCAATGGGTAACGAAGATCCTTGTGGTTTCAAGAAAGTAAGTGGGAGCATAATAATATTTCTGAAAACCTTGTGTGCTTGACACATTGTTAATTGGATATAAATTTCTTGACACGAATTAGGACTTTATTTGAAAATAATTTTTCGATGATGTGCTTGGGCTAAATAGCCTTGATATTAGGCATAATGGTCTATCGAGATAGATTTACCTAATAGGGCCGAGAAAAATACATATTGACAAGATGCTAAAACCGTTTACCACTAAGAACGACAGGGAATGATTCTTGCCAAAGTCACATGGAAAGAGTTTTTGCAAGAATCGGTGTCCCAAAACGCTGATGAGCAAAATACATGATGGAGATTCCACACACTCCTGTGTTTGGATTAATCATGTATTCCATGGTATGTAAAACAACCAAACATGTCCAATACCCCCAAGCTGTTGCGAGTATAGATACGAAAGTGATCAAAAGTACTGATCATGGGACAACAGTGAAAAAGGATCATTGAGTACTAAAGTAGTACCGATGACATGTTTTCTCGCAAGTGGAGATCATGAAGAGTTCGCGGTAAAAGGTTGCATCGATACAATCTTCATCATTTCTCGATGCGATTTTCGATTTAAATTGAGGGTTTTGTGTAACACACAATATGATGGTTCTGTTAGTTGGAAATTATTCCAAACAAGTTACAGTGGCGAATTCTATAACAGAGGCGAAGTATGTTGCCGCTTTAGAAGCGACAAAGACAAAGATGTTTAATCATATAGTTCATTCATGAACTTAGTATGGTTCCAAGAAGGCTTTGGTCAATGGGACACTATTGCAGATAGTTGCTCCACAACTCAGTCCAAGGAATCAGGTTTCGACCAATGATTCACATATATACAAAGCCAAGTCCACACAAAATATGAATTTTGTGGAAGCATGAAAACGCGAAGATATGCAGAGATACACACAGAGATGAAGTTGTCAGATCCGATGGACATCAGGCTATACCACATGCGAAGCATTTTTTACACCGGTATGCCATAGGTGTGAAGTGCATTAGAATTAACTATATTATTGACTCTAGTGGAAGTGGGAGTGTGCAGGAGATATTCCCTAGAGGCAATAATAAATGATATTATTTATCTCCAGGTTCATAATTATGTTTATGTTCCATGCTATAACTGCAATGATTCTCGAGTCTGCAATATCCACGAGGCTCGGAGGGAAACTCATGTGCACGCGTGGTATACTAAACAGTAAAATGTATTCCTAGTCTTGCCTCTAAGACTGGCTCATGTATTGCATGCTGATCCTGCTTTCCTGATCAGGGGCATGTCTATGCTGGCAATTTTGAGGGCACGATGTTGGTAGAACACTTGTGTTGAATCGACCCAAATTGATGTTATGCTATGAGATTCTTTTCATCACAAGTTTATGGTTAATATCACAGATATCGTTAATGTTTGCACAATTACTTAGACCATGAGAGTATCGAGTTCCTTCGTGCTTGCTTCGTGAACTTTGGGGTTTGTTAAACGTCATTAGTAACTGGGTGGCTATTACGGCAGCTTACGGGTTCACGGATAATACTAAAAGGCAGAAAGAAAGATGACTGGAATATCCAGCTCATTGGTGAATGTCATACAAGTTTTTGATGTATAGAAGGCTGGTCAAAGATATACACTAGTGGAAAACAGGGCTTTGGTTGGCACCTGGTCAGCCCATTAGTCCCAGTTCTGTCACGAACCGGGACCCATGGGGGGCATACGTCCCGGTTCATGTGCCCAGGGGGCCTGCCGGGCCTCGGGAGGCATTTGTCCCGGTTCTTGTGGACCCATTTGTCCTGGTTCTATGCACGAACCGGGACCAATGGTCCTCGCTCCTGGCCCATAGCCATTGGTCACCGTTCATGCCTAGAACCGGGGCAGAAGGGTATCCTTTAGTCCCGGTTCTAGCCACGAACTGGGACCAATGAGGTGGCTATATATACCCCCTCGCCGGCGAGCAGAGCACTCCACACTGCTCTGTTTTTTCTGCCTGGTGAGGGGAGAGCTTTGTGGTGCTCTAGCTCACCTCGTATGCACATGAGGTGTTCGATGAAATGCGCGAGCGACACTAGATAAGCTTTCTCCTCTCAAAACTTGACCTCCGAGCTCTATTTTTCCCGAGATTTGTCTAGGTTTAGCGGTCCGTCACGTCCTGTCCCCGTCTTCACCGCCGTCGTTCTCCCTCGCCGATCTCGTCGCCGGCACCACCATGGTGAGCCTCTTGTTCTTATCTTCTTTCTGAAAGAAAAAATTCTTACTTCAGATTGATACTTGTCTAATTTTCTTACTTTTATTATTCCTTATTAGTGCGATGGTTTTGGTATCCGCCGCCATCGGCCCTCATCCTGTCTATGATTCGGATGTGGTATTTCTTATCTTTTTATAACTATTTGGTTCATTTATTATTGTTTATGACAATTATGCCGACCAACGTGACATAGATTTTATTTATCTAGGAGGTAGTTGAACCGGAATTCCAACCGACCCTATTATGGGGAGGTTAAATTTAGTTGAAGAAGAAAACAATTACTTGTAGGAAAAAATAAAAAAAATTGAGGAGGAGAAAATGATATTTGAGTTGCATGTTGCGGATGTCGTCGATGATCACAAGATCAAGATGGATGCAATGCGGTTGAAGATTAGAAAGATTAGAAAATATGCCATTCATACAGAGGCTTGGTATCATTATGCCGTTGGATCAATTGTTACCTTGGTTGCAATTATGATTGCATTTGTTTTCGCATTGAAATGTTTTACATAGTTTACATGTATGGTTTAATTAATTAGATGCTCTGGAGAGCTATATGTTGTTAGATGTGAACTATGTATGTACTTTGGTTTTATTGTGATGATGAACTTCTATTAATTTGGTCACTTAATTATCTATTCATGATGTTCTGTAATGGTTTTTGACACACTTCATTATATATAATGCACGCAGATGAACCGGCATTATGATCGCATTTGTTGTAGCATTGAAAGGTTTTACATAGTTTCAATGTATGGTATAACTAGATGCTCTGGAGAGTTATATGTTGATCAATTTGAACAATGTATGTACCTTGGTTTTAATGTGATGATGAACTTCTATTAATTGAGTCACTTATCTATACATGTGAATCTGTAATGGTTTTTGATACACATAATTATATATAATGCACGTAGATGAACCGGCAATGGATGTACGGTGACAGACACACCTCCGAGTACATTAAGGGCCTGCATAATTTTCTCGAAGTGGCTAAGGCAAACAAGCAGAATGGTTTTATGTGTTGTCCATGCCCTAACGTTGTTAACTTTTTAGCACAATCTATGTGGGTGAAATGATGATACCATGCCAACTTTCAACCTTTTCAGAGTTCATTTGAAATGCTTTTGAATTTCAGGGTCTTATAGCTCAAAAAAATCAGTAAATGCATGAAAAATAACAAATGAAGTCAGAAAGGGTTGAAAATTGATCATGTGGCTTTGAATGGTGCATTTTGAACACAGAAAAACTATGGAGTTCAAATAAGTTCAAAAAAATGAAATCCCTTTGTAACAGATGAGTTTCCGTATGAAACACTGATACTTCGAAAGAGAGATTGTCCGTTTTGTACACGAAGTTCATCCAGTTTTTGCCGTAAGCCTCTCTACTTTCTAGCACATTCTATGTGGGTGAAATGATGATACCATGCCAACTTTCAACCTTTTCAGAGTTCATTTGAAGGGCTTTTCAATTTTAGGGTCTTATAGCTGAAAAAAATCAGTAAATGTATGAAAAATAACAAATGAAGTCAGAAAGGGTTGAAAATTGATGATGTGGCTTTGAATGGTGCATTTTGAACACACAGAAAGTCTGGAGTTCAAATAAGTTCAAAAAATGAAATCCCTTTGTAACAGATGAGTTTCCGTATGAAACCTTGATACTTCGAAAGAGGTTGTCCGTTTTGTACACGAAGTGCATCTAGTTTTTGCCGTAACCCTCTCAACTTTTTAGCACATGCTATGTGGGTGAAATGATGATACCATGCCAACTTTCAACCTTTTCAGAGTTCATTTGAAATGCTTTTGAATTTCAGGGTCTTATAGCTCAAAAAATCAGTAAATGAATGAAAAATAACAAATGAAGTCAAAAAGGGTTGAAAATTGATGATGTGGCTTTGAATGGTGCATTTTGAACACACAGAAAGTCTGGAGTTCAAATAAGTTCAAAAAATGAAATCCCTTTGTAACAGGTGAGTTTCCGTATGAAACCCTGATACTTTGAAACAGATTTTCCATTTTGTACACGAAGTGCATCTAGTTTTTGCCGTAACCCTCTCAAATTTTTTGCACATGCTATGTTGGTGAAATAATGATACCATGCCAACTTCCTCAAGTCCTGAAGCTAAGCAACATGCAGGTGAGCATTGCGCCTCTCCTTCACATCGTCTCTGCACTCAGGGCTTATAAACCGCTGCGAGTGCCTCTCGCTTGGCGAGGTGGGACTAAAAAACAGCTGCAGAACCGGTACTAACGGTGCTCGTGGGGAGCCTCAGAACCGGTACTAAATGAAATGCCTTTGTAACAGCCTTAGAACTGGTAATAAAGGAATCAACTAAAAAGCTTTTATAAATCTCTAGTATTATTGAAACTAAAATTATATAAAATTTATGCAACTAAAATTATCAAAGTATATTCTGTTCAAAACATTAAAAGCAAAAAAGAATTTACATAAAATCAATAAAAAGCAAAAAATAAAATAAAATAAATAAGTAGAAACAAAATAAACTTTAATGAAACTCTAATAGAAGAAAGAATGAATTAGAAAACTTTAATGAAACTCTAATAGCAAAAGGAATCAACTAAAATTATCCTAGTATTTTCTGTTCAAAACATTATAACCAAAAAGAAAATAAAATAAATAAGTAGAAACAAAATAAAATAAATAAGTAGAAACAAAATAAAATAAATAAGTAGAAACAAATAAAATAAATAAGTAGAAACAAAATAAACTTTAATAAATAAGTAGAAAAAAAAATAAAATAGAATAGCAACAGTAAGTATTTTGTTGTAAGTAGAAACAAAAGAAAATAAATAAAGCAACAAGGAAAACAAAAATAGTGCCACCTACTGGGCCACCACGGCCTGAATACGACTAGAAACCCAATCATGGGCCAGGATTCAGGCCCGCAACAGGCCCAGTAGGCCCACATGCACACATTTTATGGTTAGGCCCGAAAGCCTGCAATTGAGAGGAGCTCGAGAGGGTGGGTGCAGCAGTGCTGACTAACCACTCTCGAGCTGTCTCAGCTAGCGAGGTGGGACTAAACTTTTGACGCGGGGCAGCACAAGGCCTTTAGTCCCGGTTGGTGCTATGAACCGGGACCAAAGGCCTCTGCTTCCCGCCCTTTGGTCCCGGTTGGTGCTATGAACCGGGACCAAAGGCCTCTGCTTTCCGCCCTTTGGGCTGCTGAAAAGAGACCTTTGGTCCTGGTTGGTGGCACAAACCGGGACTAAAGGTGGCATTGGTCCCAGTTGGTGCTATGAATCGGGACCAATGATCTGGGTATATAAGTAGGACTTGTGAAAATATTCACTTCTCATCTCACAGTTGCCGCCTCGATGACGCCAACGACGCCGCGTGCCCGCCCCAGCGCCGCCGCCCGCCCCGATGCCGACGACGAAGGCGTTGTTCACATATATATAGATTTTTTTCTTCATATTGTAGTAGTAGTAGATGATGATGATGATGTATGTATGTTCATATGAAAAAGTTAGGATTTTTTCAGTTCATAGATTTTTTTGGTGATATTATTGTAGAATATGCAAATGTTTGTATGTTCATATGCAAAGAATATGTCATTTTTTATAGAATTTTTATGATTTTTTTCGGTTGTAATTTTGGTCATAGAATTTTTATTGTTTTTTCTGTTGTAATTTTGTTCATAAAGTTTTAGGATGAAAAAAAGAAGAAGAAGAAAAAAAGGGAGGAGGAGAAGTTTCGTTTAGTTTTAGGATTATTTTAGTTTATGTTTAGGTTAGGAAGAAGGAAAAGAAAGAGGAGAAGAAGAGGAGAAATAAATAAGAAGAGGAAAAAAGGAAAAAAAGAGCGGAAGAAGAAAATAGAAAATATTCTATTTTTCTCCTTCTCCTCTATTCCTTTCTTCTTCTCCTCTTTTTTTTCTTCTTTTTTTCTTCTTCTTCTTCCTTTTCTTATTTTTTATCGGGTATGTCGTTATCGATATACCCCCTCCCCAATAACTTTGACATGAGGCGGGGGGGGGGGGAGGGGTCGCCGAGGGTTCGAGGGGCGAGGGTCGGGAAATAGCTAGGGTAGAGGGTCGAGGGTCACCGAGGGGTCGACGGTCGCCGAGGGTTTGAGGGTCGAGGGGTCTAGGGTCGAGGGTTTGAGGGTCGTCGAGGGACCGAGGGTTACTTCGTTGCCATGTTCGTACCATCATGCGCCTGTTACTTTCGCCTAATGATGAAGACATGGTTTTGTTGAATCCTTTGACATTAGACAAACGTGACATGAGGGGGTCGAGGGTCGGGAAATAGGGTAGAGGATCGTGGATGACCCGAGCGGTCGAGGGTCGAGGATCGTCGAGGGGTCGAGAGGTTGCCTAGCTAGTGTCAAAGTATTGAAGAAATCCATGGCTTTTGCATATGAACCCTTAAAGCGTTGCCGAGGCCACCCAAATTTACCAAGTTAAAAGAGCGCTGTCGTCGAGGCCACCCCGAACCCTTGAAGCGTTGCCGAGGCCACCCCAAACCCTAGAGAAGCGTCGAGGCCACTAATATGATTCCTTGTGGTGACTAGGTAGCTAGGCCTACGTTTTCCACTAATATATCCACCTGTTGTCATGTTTGTATAATAATTTCCATGTTGTAATATTTGCAGAAACAATGAAGCACGGACGAGACAAGGCAGCAGAAGAGGTGTTGGGGGACATAATCTTAGCCGGAGCTGATGTATTGTCGTATCTTAATGACAATGATGGTCTGGAAGGACAGGGTGAAGAAGCAGGCTACGGTGATAGAACAATGGAGGAGGAAAGAGATGATTATGATGGCTCCGGTGACCGAATGCCGGTGCAAGAAGGAGATCGTGATGACGGCTCCGGTGACAGAACAGAGTCCAGCCATGTATATATATTAATTAAGCCTGTGCTGACTAGCTAATTGATGCATTCATTGTTTTTGTATGTACACATATTAACTCTCGTCTTTCTTCTTTTTTCTAGCCCTCCGGATCAAGCACAATTTCAGTAAAGAAACGAGGCCCGAAGAAAAAGTTGCGCTCGGATGAAACGTTCACGATCACAGCAATCGCGCGCGATGGCCAACGGATTGAACCCATCCGGACCAAGGAAGCATTTTCTGCTCAGTGCGGGGTTCTTGTTGAGGACAAGATCGTGATCAGCATCCACCAATGGTTTAAGCCTAAGGAGGAAGACCCTGAGGTGTCTTATGTCAACGATATGCAGAAAGATGATCTTTGGACCGTGCTGTAGGCAAATTTCACCCTACCGCCAGAGGAGGATCCGGAGAAGCCAGTTAAAGAGCAATTGATCAAGTCTCATGCTCTTAAGAAGATGGCAGAACTATTCAGGAGGTGGAAGAATGAGCTGAAAACAACGTTTGTCGACAAAGTAAAGACACCAGAATTCACCGGCCGGTTTGAGAAGATCAGAGATCACTGGGACGCATTTGTGGCCCACAAGACATCGGACAAGAGTAACAAGATGTCAGCGACAAGCAAGATAAATGCTACGAAGAAGGAGCATCACCATCGCACGGGGTCAGATGGCTACCTCAAAGCCCGGTCGTTGTGGGCCAAGGCTGAGAATGACCTGCTTGATAAAGGGGTCGAACCAGAGACATTGAACTGGCCAGACCGTTGCCGGACTTGGTTATTAGGGTTGGCGGAACCTAGGACCCTGTGTCGGTGTCAAAACCGGTGGATCTCGGGTAGGGGGTCCCGAACTGTGCGTCTAGGATCCATGGTAACAGGAGATGGGGGACACAATGTTTACCGAGGTTCGGGCCCTCTCTATGGAGGTAATACCCTACTTCATGCTTGATTGATCTTGATGAATATGAGTGTTACAAGAGTTGATCTACCACGAGATCGTAATGGCTAAACCCTAGAAGTCTAGCCTATATGACTATGGTAATGTGTATATCTCTATCCGGACTACGCTCTCCGGTTTATATAGACATCAGAGAGATCTAGGTTTACATGGAGTCAGTTACATCAGAGGGAATCTACATAGTACGTTGCCAAGCTTGCCTAACACGCCAAGTAGAGTCCAATCCGGACACATGTAGAGTATTCGTTCTTCATGTCTTCACAACCCATCAGTCCGGCCCAAAGGATAACAGGCCGGACGCCCGAGGACCCCTTAGTCCAGGACTCCCTCAGTAGCCCCTGAACCTGGCTTCAATGACAAGGAGTCCAGCGCGCAGATTTGTCTTCGGCATTGCAAGGCGGGTTCCCTCCTTCTGAACTCCAGAATAGTCTTTGGATGTAGTAAGTATATCTGGACCCGTGCATATAATTGCAGAGAATACAATATTCCACGAGTCCAATTTGCTGATAACTGTTTATGACATCGTATCACGCCTGCCCGGTTACTATTTAACCGTTGGCTAGCACGTCGCCCCATGTCTCGGGGCACGGTTTTACTGGCATGTCTTGTCAAGGCAGAGATCGTGTCCCCTTTATTCACGGGATTTTCATTAATGCAGGCGTGGGTAGCCCAACCGTCCTCTGGGCAAAACTCTTTGGGGATAGGTAAGTTTCGAGACCTAGTTGGAGACGCTCAGTATTTGGGGTCTTTATATAGGGACCCAGTCTCGTATTTTTCTTTTGCGCTTGTTTCTTCCTCAACCCCTGCCACCCCGAGTTCTAACCCTCGGGTTCAAATCTCCACCAGCCCCAATCATGTCCGGATCCAGCCGTCCAGGCCGGTGGGTGGTTTCTTCTGCAACGAAGGAGGATATCGCAAAGCTCCGCACGGCGAGGTATCTGACCCCAGAAATCCTTCATCGGCTTCCTGCAAAGGGGCAGGTTATTCCTACCCCCAAATCCGGCGAGAGTGTAATATTTGTGCCCCACTTCCTCCATGGGTTAGGGTTCGCGCTTAACCCCTTCGTCCGGGGGCTCATGTTCTACTATGGGCTAGATTTTCACGATCTGGCCCCGGACTCTATTCTCCTCATCTCGACATTTATCGTCACGTGTGAGGCCTTCCTCCGGACACCTCCGCACTCCGGTTTGTGGCTCAAGACCTTTGACGTGAGGCCGCAGGTGACAGAGGAGGAGCAGGCAGAGTGTGGCAGCGTCATAATAGGCAGGCTTGCCATCGCGGTTTGGTTTGAAGGATCTTTCGCCAAGTCTTCCAACCTATGGCAGCAGGGGTGGTTTTACATCAACGAGCCGCGATTCTCCAAGTGGGCGGCTACGCCTGCGTTCCGACCCGGCCCTGCAATTCATCTTCCTTCATGGATCAATAAGGGATTGGACTGGGGATCCGTCAATGAAGTCCAGACTCTGCAAAGTCGCATCCAAAGCCTTACCGAGAAGGGCATCGATCTTGTCAACGTCGTTCAAGTATTGCTAGTCCGCCGGACCCTGCCATGTCAGCGGCGGCCTCTCCGTATGTGGGAGTTTAATCCAGAAGGGCGGCGGACTCTTCAGCACTTCTTCGGCACAACGCACGAAGGAATGTGGAAATTTTATTTCGGGGAAAGAGAGCAATGGCCGGACACCACCGAAGACGTTGGCCTTGACTGCAATCATCCGGACACTGCGGTAAGTATTCAATCTCCGAACACCTTCCATTCAAGCATCTCTTGACAAGATACTAAAAAATCCGTCCCTATACAGGACTGGATAAAGAGAGCGGTGTTACTCTGGTGTCCGGCGCCCCTTCCCGAAGACTCTGCGACCGCCCTGCTGACGAGAATGCTTGTTCCGACACCGTACCAGGTGTCCGCAGAGGGGGCGAGAGCAGGGAGCCCAGAGGTGATACCCGCCCTGAGGATGAATTAGACGCTGTGTTCGGGGAAACCGAAACCCCTTTGTCCAAGGGCAAAGGTGCATAGGAAACCCTCCATGGCAAAAAGAGGGCCGCTTCCGAAGATCAAGAGGGGAAGCCTTCCAAGAGAGGAAAAATGCCATCATCGGGGGGCTCGGGCCGGGCGAGCGATGCTGCCGTAGGGATTTATGACGAGGACGAACCTCTGGCCAAACCTAAGTGAAGCTGGGGCACTTTTAAACGTACCTCATTCTTTTCCTATTAGTGAAGTAATCATCCGACATATGTACATCGACGCAGGTTAACGCCTGGTGTTTCTCAATCGTCCTCCTCCTCAGGAGACCTTCTTCCGGAGATGATGGAGAGTGACGCGTCTTCTCCGGCCTCCTCGCCCAACAGGGGGGATGATACCAAGGTGTTGTCCCGAAGGGCTCCTCCCGATCATCAAGTAGTGCAGGAAACGAAGAAGGCGTTACCCGAAGGTGGTGCCTCTATCACTCAGGGTTCGGGAATCAAGAGTGACGACCCGAACCGTACGGTTTACAGTCGGAGACAATTCTGGAGGCGAGTACACGGAATCCTTCAGAGGATTGCCGTACTTCGGCGGCGGTCTCCGAAGACCCCGGAGCACCGGAAATGCTGACGGACATGCTGCGACAAGCGTCCATTTCAGAGGAGCACCGTGCCTTGATGGTTACGGTGGTCGAAAGGGTTCTATGAAGAGCAGATTGAACAAGGCCTTCTCGAGCCTTCTAAGAGGTTTTGTGGTTTGTGATGTAGTTTTGCCAATTGAATAATATTGACAGAATGCACCTGTTGTATATGCAGCAGCCCCTGAGACTCGGGTTGCCTTCCGAAGGAAGCGATCGGAGGATCAAAAAGATGTGCTCAGGTACTAACCTTGATTTAACTTGGAATACAGGCTGTCTCTTCTCCTGCGGCTACCCGAAATACGGAAGTGGCTGAACTGCAGTGAAAGCTGGACATTGCGGAAGATGACATTCCATTGATCAAGAGGCATCTTGACGACTCGCAAGGTATGTATTTTGAGCATTCCTTACACCAATGTGTTTGTTATTTAGGCCTGACGCCGAAAAGAGTTTTGTATGAAATGTGCATGAGTGCAGATGGTGCTGCCGCCATTGAAGCTCTTTGGGCGGAGCTAGCCCGGGCCAAGGAGCAGGCCCGGTGTAGTGATGCGGCTGCCGAGAAGGCATCGGCTGAGCTAAGAGCCGAACAAGCAGCTCAGTGCCAAAATGAGAAGAAAATATCCGCACTGGCGCTTGAATTAAAGAATACTGCCAGCCGCTGTGAATACCCTGAGAAGGAGAATAAAGCCAAAATGGCTAAACATGATAAGGCCATACGAGATGGAATGAAGCTCGGTCTGAATCTAGGGCAGCTCGTGAAGAGATTCGGCAGGCTAAGGATATAGCGGCCGGTAAGCCCTTTTTGCTTCAGACTAAGTTTGGCGATCCGGACTATGCTCAGCTGAACCAGGTCTGGAGTTCTCCGGCTGAATTTTTGGACTTGTGGAAGAGTTCTTTCGATGCGGCGCAATTTTACCAAGCACAAGAGGGGTATGCCACAGAGAAGCTTTTCTGGTCACAATTTTGCGCATCAAAGCGCCCTCTGCTGCTGAATGATCAAATGTCCCAAATGGGCCGAGCTTCATAGGATATCCGGCGACGCCATGAAGAACGTCATAATCCGGTTCTGGCCGAATGAGCCTGTTCCAAAGAGCTACTTTGGCCTAGTGCGGCGTCTTGTTGATGCGGTGCAGCGTATCGATGCTGCGAAGCGATTGGCGTGCATTGAAGGTGCACGGATGGCCTTTGCTCGAGTCAAGACGTTCTGGGGTAAGATGAAGGCCGTCGATGTTGCGGCGAAGAGTTCGCCCAAGGGCAAGGACCGTAGTGAGCCGGAGCATTATTTTTAAGACGTCCTGGAAGCCGCCCGCCTGATAGAGGGTCAATGCTCGAAGAACATAATGTTCGAGTGAGGTGTATTAGAATTGTAAAAGACAATTTTATAATTGATCTATTTTATACTTTTGCTCAAAAGCTTGAATTCCTCCTGTGCAGCCGTTTTAATATAAGCTGAAAGTTTTCCAGTCGTCGGCTTCAGCCCCCTCGTACGAAGTACGGGGGTGTTCGGAAAAGCATTTACTCACTCTTTATCCAATGTCTTGGTCCGCGAAGCAGGTGATAATGCAGCGAACCGGGCAATCGGACTATAAGGCGTTAACACTTTCACTTAGCCATAGGAGTTTTATGGTGGGACTACGACATAGCCCCTAGTATGTATGCGGCGTATAGTGCCTTACATATTTTGTTTGAAAAAGATCCCTCATGTGACACGGAGAATCGCTAAGGATTCCAAGAAGTTGTCAAGTGGTTGACCAGCTCTCGCCGCATCATGACAGTCAGTTTTCGGCTTTCGCTACTGAGGTGCTCATCCAGTTTAGACCAGGGCACAATCACAGTAGTTCTCCCTTTACTACCCTAGCCGATAGACCGGAACGTAGGGTAGCAAGCACATGAGCCGGGCAACCCAACTATTGACCAAAGACAATGATTCGGAGCTGATGCATATAAGGCCAAACATGCGATGCCGAAGTACGCTATTGAGCTGTTCGGACTTTTGCTGGCAACTCATTCGTTCCCATACCGAGCCCCTGGCAGGGTATGCCGAGGTGCATCTGTAAAGCAGCCGTTGAGGCCATACTCATTGTTGAAAGAGTATGAAAGATTAGTTCGGACGAGGTTTACTGGAAGCGCAGCAATATGCCAATGATAAATTTATGTATATATAAAAAGAAGAAACCACAAACCCGGCTATTTGACATGCTCGGGGTCGGGAACAGAGGAAAAAGGGCATAGTACAGGCTCGGAATAAAGAGTGCGGTCTACAAAAAGTTATTTTGGACCTCCTGTCGCACGTCTGCGTCACCCGTCCTCACGGAGGGGAATCCTTAATGGAAGTACCCCCTTAGGTGAGTGTACGGATCCAAACTCCAATAGAGTCCGTTGTAGATGCTGTCCTGTTGGTCACTTGTTCTTAAGAGATGATACAGAAAAATAAGAAAAATAGCTAAAAACGTTACGGGAATGCTTGCAGGGTTGTCCGTATTGTGCTTACGCCGATGCCCATGTTATCTAGAGTGTGTAGTGATGTAAGCGTGGTGTAAATCTTGCCAGTATGTTAGGTGGGTGGCGGAAACCGAACTGCTATTTCCTTTCCGGGAGTGATCGAACTTCCGAGGGCAACTCTTTCTAGCCCCTTGTGTTCAGCTGGCGAGCCGCTCCGTCGTCTTTATCGCCTGGTGGCCTCCTCCCCTTGTGATCAGCGTTAAGCTTGCCTGCCTGCTTGAGGACCCAACAGTTTCTGTTGCTATGATTAGCTGGCTTATCAGGGTGACCGTGAATCTGACAAGGTCGGTCCAATATCCTGTCGAGGGTGGATGGTCCATCCTGGTTTGCCATTAGTGGCTTCTTCCGTTGATCGGGTTTCGGATTGTGAAATCCGGCGTTGACCATTGTGTCGCGTAATCTTTCAGGATTATTGCGACTGTTGTGTTCAGTTCGTCGTGGCTTATCGTTGCCGTCTCGGATTTCGGAAGTGCCCGGGTCGCTGGCGTTGTTGCTTTTACGAGCGAGCCAGTTGTCTTCTCCCGCACAAAAGTGAGTCATTAGAGCGGTAAGGGCTGTCATGGATTTGAGTCCTTCCTGGCCGAGGTGACGCGCTAGCCATTCATCGGATGCTATGTTTGAAGGCCACGAGGGCTTCTGCGTTCGGACAGTCGACAATTTGGTTCTTTTGACTAAGAACCTAGTCCAGAGCTCCCTGGCTGGCTCTTTGGGCTCCTAGACAATATGACTTAAGTCATCGACATCTAGTGGCCGGACATATGTTCCTTGGAAGTTGTCTCGAAAGGCTTCTTCCAAATCTTCCCAGTTGCCAATAGAATTTTCTGGCAAACTGTTTAGCCAGTATCGAGCTGGCCTTTTAAGCTTGAGAGGTAGGTATTTAATGGCATGAAGGTCATGTTCGCGAGCCATGTGAATATGGAGGCGGTAATCCTCAATCCATACCGCGGGATCTATTGTTCCATCGTATGATTCGATGTTAATGGGTTTAAACCCGTCTAGAAATCCATGCTCCATTACCTCGTCAGTGAAGCAAAGAGGGTGTGCGGCTCCTCTATGTTGGGCCGCACTATGAAGCACCTCCGGCGGACTCCGTTTACGTTGTTCAGACCGGGCGTGGTCGGCTCTGTTGTGTCCGAATAGGTAACCCTCATCACTGGTCGGGGCATGTCCCCGCGATCTGTATACTGATTTTGTGTGTCTTGTTCTACCCTCCACGTCTTGTTGGATGTCGCGAGTATTCCCCCGAGCAGTTTTGTTCTTGTTTTGACGGCCGGATGGGTTGGTATGGTGCTCTGCTTGGGCTGCTGCTTTATCTGGACCGAACTGTGGTCGGCCTACCGTATTATTCGATGGTGGTGTGGGCTCCAACGCCCTACCATCGTATTGAGGGGGCCACCTACTCTTGGGGTGGCTTATGTTTGGGCTGCTAAGTCCGTATTCTTCGGTGGCCAGGACCTCAGTCCATCTATCATTGAGCAAATCTTGGCTCGCTTGAAGCTGCAGCTGCTTCTTCCTTAGGCTCCTTGCAGTAGCTATGAGCCAGCATTTAAAGCGCTCCTGTTCGAGAGGTTCCTTAGGCATGATAAAATCCTCGTTGCCGAGGGTCTCTTCTTCACCGGAGAGTGGGAGATAATTGTTATCCTCCGAGTCGCCATATGTGGCCTGTTCAGCAGGGCTGTCTTGCCCTCCTTCCTATTCCTCCTGTTCGGATCCTCCCTCGACAGGGTCTTCATTGTCCGGAGTGTTATCTTCTCCGGTGCTAGTATTCTTTTCTCTTGAGCGACGTGACTTAGAGCGGTGCCGGGCGCGCCGATGTTCGGACTGTGTACCAGGAGGTTTAACTTTGATTGGGTCCTCCTTGTCATCACCGAGAGCGTCGTTGGGTGTGTCTACCATACACACGTCGTACCATGAAGTGGCCATCCCGCGTCTAGCGGGTAGTGAGTTCTGGCCTTGCCCCTCATCTTCGTCCATACCGTCGATGTCTTCGGAGCCGGGGCCAAGTGTGTTGGTTGGGTCTTCGACAGTGGCTATGAAGTGGGTGGCGGGTGGGAAGCAAAATTCTCCATCATCCGCCGCAAGTTCGAACCGAACATAGTTCGGCCGCGAGTCGCCTGCCAGGGATAGGATTTTTTAGTGAATTTAGTACGTCGCCCATGGGCGAGTGTTGGAAGACGTTTGCGGCGCTGAACTTGAAGATCGATAACTGATTGAGTTCGGCATCCGCGGATTCGTAGGGTTCGGAACTTATAGCCGGAGACGAGTCCGGGGTTCCGTTGATGCAGATATCATATGAGGTAGAATCCGTGTGCGGCTCCAACGCCGCTGGATCAGCAGCCTCTGTGACGGGGTTGAGCTTCCCATCTTCGGATGACTCAATCTGATTCAGATCTAAGGCTGGGGTTGTTGCAGGAGCTATCTCCTGGATGGGCCCCGATGACAGGTTTAGGCCATGCTCATCAGGGCAAAGGGGCGCGGTGGCCGCGGTTTCGAATCCGTTGAAGATCAAGTCTCCACGGATGTCCGCGACGTAGTTCAAGTTCCCAAATCTGACCTGGCGGCTTGGGGCGTAGCTGTCGATCTGCTCCAGATGGCCAAGGGAGTTGGCCCGCAGTACGAAGCCTCCGAATACGAAGATCTGTCCGGGGAGGAAGGTTCCTCCTTGGACAGCGTCATTTCCGGCGATTGACGGGGCCATCAAACCTTTCGTCGACGGCACAGTGGAACTCTCAATGAAAGCACCAATGTCGGTGTCAAAACCGGCAGATCTCGGGTAGGGGGTCCCGAACTGTGCGTCTAGGATCGATGGTAACAGGAGACGGGGACACGATGTTTACCCAGGTTCGGGCCCTCTCTATGGAGGTAATACCCTACTTCCTGCTTGATTGATCTTGATGAATATGAGTGTTACAAGACTTGATCTACCACGAGATCGTAATGGCTAAACCCTAGAAGTCTAGCCTGTATGACTATGGTAATGTGTATATCTCTATCCGGACTATGCTCTCCGTTTTATATAGACTTCGGAGAAATCTAGGTTTACATGGAGTCGGTTGCCAAGCTTGCCTTCCACATAGTCAGTTGCCAAGCTTGCCTTCCACGCCAAGTAGAGTCCAATCTGGACACAGGTACATTCTTCAGTCATCATGTCTTCACAGCCCATCAGTCCAGCCCAAAGGATAACAGGTCGGACGCCCGAGGACCACTTAGTCCAGGACTCCCTCACCCTGTAACAGGGAAGTGCGTTTGGACGAATGACCAACTTGACATACCCCTCAAGAAGCTTCCGAAGTATATCGATGCAGCGCAACAAGGGACGTTCGTTCCAGACAGAGAGAACGACGAGCTCACATTGGCCCTCGGGAATCTTGAGCACCCTGGATGGACACGAGGCACGCCAGGCTCCGTTCCGTGGAAGACTGGGTTTCTGGACGCAGGCGGTTACAAATGCCAGGAGAGGAGGAAGAAAGTGGAGCAGATCCAACTGCAGGCGTTGCACGCAAGGGTACAAGGCCTAGAGGAACGAGAAGCAGTTCACAGCAAGCGACCTGCTGAAGCTACCCCGCCATCTCAGCGGAGAACCAGCGTGGCTTCCACCGAGCTGCTTCAGCAGGAGCCTGTCTTCACGGCTCCTGCTAGCTACCCCATGGATGCTATCACGGAGTCTCAACATTGCCACCTTATGTCGCAATGGCACAACTTCAAAGTCAAGGCAGCTGTCGGCTCTGTTCGACCTCCTAAACCCGACGCAACTTTTCACTACCGTCCAATTCTAGAAGGATATGCTAGGGTGACGGTGGACAAAATAACGGAGGGATTTGAGGACCTCGAGCTTGACCACCCTACCGGTGAAGGGGAGACTCGGCTGGGTTCTGCTCTGAAGACTCCATGCCTATGGCAGAAGGAGCTCATCAACCTTCCGAACTAGACGCCTCTGCCTCCTCTTCCTCCGGCGAGTCGGGGAACTCCGCCTCCTCCTCTGCCTCCTCCTCTGGCAAGTGATCAGGTCACTCAGCCTCCTTCTCCGGTGCGTGGCGGCACTCTGCCTCCTTCTTCGCCTTCGCCGTCGTGCCCGAGCAGCCGGCCTCCTCCTTCTCCGCCTCGTCAGCAAGGGCGAAAAAGACCCGCCGCTGTGCCGGCTGCTCTAGCGCGTTGTAGTCCTTCTCCTCCGCCTCGTAAGCAAGGAAAGAAGACAGCCGCAGCCGCTCCGTCTGCTCCGTCGTCTAGCAGTACAGCCAGAGGCGGGAGGCAATACAGATTCGGTCCATCTCTCAAGCCTCTAGAGAAGTTACCATATGAGAGGACCGTGGAGGAAAACAACAAGATCGTGGAAGCCGAAGTGAGGGACTTCTTTGGAGCGGTGAAACCAAAGAAACATCCACCTCCAGATTAGAAGATAGATCCGGTGAAAGCGAAGCGCACTATCGATGCCCTGAAGCGACCATCACCTTCTCCGTCGCAATCCAACTATGATCGCATTATTCAAAGGCCATATATCGTAGCGGACCGGTCGGGAAGTACTATCAGTGATCAAAGGTTAGCAGAACGACGAGCTGGGAAAAAATTGCCCAGCTCAGTGAATAAGCGAACCAATCATGCCCCCCGCTCAAGGTGTCTAGCGATATCGTCGCTAATCATCCCCAGATTTTGCACAATACCAATCTTGGAGATTACCTGCCTGACGATGTACATTATGATTTCTGGGAGGTGGATGAACACAAATACCATTACAGGAAGCCTCTCGTCAAAGATGAAAGATCTCTAACAATGATGATGCGAAGATTTCATGATTGGTACATGAAAACCTGCACTGAGTCTGGGGGGAAGAATACTTTGACGCTGAGAGTTAAAGAGGAGCATGACCTCGTTGGAATTGATCTGTTGTGTGTTCCATTTGAGGAGTTCTTCCAGTTTTTCAATCAAAAGGCCCTCGATAAATTAACGGTCACTTGCTACTGTCTGTAAGTACTACTTCTGTCATTAAGTCCCTATATATAGCTCACCTCTTTCATTGCATGTATATATAATTACCCTCACTATAATATGCAGATTGAAGATCGCCGAATTGAAGAAAAGACAAATCGGTAATATTGGGTTCATTAACAAAAATCTCGTTGATGAATTTATGGTTGAATTTCAAGCCAAAGATACCGAGGCCAACTTGCTACGATCGTTGGTAATAAATCAAAACAAAGATATAATACTCTTTCCTTACAACTTCAAGTGAGTGTTATTGTCTTGTGCATATTCGGTTTCCCTTATTAGTCGAGGTTATAGTAATGTAATTGATGAGTTATGCATGCGTGCGCAGGTTCCGCTATATTCTCCTAGAGATTAAGCTTGAGCAGGGACTAGTAACTGTCTTAGACTCGAGATGAAAAGATCCCCAGGAGTATGCGGATATGACTGAAATGCTCGAGAAGTACGTTAAATCGATCATTATCGCACCATATCGGCAACTTTGTTCACTTCTTGATATCAAGTAATTGTTTTCTTTGTGTGGCAGGGTTTGGAAAAAAATCATCGTAAAAGCTCCGGGACTACCGGGGAAGCAGCGATTTAGACACCCGAAAGTAAGTACTACTAGCTAGTTCCACGCATCTCCTAGTGATTCAAGCGCTAGTTTCATCAATACCATTTAGCATGCTTGCTTATAAGTTTGATTGACCTCTATTTCTTGTAAAGTGGTTGTGGCAGGAAGCCGAGAATAATTACTGCGGATACTACGTTTGCGCGTCCATCCGCCACACGACCTGTGAGCGGGGCTACTCTAAAAAACAATATGAAGTGCGTAAGCAATAACATTGACAATTTTATTTTATTACCATCATTTGTCTTGAGTTTCATTCATTCATATATATGTATTGACCACCTTCTGCAAATTAATAGATGTTTCAGATGTGGGATGAACTCCTAGCACCAGATCGCATTTGAGCAATTCAAGAGGAATTGGCGGCATTCTTTCTTGACCACGTGATCAATAAAGACGGAGAATACCATGTGGACCCTGAGTTCATATATAATTGGGGGATTATATTGTAAGAGATCTTATATTGTATATATGTAGCTAGTAGCGTCGGATAGATATACAAAAACTTGTTGTTTGACCAATATCTCAAAGAAGGAGAGGTCGATATCACATTTCTCTGTATGCATATGTTCATGACGATCTTCTGTACTTAATGGTTTCCTTCATTTGCTTACTAGCTAGCGTGCCGAGTCCTCTCTATATGTATAGTACGTAGCGTCGACCAAGCACGGAGATAAGAGAGGACACTTCTCTCTATTAATTAGCTAGCTAACACAATATATGAAACACCTAAATTAACCCCCAAAACCCCCTAATCCCACCCCCTTTAAAAAAACAAAAACCTCAGCTCCTGCCAGCTGCTGACGCGTGGATGCCTTTTGGTCCCGGTTGGTGCTACCAAACGAGACCAAAGGCCCTCCTGCCTAGGCTCGCCGCAGCGGCCACGTGGAGGCCCATCTGTCCCGGTTGGTGAAAGAACCGGGACTAAAGGTATAGTGCTTTAGTACCGACCCTTTAGTCCCGGTTCCCCAACTGAGACAAATGGGCCTTACGAACCGGGACAAGTGGCCCTTTTTCTACTAGTGATAGTTCTTGGGAATTATGGTTAAATATGTTAATCACCAATTCTTGGGTATTGTTAGTTAATCACAAAGATACCTGCTCGATTGCATTCTGTTGCGAATCAATGTAAGAGCTGCTATGGCCTAAAAAGACTAACTAGGAATGAGGTTTTAATACATGCTGGGAACATAGTAAAAGTTACTATACCTTCCATCGGTGTATTACCTATGTATTTTATTTCATAATTCATTTTAGAGTTTCTCACACTCTAGCCCTTTGCATAAGGTCTCTTGCAAGAAGGTTGTTCATAAAATAAATTTTGATGTTCAGTATTATGAATAAACATAAGGGCCATACTTTCATTATGAATGAGATGTATGTTATGAATAACGATATTAATATATTACCTCTGTGTTTACTTTCATAATTCATTTTAGAGTTTCTTACACTCTTTCCCATTGCAAAATGTTTATTGCAAAAGGGTTGTTCATAAAAGAACAATTGTTGTTCAATATTATGAATAAACTGAAGGGCCATGCTTCCATCCAAGATGGGATGTATGTTATGAATACTGATGGTAAAATGATACATCCGTAACACTGACGCTAAATGTCGCAAGACTATGAGAATACCACACATGTGTGGCACTGCATTTGGTCACATTGGAGAAACCCGCATGGAAAAATTCCATTATGATGGATTTTGAAGTCGTTTGATTTTGAATCATCTGACACTTGCAACTTTCCTCCGAAAAGTGAAGTGACTGAAATACCGTTCACAGGCCATAAGGAACGAGCAACAAACTTATTGGTGATCATACATTTTGATATGTGTAGTTCAATAAATGTTGTTGCAAGTAGTGGATTTATATATCTTCATAAATGACTCAAGTAGATATATGGATATTTGCTTGATGAGACGTAAGTCTGGATCTTTTGAAACCATTTGAAAGGTTTTCAAAAATGAAGTAGAAGTTATTGTAACAAGGAAATTATGGTTCTACAATTTGATTGCAGAAAGGAATATCTGAGTTAAAAGTTTAGCGAATGTCTGATGAGTTGTGAAAAGAGTTTCATAACTTACACCTCCCGAAACACCATTATGAGTGGAATGTCTGTGAAGATGTAATCAAACCATTCATGACATAGTAAGATCAAAGACGACATAAATAAATTTGCCATTATCACTTTTAAAGAGTAATGCTTTAGAGACTGCGGCTTTTACACTGAAAAGAGCTCCATCAGGTCTATTGAAATGAAGGCATGGTATGGTACGCCCAACCATGTTATATCTTTTCTTAACATTTGGAATATGGGGCTTGTGTAAAAGGTTACAAACCTATTCCAAATCTGACAAGTGCTACTTTGTAAGTTATTCCAAGTCATTGGGTATTCCCCCACCACTATACTGAGGCAAAGGATTTTTGCCACAAAATGGTATGCTTTTAAAGAGAATAGTTCTTGCAAAAGGTAAGTGGGAGGATAGTGCAACTCGACGAGATAACAAGTATCTTCGTCATCAGGTAAATGGACAGGAACCTTGGAAGTGATTCCAGCGTTTCCTATTGCGACTGATACGGAAGCCTCTACATGAGATGCGTGGACTTCGGTCGAACTTGCAACTGAACAACGTAGGCAAAGCTCGTGCAAACCTCTCAGGTGTGCAAACGAGATATTGTTGTTAGACAACAGTATACCTATGATACACAAGGAAGCGTTGATGGGACCTAACTCCGGAATTGGCTAAATGCCAATATAATCCGAGATAGTTTCCATAAATGATTCAAGATTTTAATCTTGATAAACCCTCCGAAAGACTTGGAGTGTAACGGATTTTAATGGGACTATAAACTGATACAGATAAAAATGTTTTATCCATTAATCTCGACTTGTTGCAATAACTAGTTCAAGGAGTTGACTACAATGAGATTGTCTCACCGTAGCAATGCTTAAAGTTGGTTCGGGTTAAACTAGCAATTAATACATATTTCAAAACGTGAGATATGAAACATGGATGACAAAAGAATTTCCATGAAATGGAAATACAACCTAGGACTTGTAGGTCATACAATCCAAAGTATGTTGTCGGTCCAGGGGATGCTAGTAAGTATGCTAGCTTAAGAGTTCCAGCAATGGACAGAAGAGAGCAAAATGGAGTTCGAATCTTCGTTTCTGATGGAATGGTCAAAGGGGTTTGACTTCATCAA
Source organism: Aegilops tauschii subsp. strangulata (assembly GCF_002575655.3). Classification (NCBI taxonomy): domain Eukaryota; kingdom Viridiplantae; phylum Streptophyta; class Magnoliopsida; order Poales; family Poaceae; genus Aegilops; species Aegilops tauschii. The sequence goes on along the minus strand of NC_053035.3, from coordinate 22,073,045 downwards.
TGGGTAACGAAGATGCTTGTGGTTTCAAGAAAGTAAGTGGGAGCATAATAAAATTTCTGAAAACCTTGTGTGCTTGACACATTGTTAATTGGAAATGAATTTCTTGACATGAATTAGGACTTCATTTGAAAATAGCTTTTCGATGAAGTGCTTGGGCTAAATAGCCTTGATATTAGGCATAATGATCTATGGAGATAGATTTACCTAATAGGGCCGAGAAAAAATACATATCGACAAGATGCTAAAACGGTTTAGCACTAAGAATGACAAGGAGTGATTCTTGCCGAAGTCACATGGAAAGTGTTTTTGCAAGAATCGGTGTCCCAAAACACTGATGAGCAAAATACATGACGGAGATTCCACACACTCCTGTGTTTGGATTAATCATGTATTCCATGGTATGTAAAACAACCAAATATGTCCAATACTCCCAAGCTATTGTGAGTATAGATACCAAAGTGATCAAAAGTGCTGATCATGGGACAACAGTGAAAAAGGATCATGGATTACTAAAGTAGCACTGATGACATGTTTTCTCGCAAGCGGAGATCATGAAGAGTTCGTTGTAAAAGGTTACATCGATACAATCTTCATCATTTATGCATGCGATTTTCGATTTAAATTGAGGGTTTTGTGTAACACACAATATGGTGGTGCAGTTAGTTGGAAATTGTTCCAAACAAGTTACAGTGGCGAATTCTATAAGAGAGGCGAAGTATGTTGCCGCTTTAGAAGCGACAAAGACAAAGATGTTGAATCATATAGTTCATTCATGAACTTAGTATGGTTCCAAGAAGGCTTTGGTCAATGGGACACTATTGCAGATAGTTGCTCCATAACTCAGTCCGAGGAATCAGGTTTCGACCAATGATTCACATATATACAAAGCCAAGTCCGCACAAAATATGAATTTTGTGAATGCGTGAAAACGCGAGGATATGCTGAGATACACACGGAGCTGAAGTTGTCAGATCTGATGGACATCAGGCTATACCACATGTGAAGCATTTTTTACACCGGTATGCCATAGGTGTAAAGTGCATTAGCATTAACAAGATTATTGACTCTAGTGCAAGTGGGAATCTGTAGGAGATATGCCCTAGAGGCAATAATAAATGATATTATTTATCTCCAAGTTCATAATTATCTTTATGTTCCATGCTATAACTGCAATGATTCTCGAGTCTGCAATATCCACGAGTGTCAGGGATATACCCCACGGTGTAACCCGGCTAGATGTGTGACCCGCCCGAAGCTTGGGACTCGCGGGTAACCCGCCCGATCTTGGCGAATCATTAGTAACCCTGCGGGCGGGACAGAGGGACGACAAAGCCCAAGGCCCAGTAGGCCGGCTCACGTTATGATGGGCCGGCTTAAGAGGAAAGGCATGAGGAATATTTCCTTTACGAGGAAATAAGACCCGGACTTGTATCCAACTTGTAGTAGAAGATAGACTAATCCTAATCCTAATAGGACTCCATATGTAAACCGCCCGTCCAACATATATAAGGAGGGGCAGGGCACCCCAAAGAGGGACAAGCAAGAAGAAAGAATCTCTAGTGCTAGACACAAAGAGCCGGCTTACCGGCGACTCCCTCATGATCATAATGAGACCTAGCCACAAACAACATGTAGGGTTATTATCGGATGAAGTTTCTCGGGGCCCGAAGCTGTCTAAAATGCTTGTCTTATGTTGCGTCTCTCGATTCCGTCCAACCCCTCTCAAGCTACTACAAAGATGCATTGGCCTCACGACTAAGTCCTCACACTAGGATATCTGTCGTGACAATTCCATGATAGTTGGCGCACACCGTAAAATGTATACTAAACGGTAAAATGTATTCAACGAGGCTCGGAGGGAAACTCATGTGCTCGTGTGGTATACTAAACGGTAAAATGTATTCCTAGTTTTGGCTCTAAGACTGGCTCATGTATTGCATGATGATCCTGTTTTCCTGATCATGGGCATGTCTATGCTGGCAATTTTGAGGGCACGATGTTGGTAGAACACTTGTGTTGAATCGACCCAAATTGATGTTATGCTATGAGATTCTTTTGATCACAAGTTTATGGTTAATATAACAGAGATAGTTAATGTTTGCACAATAACTTAGACCATGAGAGTATCGAGTTCCTTCATGCTTGCTTCGTGAACTTTGGGGTTTGTTAATCGTCATCCTTAATTGGGTGGCTATTACGGCAGCTTACGGGTTCACAGAAAAGTATGGCAAGTAACAAGATAGCTCAAGATTGGGATTTGCTCCTCCGACAATGGAGAGTCATTCTGGAAACTTTCTTGAATTTTCCCCGATAAAAGCTGGAAATGCTCCGGAGCTGCCGGAACCACTTCAGATGCTTTCGCAGATTAAAATCACTAATCCGGAATTGTTTTGGAATGCGTTGAAAATTATTTAAGTGGGTACTGGAAATGTTCTAAGCCCACATAAATATTTTCAGTTCGAACGGATGCTGAAAAATGTCGTCGTGAATAGTGAATGTGCTTTTTGGGATATTTATGGAAAGCCACCTTTTGGGGCTTTTCCCAAAAGGCTTCTAGAAGGACTTGGGGATCAAGGAGCCCCCTTGGGGGGGGGGGCATGAAGGTGGGACGTTGGAGGGTGCAGCTCCTCCATGGGGCTCCACTTGTCATCCCTTTATGCCCTTTATGCCCTTTATGTGTGACATAAAGTGTGGGCATTTTGGGCTTTTCATGTGCCCCCTACCCCTTGGTTTTTCCTATAAATAGAGGTGGAGAGGCACTCTCCACACACACTCTTTCTCACATACAAGTGCCATTTCAATAATTTGGCTTCACTCTCCCTCCCCGCGAAATAGTTTCGTAGAGCCGAAAGGTTGTCTGGGTTCCGATGGGAACTAGTTGTGGACGGCGAAGCCCTACCGGATAGATGACACCGTACGTGTGCAACTCTGTAGAGAGAACGTAGTTTCGGTCTTAGTTCGAGAGTGCCTCCCGAAGGGCTGTCCATGTGACCATCTGAGTTTCAAAGGTCCTCCCGAAGGGCTGTCCGAGTGACCGTCCGAGTTTCGTAGGTCCTACCGAAGGGCTTTCCGCGACACCGTCCGGGGGTCTGTCCGAGGGGCAGATGAGGGTATACATCCTCATTGTTGGGAGGTTGTAAATCCTAGCTGCGGGGATCTGCACCGCCGATCATCATCGACTCTACTTCCCGGTGCGCTACGAGTCAGTAACGAAAAAGATCAAACCTTGTATGTAGTCTCCATAGTGGTCCTGGGCTAGTGCGTCAGTTAGAAATTTTTTGTTTTTACTGCGTTACCCTACACGAGCATGGTTATACTTTTGCCTTAAAATTATACAATGCAAACACCTACTCCTATTTTGAATGCAAAAATTGGAGAGCACTATGCAAGACTTATGCATTTCAGCCTAATATGGTTATCACCTTTGATATTCGTCCGGAAGATGGAATTGAAGATAATATCGACATCTGGGTCGATGTGCAGACGCCTCCAGTTCTACCATTACGTGAGTTTCTCAACCATATTTATTAAGTAATTTATATTTTTTATTTAAAAATAGTTGACAACTAATTCCTATTGACAGCTTATTTCCATTCAAGCAAACATGTCTAGCGCTTGGTAGACAGGACCTACTACTGTCCCGGGGCTGACCTAACCTGCGAGGAGATAGGTCATTATGTTTCATGGCTTGAGGATCTTGATACTATCAAGATAGGTTATTTTCCTGGACTTCGAGATATTAGTACTCAAAATGTGCGACCACTAGTGTGCGTATTGAACTACGGTCACATCTATTTAGGAAAGATGGTATGATTTTGACTATTTGTCCTCATCAGTGCATCTTTTGCATACATTATTTTTTAAGCTAAACTTCATTGCTAAGTGCTACCTCTGGAGCACTGCGTTGGTTTTCCCTTCAAGAGGAAAGGGTGATGCAGTAAAGTAGCGTAAGTATTTCCCTCAGTTTTTGAGAACCAAGGTACCGATCCAGTAGGAGACCACGCGCGAGTCCCACGCACCTACACAAACAAACAAGAACCTCGCAACCAACGCAATAAAGGGGTTGTCAATCCCTTCACGGTCACTTATGAGAGTGAGATCTTATAGATATGATAGGATAATATTTTTGGTATTTTTCTGATAAAGAGTAAATAGAGATGCCAAGTAAAATAAACGGCAATAGAAATAACTAAGTTTTGGAAGATTAATATGATGGAAAATAGACCCGGGGGCCATAAGTTTCACTAGTGGCTTCTCTCAAGAGCATAAGTATTACGGTGGGTAAACAAATTACTGTCGAGCAATTGATAGAATTTAGCATAGCTATGAGAATATCTAGGTATGATCATGTATATAGGCATCACATCCGCGATAAGTAGACTGAAACGATTCTGCATCTACTACTATTACTCCACACATCGACCGCTATCCAGCATGCATCTAGATTATTAAGTTCATAAGAACAGAGTAATGCTTTAAGTAAGATGACATGTGTAGAGGGATAAACTCATGCAATATGATATAAACCCCATCTTTTTATCCTCGATGGCAACAATACAATACGTGCCTTGCTGCCCCTGCTGTCACTGGGAAAGGACACCGCAAGATTGAACCCAAAGCTAAGCACTTCTCCCATTGCAAGAAAGATCAATCTAGTAGGCCAAACCAAACTGATAATTCGAAGAGACTTGCAAAGATAACCAATCATACATAAAAAAATTCAGAGAAGATTCAAATATTGTTCATAGATAATCTTGATCATAAACCCAGAATTCATCGGTCTCGACAAACACACCGCAAAATAAGATTACATCGAATAGATCTCCACAAGAATCATGGAGAACTTTGTATTGAGATCCAAAAAGAGAGAAGAAGCCATCTAGCTAATAACTATGGACCCGAAGGTCTGAGGTAAACTACTCACACATCATCGGAGGGGCTATGGTGTTGATGTAGAAGCCCTCCGCGATCAATGCCCCCTCCGGCAGGACGCCGGAAAAGGCCCCAAAATGGGATCTCACGGGTATAGAAGGTTGCGGCGGTGGAATTAGGTTTTCGTGGATGCTTTTGTTGGTTTGGGGGTACATAGGTATATATTGGAGGAAGAAGTACGTCGGTGGAGCAACGTGGGCCCCATGAGGGTGGAGGGCGCGCCTGGGGGGGGGGGGGGTAGGCGCGCCCCTTGCCTCGTGCTCTCCTCGTTGCTTTCTTTACGTGGACTCCAAGCCCTGTGGATCACGTTTGTTCCGAAAATCACGTTCCCGAAGGTTTCATTCCGTTTGGACTTTGTTTGATATTCTTTTTCTGCGAAACTCTGAAATAGGCAAAAAGACAGCAATTTGGGCTGGGCCTCCGGTTAATAGGTTAGTCCCAAGAATAATATAAAAGTGTATAATAAAGCCCATTAAACATCCAAAACAAAATATAATATAGCATGGAACAATCAAAAATTATAGATACGTTGGAGACGTATCACTATGTATGTTACTACGATGTTCTTCCACAGCTACTCCCGATGAGTGTTGTGCCTCGTTGGATCGAGCCTAAAGGTCGCATGACAATGGTTAGCTTACGGCCAAGACATCCTACATTGCACATGAGTGCATTCAAGATTTCTCAAAGGGAGCAAGTTTTAATAGTCAAAGACTGGAGCAAAATTGTGAAGGATCGCAACAGAGAAGTACTAGGGGGCAGCAATCAGAAGCGCGGCCCACAATTAGGAGACAGGTTCATCTGCATTCTCCAATATGATGAAGAAGGAGTGCTACACATGCTCTATGCTATTTTACCTGAGAGAGAGCAGCAGGAGTGATTAGCTAGCTAGAATGAGTTTAAAGATGATGATGTGCTACACTATGACTATGATGATTAAATAGCTAGTGTTGGTGGTAATGACTATGATTACTATTAGCTAGTGTTGGTTGTGACTAGATAGCTACACTATGACTATAATGATAAATTAGTGTTGGTGGTAATGACTATGATGATTATTAGCTACTGTTGTTGGTGATGATATGATGCAAGAGTTTTTATTTTAATATGATGATGATGTTGATCATGATTATCATGATGATTTTTTATTATGAGCTTGATTAGTTATTATATCATAGGTGGAAGGAACGCGGATTAGATTCATGTGGATGGATCAAAAGTGACCAAAAGTTGAATTAGTAGGATCGTCATCATAATTCAACTTTTGATTCATCCAAATGAATCTAATCCATGTTTCTTCCTCACAATGATATATTAATTCATCATGGACATAATGATATAACAACCTCTTAATTGGTACTGTATCAAAATTTCTATAACGGTGTATAAATACACTAAAAATAAAAGAATAAAAACAAAATAGTTGTAGCGCGGGACACGAAAAACGCTGCTACTAGTTAGATCAGCAGTAGCGCTTGTATGGAAAGCGCTACTGGTGAGTAGCTATAACAGTAGTGCGGGTGGGAAAGCGCTACTGCTAAGTGTTAGCTGTAGCGCCTTCTCAATAGCGCGGTACTCTGCGCTACTGATAGCCCTCAGACCCGCGCTGCTGCTAGGCTTTCCCTTAGTAGTGCCCACCCATCCTCCCTAGTCGCTCCCACGAGCAACGGGAAACGAACTCTTGCGCCAGGCCCTCTTTCCGCTCCTTAACGGCTGCTGGCGCAGGACGGCGGCCTTGTGCGGCAAAGCTTTGTTGAGAAGTGGTGCTCCGGCGGGACTGTAGGGCAGCGGTGTGGTCATCCTCCGACGGTGCGCCGGCGACTTGTGGCCCATGCGGGGGTGTGGTGGCTGCGGAGTGCTCGAATCAGGCAGCGTGCGTGTTGGCTACTAACCAGGTCCAGTTGGCGCTGGCTGTAGCAGCCGATGCGTGGCTGTAGCAGCCGATGCGTGGCGCGGGGAGTGGTTGGCGACCCGTCTAGGCGTCTGTTGTGGTGTGGCTTGGGGTGTTGTGTGCGTGGTGGCTAGGGATGGCGTTTGTCTTCAAGGCCGTTGTTCTGTTTTGGGCAACATGCGGTGCGGGTCGCGAGTGATCTCGACTAGGCACCCGGATGAAAACTACATGTGACAAAACAACATAAAACTACCTTCCGCATGGCCGCAGCCCAGCCCCACCACTCGAGGCAGCGGTTTCGACACACCATGACGTAATAGCGCCCACACGCCCGACAAAGTAGCCTAGCCCCACCTCCATCATGTAGCTTCTCCACTTGTCCCGGCAACCGACCATGCACCGTTGGCCTTAAATAAAGGATGGCCGGCCGTAGTGGAATAAGGTTGCTTTTACCTCCGCACCGGTGATGCCTCCGCCGACCCCTTTGATGATGCTGCAAGGACTGGTACAAAGTAAGTGGGAACACTGTTGCGGTGCCCTCGCATTATTTCGATGAACATGAGGTGGCAACACTACAGGATAGTTGTGTGAAGGCGATGCAGGGGTTGCTGGGAGGGCACCACCAGCCGTGGTGTGCGAGCGCCACGTGGTGCTACGGGGGCCTCGATGGTGCTTAAGGGGGTGGTTACTGTTGTAACATTGTTGCAACTGCCATAGCTCGTCGAGGCTATAGCTGTGGCCGATGTGTGGCAATCTTGTCGGCATTCCGCTGTGAGCTGAACGCGCCATTGCAACCTAGGGGTAGGAGGTGTTTGCAATCACAAGCTAGTACTACAAGCCGATCCAATTGTTGTTCTCACACGATTTTGGGAGCAGGGATGGTGCATTGCAGCATACCTAATGACCGAAGCCGCTACGGGAAGACACGAACATGTTGGGGCTCGAAGCAAGGGTGTGATCAAAATCAAGCGGCCAAAATCAAATTGTGCTTGCATCAATCGACAGCTAGCCAGGCGGCTGATCTGTTTCGACTGGCAACTACTTGTTTCCCAATGTAATAGCACAAGCTCATAGGGGAAGCCGGCAACATGTGTCCGCCCCTGGATGTTTGATGTGCGGTATTGCAGTGGTATCAACTGGAAGGAGCACTTGTAACCATGCCCTCAGGATGTACCAACTTCGATGAAGCTCGTTATCTTAGCGTTGTGGCTGGTGTAATTGCTTGATTCTCGGATGGTCGATGCTGGTTAGAGATACTTACACAAATGTCAAGAAGAATTGCTTGAACAAAACATCAAAGCCATATCCCTTCATTACACTTTACTCTTGCATGTAAGATTTGTCTGAATGCAAACTTTGTAAAGTATGACCCACTTTAGAGGAAAAGAAATCAGCATTCACAATTTGAAATCAGTATTTTCCTTGACGGGAATATGAAATCTATATCATCATTAGATGGATCATGGAACTAAATTTCATATTGTATCTACCCTAATAACATTAAGCACCAAGTGATTTTGGTCGTCCGCCGTTGCACGTTTCCAGAAAAGCCCCTATGTTTCTGGGAAATCAACCCGCGGTCCCGATGTAAGTGGGAATAGAAAACGTTATGTTTTTGAAGAAAACCCCGTGCGGTTTTGGTTAATCAACCCGCGATCCTATTTCAAGTGAGAATTAAAAAAGTTCAGGTTTTTGCTAAAACCACCCTGTGATTTTGGTTACTTACTAACCCGCCGTTGGTCTAAAAAATGTTTTTAATAGAGTTTTTTCAAATATTGATATCTTTTAAAACAGTAACTTCAATTTTGACATGTTATATATGAATATTGATTAAAAAATGTAGAATCTGAATATGATGTTGTTTCACATGTTAATAATTTTTAAAATGTTATTTAGGATGCAACATTAATCAGTAGTGCATGATCTATCTTTCTTTTGCACCGGTGCCGATTCAAATTGAAAATAAACACTGTAACAAAAACAAATTGGAGATGAAAGAAACCATCTATAACCATGCATATCTGTCGGTGGGAGTGGGAAGAAGGATAAATGGCAAGGCTGATAAGATGCCATATTGAAATAAAAGACGTGGACATATTGAGGTCTTGAGTCCCGATTACATGTGGTATTTTTCCCCGTTGCAACGCACGGGCTCTTTTGCTAGTAACTTTGAATTATGAATGGTCATTTTTTCAAATAACAATTTTATAAAGTTTAACTTCAAACAAATACTCCATGAATTTATGTTCACCAATGTCAGTAAAATAACCACAGTATCACTACCATAATAAGCTACGTTGCCGATGGCCCGTCGGCATAGACCCAAAAACTGTCGGCATAGGCCTATGCTGACAGCCACCATCGGCATAGCCCTGTATGTAACTCGTACATCAGCATATCCCAGGGCGGCCTTCAGCATACAAAAACCATTGGCATAGGTAGCTAAGCCGACTGTGTCTGTACCACCATTGACAAAATTCACCACCTGACGGTCGTTGACGGTGCTGTCGTTAAAACTGTGCCAATCTTAAGCTGACACGTGGCAGTACCTGGGAAGCCATGGCATGGAGCTACGCTGACGGTTAGGCCGTCGGCATAGTGCCCGGCCATCGGTGTAGCTCCGTACCACGGTTGCCGAGGTGCTGCCACATGTCAGATATGCTGACGGTTAGGCATCGGCATAGTCCTATGCCGACGACCTAACTGTCGGTCTGTCTACGCGACAGGGCTTCCCAAGTGCCGCCACGTGTCAGCTGCTGGTATCATAGAGGCACTATGCCGACGGCCTAACCGTCGTCATAATTATGCACTATTTTAATTTTTCCTGTTTTGGTTGCATTTCAATTCAAATACACACACTAGTAGAAAAATGGGCTTTTGTCCCGGTTGGTAAGGCCCTTTAGTCCCGGTTTTTGAACTGGGACTAAAGGGTCGTTACTAATGCCTCTCCGCTTTAGTCCCGGTTCTTACAAGAACCGGGACTAAAGGCCGCGGCCACGTGGAGCTCCACCTTTAGTCCTGGTTGGTAACACTAACCGGGACTAAATGAAATTTTATGATTTTTTTTTTGAATTTTTTTTGAATTTTTTTTGAATTTCTTTTTTTTTATTTTCAAATTTCTGAATTTTTTTAACCTATAATCTCTAATCATCACCCCTCATCACTGCTCAATTTATCGTCTAATCTCTAATCACCCCTCATCATTCCAAATCATCTAACTTCCCGAACAGTCATCTATTCTCCCTCGTTTCCAAGTCTGCACTTGTTGTTTTCCTGACAATAGTAAGATGTCACTCCTATTAACCCTCAGGAATTTTGCTTGAGCATGAAGTGACACATTTCACTGTTTGAGTTTGAAATTATTGTTTTAAAAAACAATAATTATTTAGTAACACTAATATTTCTTGAATAATTAGTTTGACCACAGTTTGACCACAGTTTGACCAGATTTGACCAAAATTCAAAATAACTGAAATAATTATTTAGTAACACTAATATTCTAGAATAATTAGTTTGACCATTGTTTGACCACAGTTTGTCCACAGTTTGAATTTTTTTCGATTTTTTCCACTCTAGATCTTAAAAGCCCTGTAACTTTTTTCTGTTAGGTTTTTGAGGATTTTGAAAATGTTTAACGGGGTTCCCCCTAGTTAAATTCGGATGGAACTTTTCGAGTAGATGATTTTTCATATAAAAAACTTTTTCATCCGAGTTCGTATGCAAAAGTTATGCCCATTTTACAAATTCCAGAGAGATTTTGCAAATAAAGTCAAAATTCATATTTGTTAATTTTCCCAACAACTAGACCACATATCACATGGGAACCTTATTTTATTTTATTTTTTTGACATTTCCATCATTTTCTTTTGTTTTTTCTAAAACTGAAAAGGCGGTCCAGAAGGGGGGGTAGAGTTTGAAAATGGGACCTTTAGTACCGGTTCGTGCCATGAACCGGTACTAATGCCTCAAAGCCCATTAGTACCGGTTGGTGGCACCAACCGGGACTAAAGGTCTAACCTTTAGTCCCGGTTGGTGCCATCAGCCGGGACTAATGGGCATCGCCCCCTTTAGTCCCGGTTCGTGGCACCAACCGGGACTAAAGGGCCCAGGTGAACCGGGACTAATGCCTTAGCCGCACGAACTGGGACGAATGCTCACATTAGTACCGGTTCGTGACTGAACCGGGACTAATGTGAATACTGCCCTGTGACCAAAGCCCTGTTTTCGACTAGTGACAGCATACACACACACACACATAAACACTATTCTGATCACGGGATCAAAATATTATTCTGATCACAACCACCTGAACTTCCTGAGTGACACAACCTGAACTTCCCTCTGTAGGAACCCGATCTTCGGGCCATCTTCGCAACCGTGTCTCTCCAGGCGAATTATTCTGGTTAATCATGTTCAATCTGATGTAAGTGTAATTTGCAAACGGTATTTAGCAACTAAATTCCCGTTTTAAATAGGAATCTCGCTCATTGTCGGATTTTGCTCTCGCGTGGTGATGAACATGCTTCTGTTGCAATTTTACTGCCTCAGTTGTTCGACCTGAACTTCCCCCAGTGCTAGGTTAAACTTCCGCAAACCTTGCGCAAATGGAGCTTGCAATATAACGTCGGAAAACTATGGACACGAGTATCATGACCCAAGTTAAATTTTTGGCAAAATATAAGCGGTTTAAGAGCAGTTTTGAAAACCGTTTTTTCTTCATAGAAAAAACGTGAATCATATTTTCGATCGCATTTCTAAACCGTTCATCGGAATGAGGCAAATAATATGGTGTTCGAAAGCTGCTGTAAAACCGCTCCTTCCACATGTTGAAAGTTTTCTCTAATTCCCAATGGTTAAAGAGTAATTTGAAAAATCGTAAAATTTTGGAAACCGAACAGCCGAGTTCGTATTTTCGATGCCATTTCTAAACGGCTAATCCAATTGAGGCAAATGATAAGCCGTTGGAAAGCTTATGAAAATGCGCTAATTTTTCATGTTAAAACATTTATCTAATTTTGAACGGTTTAACAGGTAATTTAGAAAATGGTACAAGTTCTACCGAGTTCGTATTTTCGAATTAATTTTTTAATCGTACGTCTGAATGCAACAAATGATATGGCGTTCGAAAGCTTGAGAAAATGCGAAACTATTTGGAATATATATTGTTTCATCCAATTCCTTATGGTTTTAAGTAAATTATGAAAATGGCTAAAAACGTATTTTCACCGTAATTTCTACAAAATTTATTGAAATGGGGCAAATAATATACCAATGAAAAGCTACAGAAAATGCAAAACTTTTTCATGTTGTTGGTTTTCTCTGATTCCTAGTCGTTTTTAAGTAATTTCGATAACGACGAGATCATTCGTTCTGCCTTTATTGCGAAACAGATTCCTTGAAAATGCACCGCGTGGACAATTTGAACTTCTCGGTATGTCTACTTGAACTTCACTTTGTTTTTCACGTGCTTTTTTGGTTGTATCTCTCCATCCACTCACCGGAATTGAGCAAGTGATATACCGATGGAATGCTGCTATAGACACGCAACTTTTCCATGTTGATCATTTTTTCTTACTCGCGACGGTTTTAAAAGTTTTTCGTTTGAAATTCATTCGTTGTAGTAGTTGAACTTCCTGGTGTTTTCACGTTGAACTTCTGCGACGTATTTTCGTTTGCAGTTTTCTCACCCAGTCGTCAGTGTTACTCAAATGATATTCTATTTGTACAAACCTCTCTCACAATAATATTTTTAACTTTCTCCGATTGAGGACTTGAACTTATAACAAAAAAAATAGGACCTTGTCTTTTAATTCCGTTTTCTCATATTAAACACACACCATGTAGTACCTGAACTTTTTCCATTTTTATAATTCGAATTTTTTATTTTCTTTTTTGAAATCAAATTGCTCCCCAGTAATAACTGAACTTCTTTGTGCATTGAGAGAATTATTTTAAGACGCAAAAAACAATTTCTTTTTTGTGTTTTCGAACATAGAAATACAAGGTGGACCACTCTTGCGAGAATTTTCTAACTTCCCGGGACAAAGCACTTGAACTTCTTTCAACAAACCTTTTAAGCTTTTATTTTTCATTCTTTTTTGATACAAAATGCACACCGTGTAGTACGTGAACTTCTGGCAGTTATCAATCTGAACTTCTGAGATAATGCGTTCTGCCATCATCGTGAAAACAGAGTCTCCGAAAATGCACTGCGTGAAGAGGTTGAACTTCTGGGACATGTCTGTTTGAACTTCCCTCTATTTTTGACGTGTTGTTTTTTGCCCGTAACTGTCAGGCCACTCACCGTAATTGAGCAAATGATATACCAATGGAAAACTGTTGAAAACATGCAACTTCCCCGTGTAGATCAGATTTTCATGCTCGCGACAGTTCAAAAGATTTTTTTCAATACATAAAAACATGTTTAGTTGGTATACAGGAAACTTTTAAACTGTTCATCCGAATGTACCATATAATATACCGTTGGAAAGATTATGAATCAGAGCAACTTTTTCATGTAGACATTAGATTAAAATTCGTTGTCGTTTGAGACCAGTTTTAAAAATGGCAAAAACGACATCGTTTTGCCTTTTCAACATGTAATTGAAGGACGGACGTCTCGCATTAGAAATTTTGAACCATGCAGGGAGGAGCACATGAACTTCTTGCAACAACACTTTTATTCTTTTAGTTTTTTATTATTTTTTTCTCACCTAAATTGCATTCCGTGTAGTAGTTGAACTTTTCATAGTTATCATCTTGAACTTCGGTCGCGTATTTTTGTTCATAGCTCCTCACCCTGTTCGATGGAGTTGCACAAATGATCTATCTGTTAAAACTTGTTGAGAAGACTCAACTTTTTTGTAATACGGTTAAACTTTTGTTTGAACAACATACACCAATTTTTTTTGTGTTTTTTGAACATGAAACACATGCTAACCTCTCCCTCAAGAATTTTGAACTTCGGAGGGCAAAGCACACGAGCTTCTAGCAATGAAAAATTTAGACTTAGGTGTTTTGTTCTTTTTTTCCCGAATGAAACACACACCATGCAGTACGTGAACTTCTGTTGTTATCAATTTAAACTTCTCTCTGTTTCGCTTCGGTAACATAAAAAAATCTGAGTTTTTTATAGACATTGAATCGCTCTAACTTTTTTATTCTTATCTGAAATGCATTCTATGTAGTAGTTGAACTTCCCGCTGTTTTCACTTTGAATTCATGTCACATATTTTTGTTCGTAATTTCTCATCCATTCATTTGGAGTTACACAAATGATATACCTTTTCAGAAACCTGTTGAAAAGATGCAACTTTATCTTATACAGTTAAAATTTTGTTCTGAACAACTTACACGGATTTTTTAACCGTTTATTTTGAAATAGGGCATACGATATAACCCTGGAAAGTTATTGAATAGGAGAAACTTTTTTTCTTGTCATTTTGTTTCAAATTTGATATGTAATGAGAGAATTTTTTCATTATTTTAGTATGAACTTCTACTTTAGAAAAAAGGGAAATCTATTTAAACTTTTCTAGTTGTTGCTTTATTTTAATAAGAACTTCTTCGTTTTGTTCTTTAGTAACAAGAAAAATCTGAGTTTTTTTTATAAACTTCGACCTTCTCTGTTATTTTAATTTGAACTTCTTATCTTATTCATACAAAAATATGGTTTTTAAATAAGCATGAAACAATTTAAAAAAATTGGACTTCATACTTTTATTTTTCCTACAAATGAAAAGAAATTGAGTTTTCTGTATACATCGAACTACTCCGTTATTTTATTTCAAACTTCTCAATTTTATTTTTTATTAGCAAGGAAAATCTGAGTGTAAATTCAAACTTCCTGTTTTTTGTAATCTGAACTTCTCGGGTTTTTTTGAGATGGTGAAAATCAAATGCTACATTGCATATAGGTCTTTATTTGTTTTGAAAAGATAATTTCAATTTTTTTAACTTTGGACTATACCTTTATTTTCATTTAAACATATATGTTTTTTAGAAAAGAGAACAATTCTTGGTTTATTTTGTATGCGCGTATATATGAGCACTTGCGTTTGTACTGTGTTAAAAAAATTGAATTTTTTGTATTACAATATGTTCTATTACAATTAACTTACTTGACCTTCTCGAACATTACATTTTGACCATTGCACAAACAAATTTTATAAAGTGAAAATTTTGTAAATATGGTTTGTTAGAGTTAACATACTTGACGTTCTATTAATATTATCTTATAGGCATTAACACAAGCACCTTCGTGCGCTAGTAATGGCCACAACATAGAGCCCCTATAGGTTCGGTTCAGCTATATCAATGAGTGAAGAATGCAGAACAAAAATAAAAAATTTAGAAACTAGTAACGACCACAACATGGAGCCCCCTAAGGTTCAGTTCGTTTTTATCAACGAGGGAGGAATGCAGAACAAAAACTCATAATTTAGAAATAACAAGAGATGGGACTGCCAGACGTTGCTTTCTACTTTAGGAGATAAATACAAACATCTTCTAGCCAAACATACCACTTTTTTTTCAGCTACATGAGCTACACTAACTTTTCTTCACACATAGTACTATGGAGTTGGACGATGATTGGAGCAAAGGTGAATAGAAAAATGTAGGCTCACTCCTCACTCCCGTAGCACCTCTGTATGTCCCCTGCTAACTACAAGTCCGTGCACAATGAGGAGGAGCAGCGTCAGAGTTGCTTGGCTTCCACTCGGGAGGATGGAGTAGGAGGGAAGTTGGCTGGGTTGGGGCAGCATAGGAGTTCGCAAGCTGCTACATGGGGTTGGTCGAGCCTACGCTAAGTAAATTTCGAAAATGGCTAAAAACATATTTTCACTGCAATTTCTACAAACTTTATTGCAATGGGGCAAATAATATACCGTTGGAAAGCTACTGAAAATGCGAAACTTTTTCATGTTGTTGGTTTTCTCCGATTCCTAACCGTTTTCAAGTAATTTCGAAAACGGCGAGATCATTCGTTCTGCCTTTATCGCGAAACAGATTCCTCAAAAATGCACCACGTGAAGAACTTGAACTTCTCGGCATGTCTACTAGAACTTCACTCTATTTTTCACTCAATACCACTCACCGGAATTGAGCAAGTGATATACCGATGCAATGCTGCTGTAAACACACAAATTTTCCGTGTTGATCATTTTTTCATACTCGCAACATTTTTAAAAGTTTTTCATCTAAAATTCATTCAGTGTAGTAGTTGAACCTCCTGCTGTTTTCACATTGAACTTCTGTGACGTATTTTCATTTGCAATTTTCTCATCCTTTACTGAGGTATCTTGTTGTGGAAGACTGGGTATCTTGGACCAGAATCTGTCCATATATTATACTGTGTAAAATTGGTGAGCCTTGCAACATAAGCTTCTTTGATAGCGTGTGGAGGAAGACTAAGTTTCTTGTATCCAAGGCTTCATACTGTGATATGCAGACTGAAAACCATATACACACCCATACTATTTTGCGGCTAGTTACTTGCATGAGAAAAATTGTTTGACTGTCTTCCTTGATCATAGCACGTTCTGGCTTTCTTTCGGAGTATAACATATTTCAAGCATCATTCATGGCTGAGCCAAAACTTTTTATATGATCTATACCTTTGACTGAAAATATTCTGTTGATCTTGCACCTGACTTGCCTTCCTGCTGGCTTGACCATTACTGTATGAGGATTAAATACTGATGTAGACTTCATGTGTTCAGCTGAGCTTCTTCCAAATATTTGAACTCCTTATTGCTTCTTCGAGTCCGGTGTCGGTTGATGAGAAAATTCCATAAGGGGAAATAAGGTAACACCGAGGGCCCAAAAAGCAAGAAGCAAAAGAAAACTCAACTAAACAACAACACACAAAACAATCAATTCACACACAAACAAAGTCACAAAAACTAATATCCACACAATATGCACACCTACTTAAGCACACAAATCTCGCGGAATCTCCAATACTACGATCTAACATGTTGTGACGATGTGCATGAGGAGGAAATAATGTGCCGAAAAGTTGGTGTAAACTGCACTACACCAAGTGCTGGCTTAGCCAGGTAACAACCTTGACTAGCTCGGAGGCGAGGACGTACTTAGTAACCATGTAACAGGACATGAATGTCTTGACCACATTATTATCAAGCAGACGGAAGGGATCCGTACACATCCACGTAATAGGATAGCAAGGAAAACTGAGCTGGCAGACATTGCCCTTTCTTGATGATTAAGATCATTAAGGGTTGTCAACGCGACAAAAAGCATGACCCAGGGTAGCAACATGTCTACCACCGAAATAATAGGGATAGTTGGAAGGAAAAGTTCAGCGTGATACCTGAGTACCATTCCTGGAAACAGTGTCGGGATCACTTGGCATCACTTTGCTCGGGCAGAAATGACACCAAACACCAAAGAACAGGCAAGAAAAGAAAACTTGAGAAATGCAGGGGCTAAGCTGTAGTGGATATGAATCAATGCCAGCTACACTCACAAGATAAACCATTAGCAACAAATAATAAGACTATATGCATGCTATGCAACAAACAAATGCAGCAACCTATGCAACAAACAAGACATACTCTATACTACCGGTTTCTACCGCTCGCGCTGACTAGGGCGTCCTACAGCTAGACCTGCTCTGATACCAAGCCTTGTGGCACCACATCTTAGAGAGACCGGAATGCCCCATATATTCCAGCCCAAATATCTAGATGAAGTCTTCTGGAATACGACATTGCTTGACATAGAACAAATCATCTCTTATTACAAAGGAAAATGGTACATGGATCTGATGTTACAAAGGATCACGTCAGCATGGCGACACTACCCTACGATACTACACTTGCTCTATGCCAGCAGCGGAACAACTCATAGCAGCGGAATACTTCTAGCAGCGGAACAACGACGAAGGTGGTGAACTCCACTCCGCAGGGACTCTGGTTGGGACACGATCTAGCTCCCTCGAATGGAAACCTCAACAAACAATCAATCATGGCATCACCTGCAATCTGGCATGACACGCTAGGTCACTACGTTGAATGTACTTGCAATCTCACAACAACCAGAAGCATCAAGGCAAGACAACAACATAGCATTAAACAGGTTAATTAATTAACAACTACTATGATACGAAAGAAACTATTAAGCATGATATGAAACTACTACAATGCTGATAAACCAACATCTCAATCTTAATAACCATCTCACGCTTGGCTATCCGGCCAAGCAATATACCATCTCGATCACCTCATGATCCACCTGGTCACCTCATGATCAAAACATCCACTTGATCACCTCGTGATCAAAACATCCACATGATCACCCTATGACCACATCACAAATTGAATGATCCTCCTCGAGATCATCTCAACATCATCATCGGCATCCTGCCAAGCTGCTAGTGCTAACAATATCAACATATGAGTCACCTACAAGTCATTCCGTCATATGAGTGTTAACCGAATGGTGTGCCCTAGTACGAACTTGTGCCCATGATAGATTAGACTCACACTCTGCAGAGGTTAGTACATTGTACCCACATCACGGAACCCATGGCCTCATGCTCCCATTCGGGTGGACCAACGCTGTTCCGACAAAACCAAGTCATGATACTCTCCCGACCAATCCGACCAACACCTGATACGTCTCCAACGTATCTATAATTTTTGATTGTTCCATGCTGTTATATTATCAATCTTGGATGATTTATAATCATTTTATAGTCATTTTATTTCATTTTTTGGTACTAACCTATTGACATAGTGCCAACTGCCAGTTGCTGTTTTTTTCCATGTTTTTTACATCGCAAAAAATTAATATCAAACGGAGTCCAAATGCCATGAAACTTTACGGAGAATTTTTTCTTGGCGCTAGCATGAATAATAAACATTTATCATGACATAAGGAAATATAAATAACAACTTTATTATTGCCTCTAGGGCATATTTCCTTCATTTCTATGGCCCAAAAGGAACACAACGGGCCTTGGCTGCGCTAGGGAGGTGTCCCGAGGGAGGGACAACCCACCAGGGCGCGCCAGGAGGCCCAGGCGCACCCTGGTGGGTTGTGCCCACCTCGGGTGCCCCCCGGACTGCCTCTTTGCTCTATAAATACCTCAATATTCCCAAAACCTTAGGGGAGTCGATGAAATATTGATCCAGCCACTGCAGAGTCCGGAACCACCAGATCCAATCTAGACCCCATCTCGGATGGGGTTCACCACCTCCATTGGTGCCTCTCCGATGATGTGTGAGTAGTTCTTTGTAGACCTTCGGGTCCGTAGTTAGTAGCTTGATGGCTTCATCTCTCTCTCTTGATTCTCAATACAATGGTCTCTTGGAGATCCATATGATGTAACTCACTAGTGCAGAACAGGCCTTTATCACCGGTTCGTAAGGGCCTTTAGTGTCGGTTCTGCAACCGGCACTATGGAGTGGAGATTAAAGGCCCCCTATTTACTACCAGTTCGGCATGAACAGCGCTAAAGTGCCACCACGTGGCACGAGCCAGGCCCAGGTGCGGGTAGACCATTACTACCGGTTGGTAGCACCAACCGGTACTAAATGTTTGGGGGGGGTTTTGGTTTTAATTTTTATTTTTCCATTAATTTTGTGTTTTCCATTTAATTCTTTTTTGTTTGCTGGTATTTTACGATACTACATAATTTACACGTTATGCATATATATAAATAGATTTTCTCATAGAACCGATCATACATATATAATCGAATGTCTCACAACCACCATTAATTATTCACACATGCACATGTATATATATACAATTTCTCCTACATGTTGCCTTGGTGGCTTCGGAGCACGATGACAAGTGGTTCATGGGGGCGGTAGCGGGTAATAGTATTCTCCTTTGGGATCTATGACCTGGTCGAGCAAAAATCCCGCTATTTCCTCTTGAAGTGCTCGTATGCACTCCTCTGATAGGAGCTTGTCCCGCACCTCTTTGAACTGTTAAGAAGGAGATCAATATGTATGTGTATTAGTTGTGTGACTAGATATCGACAATCATGTAAGATTTGTGAATAGTGTTCTGGCAAACGTACCCAGTCCTGTCTATCAGATCTGCTCCTTTCGGACGCCATCTTGCGAATGTTCTCGTAAACGTAGTATGCACACACTTCAGTCCCCGACGCCTGCTTGAGGGCCTTTAGGACAATAAAATTTAATTAGATAATAATTAATCAAGCATGTTAATTAATTAATGGTATTGGAACAAGAATTAAAGAGATGGTAGCTAGCTAGCTAGTACTACTTAATTACATACGTTGGGTCGATACCAACATAGCTTTTGTCGCCATTTTCCTGGAGTCACCTTGATGTACTTTGCCCAAGCCCTACCCGCCGGCAAAGAAAATTAATAAAGGGGTTATTAAAAATAGTTCATATCAGGAAATGACGAACTAAATAGGCCGAGATATAGTTAATAATGATTGAAATAACCTATCGACTATCCCCTTCACGATGCTGTAGTCACTATTTTTTTAAGTAGAGAGTCCAGTACTTCAACTTTTCCTTGGTCAACTCTAATGTCTAACAAGATCCAGTGGAAGCTGCATGCGCATACGTTTGCATGTATAAATTAAGCGGGCATGTGCATAACACTAATCAACTATAACCTAAACCCTATACACTTATTAACATCTAGCTAGTAAGCAAAAACAGAATTTGTAGTACAAGACAGTGTGACTCACTCGAAGTTGTAAGGAAGTCGTATATCTTCATTGCTATTGAGGCGCTTCAAGAACTCTAGCATGCATTTCTCTACATCTTGTCTACACCATTCCAATTTCCATGTGTATTCATTAACGGTATTTGGGTCAATGAACCCAATGCCATAGCGTCCAGCTTTTTTCATTTCATACATCTTCACCCTGCATAATACCACAGAAAAGAAGTGAGGATATATAATTACAGGTAATTAATGATCAATCAATGAGCACTAGAGCTAGCTTCAGACATAAATTCCAGAAAGAAATCACTTACAGACAATAGCAACTGACGATAGATTTGTCGAGTGCATCTTGATTGAATAACTGAAATAGTTCAGAATACTCAATGGCTAGAGCTTTCTTATGGAAGTAATGATCTTCCTCGACTTGCACCATGAGGGACTCTCGATTGGAAATCTTGGTAATTTTCATGTACCAATCATGCAATTCATACATCCTCGTTGGGAGGTTCTTGACCTCCTCAGGCTCGACCAAAGGTTGGCCCCGGACATATTTCCGTTTTATTTCCTCCTCTCTAAGCGGAGGCATGGGCTCGATCTCGAGGAGTTGTCCAACAGTGATCTTGAGCATTTCAGCCTACATTATATGCTCCACGGTTATTACCACATCGCCCAGCTCGGGAACGTAAACGGTTTGCCCACAATAATATTGGGCGCGCGTACTCTCATGTGTTGTTGGCACAACAAGCGGGGGGGGGGGGGGGTCGATTGCGCCGCATGTTCTCCCAGCTGGGGAACGGTTTTCCCGCATTTTTTGACAGCTGCTTGTTGGCTCGAGCTCAAGCTCGCTTCTTTCTGTAGTCGTGCTCGATGTGCCTTCTTGATTTGGCGCTCATAGTCTGAGTCAACAGGCTTGGGAGCTGGTGGTCTAGCCATACGAATGAAGTGGTCAATCTTTTCCTCAGGCACTTTCTCCCTCGGCGGCGTTGCCGGTTTTGGTCGAAAATGAGCGTCCACTTCGGCCCGCACTATTGCATCGTTTTGCTCCTCGGTCATGTCGTAAGGCCTCTGAGGAACAGGAGCAAGGCTGCTTGGACCATATTTATATCGCTTGTCTCCGCCTGTACTTTCTGTACTACATCGACTCGTACCGCTATGCACCATATGTGCGGCATGTCTCTTCTGCGATTGCTTAGGCGGCGGAGATGGCTGACGTGGCTTAGTTGGAGCAGGAGGAGTGGCCTGACGCTGTGCCGGACTTGAAGCAGGAGGTGTGGCCTGACACGGTGTCGGACTTGAAGCAGGAGGTGTGGCCTGACGCTATGCCGGACTTGAAGCAGGAGGTGTGGCTTGACACGGTGGTGGACTTGGAGGAGCGGGAGTCAGCTGACACGGTGGCGAAGTTCGAGGAGGAGTCGGCAGACGCGGTGTCGGTGGACTTCGAAAGATGATGCAATCCTTTTTCCATAGGATGAAACGATGTATGGCCTCTCCCAGTGTTTGCTCGTCGTCACCTCCAGGAATGTCAAGCTCTAGCCCCGAATATGGGCCCACCACCTCATCAACCAAGACACGAGCATAGCCCTCTGGAATCGGGGCGCAATGGAAGGTTGCTTCGGGGTAATTGTAAAAGCAACGGCGTTCGCCACTTTCATGGATATGTTCTTCATTTTGTAGTGTAGCTCACAGTTAGTGTTCTCTATGATGTCATCCACAGGGTATGTATCCAGTAGTGCGTCGCCCGGGGCGGAACCAACGCTGCTTCTCGGCATGGATGGGACGGTGCTATCCAATGCTGGATGATTATCTACTTGTTGTTGCCGCTGCTGAGACCCCCTTTCCTGGCTAAGTGAGTCGATCTGCTGCTGCTGCTGCTGGAATTTTAGTGCCAAGTCCGCGTGCCTTGCTTCTAGGCCTTGAAGGCGTTCCGCGCCCTGCTTCCTCTGCTCCTCCTCCAGCTTCCTCTTCTTCTCCTCCTCCATCTTCTTTCTTGCACGGGTCCTGTAGTCATCGTTCCATTCCGAAAAGCCCTCATACCAGGGAATAACGCCATTGCCTCATGTTCTTCCCGGGTGTTCAGGATTTCCCAGGGCGCGCGTAAGCTCGTCGTTTTCTCTGTTGGGCGTGAACACCCCCTTTCGAGCATCTTCTATTGTGTCAAGTAACTTTTGTTCTGCTCCGTTTAGACTCGCCTTCTTCGAAACCAGGCCTGCCTTCGGGTCCAACGCCCCCCATGCGCATAGAACCAAGTTCTGCACCTGGGGGGCCAGCTCCTAGTAACCGGAGTGACCCGTGCATCCTCCATCTCTTGCTCAGACTTATCCCACTTAGGCATTGCCACCGCGTAGCCACCTGGACCCAGCCTATGGAACAGCGTCTTTTTTGCGGCATTGGCCATGTTTTTTCTCAACCGTTCCTTAGATAATTCTGATTCCTTGAATTTCACAAAAGCGGGCCAGTGTTCTCTTTGCTTCTCAAGTGTTCCCTTGAATTCTGGAGTCTTCCTTTCTGCAGCGAGGTAGTTGGCCCATACAGTTTTCTTGTGGGTGTTGAATACAATTGCCATCTTCTTAAGAGCAGCGTCCTTGACTTTCTGCACATCTGCATCAGTGAAATAATCTGGTAGGGTGATATGTTCCATCAGAGATTCCCAAAGATTTTGTTTTGCTCTGTCGTCGACCCAAGTAACATCTGGGCGTTTAGTTTTTGGCTCTTTCCATTCTTGAATGGAGATCGGGAGTTGGTCCTTCACAAGAACTTCGCACTGACGAACGAACTTGCTCGCAATGTTCCTAGGCGTGAGGGGTTCGCCACAAGCTTTGATGGAATCGATGTTGTACTTTACACCCTCCTTCAACTTTTTGCTCGGGCCACGCTTTGTCCCACTGCCTGTAGAAGAAGATTTGCTTGATCCGGAGGGCTGAAAGAAGAAAGATCGATTCGTTAATATATCTTCAAATAAAAAAACATGTGATGATCACTAGATGCCTGCTTATATAAATATACCTCGCCGGTAGTCTTTGTTATTTCAAGAACAACATTGTATTCGTCATCATAATCATTGTCTGCGTCATCATAATCATAATCATAGTTCATGACTTCATCAGCTCGGTCGTCGAGATCGAATATCTTATCATCACCCTGCCCGATATTGTTCAGATATTGGGAGCCGACATTTGCTTCATTCAGATCATCTGGACTGCTAGGGCTGCGTATGATCTCGAACAGGGCCTCTTCTCCCTCTCTGCAGGTATTGTCCGCCATAGCTTTTATTTAACTAATACAGAAGAAATATAAAACAATTAAGTATTCAAATTACAATGCATGGATGCAATCAATAAGGAAAAACTGAATCATATAGTACATAATATGCATCGTCTCGAATAAAATATAATATTGAATACATCGTCTCGAATAATATATAATCTCGAATACATCGTCTCGAATAATATATAATCTCGAATACATCACTGGCTAGGTAGCTAATAAAGATTGAATACTATAGAAGAATCTAGGCCACTCGCGGTTCCTAGGGCGCGGGCGGTGGACACCCAAATACAAGGAACCATCACAGGATCATATCTCCGGTCATCTGCCCAAAGAACCTGCCAGGTATTGGAGAACCTGACGTCCATAGCAGCCATGTAGCGATGGACGTGCTCGTCCTCCTCCCTGACACGACGATGCACCACCTCCGGCGGGGCTGGCTCCCTCTGCACCGAATGTGGCCCACGCGAACGCCACCAAAGGAGATCAGGATCGACGACGGGACCCGAGGCCGGGTTCCTCACCAAGCGGCGCACCCCTCCAGGTAGCACCTCCCAGTGCCAGCCCGGCGGAGCCCAATCCCGGACATGGGTCAGCCAGACGTCGTCGCGAACGGGTCGACGGCGAGGATGCGGGCCGGGCATCGTCGAGAACAAATACTATATGCCCGCAAAAAGTAACATTTTTTAAATGATTGGATTGTGATAACTAAAATTCTATATGCAAATTCTAACAATTTGACATTAATCTAATTCATCTAACTAAAACTAATTCTAAAATTTCTAACATTTCTATATATATAACTAATATTTCTATAACAATTCTAATATTTCAATAACTAAAAAACAGAAAAATTGCTAACATTTCTATAACTTAAAAACAGAAAAATTTATAACATTTCCATATAACTAACATTTCTATAACATTTCTAATATTTCTATAACTAAAAAACAGAAAAATTTGTAACAATTCTAATAATATTTCTATAACTAAAAAACAAAAAAAATTCTAATATTTCTATAACTGAAAACATAAAAATTACTAACAATTTTACAACTAATTAACAATGTGTGTGTGTGTGTGGACATGGCGGCCGGGGCAGGCGCTCACCGGCGAGGCGAGGCGACGGGGGGCGGCGACGGGGACGGTGACGGGCGGCGATGACGCGGATGGTGACGATGGGGACGGGGACGGGGCGGCGACGACGGGGACGGGGACGGCCGGGGCGGCGACGACGGGGACGAGGCGGCGACGACGGGGACGGGGCGGCGATGGGGGCGTCGACGAGGGGTGGCGACAGGGGCATTGTCGGGGGCAGCGACGACGGGGGGCGGCGGGCGACGGGGCAGAGGAGAAGAAGCAGATGAAAACTGATGAAATTTCTAAGTGCTGCTTATATAGGATGGGCCCTTAGTACCGGTTGGAGCCACCAACCGGTACTAAAGGTCAAATTTGGCCAGCCCAAGCGGCGGGAAGCGCACCCCTTTAGTACCGGGTGGTGGCACCAACTGGTACTAAAGACCCCCTTTAGTACCGGTTGGAGCCACCACCCGGTACTAAAGGGTGTGCGCTGCCAGGCGAGGGGCGCAAAAGTTTAGTCCCACCTCGCTAGTTGAGGAGCGCCAGGACCAGTATATAAGCCCCGACGCGGGCACTGCATTGAGCTCCTCTCAATAGCAGGCCTTCTGGGCCTACCTCTCCTACTCTACCTGTGGGCCTACTGGGCTTGCGGGCCTGCATCCTGGCCCAACTACAGGTTGGGTTTCTAGTCGTATGAAGGCTGCTCTGGCCCAGTAGGTCGGCTTTTTTATTTTCTTATTTTGTTTGCTTTATTTATTTTTGGTTTATTTATTTTTGAGTTGTTTTTTGCTGTATTTAGAGTTTCTTTGGGATTATTTTTGCTTTAGGTACAAAAAATTACAAACTTTCTGTTAGTGCCAGTAGTTTACAAATTTGAATAGTTTACATTTTGAATTATTTGAAATTTGTGTGAATCACTAGTTTGTGAATAACTTAACTTTGAAAATAGATTTTCAGTGATTCTTTTTTCTTATGTGTAATAATAGTGTGTTTTATCATTATATTCAATTTGGTAATGCTTAGGTTATTTAAAAAATGAAATCCCTTTGTAACGGATGAGTTTTCGTCCGAAACCCTGATACTTCGAAAGAGATTGTCCATTTTATACACGAAGTGCATCCATTTTTTGCGGTAACCCTCTCTACTTGTTTGCACATGCTATGTGGGTGAAATTACGATACCATGCCAACTTTCAACCTTTTCTGAGTTCATTTGAAATGCTTTTCAATTTCAAGGTCATTTAGCTGAAAAAATCAGTAAATGCATGAAAGAATTTGTTTGCACATAAAATTTCTTCGCGTTTCAAATGCCAAAACACATAACTACCCTAACTATTAAAGAGATTCCCTCCTGGGTGTGAAACACAGAAGAAATTGATGATAGTGAAGCCGATCACATCCCAGATCTTTGGGTGTGAAACTTTTTCTTCGCGTATGTCCCTTTGCGCCGTAGCCATGGAAAATCTTAATCATTTAACTGGATGCTCGGGTCAATATTCACTGTGAATGGAGCAATTTCATCAAACTTTTCATAATCTTCTGACATGTCTGTCTTGTCATCCACTCCCACGATGTTTCTCTTCCCAGAATGAACTATGTGGCGCTTTGGCTCATCATATGATGCATTCGCTTCCTTATCTTTTCTTTTTCTCGGATTGGTAGACATATCCTTCACATAGAAAACCTGTGCCACATCATTAGCTAGGACGAATGGTTCGTCTGCATACGCAAGATTGTTGAGATCCACTGTTGTCATTCCATACTGCGGGTCTTCCGTTACCCCATATCGTGTCATATTGACCCATTTGCCCCGAAACAAAGGGACCTTCAAATCACGTCCATAGTCAAGTTCCCATATCTCCTCTATGTAACCATAATATGTTTCCTTTCCCGTCTTGGTTGTTGCATCAAAGCGGACACCACTGTTTTGGTTGGTGCTCTTCTTATCTTGGGCGGTCGTGTAAAATGTATTACCATTTATCTCGTACGTACCCTTTGAAAGTCATTATATTCGAAGATGGTAACTGGGACAGCGAGTATAGGTCATCTTCAATAGAGGCGTCATGCATGGTACGTGTCTGCAACCAGCCGGCGAAACTCCTGGTTTGTTCACGTGTAATCCAGTCATCACACCGCTCCGGGTGTTTGGAGCATAGAAAATTCTTGTGTTCGTCCATATACGGAGCCACCAAGGTGGAATTCTGTATAACTGTGTAGTGTGCTTCAGTGAGAGAATGTCCGCCCATTCATATTTTTTGATTCCCTCCTAGCGTGCCTTTTCCATCCAGTCTGCCATTATGCCGCGATTCAGGAACACCAATCGGCTTAAGGTCAGGAATAAAGTCAATACAAAACTCAATGATCTCCTCATTTTCATGGCCCTTGGAGATGCTTCCTTCTGGCCTAGCACGGTTATGAACATATTTCTTTAAGACTCCCATGAACCTCTCAAACGGGAACATATTGTGTAGAAATACAGGACCAAAAACGCTAATCTCTTCGCATAGCTGAACTAGGACGTGAGTCATGATGTTGAAGAAGGATGGTGGGAACACCAACTCGAAATTGACAAGACATTGCTCCAAATCATTCTCTAACCTTGGTATGATTTCTGGATCGATTACCTTCTGAGAGATTGCATTGAGGAATGCACATACCTTCACAATGGCTAATCGAACTAGGATGTGCGTCATGATGTTGAAGAAGGATGGTGGGAACACCAACTCGAAACTGACAAGACATTGCACCAAATCATTCTCTAACCTTGGTATGATTTCTGGATCGATTACCTTCTGAGAGATTGCATTGAGGAATGCACATAGCGTCATAATCACGTGGCAGTCATGAGACTTTAGGTTCTGGAACTTTTTCTCTGCCATGTTTATTATTCCCTTTATATTCGACGAGAAGCCAGACGGTACCTTAATACTAAGCAGGCATTCAAAGAAGATTTCCTTCTCTTCTTTGGTAAGAGCGTAGCTGGCATGCCCCTGATGTATGCCGTCTTTTCCATGCATACGTTGCTGGTCCTCCCGTGCCTCAGGTGTATCTTTTGTCTTCCCATACACGCCCAAGAAGCCAAGCAGGGTCACGCAAAGATTCTTCGTCACGTGCATCACATCGATTGCAGAGCGGACCTCTAGATCTTTCCAATAAGGCAGGTCCCAAAATATAGATTTGTTCTTCCACATGGGTGCGCGTCCGTCAGTGTCATTCGGAACAGGTTGTCCGCCAGGACCCTTTCCAAAGACTACCTTCAAATCCTTGACCATATCATGTACATCAGCACTAGTACGGTGGCGAGGCTTCGTCCGGTGATCCGCCTGACCTTTGAAATGCTTGCCTTTCTTTCTTACGGGATAACTGCTCGGAAGAAATCGACGATGTCCCATGTACACATTCTTCCTACAATTCTCCAAATATATAATGTCGGTATCATCCAAACAGTGCGTGCATGCGCGGTATCCCTTGTTTGTCTGTCCTGAAAGGTTACTGAGAGCAGGCCAATCATTGATGGTCACGAACAACAAGGCCTTTAGGTCAAATTCTTCACCCATGTGCTCATCCCACGCACGTACACCTGTTCCATTCCACAGCTGTAAGAGTTCTTCAACTAATGGCCTTAGGTACACATCAATGTCGTTGCCGGGTTGCTTAGAGCCTTGGATGAGCACTGGCATCATAATGAACTTCCGCTTCATGCACAACCAAGGAGGAAGGTTATACAAACATAGAGTCACAGGCCAGGTGCTATGGTTGCAGCTCTGCTCCCCAAAAGGATTAATGCCATATGCGCTTAGACCAAACCATACGTTCCTTGCGTCATCTGCAAACTCCTTCCCGTACTTTCTCTCAATTTTTCTCCACTGTGACCCGTCAGTGGGTACTCTCAACTTTCCGTCTTTCTTACGGTCTTCTTTGTGCCATCGCATCGCCTTGGCATGCTCTTTGTTTTGGAACAAACATTTCAACCGTCGTATTATAGGAGCATACCACATGACCTTGGCAGGAATCTTCTTACTAGGGCGCTCGCCCTCGACATCACCAGGGTCATCGCGCCTGATCTTATAGCGCAATGCACCGCATACCGAGCAAGCATTCAAATCCTCGTACTCACCGCGGTAGAGGATGCAGTCATTAGGGCATGCATGTATCTTCTGCACCTCTAACCCTAGAGGGCAGACAACCTTCTTTGCTTCGTACGTACTCTCGGGCAATTCGTTGTCCTTTGGAAGCATATTCTTTATCATTACCAGCAACTTCCCAAATCCCTTGTCAGATACACCATTCTCTGCCTTCCATTGGAGCAACTCCAGTGTGGTGCCCAACTTTTTCTTGTCAGCTTCGCAATTCGGGTACAAAAATTTCTTGTGATCCTCTAACATGCGCTGCAACTTCTTCTTCTCCAATCACTTGCGCAGTTTCTCTTTGCATCGGCAATGGCCCGACCTAGATCATCAGCGGGCTCATCTGATGCCTCTTCTTCAGCTTCTTCCCCCATTGTTGTATCATCGTATTCAGGGAACCCATGGCCAGGATAGCTGTCGTCGTCCTCTTCTTCTTCATTGTCTTCCATCATAACCCCTCTTTCTCCGTGCTTGGTCCAAACATTATAGTGGGGCATGAAACCGGACTTAAACAGGTGGACGTGAATGGTTCTTGACGTAGAGTAATTGTGATCATTCTTACAGACTAAACATGGACAAGGCATAAAACCATCCGCCTGCTTGTTTGCCTCAGCCGCAAGCAGAAAAGTTTGCACGCCATTAATGAACTCGGGAGAGCATCGGTCATCGTACATCCAATGTCGGCTCATCTTCATTACACAACACCGAATAGACCAAATTAATACAAGTTCATACATAAAGTTCATGCATAAAGTTGATACAAGACTTAAATGCAACAAACAAATAACTCTCTAACTAAAGAATTTAAATGCAACAACAAATGCGATCAAGATCGCAACTAAGGTAACAATTGATCCAACAGCATAATGATACCAAGCCTCACTATCAATGGCATATTCTCTAATCTTTCTAATCTTCAAGCGCATTTTCTCCATCTTGATCTTGTGATCATCGACGACATCGGCAACATGCAACTCCAATTCCATCTTCTCCCCCTCAATTCTTTGTAATTTTTCTTTCAAATACTCATTTTCTCTTTCAACTAAATTTAACCTCTCGACAATAGGGTCGGTTGGAATTTCCGGTTCACAAACCTCCTAGACAAAAATATCTATGTCAACTTTATGGGCATAATTTGTCATAAACATGAAATGCAACAACTAGTTTTAAAAGAGAATATACCACATCCGAATCATAACAAGGACGAGGGCCGACGGGGACGGATATCAAAGCCATGGCACTATGTATAACAAACAACATACGGGTAAGATAATTATACGAGTAACTATATATCCAAATCACACAAACATCAATTTGGTAATGTAAAACATTCATGAACAAGAGGCTCACCACAAGGTGGTGCCGGCGACGGAACGGTGCGGGCGATCGACTGTGGTTACGACGGAGATTTAGAAGGAACTAAGTAAACCACACCTACATATGCAAACTAAGTGTTAGTTTTGACCACAATTTGCATATAAATCAAATACTAGCACATATATTTTCTACCAAATTACTAAACTCATAAATTAATCACTATACAAAGCATTGCAAGAGCTAATCTAGCAATGAGAGATGAAAGGACAAAGTTGCTAACCTTTGTGATCATTTGAATGGATGGGGGCCTTCAAATCTTAACAAATTTTGGGAAAAATGTGTGATGAGCTCGAGAGGAAGAGGGGAAGAACAGAGAGGAGAGGGGAAAGGTGAAGAACAGAGCGACCACTAAAGGTGCTGGAGGGGCCCCGGACTGAAAACATCCTGCCACCACTCACTTTAGTACCGGTCCACGGCACGAACCGGTGCTAAAGGTCGGCCATGAACCGGTACTAATGAAAGCGGCTAGCTAGCCGTTGGAACCGGCACTAATGCACACATTAGTGCCGGCTCAAAATCAAACCGGCACTAATGTGCTTGACATTTGACCCTTTTTCTACTAGTGTTATGATGGAAGACAATGAAGAAGAAGAGGATGATGACAACTATCCCACCCCTTAATACGGTGATGCTGCAACGGGGGAAGCTGAAGATCAAGAGGAACCTTACGATGTGCGTGATGATGATCTTGGCCGGGTCATTGTTGATGCAAAGAGAAAATGCCAAATTGAAAGGGAGAAGTTGAAGTTCGATCGCATGTTAGAGAATCACAGAAAAAGGTTGTACCCAAATTTCAAAGATAACAACACAAAGCTCGGTACCACACTGGAATTGCTGCAGTGGAAGGCATACAATGGTGTATCTGACAATGGATTTGGGAAGCTACTGAAAATAATGAAGAAGAAGCTTCCAAAGGATAATGAATTCCCTGACAGTACGTACGAAGCAAAGAAGGTTCTATGCCCTATAGGATTGGCGGTGCAGAAGATACATGCATGCCCTAATGACTGCATCCACTACCACGGTGCGTACGAGGATTTGAACGCATGCCCGGTATGCGGTGCATTGCGGTATAAGATCAGACGAGATGACCCTGGAGATGTTGAGGGCGAGCGCCCCAGGAATAGGGTTCCTACCAAGGTGATGTGGTATGCTCCTATAATACCACGGTCGAAACGTCTGTTCAAAAACAAAGAGCATGCCAAGTTGATGCGGTGGCACAAAGAGGACCGTAAGAAGGACGGGAAATTGAGAGGACCCGCTGACGGGTCGCAGTGGAGAAAAATCGAGAGAAGGTGGGGGGACTTTGCAGGTGACGCCAGGAATGTATGGTTTGGTTTAAGCGCGGATGGCATTGATCCTTTTGGGATGCAGAGCTGCAATCATAGCACCTGGCCCATGACTCTTTCTATAACCTTCCTCCTTGGTTGTGCATGAACCGGAAGTTCATTATGATGCCAGTGCTCATCCAAAGCCCTAAGCTACTCGACAACAACATTGATGTGTACCTAATGCCATTAGTTGAAGAACTTTTACAACTGTGGAATGGAAAAGGTGTACGTGTGTGGGATGAGCACAAACAACAGGAATTTGACCTACATGCGTTGTTGTCTGTAACCATCAATGGTTGGCCCGCTCTCAGTAACCTTTCAGGACAGACAAACAAGGGATACCACGCATGCATGCACTGTTTAGATGACACCGAAAGTATATACCCAGACAAATGCAGGAAGAATGTGTACCTGGGGCATCGTCGATTTCTTCCGACCAACCATCAATGTCGAAAGAAAGGCAAGCATTACAGAGGCGAGGCAGATCACCGGAAGAAGCCCGCCATCCGTATCGGTGATCACG
Source organism: Aegilops tauschii subsp. strangulata (assembly GCF_002575655.3). Lineage (NCBI taxonomy): Eukaryota > Viridiplantae > Streptophyta > Magnoliopsida > Poales > Poaceae > Aegilops > Aegilops tauschii. The sequence goes on along the minus strand of NC_053035.3, from coordinate 22,040,835 downwards.
TACTTGCTATATGGTCAGTGATTTACAAGTAATCTTTGTAAAGGGTCCCCGCAGACTATCTGTTCTGAATGACGCTGAGGGACGCGCACCCATGTGGAAGAAGAAATCTTTATTTTGGGACCTACCCTACTGGAAAGACGTAGAGGTCCGCTCTTCAATTGACGTGATGCGCGTGACGAAGAAACTTTGCGTAAACCTGCTAGGCTTCTTGGGTGTGTATGGGAAGACAAAAGATAAACCAGAGGCATGGGAGGACTAGCAATGTGTGCACGAAAAAGATGGCATGCCTCCAAAGCAGTATGAAGGTCGAAAGAAAGGCAAGCATTTCAAAGGTGAGGCAGATCACCGGAAGAAGCCCGCCCTCCATATTGGTGATCACATACTTGCCATGGTTAATGATTTACATGTAATATTTGGAAAGGCTCCTGGCGGGCAATCTGTTCCAAATGACGCTGAGGGACGCGCGCCCATGTGGAAGAAGAAATCTATATTTTGGGACCTACTTTAACGCCGCGAGACCGATGCACCAGATGTCTTCCGTTTATTCACCGTCGTTGCCATGTCATTCGCTTGCGTGTTGCATTTTTCCATGTCATCATGTGCATTGCATCTGCATGTTTTTTTCAAAACATGCATCCGTTCGTGGTTGCCCATCTCCCAGTTCTCTCCGTTATCCGTTCTGAGCCCAACCACACTCGCACGCGCCCGCGGCACCTCCGAAATATTATTTTATAAGTGGGATAAAAATGTTCTCGGAATGGGTTGAAAGTTGGTTTGCGGTGTAGTTATGTTGTCGGTAGACCGCCAGTCAAATTTCATTCCATTTGGAGGTCGTTTCATATCCCAACGGTTAACCGCATTAACCGCCGGACGTTTCGGTACTTCGAGACAAATTGGACCTTTTCTGTCCTTCTCTTTGCAGCCCACCACCTCTCCACAACAGCCCACTAGTCCATCTAACTCCTCTCCATGCTCTTCACCATCGGATCACGATCGTGTGGGCGAAAACGGCACCTCCATAGCCCTATCCCTCTAAAAACGTCCCCCTCCTCTAAAGCTGGAAACCCTAACTCCCTCCTCAATTTCCGTGCCAGCCACCTGCCCCGCCGCCACTTGTCGCCAGCCTAGAGGCCAGCACCGCCACCCGCCGACGGCTATAGCCAATCGGAGGCCGCCACGTCACAAAGCCGGCCTCCCCGCCACCGCGGTCCGCGGAGCCCGCAAGCGGCCCGCCCCGGGCCGGATCTGCGATCGAGCGCCCCGCGCGTCCCCGCCGAACCCCGCCACCCCGCGCCGCCGCACCGCACCACATCGCGCTGCCGCCGCTGTCCACCTTGCCACGGCCTCGCCTCAGCTCGCCCCGCCGCCCGCGCTGCCCCGATCTCGGCGCCGGCCGGATCCGCCTCCCCGTCGCTGTGTTGCCTCGCCGCCTCGTCACCGGAGCTCCTCCGCCCCGGATCCACTCGGGTGGATCAGATCCACCACTCCCGCCATCCAAACGCCTCCGCCGTCCCGGATCTCTCCGTCCCAAGTTGGCCCCGTCCAGTTATCTTGGGAGGTAGAGAACTCGTAAGTCCTTTTTCTGAGAGTTATCCTATAAGCATGTTTGACATGCCATAACTTTGTGCATGTTATTCCTATGGTGATGTTCTATATGTCAAACTGTTCAGCTCTTAATGCTCTACACGATGGTGCTGGTTGCATTCATATTAGAGTCCATCTTGCCATGTTAATCTCTGTTGCAAAAGGCATGTTGCTGTTAACTGCTAAAAATTGTTATAACTTGCCATATTGTCATTTTCGTGTGAAATCTATGCATATTTTGGAGATGTCGAGTAAACATGTTTTGAACACAATATTATGATCTATCGTCCATGCCCTTGTTTGCAATTATAACCTGCTGCATATGGTTCTTTCATTGCCCTCAAGTTTCTTGAAAATATGACTGTCAGCATGCCTAGATTTTACCAAGTCTATTACATTATCTTGCCATGTTCACTTGAAGCTATCATCAAATATGTTGCTCCAATGATCATGCTTATTGATGATGTTTTGTTAAGGGTGTTTATGAACTGCTTGCCATGCTCCTCGATGCCATGAATAGTTCCTCTAGAATATACTTTTATTGTCTCAAAGTATGCACATGAATCTGTTTCAGTCGAACTGTTTTTCACTAGTCTGAGAATCTGTTATGACTTGCCTACTTGTCTTGATGAATGAAATTGATCTAGAGGTTCTATGGAGATGCTTAGTAATCATGTTTTGCCGTGTTTAACATGTACTTTCATGCCACGTTTTTTGTGCTATGTTCATGCACTGTAGCATCATTGTTTCATGCCTCCAACATGTCAACATGTTATTCTTGCTCACATGTATGCCATGTTTTTCACGGTCCTGATATGTGTTATAAAGTTGATTTTTGCATTGATCATATTGGTTTAATCTTGATGCCTATGAACCTGAACCTTAATGATATTTGAAGCACGTAATCATTTACTTGAAGAGCATATCATGTTTGTGCCAATCTTCTTCTTGTAGCATGTTGTTTTGATGCTTGCAATATGCCTAGTTGCTGTTTTGGACAACTTGTCATTTAAACTTGTTTCATGTGTATGTGTTGAACCGTGGCTCCGTTTGGAGCATGCTCTGTATGAAACTTGCTTGGTTTTGCATGTAGATGCATCATGTCATGTTACATCCATGTTTGGAGTGTGTGTGCTTGATGTTTGAATGCATGTTGCTTCAATGACATGTTTAACTTGTTTTGCTCATATCTTCTAGGCCGTAGTGACGAATTAAATGAACTTTATATGTAACTTGACTAGAAAGTTTTGTAGATCATCATTGAGCATCTAAACTTGCTGTTTAACATATCTAACATAAGGATTGTTCAGATCTGGACCAATTTCGAAATATGCATATGAGGACTTACCAGAATTGTTATATGTTGTTTCCGGCCTCATTTAAACTTGCTTTGAAGTGATGTTCTTGTTTGCACCATCTCTTCCCATGTTTAGCATCATGTAGCCTTGTCATGCATCATACTTGGTTGAGCATTGTAACAACCTAGTTTTTGGCCCTTTCTTTTTCTTTTGGATTTTTTTTGCTCTGATTTTCATTGTGGAGTGGATCTGTTGCCTTGCAACCTAGGAAATCATCATCATTTATTCTATGAAGTGACTCATCATTCTTAAATATTTCCCAAGATCATGTCATTTCCATTCTCGCCCAACCCTAAAATTCTTTTCTGAGGAATATTCGTTTTTCTATTAAAGGAATAGTCATGTTTGCCCTAGGTTGTGAAGCAACTTATATTTCTGTCACTCCCAAAATTCCCAAATAATTCTCATTATTTCTTTGGGTCATATGTTGGTCAAATGTGCCTAAACTTTCCTGTGCTAGCCCAAAAATAATTGCCATTATTATTTCTTCATTTATGTCCAGAGTGACTTTCTGTGAAGGAAGTGTCATTTATCTTATCTTGTTTGCTCCCAAACTTTTTGGGCATGATATATCATCCAAATAATTACTCCATACCAAAATTCAGCTCCATTTGCCTAGTGAATCTTCCTCAGCAATTTTTTGAAGTTTCTATCAGACAGAATACAGTGTGAAGGAAGTACTAGCTAGGAGTACCCAAATGAGTTGAAATTTTGCACACTCCTTCAGGTGCTCATATCATCACACTCCTCCAATTTTAAGCCCTATCCCATCATCTATGTGAGCACAGCCTGGATAATCATGCTACAGTGATACTCTGCTAATGACCACGTTACCTCCATTACTATTACTAATCTATCGTTAGATCAAAACCGGTCGAATATTGAAATTCAAAATTTGGTAAATAATAAAAGTTTTCAAAAATAAAAAAAATGTTCGGTCTGTACTAAATATTACATAGATAATTATGGTGTAGAAGACATAGTTTTATAAAATGCATAAATATTTTAAATTGAATTAAAACAGAACAGGAAATAAATAAAAGACAGAAAATACAAAAGAGAAAACAAACAAAAAAAGGGGGAAAAGAAACCCCCCGGGGCTCCGGCCCAGCCGGCCATTGGGCCAACCCACCTGGCCGGCCCACCCGGCACCTCATAACCTCCCCCCACTCCACTCACCCACAGACACCCCCACACCCCCCCGAAATATATTCCCCCCCTCTCTCTCCCGATTGGATCGGGATCGAGAGGAGGAGGCCGCCGACGCCGCCCGGTGCCGCCTCGCCGCGACGCCGCCGACTCCACCTCATCGTCTACCCCGCCGCCTGCCTCCCGCTCCACCGCGTTGTCCCCGTCGACCACCCCGACCCCCACTGCCCCGTCCCTACTCCCCGCCGTGAGCCGCGCCCCTCCTCTCCTTCCCCTAATCCTGCTTGCCGTCCCCCGCCAACGATCACCGCGCTCACCGCGTCGTGGCCACGCCCGTCCGTGCCCCCTCTCTCCCCTGCTGGCTTTTGGCCGCGCGCGCCGCGCACCCGCGCCTCGCTCGCGTCCCTGACCGCACCTGCCGAGCCGGGCCGCGCCGCTATCGCCCCGGCCGCCACCGCACGCGCGCTGCGTGCCGACCTCGTTGGCCTCGCCCGCTACGCCGCTCGCCGTTGCCCCCCTTTTTCCTTCAGAATTCCTTTGACTTGATGTCATCGCCGATCGATTACATCTTCATAAAATCTCTCGACAAATGTGTCGTGACCATCATCAGCATTCTGAGCTCTTCCACGATATCAATTGAATTCATGGTGAGAAATACCAGTCTTGCCCTAGATGATTTGTGTTATCATCGACCGCATCCTTGTCTTCCCTCAACACAAAACGTGTTCATGTTTTGGATTGAATCTTGAGTTCCTCGCTATCCAGCATCTGTTCTTCTTCACCTTGGAGTATTACCATCTTTTATGTCAAGAAGGTCGTGAGAATTGCTCCGCCTCTTAAAATTTCTTGGCATAGTGATACTTCTTAGCATCACCATTCTTTCTTGGCCCTCGTGTTGATTCCAACAGGGGTACCAACAAGTGAACGGTGCTGTTTGGATTCTGCCCTTCTAGCAACCCTATTACTTTGAAGTTAATGGTCGGCCGTTCATTCTTAGACTATTGATTATTGAATCACCATTCCGACGTTAGTCATGCAACCCAGCCCATATCTCGGGTGCACCTTTTTAACCAATGTTTAATTGTGTATGTTTTCCTCGAACATACCTCATTATATCATTTGATCAGACAAATGTTATCTCCTTGTTCACATAAGTGTGGAAATCCATCTTTTGAAAATCTCAATGAATTGTGGCTGAGTCCAGCAGCCACCTCCTCATCCTCTCCTTGGTTTAATGATGAACTCTTGTTTCGGAACTCGCTTCCGTAGTTCAATTCCCGAAAATCTTACAATGTCATCTCGACAAATTGTGTTGCACCTTTCTTCTGAGGCATCCTGCGTCTGAGTTATCCTAACACCAATCAGACCTGAATCTCGGTCAGATATGATGGTTGGAACATTTTTCCAAGAGTCATAACATTGTTCCTTATATGACCCGGTAAGGTGATGTCATCCTAGCACACCTGGCCGGAGGACCTAGTGTTATAATTTCCCTTTTAACAAGGTTAACCATTCTTTCATGAGGAAATTGAATGACTTGTTTAATAAGTTTTTCCTGATGGATCCTTTGTGTATCCAAAGTCTGACCTTTGCTTGAATACCTTGTCAATGCTATCTCGAAGCATGTCTCTGGTACTCCGATCTTTGATAAGAACATTTAAAGCACCATGCTAAAATTTCTTTATCGATTATCCAAACACCGTTGTATGGGTAATGTTATGAAATTCCTCTCCCCTTACCTAAATGGTTTCCTACTTTTTATCATGCCAGGGATATCATGCTCTGCTTGTCCTTGTGAAGGATATACCCCTGTAAAATGTGTTTAAACACATTTTCCTTTCCACTGTTCTGTTTAATCAGATAATCATATTTTTCCTTTTCATTGGTTGGTTTAACGTTTCTTGTGATCTATATGATTTTAGCAGTAATATTATCCTGCTTATGTAAACACCTCAGTGTACAACTCTGTCAGCAAGACCCTGCTACTATTGTTGGAAACATTCCGGTAACCACAGATGGATGAGAACTTTGCCTATTGGTCCGCCTCATTCTACGAGCAGAAAATGGTTCTCTTAGTCCCTCTCCCTTGGTACCGATGTTGTTACCAACATAACTGATAAACTATCCTCTGACATGCCTTGCTATCATGATCGTGCAAGATGTCACCGCTCCTTCTACTTTAACCCACATGGTGGGACCATAACCCACTGTTCCCCAGGATCGAAACCTGACACTCCTATACACCCTGTTGTCAAAGTTATTCCTCGCGCTTGACTTCGTATGTAATTCATGGGACACCTGCCTAGTGATCTATTATGGCATCAAGCACAAAACTTATTCTCATTGCTGGACCCCCTTTTCACAATTTCTCTCCGACATCGAACAATTGTCTATCCGTTCGAAACTTCATATTGTGTCTTCTTACTTTGCTCTCGATGTGTTTTATTTGTTCAACTCGAGAGATGGTCATGTGCTCATGCACGGGACAGCCCTCAGATGATTACCCCTTATAGCATCCTATCATTGTCAAGCTGCCCCTTACCTAATCGTAAGTAAGATGGAGTTCCCGAAAAAAGGATGACGACTGCATCATGAACACCTGAAGCAGAGAAATGAAGACATCAAAGTAATGGATCGACATCTTCGAGAAGAGCAACCAAGACCGAGAAGACTCGTTAGAATTTCGTAACCAAATCCCTTTTCCCCTTCACCTCTTAAAATCTCTGGATGAGATTTCTTGTAGTGGAGGAGAATTGTGACGCCCGGATAATCATGCTACAGTGATACTCTGCTAATGACCACGTTACCTCCGTTACTGTTGCTAATCTATCGTTAGATCAAAACCGGTCCAAAATTCAAATTCAAAATTTGGTAAATAATAAAAGTTTTCAAACATTAAAAAAATGTTCGGTTTGTATTAAATATGGTGTAGAAGACACAGTTTTATAAAATGCATAAATATTTTAAATTGAATTAAAACAGAAGAGAAAATAAATAAAAGAAAGAAAATACAAAAGAGAAAACAAACGAAAAAAGGGGGAAAAGAAACCCCCCGGGGCTCCGGCCCAGCAGGCCATTGGGCCAACCCACCTGGCCGGCCCACCCCGCACCCCATAACCTCCCCCCACTCCCCCACTCACCCACCGACACCCCCACACCCCCAAAATATCTTCCCACCCTCTCTCTCCCGATTGGATCGGGATCGAGAGGAGGAGGCCGCCGATGCCGCCCGATGCCGCCTCGCCGCGACGCCGCCGCCTCCACCTCGTCGTCTACCCCGCCGACCTGCCTCCCGCTTCGCCGCGTCATCCCCGTCGACCACCCCGACCCCCACTGCCCCATCCGTACTCCCCGCCGTGATCCGCGGCCCTCCTCTCCTTCCCTGTTCCTGCTTGCCGTCCCCTGCCCGCGATCACCGCGCTCACCGCGTCGTGGCCACACCCGTCCGCGCCCCCTCACTCCTCTGCTGGCTTCTGGCCGCGCGCGCCGCGCACCCGCGCCCCGCCAGCGTCCCTGACCGCACCTGCCGAGCCGCGCCGCGCCGCCACCGCACGCGCGCTGCGCACCGGCCTCGCTGGCCTCGCCCGCTACACCGCTCGTCGTCGCCCCCCTGCCGCTCTCGGCCGTGCCCCGCCCCGCCCGGCGTGCGCCCTCACTCGCTACAGCAGCGCGCGCACGCGCGCGCCCCCGCTCTCCTTCTTCTGCCGCTAGCTGCTGCGCTACAGTTGCCCGCCCGCACCCGCTAACGAATCGCCCCGGTTGGCCTATGGGCCAATGACAGCTGGGGCCCACCCCTGGGAACATTTTAAAAAAAGGATTTAAAAAATAATATAATTAATTAATTAATTAACTTAATTAATTTTAATTAATTAAACTAATCAATTAACTAGACTAATTAAACTGTTAGTTAATTAATTAATCAGTTAATGACAGTGGGGCCCACCCCTAATTAATCCTGATTAGGTTAATTAAAATTGGTTAACCAAAATGTGTTACTGACCAGTGGGACCCATTGGTCAGGTTGACAAGTCAACCCCTGTTGACTACTGACGTCAGCATGACATCATGCTGATGTCATAAATCTTTTTCAAATTAAAATAATTAGATAAATGCTAAAAATGATTTAAATCTTTTAAAATCAATATAAAATAAACCGTAGCTCGGATGGACAAACTTTGTACATGAAAGTTGCTCCGAACGATGATACGAATCCGGATATGCAGCCCGTTCGTCTGCCACACATCCCTAGCATAGCAAACATGCAACTTTCCCCCTCTGGTTCATCTGCCCAAAAAAGTGAAACACCGGGAATACTTTCCCGGATGTTTCCCCCCTTCGCCGGTATCACCTACTACCGCGTTAGGGCACATCTAGCACCGCTCGTTGTCTTTTCATGCATATGTTTGCGTCACATTTATTGTTTCTTCCCCCTCTTCTCTCGCTAGACACCGAGACCGACGCCGCTGCTACCCAGTACGACTACGGTGTTGACGACCCCTCCTTGCCAGAGAAACCAGGCAAGCCCCCCCTTGATCACCAGATATCGCCTATTCCTTCTCTCCACTGCTTGCAATAGAGTAGTGTGGCATGTTACTGCTTTCGGTTAATCCTATTCTGCTGCATAGCCTGTCATTGTTGCTACAATTGTTGATACTTTTGAATGTACTCACTGGCTTGTCCCTGGCTATTGTCTTGGCCAGATTTCTCGCATGGAGAGGAGCGTTGCGATCACAGCCCCGGAACCTACGCAATGAGGATAGCAGCCTCGCGAACATAGGAGTTATCCTGGTCAGCTGTTCCTGTGGGAAATGGAGTCCCATAGACGCAGATGAACCACAAACCGCTTCCGCCATCAACCGCTAGAGACCATTTGTTGTACTCATAGGCCACAATGGTCTGGTACTACATATTTTGTACTTCGCTTGGAATTTCTGTGTCGAGTTGGTGCCTCATCAGCTAACAGTAATCCTGGGGCTGGTGAGCACAAAGGCCATTTTCTGGGAAATTAATATCCCGAAAACAGTTTGTCACGACCGGTTTTTCAATAAAACATTTATTGAGAAACTGACCCCTTTAACAGACCAGTATAGAAGAATCCTTCTTATTGGTAGACAAATTCTTGATTACAGAAATCCAGAAGTACTCAATATAATACAAGGTTGAGTGGAGGCTGCTCAACAATTTATTACAAGCACGCCGATATTATACATAAAGGCGGATATGACACAAGGGGTATGGTGGCATAACTACTGACTCGTAATAAAAGTGGTGGTGGATATGTCACAGCGAAGCGGGTGACGTGACTCCTGAATCTTACAACTCATCGAGCGTCGGAGTGAGGCTCGAGGGCTTTTATTCTGGGTAGCGGAATCGTATATAATACAAGTGACCAATTCCAGGATCGCACGGGACTGACTGGGACTCCTCTAGGCGTCGGACTCGCTATCGAACTCATCATCCATAAGATCGCCTTCGTCAACATCTGGCCAAATCAACAAGCCAGGTGAGTACTATGAAAGTACTCGCAAGACAGTTTGGACATAAGATATAACAAATGCAAACATGATGCACAAGAGCAGATTAATAATGCGCACTCCGATAATAAAATTTGCACTGCATGACAAGTAAAAAGGAAGTCAGGCGGTAGTCCTCCCGAAATCCCAATGAAATACTAAAGGCCAATCGAGTGTCTGAAATGACACATCGAAAGGGTAAAAATAAAATTAACGATGCCGCAGTCGGGCATCAGGGCGACACCACATAAAGGGCTTATATTGGAATATAAATGACAGTGCGTGCCACAGTCGGACGTCTGAGCGACATCACATAAAGGGCTTATATGAAAAGTAAATAACAAGAGAGCCACAGTCGGACGTCTGAGCGACATCACATAAAGGGCTTATATCAAAAGTAAATAACAAGAGTGCCACAGTCGGACGTCTGAGCGACATCACATGAAGGGCTTATATCAAAAGTAAATAACAAGAGTGCCACAGTCGGACGTCTGAGCGACATCACATAAAGGGCTTATATCAAAAGTAAATAACAAGAGTGCCACAGTCGGACGTCTGAGCGACATCACATAAAGGGCTTATATTTCATTACTCGAAATTCAAGTAGCTCATGAATTTAAATCATCTCAAGGAAATACTCAGGTACGTAATAATAAAATGGTTAGTCCATCCACAGGAATAACATTCAACCGGGTTTACCACTCAAGCTTGTTCACCGGGGATTTTCACTGAGACTGACACAGGGACTGACACTGATACTGACATGGATACTGTTATGGATACATTGACCAAGGTCCTTGACCATGGACACGATTACTCGGAAGGTTTTGACTCTGCAGAGTTTGTACTTTTAACCACAGCCAACGGATTTCGGTAGCCACAAAGGACTAGTTCCGTTTACGGTATTTAGGGAGAAACACATCTAACCAGTACACACCCATTCCACATTCCGTTGCCAGGAATCACCCTAGGCAATGTTCAAGAAAAACCTTGAGACGGGGAGGCTACAACCTCGCGTAGCATGGGATCAAATTTATATCGCGCGCTCTAAGGGGTTGCCCCCTCTCGGTCCCAACCGGAAACACCCATGCCCCCTGACCGGATGATTGGGTTTAATCCAGGGCCATGGAACACTCATCCCGGCCCCTCTGTTTGGTGTGTACAAGGAAAGAGGTTTGCAGCTTACTAAGCCGTATTCTTTGCAGAAAACATGTGGCAGCACGAAAAGGGAACGAATGGTAACGTGGCTCGGTCCACGTTAACGTCGGAGTTTAACGGTTGACATAAGACTGGCATGCTACAACAATACCATCTTACTACCTCTCATGTCACCACATGATCAGGTCATCTCCCATCAAAAGATCACATCAAACTTCGAAGCACACTGGTAGTTGCCTTGCATGCAACGTAACACTCACTGATGCCCATATGCCATGCACAAACTATTCAAGCAAACATGCAAAACACTCATCATATCAAATGTTCAAACATGCTTGCCTGGTTCGGAGAAGTCGGAGTCTAGCTCGGCGAAGTTCGCGGCTCCGTCACCTCCTCCGGAATCCACGGTATAATGAAACCGTATACTCACGTGAATACCGTGTGTGTATAAAAATTATTCCAAATTTTTTCCAAATAAATACTATAAAACACTAGACAAAAATATAAGACTGGCAAACAAATCAATCAAAAAGAATCTTTCGTTTAAAAGATATAAGGGTTTTAGTCCAAGGACTAATCTGTGATGAAACAGAAAAGATCCAGGGGCCCGTTTGAAAAAAAGCAGAAAACGCTTCGGTACGTAATACGCCAGCCCAGAAGGAAAACACACTTTGCCCGAAGGCGCCTTCAGAAAACGGTTCGAAGAAAAGAGGGAGAGGCTGACGGGGGGTCCCACCCGTCAGGTTCAAACTTTGAAGAGAGCTCGCCGGCGCCCGAAGGCTGTAGTGGTCATCGGCGTTGATCCACGGCGAGGTAGGGGGATCGGAGGGTACCTACAGGTTCACTGTGTCCTTCCGCGTCGGTGGGTGGTGGACTTGACCGTCGGCGAGCAGCACGTCTACGGCGGCCTTATCTCCGGCGGACGGTGGTTTGGGCGAGGATGAAACTCTCCGGTGGGTGCTACAAACTTCAAATTAGGGCGCGGGTTAGAGAGGTGGATGCACTAGGAGGATACTGGCATGTGTTGAGAGGCGGGGGTGTACGCACTGGAGCGAATCTTGCCGGATCCCGAAGCGGGTCGAGGTGGCCGAAGTTCGGGAAGAAGACCTCCTCGAGGCCTTCCCAGTGGCTTGGCGTGGTTCTTGTGGGGTGGAGAGATGGTGCGTGGTTGAGATCGAGCTAGGGACCTCGTTTTATAGTCGAACCGAGGAGGTGGCCGTGAACGGGATAACGCCGGCGAGAAATTACAGCGAGGCAGAGGTCGGGCAGGAGGTTTAGGCGGTTGGGCATCATCGTGGTGGTCCACTCGTGCCATTTCTCAGCTAAAACCTCGGTCGGACTTGGGTAATGCTCCGGCCCTCGACGGAACGGCCGTACGGGCACGTCGGCGGCAGGGAGCATGCTTCGTGCCTTCCGGTTCACGACGATGGCTCTGAAGCGTGCACGGGGGAGGGGACAGCCACGCGATGGCCTCTGGTGGCTTGGGCGGTGCTGGACGGCGCCGTCCCTCACTGCGCCTCTCTGGCAGCCGTAGCGGGCGCTGCTGCCGCCGCTCACGGGGCGATGCACCTCGGCCAGCTCGCCGCCGACGCTCGCAAGCGTCCGAGCGACCGTGCGGCGCGGTGGATAAGAAGCGGGAACAAGGAGCAAGGTACCATTGCAGTTACTGGCGAGATCGACGTGAGGTTCTGAAAAAAACGACACTGACACCTGAAGCTGTTTCTCTGAAACTCTGAACTTCGACAGGAACAGTGCATGCCAGGTGTTCGACGATATATTTTGGGCACGTGGGAAATTTTTCTGGAGCTGGGACTTGGTGAGGTGACCTCTTAATGCATCTAGAGGCTACCTGAATTTTCTCATATTTTTAGGAGAAGAAAACAAATGAATTTCACCAAATTTTGCAAATATTGTCCAAACTTGCAGCAAGCACATTTTGAAAATTTTTAACTGGGGACCAGTGGTTCTTCATGGATCTTGGTTGAGGGTCCTAGGGACTAGCCAGGGAAACTTGTTTGGAGGCAAAACTCAAAGGAAAACTAGTGGGAAGAGTTAAACTTGCTGGATCTGAAGCCTGACTTGACACAAAGTGGGAAGATGGCCTTTGGGAGGGGGATTTCAACTTAGGTCATGGCAAGAGATAATTTTTGAAAGGGGAAGGATCACTCCATAAGCCATCGGGCTATTTATAAAAGAGAAGATTTTCAAAAACTTTCCCAATGAAAAACACATGTGTTGAGTCAATACAAGATGAAAAACCCTCAAGACCAAAGATCAAGTTTTGGATGAACCCAAGGAAAATACTTGTCATAAAAGAAATTTTTTGAGAAGGAGAGTCCTTTAGAATTTTATTTTAAATTACCTCCTTCAAATCAAATAAAGAATTTGATAAAACCAAACAAAATTTTTTGGTGTCACAACACCTACCCCCTTAGGAAAAATCTCGTCCCCGAGATTTCAGCTGATCCTCAAATAGGTGTGGGTACTCTGCCTGAAGAAAATCCTCTCTTTCCCATGTTGCTTCATCCTCGGTGTGATTGCTCCACTGAACCTTGAAAAATCTAATTGTTTTCTGACGTGTCCTCCTTTCAAACTCTTCCAATATTTTAACTGGCCGCTCTCTGTAGGTGAGGTCTAGTTGCATGTCAATGCACTCATGAGATACATGCTTTTCCAGGTTGCTCACACATTTCCTCAACTGTGAGACGTGGAACACGTCGTGGACGTCTGACAGCTCTTTGGGTAGGTCTAGCTGGTAGGCTACTGTGCCTCTTCGTGCAACCACACAGAAGGGTCCAATAAATCTTGGGGCTAGCTTTCCTTTAATTTTGAACCGTTGAAGGCCCCTCATAGGAGACACTCATAGGTACACATATTCACCGGGTTCAAAGCTGACCTTACGATGTTTTTGATCGTAATAGCTCTTTTGTCGGCTTTGATCTGTCTTGAGTTGGTCCCTGATTTGTTTAACTTTCTCCTCGGCTTCCTTGAGCATGCCTGGGCCGAAGATATGGCTGTCACCTGTTTCTGACCAATTTAATGAGGTACGACATCTCCGTCCGTACAATGCTTCAAAAGGTGCCATTTGTAGGCTGGCTTGGTAACTGTTGTTGTATGCAAACTAGGCATATGGCAAGCTTTCCTCCCAACTGGTTCCATAGGTGAGAACAAAAGCTCTCAGCATGTCCTCCAGGATTTGGTTCACGCGTTCAGTTTGTCCATCAGTCTGGGGGTGGTACGCTGTACTGAATGCTAGTTGAGTACCCAGAGCTTGTTGTAAATGATCCCAAAATCTAGAGACAAATTGAGTGCCCCGGTCGGATATTATGGTCTTTGGGACTCCATGCAGACAAACTATACGGGAGAGATAAAGCTTAGCAAGCTTCTGAGTGGAGTAGGTTGTCTTTACGGGAATGAAATGTGCTACCTTAGTTAGTCTATCTGTGATGACCCATATGGCATGATTTCCGTGTTGTGACCGAGGTAGTCCGACGACAAAATCCATCCCAATTTCATCCCATTTCCACTCAGGTATCCTGTTTGGCTATAGCAGCCCTGCTGGTTTTGGGTGCTCGGCTTTAATGCGCTGACACGAATCACAACAAGCAACGAATGTGGCTATATCCCTTTTCATACCGTGCCACCAAAATCTTTCCTGAATGTCCTTGTACATTTTGGTTCCTCCAGGGTGGATTGAATATGGGGCGCTGTGGCCTTCGGTTAGAATTTGTTGTTTGAGGTCCTCAAGGTTTGGTACGCAAAGTCTGTCCCCGTACCATAATACTCCCTCATTGTCTATGACGAATTATGAAGCCTTGCCAAGACTCACTTTTCTCTTTATACCTTCGATGCTGGGATGTTCATGCTGAGCCTTCTTAATCTGTTCCATTAGGGTGGGCTGTATCTCCAGATTTGATACGTTGCCCTCAGTGACTATCACCATGTTGAGTTTGGCGAACTCCTGCTGAAATTCAGGCCTCAAGTTCGGTAGACTGTCGTTGCCCGAGCTGGGGTTCCAACTAAGAGCGTCTGCCACTACATTCGCTTTTCCTGGATGGTAGTGAATGCCGACATCATAATCCTTGACTAATTCCAACCAGTGTCGTTGTCGTAAATTGAGTTCTGGTTGCGTGAAAATATATTTAAGGCTTTTATGATCCGTATATATTTCACAACGATTCCCCAGCAAAAAGTGCCTCCACTCTTTGAGTGCATGGATGACTGCTGCTAGCTCCAAGTCATGAGTAGGATAATTTTCTTCATGCTTCCGTAGTTGCCTGGAAGCATATGCGAGAACTTTGTCGTCCTGCATCAATACGCACCCGAGGCCCTTCCGGGATGCGTCACAATACACTTCAAAACTTTTGTGTATGTCTGGCACAACCAAAACCGGTGCTGTTGTTAATTTCCTTTTGAGTTCTTGGAAGCTTTTCTCGCACGCTTCACTCCATACAAATTTCTTATCCTTCTTGAGTAACTGTGTCATTGGTTTTGCTACGGTGGAGAATCCCTCAATAAACCTTCGGTAATATCCAGCCATTCCTAAGAAACTTCGTACATCTGTTACGTTGGCTGGTGGTTTCCATCCAAGTACGGCCTTGACTTTTTCTAGGTCTACGGCAACGCCTTCTTGGGTCAATACATGGCCTAGAAAACCAACCTGTCTTAGCCAAAATTCACACTTGCTAAATTGGGCGTACAATTGATGTTTCCTTAATTCTCCCAGTACAATTCTGAGATGTTCAGCATGTTCTTCTGGTGTCTTTGAGTATACCAGAATATCATCAATGCACACCACAACAAATTTGTCCATAAATTTCATAAACACTTTGTTCATGAGGTGGACAAAATATGCGGGGGCGTTTGTCACTCCGAACGGCATTACTGTAAATTCATACAATCCATATCTGGAGGTAAATGCCGTCTTAGGGATATCTTCTGTTCGTACCTTTAATTGATGATACCCTGATCTTAAATCAAATTTTGAGAAAACCATGGCTTGTGCGAGCTGGTCAAATAAATCATTTATCTGTGGCATCGGATATTTGTTTTTGGTGGTGACCATGTTGA
Organism: Aegilops tauschii subsp. strangulata; assembly: GCF_002575655.3. NCBI lineage: Eukaryota > Viridiplantae > Streptophyta > Magnoliopsida > Poales > Poaceae > Aegilops > Aegilops tauschii. The sequence continues at coordinate 22,025,003 of NC_053035.3, read as the reverse complement.
GTGCTCGATAGTCTATACATAATCTCAGTGTCCCATCCTTTTTCTTGGCAAATAATACTGGTGAACCCCAAGGTGAGGAGCTGGCTCGTATAAATCCTTTGTCCAGTAATTCTTTTATTTGCTTCTTTAATTCTACCAACTCGGAGTGTGTCATTCTATAAGGTTTCTTGTAAATGGGGGTGGTGCCAGGTGCTAGTTCAATGCTGAACTCTATTTCTCGGTCTGTTGGCATGCCTGGTAGTTCTTCGGGAAATACGTCAGGAAACTCACACACCACTGGAACTTTTCTTAATTCTGAAATGTCCACCTTGTTCAACTTTGGTTGCCGTGACCTTGGTCTTTCTTGAGATGCAACTTTTATTGTCTTGCCGTGATGGTGAGTGAGGATTACAGTCCAATTGAAGCAGTTGATAAATCCCTTGTTGGTGGTTAACCAGTCCATTCCTAGGATAACATCCAGTCCTTTATTTTCCAACACGATGAGATTCGCCTGAAACTTTAGTCTTTCAAACTCAATAATCACACCTTGGCAGTAACTCTGAGTGATCTGCTTATCCCCGGGGGACTTGATGATCATGGACTTTTCCAAAGGAAGTATCGGAAAACCATGTTGCAAAACAAAACTCTTCGAAATGAACGAGTGAGAAGCTCCAGAATCAAACAAAACCGTGGCAGGTATTGTGTTGACAGGGAACGTAGCGAGCACGATATCTGGGGCATTCTGTGCTTCCTCCTTGGTCACATGGTTCAGGTGACCCTTCTTGTGATTGTTATTGGGGTTGAAGTTGTTACGCTTGGGGGCTGGATTGTTCCCACCATGGTTCGGTTTGGGGGCCAAGTTCCTTGGCTTTGGGCACTGTTTGGCATAGTGTCCATCCTCTCCACAAGCATAGCAAGTAACACCTGGGAGATACGTAAAGTCCTTGTCCCTTGCATGAAAATGTTTGATTGGGCTTGGAACATTGGTCGTGGATTTCCTTGCTCCATTTCTCTGAAAATCAGTCTTGCTCCGGTTGTTGCGAGCATGAGTCGTCTTGTCCCTTTTGCGCTTGCGAATATCCTCCAGGTTGCGGCGCTCATTATCCAATGTAATAGCCTTGTCAACCAGTGTTTTGAAATCTGGAAAGGTGTGTACGACCAGCAGGCATTTAAGTGTTGGCGCTAGACCGTCCAAATTTTTTTCCATCCTTTTATTTTCAGTCATATGCTCTTCGTAGGCATAACGAGATAATTGAGTGAACTGACTATTGTACTCAGTCACTGTCATGCTTCTTTGCTTGAGGTCATCAAACTCCCTTTTCTTGATCTTTATAATACTCCTGGGAATGTGCGCCCCACGAAAACCTTCCTTAAACTCTTCCTAGGTGATGTTATTTTCATTGGGGTGCATGTGTAGAAATTTTTCCCACCATGCTGCAGCTGCCCCAGTGAGGTAGTGAGGTGCATAAAGCACCTTCTCATGGTCTGAACATTGTGCAATAATTAACTTCCTTTCGATGTCTCGAAGCCAATCATCGGCCTCAAGCGGCCTATCAGTGTGAGCGAACGTTGGAGGACGTGTCTTTTGTAGTTCAGACAACTTGGAATGCGACTGGTATGGTTCACGGTGATTTCCCATATTGATAACGTGATTCATCATTTCTCTATGCTGCTGCTGGGTTTGCTCATATAGGTGGCATACTTGGGAAAATGCTGCTTCATTGCCTTGCTGACTTGACTGCCCCTGTGTGAAGTTGTTGCTTGTCTGGGTACCATAATTTTCTTCCGGCGGACTTGGCATGGAACGAGTCCAGGGACGAGGCATTTTCCACTCTGGTACCAAGTTCTCGGGGACGAGATTTTTCTTAAGGGGGGTAGTGCTGTAACACCCCAAAATTTTGACCTTGTTTTAATAATTAAAATTTTGCCAGGAAATTAAATTTTTTATTTTCTGGATTTATCTTTGATTTCAGGACCCATCTCCTCTTTAATATTGTGGGTTTTTACCTCAAGTGGAAACTTTCCAAAAATGTTATTGGACTTGTATACGCTCTTAATAAAACCATCCTTTATCAGTGGATTTATTTGCATAATTGTTTTTCCGGAGCTTTATTCTTTTAAAATGATTTTTTCATAAATTTGGAGCCTCTTTTGCACTGCAACCATTTGATAAATGCATTTAAAATTTTCACCAAAATTTGGGGATGTCATGTGATGTTTCCACATCACCTTTATGCAAAAATATCCTTTGGTTATTGGAGATTTTGAGCTCTACATCAACTTTTCAAATCTGGTCCAGTAGGTATTTTTGCACTACAACCTATTTAAATATTCCTCTAGAAAGTCTTCCAAGTGTTTGGAGATGTCAGTAGATGCATATAATTTAACTTTATGCAAAAACCCATTGGTGTTCTTTGAAAAATTTGAGAAAATCATCCTCATCTTCATTCTGGTCCAGCTTAGTGATTTGTACTGCAACCCTAGATTATCTTGCTCTAGTAACCATGAGCTTTTTCCTACTTATAGACCACCCTGCAAAACCCTTAAGTCCAGGAGAGTGGACCCATTGGAGGGTTTTAAGTGCATGCAATAAGGCCTTTTTCTTTCTGTCCAAAACTGAAGGTTTGCAAAACTTGCACTAGCAAGTTTCTGGTTTTGCCCTAATGATCTTGACATCATCACCTACATCTAGGGAGACCCTGATCTGGAGATTTTGGCCACTACAAGAGTTGTCTAGAAGCCCTTGTCATTTTGTCAAACACTTGGCGTGGATAGTCAGTTTTGACATGATTTTTAGTTTGCACTGTGTACTTAATCCACTGACCCAGTAACCTTGTCCACTAAGATCCTAGCTACTCCTAACCTAGGTTTGCTAATTGCCAGCCTCACCCAAGCCCTGTGGCACGCATTGGCATTTTGCCGAACGGTTGGCGTGCATGCTCTGGGCGCGCCCAGAGCGCACGTTTTGCATGCGCGTGCACCGAGCCGCCGCGTCTCGCTGCCACCCACCCCCGCGCTCGTGCTGACCCTTCCTGCTCGTAGCCGACGTGCCCCGACCCCTCCCTCGCCGTAGAGCCGCCTCGGCCCCCTCCTGGCGCCCTACAGCGCCGCCACTGCAAGCTGCCACCGCCACCCCGACAACCTCTGCGCTGGACGGCGCTGCTCGAGCCACACCAGCGCGCCAGCTGCCCCCTGGAGCAGCTCAAGCTTATCCTGAAGCACGTCCGCTAGCGCCCGTCGCCGCCACGCGCCCCCAACTACAGAATGGCGGTTTGCCGGCGATCCTATCCACGGCCGCCGCGGAACTGACCTCGACCGCCTATATAAGGGGACCCCGAGCTCGACCAAGCACTCAGGCAACCTCGTTCTATCCCACTAGTGCCCCCAACACACAGCAATCGACGTCAGGAAGCCTTCTTCCCCGTCTCCGATTAGTTCGGTCGCCGCCACAATCCAGTGCAGTGCGACGCAACCAGGGCCTCCCCCACCCATCCAACGCCACCGTCCGACTCCCCTCGACTGTGCGGAGTCGCCCAGCCTCTAAGCTTCGATCGGGAGCCACCACAGCCCAAATCCCTAATCATGCCCGAAAGCCTCCGCTGCCGCGAAGCTCGCCGCCGACGATCCCCTCCGTCCCCGGGGCCCTTTCGACCACCGGAAGGATCGTCCTGGAGCGGCGGATCCTTGCCCACCCTCGGATGGCTCCTAGGAGCCGTCGTTCGCCGGCGTCGATCGCCGGAGCCCCCGCCTCGGCTCGGACAGAGGAGGAAGAAGGCGGGGGACTATTCAAACCTAACCGGTGGGCCCGCTGGACCCACTGTCAGTGACCCAGCCCTGCCACCACGTGTTTAAGTGGACGCGTAAACCCCTGAAGTACGTCTCCTCTGCTTCGAAAACGTATTTTCCCCCGAAACGTTTTCTTTTTCTGGTTTTTATTAAAAACAGAACATTGACTAAACTTTGACTGGCTATGTATTTTTAAATAAAACTCCAAATGAATTAATTCTTTTTCCTACCTCTCTCAAATTCCACCTAGTTTATTTTAAGATTTATTTCAAAAATATCTAGGACAACCTTTTGCGCTGTTTTTAAAGTATGTGTTATTTGAATATGTTTGAAAATAGGAATTTGGGGGAGAGATTATAACTTTCAAAAGTTTTGGAGTGCACCTCACCCCTCGACACCTTGAAGGCAAGCATTCTGAACCCTGGCATAATATTTTTGTGTGTTCTTTGATACAGTCACAACACCACTTTGACATGGAGCATTCGTTATTTTATGTGACGATACGATCATACGCGTGAGTGCATAATGAGATTCTTTGCTGTTAGAAGTGGATATGCTGGTGATAGTAATCATCCCCGTGAGCTTTTCATGCATACCGGAAGGAGCCGGGAAAGTCGCTGTCTTGGGTAGACACGAGCTTGTCCCTAGTTCCTCGTCGAGACGAGTGTGTCCGGTATGGCATGATGAGGTATGATGAGCGGTGATTCTGTCTGTTAGTTGAAATATATTTGTTATGCTAATCATACAGGGAATACTTGAACCTCCTGAGTTGGCCGTAGATCGAGTCTTGTTCCAGTAACCCCCATACTTGTTTCGTACTACCACTTGCCCCTGCCGCAGGTAGGATACGGTTCAGTAAGTTGTCAACCCCTTCCTAGCACACCGTATAGAGAGGCCATGGTGGAAGATACCGGATGCATCCGGTAGGCATGCCACCTGGTCCGGGGGCATGGGTGTTTCTGGTTGGGACCGAGAGGGGGGCACCCCTTAGAGCGCGCGATATAAATTTGATCCCATGCTAAGTCGAGGTTGTAGCCTCCCCACTTAGAGTTTTGCTTGACATGTGTCGTGGGTGATTCCAGACACTGGTAAGTTAAGCTGGTGTGTGTGGGTCAAGCGTGTTTTCAACTAAAAGACCGAAGACGGAATTAGTCCCGATGGACTAAAGAAATCCGCTACTCGTGGGCAAAGAGTACACCCTCTGCAGAGGTTAAACCTAGTATTCGTATAGCCATGTCCATGGGTAAGGACTACAGTCTGAGATGGGTCAAGTGTCGGTCTTAGTGTCGGTCATAGTGTCGGTCTTCGGAGGAGAAACTGCTAAAACCAGAACATTGATTATGACCTGTGACATATGAGGATTATGATTATTATTATTGTGGACTAACCATTTACATTATTTGAATTATTTAGTATCCCTGGGACGGTTCTACCTCCTGGATACTCACTGCGATTATTCTCTTATAAGCCCTTTATGTGGTGTCGCATAGACCCCCGACTGTGGCATGCTTGCTATTTCTTTTATATTATAAGCCCTTTATGTGGTGTCGCTCAGACGCCTGACTGTGGCATGCTTGTTATTTCTATTATTTATAAGCCCTTTATGTGGTGTCGCATAGACGCCCAACTGTGGCATGTTTGTTATTTCTTTTATCTATAAGCCCTTTATGTGGTGTCGCTCAGACGCCCGACTGAGGCATGATTTATCTTTTATCCTTCCGAGGCGTCGCTTCAGACACTCGATCGGTGCATTCTATTTCTACTCCCGTATTGCATATTCATATTTTACCCGCATGCATGCATCATGGATTTCATTTATTTCGTGACAGACGTTATGATGATAGAATTATTTCGGAGCATGATTATCCCATGTTATATTATACCCGTGTTCATAATGTTTGCGAGTACATTCAAAAGTACTCACTGGCTTGTCCCTGGCTATTGTCTTGGCCAGATTTCTCGCATGGAGAGGAGCGTTGCGAGGACAACCCTAGAACCAAAGCAACGGTGATAGCAGCCTCGCGAAGATAGGAGTTATCCTGGTCAGCTGTTCTTGTGGGAAATGGAGTCCCATAGACGCAGATGAACCACAAACCGCTTCCGCCATCAACCACTAGAAACCAAGTGTTGTACTCATAGGCCATAATGGTCTTGTACTACATATTTTGTACTTTGCTTGGAATTTCTGTATCAAGTTGGTGCCTCATCAGCTAACAGTAATCCTGGGGCTGGTGAGCACAAGGGCCATTTTCTGGAAAATTAATATCCCGAAAAAACCGGTCCTAACAAAATTGGTATCAAATGGAGTCCCAAGTATGCCGCCTATATGAGCAAAGCCAGCAGCAGCATAGAGAAATGATGAATCACGTTATCAATATGGGAAATCACCGTGAACCATACCAGCCGCATCGCAAGTTGTCTGAACTACAAAAGACACGTCCTCCAACGTTCGCTCACACTGATAGGCCGCTTGTGGCCGATGATTGGCTTCGAGACATCGAAAGGAAGTTAATTATTGCACAATGTTCAGACAGTGAGAATGTGCTTTATGCACCTCACTACCTCACTGGGGCAGCCGCAGCATGGTGGGAAAATTTTGTACACATGCACCCCAATGAAAATAACATCACCTGGGAAGAGTTGAAGGAAGGTTTTCGTGGGGCGCACATTCCCAGGAGCATTATAAAGATCAAGAAAACGGAGTTTGATGACCTCAAGCAAAGAAGCATGACAGTGACTGAGTACAATAGTCAGTTCACTCAATTATCTCGTTATGCCTACGAAGAGCATATGACTGAAAATAAAAGGATGGAAAAAATTTTGGACGGTCTAGCGCCAGCACTTAAATGCCTGCTGGTCGTAGACACCTTTCCAGATTTCAAAACACTGGTTGATAAGGCTATTACATTGGAGAATGAGCGCCACAGCCTGGAGGATATTCGCAAGCGCAAAAGGGACAAGACGACTCATGCTCGCAACAACCGGAGCAAGACTGATTCTCAGAGAAATGGAGCAAGCAAATCCACGACCAATGTTCCAAGCCCAATCAAACATTTTCATGCAAGGGACAAGGACTTTACATATCGCCCAGGTGTTACTTGCTATGCTTGTGGAGAGGAAGGACACTATGCCAAACAGTGCCCAAAGCCAAGGAACTCGCCCCCCAAATCGAACCATGGTGGGAACAATCCAGCCCCCAAGCGCAACAACTTCAACCCCAATAACAATCACAAGAAGGGTCACCTGAACCATGTGACCAAGGAGGAACCACAGAATGCCCCAGATATCGTCCTCGGTAAGTTCCCTGTCAACACAATACCTGCCACGGTTTTGTTTGATTCTGGAGCTTCTCACTCGTTCATTTCGAAGAGTTTTGTTTTGCAACATGGTGTTCCGACACTTCCTTTGGAAAAGTCCATGATCATCAAGTCCCCCGGGAATAAGCAGATCACTCAGAGTTACTGCCAAGGTGTGATTATTGAGTTTGAAAGACTAAAGTTTCAGGCGAATCTCATCGTGTTGGAAAATAAAGGACTGGATGTTATCCTAGGAATGGACTGGTTAACCACCAACAAGGGATTTATCGACTGCTTCAATCGGACTGTAATCCTCACTCACCATCACGGCAAGACAATAAAAGTTGCAGCTCAAGAAAGACAAAGGTCAGGGCAACCAATGTTGAACAAGGTGGACATTTCAGAATTAAGAAAAGTTCCAGTGGTGTGTGAGTTTCCTGACGTATTTCCCGAAGAACTACCAGGCATGCCTCCAGACCGGGAAATAGAGTTCAGCACTGAACTAGCACCTGGCACCACCCCCATTTACAAGAAACCTTATAGAATGGGACCCTCCGAGTTGGTAGAATTAAAGAAGCAAATAAAAGAATTACTGGACAAAGGATTTATAAGAGCCAGCTCCTCACCTTGGGGTTCACCAGTATTATTTGCCAAGAAAAAGGATGGGACACTGAGATTATGTATAGACTATCGAGCACTCAACATGGTCACCATCAAAAACAAATATCCGATGCCACGGATAAATGATTTATTTGACCAGCTTGCATAAGCCAAGGTTTTCTCGAAAATTGATTTAAGATCAAGGTATCATCAATTAAAGGTACGAACAGAAGATATCCCTAAGACGACATTTACCTCCAGATATGGATTGTATGAATTTACAGTAATGCCGTTCGGACTGACAAACGCCCCCGCATATTTTGTCCACCTCATGAACAAAGTGTTTATGAAATTTATGGACAAATTTGTTGTGGTGTTCATTGATGATAGTCTGGTATACTCAAAGACACCGGAAGAACATGCTGAACATCTCAGAATTGTACTGGGAGAATCAAGGAAACATCAATTGTACGCCAAATTTAGCAAATGTGAATTTTGGCTAAGACAGGTTGGTTTTCTAGGCCATGTATTGACCCAAGAAGGCGTTGCCGTAGACCCAGAAAAAGTCAAGGCCGTACTTGGCTGGAAACCACCAGCCAACGTAACAGATGTACGAAGTTTCTTAGGAATGGCTGGATATTACCGAAGGTTTATTGAGGGATTCTCGACCGTAGCAAAACCAATGACACAGTTACTCAAGAAGGATAAGAAATTTGTATGGACTGAAGCGTGCGAGAAAAGCTTCCAAGAACTCAAAAGGAAATTAACAACATCACCGGTTTTGGTTGTGCCAGACATACACAAAAGTTTTGAAGTGTATTGTGACGCATCCCGGAAGGGCCTCGGGTGCGTATTGATGCAGGACGACAAAGTTGTCGCATATGCTTCCAGGCAACTACGGAAGCATGCAGAAAATTATCCTACTCATGACTTGGAGCTATCAGTAGTCATCCATGCACTCAAAGAGTGGAGGCACTTTTTGCTGGGGAATCTTTGTGAAATATATACGGATCATAAAAGCCTTAAATATATTTTCACGCACCCAGAACTCAATTTACGACAACGACGCTGGTTGGAATTAGTCAAGGATTATGATGTCGGCATTCACTACCATCCAGGAAAAGCGAATGTAGTGGCAGATGCTCTTAGTCGGAACCCCAGCTCGGGCAACGACAGTCTACAGAACTTGAGGCCTGAATTTCAGCAGGAGTTCGCCAAACTCAACATGGTGATAGTCACTGAGGGCAACGTATCAAATCTGGAGATACAACCCACCCTAATGGAACAGATTAAGAAGGCTCAGCATGGACATCCGAGCATCGAAGGTATAAAGAGAAAAGTGAGTCTTGGCAAGCCTTCAGAATTCGTCATAGACAATGAGGGAGTATTATGGTACGGGGACAGACTTTGCGTACCAAACATTGAGGACCTCAAACAACAAATTCTAACCGAAGGCCACTCAGCCCCATATTCAATCCACCCTGGAGGAACCAAAGTGTACAAGGACATTCAGGAAAGATTTTGGTGGCACGGTATGAAAAGGGATATAGCCACATTCGTTGCTTGTTGTGATTCGTGTCAGCGCATTAAAGCCGAGCACCAAAAAACTAGCAGGGCTGCTACAGCCAAACAGGATACCTGAGTGGAAATGGGACGAAATTGGAATGGATTTTGTCGTCGGACTACCTCGGTCACAACACGGAAATGATGCCATATGGGTCATCACAGATAGACTAACCAAGGTAGCACATTTCATTCCCGTAAAGACAACCTACTCCACTCAGAAGCTTGCTAAGCTTTATCTCTCCCGTATAGTTTGTCTGCATGGAGTCCCAAAGACAATAATATCCGACCGGGGCACTCAATTTGTCTCTAGATTTTGGGATCATTTACAACAAGCTCTGGGTACTCAACTAGCATTCAGTACAGCGTACCACCCCCAGACTGATGGACAAACTGAACGCGTGAACCGAATCCTAGAGGACATGCTGAGAGCCTCTGTTCTCACCTATGGAACCAGTTGGGAGGAAAGCCTGCCATATGCCGAGTTCGCATACAACAACAGTTACCAAGCCAGCCTACAAATGGCACCTTTTGAAGCATTGTACGGACGGAGATGTCGTACCCCATTAAATTGGTCAGAAACAGGTGACAGTCGTATCTTCGACCCAGGCATGCTCAAGGAAGCTGAGGAGAAAGTTAAACAAATCAGGGACCGACTCAAGACAGCTCAAAGCCGACAAAAGAGCTATTACGATCGAAAACATCGTAAGGTCAGCTTTGAACCCGGTGAATATGTGTACCTACGAGTGTCTCCTATGAGGGGCCTGCAACGGTTCAAAATTAAAGGAAAGCTAGCCCCAAGATTTATTGGACCCTTCTGTGTGGTTGCACGAAGAGGCACAGTAGCCTACCAGCTAGACCTACCCAAAGAGTTGTCAGACGTCCACGACGTGTTCCACGTCTCACAGTTGAGGAAATGTGTGAGCAACCCGGAAAAGCATGTATCTCATGAGAGCATTGACATGCAACCAGACCTCACCTACAGAGAGCGGCCAGTAAAAATATTGGAAGAGTCTGAAAGGAGGACCCGTCAGAAAACAAATAGATTTTTCAAGGTTCAGTGGAGCAATCACACCGAGGATGAAGCAACATGGGAAAGAGAGGATTTTCTTCAGGCAGAGTACCCACACCTATTTGTGGATGAGCTGAAATCTCGGGGACGAGATTTTTCCTAAGGTGGTAGGTGTTGTGACACCCAAAAATTTTGTTTGGTTTTATCAAATTCTTTATTTGATTTGAAGGAGGTTATTTAAATTTTTTTTTCTAAAGGACTCTCCTTCTCAAAAAATTTCTTTTATGACAAGTATTTTCCTTGGGTTCATCCAAAACTTGATCTTTGGTCTTGAGGGTTTTTCATCTTGTATTGACTCAACACAAGTGTTTTTCATTGGGAAAGTTTTTGAAAATCTTCTCTTTTATAAATAGCCCTATGGCTTATGGAGTGATCCTTCCCCTTTCAAAAAATTATCTCTTGGCATGACCTAAGTTGAAATCCCCCTCCCAAAGGCCATCTTCCCACTTTGTGTCAAGTCAGGCTTCACATCCAGCAAGTTTAACTCCCCCATGATTTTACCTCCATTTATTTTTAATCAAAAATCTTTATTATCTCCTATTTTGGCCATTAGAGATTTACAAAGGAACCACTAGTTTTCGTTTGAGTTTTGCCTCCAAACAAGTTTCCCTGGCTAGTCCCTAGGACCCTCAACCAAGATCCATGAAGAACCACTGGTCCCCAGTTCAAAATTTTCAAAATGTGCTTGCTATAAGTTTGGACCATATTTGCAAAATTTGGTGAAATTCATTTGTTTTCTTCTCCTAAAAATCTGAGAAAATTCAGGCAGCCTCTAGATGCATCAAGAGGTCACCTCACCAAGTCCCAGCTCCAGAAAAATTTCCCTCATGCCCAAAACATATCGTCGAACACCTGGGATGCACTGTTCCTGTCGAAGTTCAGAGTTTCAGAGAAACAGCTTCAGGTGTCAGTGTCGTTTCCTTCAGAACCTCACGTCGATCTCGCCAGTAACTGCAGTGGCACCTTGCTCCCTGTTCCTCGTTCTTATCCACCGCGCCGCACGGTCGCCTGGACGCTTGCGGGCGTCGGCGGCGAGCTGGCCGAGGTGCATCGCCCGGTGAGCGGCGGCAGCAGCGCCCGCTGCGGCTGCTAGAGAGGCGCAGCGAGGGACGGCGCCGTCCAGCACTGCCCAAGCCATGAGAGGCCACCGCGTGGCCGTCCCCTCCCCTGTGCACGCTGCAGAGCCATCGTCGTGAACCGAAAGGCACGGAGCACGCTCCCTGTCGCCGACGTGCCCGTACGGCCGTTTCGTCGAGGGCCGGAGCATTACCCAAGTCCGACCGAGGTTTTAGCTGAGAAACGGCACCAGTGGACCATCATGATGATGCCCAACCGCCTAAACCTCCTGCCCGACCTCTGCCTCGCCGTAATTGCTCGCCGGCGTTATCTCGTTCACGGCCACCTCCTCGGTTCGATTATAAAAGGAGGTCCCGAGCTCGATCTCAACCACGCACCATCTCTCCACCCCACAAGAACCACGCCAAGCCACTGGGAAGGCCTCGAGGAGGTCTTCTTCCCCAACTCCGGCCACCTCGACCCGCTTCGGGATCCGGCAAGATTCGCTCCAGTTCGTGCACCCCCGCCTCTGAACACATACCAGTAGCCTCCTAGTGCATCCACCTCTCTAACCCGCGACCTAATTTGAAGTTTGCAGCACCCACCGGAGAGTTTCATCCTTGCCCGAATCACCGTCCGCCGGAGATAAGGCCGCCGTCGACGTGGTGCTCGCCGACGGTCGAGTCCACCACCCACCGACGCGGAAGGACACGGTGAACCCGTAGGTACCCTCCGATCCCCCTACCTCGCCGTGGATCAACGCCGGCGACCACCGCAGCCTTCGGGCGCCGGTGAGCTCTGTTCGAAGTTTGAACCTGACGGGTGGGACCCCCCTTCAGCCTCTCCCTCTTTTCTTCGAACCGTTTTCTGAAGGCGCCTTCGGGCAAAGTGTTTTTTCCTTCTGGGCTGGCGTATTACGTACCGAAGCGTTTTCTGCTTTTTCAAACGGGCCCCTGGATCTTTTGTGTTTCATCCCAGATTAGTCCTTGGACTAAAACCCTTATATCTTTTAAACGAAAGATGCTTTTTGATTGATTCTTTTTTTGTCAGTCTTATATTTTTGTCTAGTTTTTTATAGTATTTATTTGGAAATTTTTTGGAATAATTTTTATACACACACGGTATACACACACGGTTTCTTTATACCGTAGATTCCGGAGGAGGTGACGGAGCCGCGAACTTCGCAAAGCTAGATTCCGACTTCTCCGAACCAGGCAAGCATGTTTGAACCTTTGATATGATGAGTGTTTTGCATGTTTGCTTGAATAGTTTGTGCATGGCATATGGGCATCAGTGAGTGTTACGTTGCATGCAAGGCAACTACCAGTGTGCTTCGAAGTATGATGTGATCTTTTGATGGGAGATGACCTGATCATGTGGTGACATGAGAGGTAGTAAGATGGTATTGTTGTAGCATGCCAGTCTTATGTCAACTGTTAAACTCCGACGTTAACGTGGACTGAGCCACGTTACCGTTCGTTCCCTTTTCGTGCTGCCACATGTTTTCTGCAAAGAATACGGCTTAGTAAGTTGCAAACCTCTTTCCTTGTACACACCAAACAGAGGGGCCGGGATGAGGGTTCCATGGCCCTAGATTAAAGCCAGTCATCCGGTCAGGGGGCATGGGTGTTTCCGGTTGGGACCGAGAGGGGGGCACCCCTTAGAGCGCGCGATATAAATTTGATCCCATGCTACGCGAGGTTGTAGCCTCCCCGTCTCAAGGTTTTTCTTGAACTTTGCCTAGGGTGATTCCTGGCAACGAAATGTGGAATGGGTGTGTACTGGTTAGATGTGGTTCTCCCTAAATACCGTAAACGGAAGTAGTCCTTTGTGGCTACCGAAATCCGTTGGCTGTGGTTAAAAGTACAAACTCTGCAGAGTCAAAACCTTCCGAGTAATCGTGTCCATGGTCAAGGACCTTGGTCAATGTATCCATAACAGTATCCATATCAGTCTCAGTGTCAGTCCCTGTGTCAGTCTCAGTGAAAATCCCCGGTGAACAAGCTTGAGTGGTAAACCCGGTTGAATGTTATTCCTGTGGATGGACTAACCATTTTATTATTACGTACCTGAGTATTTCCTTGAGATGATTTAAATTCATGAGCTACTTGAATTTCGAGTAATGAAATATAAGCCCTTTTATGTGATGTCGCTCAGACGTCCGACTGTGGCACTCTCGTTATTTACTTTTGATATAAGCCCTTTATGTGATGTCGCTCAAACATCCGACTGTGGCACTCTTGTTATTTACTTTTGATATAAGCCCTTGATGTGATGTCGCTCAGACGTCCGACTGTGGCACTCTTGTTATTTACTTTTGATATAAGCCCTTCATGTGATGTCGCTCAGACGTCCGACTGTGGCACTCTTGTTATTTACTTTTGATATAAGCCCTTTATGTGATGTCGCTCAGACGTCCGACTGTGGCCCTCTTATTATTTACTTTTGATATAAGCCCTTTATGTGATGTCGCTCAGACGTCCGACTGTGGCCCTCTTATCATTTAGTTTTGATATAAGCCCTTTATGTGATGTCGCTCAGACGTCCGACTGTGGCACGCACTGTCGTTTATATTCCAATATAAGCCCTTTATGTGGTGTCGCCCTGACGCCCGACTGCGGCATCGTTAATTTTATTTTTACCCTTTTGAGGCGTCATTTCAGACACTCGATTGGCCTTTAGTATTTCATTGGGATTTTGGGACGACTACCGCCTGACTTCCTTTTTACTTGTCATGCAGTGCAAATTTTATTATCGGAGTGCGCATTATTAATCTGCTCTTGTGCATCATGTTTGCATTTGTTATATCTTATGTCCAAACTGTCTTGCGAGTACTTTCATAGTACTCACCTGGCTTCTTGATTTGGCCAGATGTTGACGAAGGCGCTCTTATGGATGATGAGTTCGATAGCGAGTCCGACGCCTAGAGGAGTCCCAGTCAGTCCTGTGCGATCCTGGAATTGGTCACTTGTATTATATACGCTTCCGCTACCCAGAATAAAAGCCCTCGAGCCTCACTCCGACGCTCGATGAGTTGTAAGATTCAGGAGTCACGTCACCCGCTTCGCTGTGACATATCCACCACCACTTTTATTACGAGTCAGTAGTTATGCCACCATACCCCTTGTGTCATATCCGCCTTTATGTATAATATCGGCGTGCTTGTAATAAATTGTTGAGCAGCCTCCGCTCAACCTTGTATTATATTTAGTACTCTTGGATTTCTGTAATCAAGAATTTGTCTACCAGTAAGAAGGATTCTTCTATACTGGTCCGTTAAAGGGGTCGGTGTCTCAATAAATGTTTCATTGAAAACCCGGTCGTGACAGCGAACCTCTAGATCTTTCCAATAGGGCAGGTCCCAAAATATAGATTTCTTCTTTCACATGGGTGCGCGTCCGTCAGCGTCATTCGGAACAGGTTGTCCGCCAGGACCCTTTCCAAAGACTACCTTCAAATCCTTGACCATATCATGTACATCAGCACTAGTACGGTGGTGAGGCTTCGTCCGGTGATCCGCCTCACCTTTGAAATGCTTGCCTTTCTTTCTTACGGGATGCCTGCTCGAAAGAAATCGATGATGTCCCAGGTACACATTCTTCCTACAATTCTCCAAATATATACTGTCGGTATCATCCAAACAGTGCGTGCATGCGCGGTATCCCTTGTTTGTCTGTCCTGGAAGGTTACTGAGAGCAGGCCAATCATCGATGGTCACGAACAGCAAGGCCTTTAGGTCAAATTCTTCCCCCATGTGCTCATCCCACGCACGTACACCTGTTCCATTCCACAGCTGTAAGAGTTCTTCAACTAATGGCCTTAGGTACACATCAATGTCGTTGCCGGGTTGCTTAGAGCCTTGGATGAGCACTGGCATCATAATGAACTTCCGCTTCATGCACAACCAAGGAGGAAGGTTATACAAACATAGAGTCACAGGCCAGGTGCTATGGTTGCAGCTCTTATCCCCAAAAGGATTAATGCCATCTGCGCTTAGACCAAACCATACGTTCCTTGCGTCATCTGCAAACTCCTTCCCGTACTTTCTCTCAATTTTTCTCCACTGCGACCCGTCAGCGGGTACTCTCAACTTTCCGTCTTTCTTACGGTCTTCTCTGTTCCATCGCTTCGCCTTGGCATGCTCTTTGTTTTGGAACAAACGTTTCAACCGTGGTATTATAGGAGCATACCACATCACCTTGGCAGCAATCTTCTTCATGGGGCGCTCGCCCTCGACATCACCAGGGTCATCGCGCCTGATCTTATAGTGCAATGCACCGCATACCGGGCAAGCGTTCAAATCCTCGTACTCACCGCGGTAGAGGATGTAGTCATTAGGGCATGCATGTATCTTCTGCACCTCTAACCCTAGAGGGCAGACAGCCTTCTTTGCTTCGTACGTACTCTCGGGCAATTCGTTGTCCTTTGGAAGCATATTCTTTATCATTACCAGCAACTTTCCAAATCCCTTGTCAGATACACCATTCTCTGCCTTCCATTGCAACAATTCCAGTGTGGTGCCCAACTTTTTCTTGTCAGCTTCGCTATTCGGGTACAACAATTTCTTGTGATCCTCTAACATGCGCTGCAACTACTTCTTCTCCAAATTACTTGCGCAGTTTCTCTTTGCATCGGCAATGGCCCGACCTAGATCATCAGCGGGCTGATCTGATGCCTCTTCTTCAGCATCTTCCCGCATTGCCGGCTCAGCTTCTTCCCCCATTGTTGTATCATTGTATTCAGGGAACCCATGGCCAGGATAGTTGGCGTCATCCTCTTCTTCTTCATTGTCTTGGTCCAAACATTATAGTGGGGCATGAAACCAGACTTAAACAGGTGGACGTGAATGGTTCTTGACGTAGAGTAATTGTGATCATTCTTACAGACTAAACATGGACAAGGCATAAAACCATCCGCCCGCTTGTTTGCCTCAGGCGCAAGCAGAAAAGTTTGCACGCCATTAATGAACTCGGGAGAGCATCGGTCATCGTACATCCATTGTCGGCTCATTTTCATTACACAACACCGAATAGACCAAATTAATACAAGTTCATACAAGACTTAAATGCAACAAACAAATAACTCTCTAACTAAAGAATTTAAATGCAACAACAAATGCGATCAAGATCGCAACTAAGGTAACAATTGATCCAACAGCATAATGATACCAAGCCTCACTATCAATGGCATATTTTCTAATCTTTCTAATCTTCAAGCGCATTTTCTCCATCTTGATCTTGTGATCATCGACGACATCCGCAACATGCAACTCCAATTCCAACTTTTCCCCCTCAATTCTTTTCAATTTTTCTTTCAAATACTCGTTTTCTCTTTCAACTAAATTTAACCTCTCGACAATAGGGTCGGTTGGAATTTTCGGTTCACAAACCTCCTAGACAAAAATATCTATGTCAACTTAATGGGCATAATTTGTCATAAACACGAAATGCAACAACTAGTTTTAAAAGAGAATATACCACATCCGAGTCATAACAAGGATGAGGGCCGACGGGGACGGATATCAAAACCATGGCACTATGTATAACAAACTACGTACGGGTAAGATAATTATACGAGTAACTATATATCCAAATCACACAAACATCAATTTGGTAATGTAAAACATTCATGAACAAGAGGCTCACCACAAGGTGATGCCGGCGACGGAACGGTGCGGGCGATCGACTGTGGTTACGACGGAGATTTAGAAGGCACTAAGTAAACCACACCTACATATGCAAACTAAGTGTTAGTTTTGACCACACATTGCATATAAATTAAATAATAGCACATATATTTTCTACCAAATTACTAAACTCATAAATTAATCACTATACAAAGCATTGCAAGAGCTAATCTAGCAATGAGAGATGAAAGGACAAAGTTGCTAACCTTTGTGATCATTTGAATGGATGGGGGCCTTCAAATCTAGACAAATTTTGGGCAAAATGTGTGATGAGCTCGAGAGGAAGAGGGGAAGAACAGAGAGGAGAGGGGAAAGGGGAAGAACAGAGCGAGCTCGGGTGGACGAAGGGTTTATGTACGATGACCTTTAGCACTGGTTCGTGCCACGAACTGGTACTAAAGGTGCTGGAGGGGCCCCGGACTGACAACATCCTGCCACCACTCACTTTAGTACCGGTCCGTGGCACGAACCGGTGCTAAAGGGCGGCCACGAACCGCTACAATGAAAGCGGCTGGCTAGCCGTTGGAACTAGCACTAATGCACACATTAGTGCCGGCTCAAAAGCAAACCGGCATTAATGTGCTTGACTTTTGACCCTTTTTCTACTAGTGACTCTTTTGCGGTGTGTTTGTTGGGATCGATGAACTTTGAGTTTATGATCAGATCTATGTTTTTGAGTTTCTTTGATCTCTTTTATGCATGATCTCTTATAGCCTCATATTTCTTCTCCGATATTTGGGTTTTGTTTGTCCAACTTGATCTATTTATCTTGCAATGGGAAGAGGTGCTTTGTAGTGGGTTCGATCTTACGGTGCTTGATCCGAGTGATAGAGAGGGAACCAACACGTATGTATCGTTGCTACTAAGGATAAAACGATGGGGTCTATCTCTACATAGATAGATCTTGTCTA
The DNA here is from genome assembly GCF_002575655.3 of Aegilops tauschii subsp. strangulata. Taxonomy (NCBI): domain Eukaryota; kingdom Viridiplantae; phylum Streptophyta; class Magnoliopsida; order Poales; family Poaceae; genus Aegilops; species Aegilops tauschii. The sequence goes on along the minus strand of NC_053035.3, from coordinate 22,007,054 downwards.
CATCATGTCATCGTTCTTATTGCATTACTCCGTTTCTTCAAGAACTTAATACACTAGATGCATGCTGGATAGCGGTCGATGTGTGGAGTAATAGTAGTAGATGCAGGCAGGAGTCGGTCTACTAATCTTGGACGTGATGCCTATGTAATGATCATTGCCTGGATAGCGTCATGAGTATTTGAAGTTCTATCAATTGCCCAATAGTAATTTGTTCACCCACCGCTTTGCTATTTTTCTCGAGAGAAGCCACTAGTGAAATCTACGGCCCCCGGGTCTCTTTCTCATATTATTTGCCTTTGCGATCTACTTTTATTTGCATTTATTTTCAGATCTATTAATTCAAAACCCCAAAACTACTTTGCTGCACTTTATTTTAGTTGCGATGTATTTATCCAATCTATTACAACCTTTTTACCGTTACACACGAATTTCTAGTCCCGTTACCCGAAAGGAATTGACAACCCCTTTAACACGTCGGGTAGCGAGGATTTGTTATCTGTGTGCAGGGGCTGTTTATGTTGTGTTGCTTGGTTCTCCTACTGGTTCGATAACTTTGGTTTCATATCTGAGGGAAATACGTACCGCCGCTGTGTTGCATCATCCCTTCCTCTTTGGGGAAATACCGACATAGCTTCAAGCGACATCAACACCCCCTTTGTGTTCAATCCTGAGTGGACCCAATGTCAACTCGTTATATCCAACGGCCATCTTCCTGGCAAAATAAAACGGTCCCAAACAGCGACAAAAAGGCGCCTACAACAACTACGGGCACACAAGGCTTATGTCTGCCAACCTGATCAGGGTAGCAGGCGCCCATAACCTTCCCTCGTTGGAGGCAGCAGCGAGAGGCATGACAATAGACCGCATTAAGGCCTTCCCATAAAGGCAAATGTGGTTGCACTGGAAAAGCCCGGTTCGGTGGCACCTGACCAACATAATGCCGAAATTTATCCCCAATGTATATCTGTGATAATCGATACTCCAAACAGCATCATGGCAATAGCAAGAGAAAAATATCACTACGAGAAATGCCATGTATCGGTCACATGTAGCTAAAGCAAATTTTAAACAAGTTCAAATAAGTAAACCATGGCATTGCATTGCAATCATGCAAATGGAGGGTGTGGCTTGCCTGGGAGGGGTGGAATCACCGGGAAGAAGTGCGAGAAGGTTGCGGAAAGATTTGCCCAAAAACGTTCTTTCGCGGAGGGGGCTGAATAAGGGCAAGGGCAAATTTGTAATTTCAGAATGTTAAAACGTGGTGAAAATGATCCTGTCAGAATAGGCTCAACGAAACGAAGAAGTGGGCTTTGGAATCACCTCATTTGGAGTTAGGATAAAAAAGATATGAAGGATTGAAGACTAGGGACTATTTTGTAAATAAAATATTCACAAATAGGCCCCTGGCAGCTCGGCGGGTCGCAGACTCCAGCAAAATACGCTCTCCCACGGGGAAAGTGTAAAGCGCAGAATGCGCTTCCACTTATCCAACGTGGCAGTGGGGGCCCGGGAGCCTGGGTCGCTGACATGTGGGCCCCGCCGGCTCTTTCTGTCTCCTCCCTCCTCTTCCTTCTTCTTCCCGGTGCGAGGAACAGAGGAGCTCGGGGCCGAGCGAGCGCCGGCGCGCTCCGGTGACTCCGGCCGTCTCTGACTGTGCTCGGGCCAACGGAGAGCTCGGGGGAAGATACCGCGCTCGACCAGAGGGAACACACGCGCCGGGAGGACTAGGGCGGCCGCAGCTGGAGACAATAGAGGATGGGGCGGCGGCGGCCTTTTGAGCGGCCACGGTCAAAAGTGGCTCTGGAGATGAGGCGAGGAGGTGGGGAGGATCTCCGGAGTGCAGGGGAGCTAGTGGTGGAGAGAATTGGAGAGGAGAGGGCCTGGTTCACCGGAATTCAGCCGGTGGCCGTGGTGGCGGGGCGCTGAGGAGGGCTCTTGAGCTCGGGTGAGTAGCTAGGCAGGACCAGAGGAGGATGGGGATGGTAGTGGTGAGGTCGAACGGGCTCGGGGGTGGCTAATATATATAGCCAGGGGAGGAGGGGGTTTGACCCGGTGGTTATTGTGCGCATCTGGCCGAGGCTCTGCCGAGCTCATCGATCACGGGGAGGGCACGGGAACATGACGAGGCAACGATGCAGCGGTCACGGAGCAAAGTAGCCCAAGGGGGCACGGGGAGGAAGAAGACCACCACTGTTCGCCCGCGGGCACGTGGCGGCGAGCGCTAGCGAGCGAGCTGTGGGAGGGGGAACGGGGTCCAGGGAGGTATCAACGACAAGGCAGAGCTGCTAGACATGGTCACGTGTGCGAAGACGATGAGAGGGAGAGGGGCCGGAGCTAGAAGACATCCTGGACGCGGCCGCTGCGAGCAGAGCGTGTGAATTACCATGCCAGTGGCGCAGTCACCACGCGACATGTCACGGGGGCAACTGGAGGATATGGCAAACCTTGTCTGGGGTGTTGTCTCTCTACCCTGGAGGCTTTAGAAAGAGAAAGCTCGACAGAAGGCGCTCTGTAGCCAAGTGAGGCATCGACGAAAGTTTGCTGCATTAAAATTTATGAAGCCACTGTGCTCAATAGAGAACTGATTGGGGGCAAAGCTGTTGTCTGGGGTGATTAACTTATGAAGGACTATAATCCTGGGGCTTTTGGAGTACAATGGACCACAAACTAATATGGTTGTTGTGCAACTCACTTTATGGTCCAGAAACTTGATCTAGATGATCCACTCACTTGGAGTAGCCACTTGAGCTCAAAATTGTCAACGGAGCAAGTTTTGGACATATAGAGATGCTGTAAAAATTTCATACCAAATGGAAAAGCCAAAATGGTACTTGCTTCACAAACATCCTCTCTGTCCAAAAACTTGGAATAATTTTGGAGAGAAAATGGCTTGTTGAAATGATCCCAAATTTTGTGGATAGATGTTATAAGGGTAGGAGCTTGATCTGGTAATTTTTCAGAATTAATGAAGCAATACAAAATATACTTGCTTCATGTGACGCCCCCGATTCAATCGTACACTAATCATACACGCAAACGTGTACGGTCAAGATCAGGGACTCACGGGAAGATGTCACAACAGAACTCTAATAATAAAATAAGTCATACAAGCATCATAATACAAGCCAGGTGCCTCGAGGGCTCGGATACAAGTGCTCGATCATAGACGAGTCAGCGGAAGCAACAATATCTGAGTACAGACATAAGTTAAACAAGTTTGCCTTAAGAAGGCTAGCACAAACTGGGATACAGATCGAAAGAGGCGCAGGCCTCCTGCCTGGGATCCTCCTAAACTACTCCTGGTCGTCGTCAGCGGCCTGAACGTAGTAGTAGGCACCTCCGGTGTAGTAGGAGTCGTCGTCGACGGTGGCGTCTGGCTCCAGGGCTCCAACCTCTGGTTGCGACAACCAGGTAAAAAGGAAAGGGGGAAAAGAGGGAGAAAGCAATCGTGAGTACTCATCCAAAGTACTCGCAAGCAAGGATCTACACTACATATGCATGGGTATCTGTGCAAAAGGGCAATATCGGTGGACTGAACTGCAGAATGCCAGAATAAGAGGGGGATAGCTAGTCCTGTCGAATACTACGCTTCTGGCAGCCTCCATCTTGCAGCATGTAGAAGAGAGTAGATGGTAAGTTCACCAAGTAGCATCGCATAGCGTAAACCTACCCGGCGATCCCCTCCTCGTCACCTTGTTAGACTGCGATCACCGGGTTATATCTGGCACTTGGAAGGGTGTGTTTTATTAAGTATCCTGTTCTAGTTGTCATAAGGTCAAGGTACAATTCCAAGTCGTCCTGTTACCAAAGATCACGGCTATTCGAATAGATAAACTTCCCTGCAGGGGTGCACCACATAACCCAACACGCTCGATCCCATTTGGACGGATACACTTTCCGGGGTCATGCCCAGCCTCGTAAGATTAACACGTCGCAACCCTACCTAGGCACAACAGAGAGGTCAGCACGCCGGTCTAAATCCTATGGCGCAGGGGTCTGGGCCCATCGCCCATTGCACAAGAGCAGGCTTACGTTCCAATCCGGCGCGTGCCGCTCAGTCGCTGACGTCACGAAGGCTTCGGCTGATACCACGACGTCGAGTGCCCATAACTATTCCCGAGTAGTTGGTTAGTGCGTATAGGCCAGTGGCCGGACTCAAATCAAATACCAAGATCTCATTAAGCATGTTAAGTATCCTCGAATGCCGACCAGGGCCAGGCCCACCTCTCTCCTTGGTGGTCTCAACCTGCCCCGTCGCTCCGCCACAAAGTAACAGTCGGGGGCCGTCGGGAACCCAGGCCCACCTCTACCGGGATGGAGCCACCTGCCCCTTCAGCCCCCATCTCCGAACAGTATCATAAGTAATGTAACAGTATAAATTATATATCATATGCCCGTGATCACCTCCCGAAGTGATAACGGCCCAGTAGTATAGCATGGCAGAGGGACAAGAGTGTAGGGCCACTGATGGAACACTAGCATCCTATACTAAACATTAGGATAGCAGGTAAAGGTATCAACAATTGTAGCAACAATGACAGGCTATGCAGCAGAATAGGATTAACCGAAAGCAGTAACATGCCATACTACTCTATTGCAAGCAGTAGAGAGAAGGAATAGGCGATATCTGGTGATCAAGGGGGGGCTTGCCTGGTTGCTCTGGCAAGGAGGGGTCGTCAACACCGTAGTCGTACTGGGTAGCAGCGGCGTCGGTCTCGGTGTCTAGCGAAAGAAGAGGGGGAAGAAACAATAAATGTAACGCAAACATATGCATGAAAAGACAACGAGCGGTGCTAGATGTGCCCTAACGCGGTAGTAGGTGATACCGGCGAAGGGGGGAAACATCCGGGAAAGTATTCCCGGTGTTTCACGTTTTTGGGCAGATGAACCAGAGGGGGAAAGTTGCATGTTTGCTATGCTAGGGATGTGTGGCAGACGAACGGGCTGCATATCCGGATTCGTATCATCGTTCGGAGCAACTTTCATGTACAAAGTTTGTCCATCCGAGCTACAGTTTATTTTATATTGATTTTAAAAGATTTAAATCATTTTTAGCATTTATCTAATTATTTTAATTCGAAAAAGATTTATGACATCAGCATGATGTCATGCTGACGTCAGCAGTCAACAGGGGTTGACTTGTCAACCTGACCAATGGGTCCCACTGGTCAGTAACACATTTTGGTTAACCAATTTTAATTAACCTAATCAGGAGTAATTAGGGGTGGGCCCCACTGTCATTAACTGATTAATTAATTAACTAACAGTTTAATTAGTCTAGTTAATTGATTAGTTTAATTAATTAAAATTAGTTTAGTTAATTAATTAATTAATTATATTATTTTTTAAATCCTTTTTTTAAAACGTTCCCAGGGGTGGGCCCCAGCTGTCATTGGCCCATAGGCCAACCGGGGCGATTCGTTAGCGGGTGCGGGCGGGCAACTGTAGCGCAGCAGCTAGCGGCAGAAGAAGGAGAGCGGGGGCGCGCGCATGCGCGCGCTGCTGTAGCGAGTGCGGGCGCACGCCGGGCGGGGCGGGGCACGGCCGAGAGCGGCAGGGGGGCGACGACGAGCGGTGTAGCGGGCGAGGCCAGCGAGGCCGGTGCGCAGCGCGCGTGCAGTGGCGGCGCGGCGCGGCTCGGCAGGTGCGGTCAGGGACGCTAGCGGGGCGCGGGTGCGCGGCGCGCGCGGCCAGAAGCCAGCAGAGGAGTGAGGGGGCGCGGACGGGTGTGGCCACGACGCAGTGAGCGCGGTGATCGCGGGCGGGGGACGGCAAGCAGGAACAGGGAAGGAGAGGAGGGCCACGGATCACGGCGGGGAGTACGGATGGGGCAGTGGGGGTCGGGGTGGTCGACGGGGATGACGCGGCGAAGCGGGAGGCAGGCCGGCGGGGTAGACGACGAGGTGGAGGCGGCGGCGTCGCGGCGAGGCGGCATCGGGCGGCGTCGGCGGCCTCCTCCTCTCGATCCCGATCCAATCGGGAGAGAGAGGGTGGGAAGATATTTTGGGGGGTGTGGGGGTGTCGGTTGGTGAGTGGGGGAGTGGGGGGAGGTTATGGGGTGCGGGGTGGGCCGGCCAGGTGGGTTGGCCCAATGGCCTGCTGGGCCGGAGCCCCGGGGGGTTTCTTTTCCCCTTTTTTCGTTTGTTTTCTCTTTTGTATTTTCTTTCTTTTATTTATTTTCTCTTCTGTTTTAATTCAATTTAAAATATTTATGCATTTTATAAAACTGTGTCTTCTACACCATAATTATCTATGTAATATTTAATACAAACCGAACATTTTTTTAATGTTTGAAAACTTTTATTATTTACCAAATTTTGAATTTGAATTTTGGACCGGTTTTGATCTAACGATAGATTAGCAACAGTAACGGAGGTAACGTGGTCATTAGCAGAGTATCACTGTAGCATGATTATCCGGGCGTCACAATTCTCCTCCACTACAAGAAATCTCGTCCAGAGATTTTAAGAGGTGAAGGGGAAAAGGGATTTGGTTACGAAATTCTAACGAGTCTTCTCGGTCTTGGTTGCTCTTCTCGAAGATGTCGATCCATTACTTTGATGTCTTCATTTCTCTGCTTCAGGTGTTCATGATGCAGTCGTCATCCTTTTTTCGGGAAGAACTCCATCTTACTTACGATTAGGTAAGGGGCAGCTTGACAATGATAGGATGCTATAAGGGGTAATCATCTGAGGGCTGTCCCGTGCATGAGCACATGACCATCTCTCGAGTTGAACAAATAAAACACATCGAGAGCAAAGTAAGAAGACACAATATGAAGTTTCGAACGGATAGACAATCGTTCGATGTCGGAGAGAAATTGTGAAAAGGGGGTCCAGCAATGAGAATAAGTTTTGTGCTTGATGCCAGAATAGATCACTAGGCAGGTGGCCCGTGAATTACATACGAAGTCAAGCGCGAGGAATAACTTTGACAACAGGGTGTACAGGAGAGTCAGGTTTCGATCCTGGGGAACAGTGGGTTATGGGCCCACCATGTGGGTTAAAGTAGAAGGAGCGGTGACATCTTGCACGATCATGATAGCAAGGCATGTCAGAGGATAGTTTATCAGTTATGTTGGTAACAACATCGGTACCAAGGGAGAGGGACGAAGAGAACCATTTTCTGCTCGTAGAATGAGGCGGACCAATAGGCAAAGTTCTCATCCATCTGTGGTTACCGGAATGTTTCCAACAATAGTAGCAGGGTCTTGCTGACAGAGTTGTACACTGAGGTGTTTACATAAGCAGGATAATATTACTGCTAAAATCATATAGATCACAAGAAACGTTAAACCAACCAATGAAAAGGAAAAATATGATTATCTGATTAAACAGAACAGTGGGAAGGAAAATGTGTTTAAACACATTTTTCAGGGGTATATCCTTCACAAGGACAAGCAGAGCATGATATCCCTGGCATGATAAAAAGTAGGAAACCATTTAGGTAAGGGGAGAGGAATTTCATAACATTACCCATACAACGGTGTTTGGATAATCGATAAAGAAATTTTAGCATGGTGCTTTAAATGTTCTTATCAAAGATCGGAGTACCAGAGACATGCTTCGAGATAGCATTGACAAGGTATTCAAGCAAAGGTCAGACTTTGGACACACAAAGGATCCATCAGGAAAAACTTATTAAACAAGTCATTCAATTTCCTCATGAAAGAATGGTTAACCTTGTTAAAAGGGAAATTATAACACTAGGTCCTCCGGCCACGTGTGCTAGGATGACATCACCTTACCGGGTCATATAAGGAACAATGTTATGACTCTTGGAAAAATGTTCCAACCATCATATCTGACCGAGATTCAGGTCTGATTGGTGTTAGGATAACTCAGACTCAGGATGCCTCAGAAGAAAGGTGCAACACAATTTGTCGAGATGACATTGTAAGATTTTCGGGAATTGAACTACGGAAGCGAGTTCCGAAACAAGAGTTCATCATTAAACCAAGGAGAGGATGAGGAGGTGGCTGCTGGACTCAGCCACAATTCATTGAGATTTTCAAAAGATGGATTTCCACACTTATGTGAACAAGGAGATAACATTTGTCTGATCAAATGATATAATGAGGTATGTTCGAGGAAAACATACACAATTAAACATTGGTTAAAAAGGTGCACCTGAGATATGGGCTGGGTTGCATGACTAACGTCGGAATGGTGATTCAATAATCAATAGTCTAAGAATGAACGGCCGACCATTAACTTCAAAGTAATAGGTTGCTAGAAGGGCAGAATCCAAACAACACCGTTCACTTGTTGGTACCCCTGTTGGAATCAACACGAGGGCCAAGAAAGAATGGTGATGCTAAGAAGTATCACTATGCCAAGAAATTTTAAGAGGCGGAGCAATTCTCACAACCCTCTTGACATAAAAGATGGTAATACTCCAAGGTGAAGAAGAACAGATGCTGGATAGCGAGGAACTCAAGATTCAATCCAAAACATGAACACGTTTTGTGTTGAGGGAAGACAAGGATGCGGTCGATGATAACACAAATCATCTAGGGCAAGACTGGTATTTCTCACCATGAATTCAATTGATATCGTGGAAGAGCTCAGAATGCTGATGATGGTCACGACACATTTGTCGAGAGATTTTATGAAGATGTAATCGATCGGCGATGACATCAAGTCAAAGGAATTCTGAAGGAAAAAGGGGGGCGACGGCGAGCGGCGTAGCGGGCGAGGCCAACGAGGCCGGCGCGCAGCGCGCGTGCGGTGGCGGCCGGGGCGATCGCGGCGCGGCCCGGCTCGGCAGGTGCGGTCAGGTACGCGGGCGAGGCGCGGGTGCGCGGCGCGCGCGGCCAAAAGCCAGCAGGGGAGAGAGGGGGCACGGACGGGCGTGGCCACGACGCAGTGAGCGCGGTGATCGTTGGCGGGGGACGGCAAGCAGGATTAGGGGAAGGAGAGGAGGGGCGCGGCTCACGGCGGGGAGTAGGGACGGGGCAGTGGGGGTCGGGGTGGTCGACGGGGACAACGCGGTGGAGCGGGAGGCAGGCGGCGGGGTAGACGACGAGGTGGAAACGGCGGCGCCGCGGCGAGGCGGCACCGGGCGGCGTCGGCGGCCTCCTCCTCTCTATCCCGATCCAATCGGGAGAGAGAGGGGGGAAGATATTTCGGGGGGGTGTGGGGGTGTCTGTGGGTGAGTGGAGTGGGGGGAGGTTATGAGGTGCGGGGTGGGCCGGCCAGGTGGGTTGGCCCAATGGCCTGCTGGGCCGGAGCCCCGGGGGGTTTCTTTTCCCCCTTTTTTTGTTTGTTTTCTCTTTTGTATTTTCTGTCTTTTATTTATTTCCTGTTCTGTTTTAATTCAATTTAAAATATTTATGCATTTTATAAAACTATGTCTTCTACACCATAATTATCTATGTAATATTTAGTACAGACCGAACATTTTTTTTATGTTTGAAAACTTTTATTATTTACCAAATTTTGAATTTCAATATTCGACCGGTTTTGATCTAACGATAGATTAGCAATAGTAATGGAGGTAACGTGGTCATTAGCAGAGTATCACTGTAGCATGATTATCCAGGCTGTGCTCACATAGATGATGGGATAGGGCTTAAAATTGGAGGAGTGTGATGATATGAGCACCTGAAGGAGTGTGCAAAATTTCAACTCATTTGGGTACTCCTAGCTAGTACTTCCTTCACACTGTATTCTGTCTGATAGAAACTTCAAAAAATTGCTGAGGAAGATTCACTAGGCAAATGGAGCTGAATTTTGGTATGGAGTAATTATTTGGATGATATATCATGCCCAAAAAGTTTGGGAGCAAACAAGATAAGATAAATGACACTTCCTTCACAGAAAGTCACTCTGGACATAAATGAAGAAATAATATTGGGCAATTATTTTTGGGCTAGCACAGGAAAGTTTAGGCACATTTGACGAACATATGACCCAAAGAAATAATGAGAATTATTTGGGAATTTTGGGAGTGACAGAAATATAAGTTGCTTCACAACATAGGGCAAACATGACTATTCCTTTAATAGAAAAACGAATATTCCTCAGAAAAGAATTTTAGGGTTGGGCGAGAATGGAAATGACATGATCTTGGGAAATATTTAAGAATGATGAGTCACTTCATAGAATAAATGATGATGATTTCCTAGGTTGCAAGGCAACAGATCCACTCCACAATGAAAATCAGAGCAAAAAAAATCCAAAAGAAAAAGAAAGGGCCAAAAACTAGGTTGTTACAATGCTCAACCAAGTATGATGCATGACAAGGCTACATGATGCTAAACATGGGAAGAGATGGTGCAAACAAGAACATCACTTCAAAGCAAGTTTAAATGAGGCCGGAAACAACATATAACAATTCTGGTAAGTCCTCATATGCATATTTCGAAATTGGTCCAGATCTGAACAATCCTTATGTTAGATATGTTAAACAGCAAGTTAAGATGCTCAATGATGATCTACAAAACTTTCTAGTCAAGTTACATATAAAGTTCATTTAATTCGTCACTACGGCCTAGAAGATATGAGCAAAACAAGTTAAACATGTCATTGAAGCAACATGCATTCAAACATCAAGCACACGCACTCCAAACATGGATGTAACATGACATGATGCATCTACATGCAAAACCAAGCAAGTTTCATACAGAGCATGCTCCAAACGGAGCCACGGTTCAACACATACACATGAAACAAGTTTAAATGACAAGTTGTCCAAAACAGCAACTAGGCATATTGCAAGCATCAAAACAACATGCTACAAGAACAAGATTGGCACAAACATGATATGCTCTTCAAGTAAATGATTACCTGCTTCAAATATCATTAAGGTTCAGGTTCATAGGCATCAAGATTAAACCAATATGATCAATGCAAAAATCAACTTTATAACACATATCAGGACCGTGAAAAACATGGCGTACATGTGAGCAAGAATAACATGTTGACATGTTGGAGGCATGAAACAATGATGCTATAGTGCATGAACATAGCACAAAAAACGTGGCATGAAAGTACATGTTAAACACGGCAACACATGATTACTAAGCATCTCCATAGAACCTCTAGATCAATTTCATTCATCAAGACAAGTAGGCAAGTCATAACAGATTCTCAGACTAGTGAAAAACAGTTCGACTGAAACAGATTCATGTGCATACTTTGAGACAATAAAAGTATATTCTAGAGGAACTATTCATGGCATCGAGGAGCATGGCAAGCAGTTCATAAACACCCTTAACAAAACATCATTAATAAGCATGATCATTGGAGCAACATATTTGATGATAGCTTCAAGTGAACATGGAAAGATAATGTAATAGACTTGGTAAAATCTAGGCATGCTGACAGTCATATTTTCAAGAAACTTGAGGGCAACGAAAGAACCATATGCAGCAGGTTATAATTGCAAACAAGGGCATGGACGATAGATCATAATATTGTGTTCAAAACATGTTTACTCGACATCTCCAAAATATGCATAGATTTCATGGTAGCATCAAGTACACATGGCATCGCAATATAACAGATTCAGACTTCGCAGAATTCACTATGTCTCTGAAAACAACAAACAGTGAGTAGGCTACTTTGTGACCTCATGGCACTCACATCATAGAACATCATGGCACGAAATAAATACTAAAGGTAAGGGGACATAAAAATGCACCACACACATGTTGACAAGATGCTCATCTGATGCACGCATCAAATCACACGAAAATGACAATATGGCAAGTTATAACAATTTTTAGCAGTTAACAGCAACATGCCTTTTGCAACAGAGATTAACATGGCAAGATGGACTCTAATATGAATGCAACCAGCACCATCGTGTAGAGCATTAAGAGCTGAACACTTTGACATATAGAACATCACCATAGGAATAACATGCACAAAGTTATGGCATGTCAAACATGCTTATAAGATAACTCTCAGAAAAAGGACTTACGAGTTCTCTACCTCCCAAGATAACTGGATGGGGCCAACTTGGGACGGAGAGATCCGGGACGGCGGAGGCGTTTGGATGGCGGGAGTGGTGGATCTGATCCACCCGAGTGGATCCGGGGCGGAGGAGCTCCGGTGACGAGGCGGCGAGGCAACACAGCGACGGGGAGGCGGATCCGGCCGGCGCCGAGATCGGGGCAGCGCGGGCGGCGGCGCTTGGCGGCGGGGCGAGCTGAGGCGAGGCCGTGGCAAGGTGAACAGCGGCGGCAGCGCGATGGGGTGCGGTGCGGCGGCGTGGGGTGGCGGGGTTCGGCGGGGACGCGCGGGGCGCTCGATCCCAGATCCGGCCCGGGGCGGGCCGCTTGCGGGCTCCGCGGACCGCGGTGGCGGGGAGGCCGGCTTTGTGACGTGGCGGCCTCCGATTGGCTATAGCCGTCGGCGGGTGGCGGTGCTGGCCTCTAGGCTGGCGACAAGTGGCGGCGGGGCAGGTGGCTGGCACGGAAATTGAGGAGGGAGTTAGGGTTTCCAGCTTTAGAGGAGGGGGACGTTTTTATAGGGATAGGGCTATGGAGGTGCCGTTTTCGCCCACACGATCGTGATCCGATGGTGAAGAGCATGGAGAGGAGTTAGATGGACTAGTGGGCTGTTGTGGAGAGGTGGTGGGCTGCAAAGAGAAGGACAGAAAAGGTCCAATTTGTCTCGGAGTACCGAAACGTCCGGCGGTTAATGCGGTTAACCGTTGGGATATGAAATGACCTCCAAATGGAATGAAATTTGACTGGCGGTCTACCAACAACATAACTACACCGCAAACCAACTTTCAACCCATTCCGAGAACATTTTTATCCCACTTATAAAATAATATTTCGGAGGTGCCGCGGGCGCGTGCAAGTGTGGTTGGGCTCAGAACGGATAACAGAGAGAACTGGGAGATGGGCAACCACGAACGGATGCATGTTTTGAAAAAAACATGCAGATGCAATGCACATGATGACATGGAAAAATGCAAGACGCAAGCGAATGACATGGCAAAGACGGTGAATAAACGGAAGACATCTGGTGCATCGGTCTCGCGGCGTTAAAGTAGGTCCCAAAATATAGATTTCTTCTTCCACATGGGCGCGCGTCCCTCAGCGTCATTTGGAACAGATTGCCCGCCAGGAGCCTTTCCAAAGATTACATGTAAATCATTAACCATGGCAAGTATGTGATCCCCAATATGGAGGGCGGGCTTCTTCCGGTGATCTGCCTCACCTTTGAAATGCTTGCCTTTCTTTCGACCTTCATACTGCTTTGGAGGCATGCCATCTTTTTCGTGCACACATTGCTAGTCCTCCCATGCCTCTGGTTTATCTTTTGTCTTTCCATACACACCCAAGAAGCCTAGCAGGTTTACGCAAAGTTTCTTCGTCACGCGCATCACGTCAATTGAAGAGCGGACCTCCACGTCTTTCCAGTAGGGTAGGTCCCAAAATAAAGATTTCTTCTTCCACATGGGTGCGCGTCCCTCAGTGTCATTCAGAACAGATAGTCTGCGGGGACCCTTTACAAAGATTACTTGTAAATCACTGAGCATATAGCAAGTATGTGATCACCGATACGGATGGCGGGCTTCTTCCGGTGATCTGCCTCGCCTCTGAAATGCTTGCCTTTCTTTCGACATTGATGGTTGGTCGGAAGAAATCGACGATGCCCCAGGTACACATTCTTCCTGCATTTGTCTGGGTATATAATTTCGGTGTCATCTAAACAGTGCATGCATGCGTGGTATCCCTTGTTTGTCTGTCTTGAAAGGTTACTGAGAGCGGGCCAACCATTGATGGTTACAGACAACAACGCATGTAGGTCAAATTCCTGTTGTTTGTGCTCATCCCACACACGTACACCTTTTCCATTCCACAGTTGTAAAAGTTCTTCAACTAATGGCATTAGGTACACATCAATGTTGTTGTCGAGTAGCTTAGGGCTTTGGATGAGCACTGGCATCATAATGAACTTCCGGTTCATGCACAACCAAGGAGGATGGTTATAGAAACATAGAGTCATGGGCCAGGTGCTATGATTGCAGCTCTGCACCCCAAAAGGATCAATGCCATCCGCGCTTAAACCAAAACATACATTCCTGGCATCACCTGCAAAGTCCCCGCACCTTCTCTCGATTTTTCTCCACTGCGACCCGTCAGTGGGTCCTCTCAATTTCCCGTCCTTCTTACGGTCCTCTTTGTGCCACCGCATCAACTTGGCATGCTCTTTGTTTTTGAACAGACGTTTCGACCGTGGTATTATAGGAGCATACCACATCACCTTGGTAGGAATCCTATTCCTGGGGCGCTCGCCCTCAACATCACCAGGGTCATCTCGTCTGATCTTATACCGCAATGCACCGCATACCGGGCATGCGTTCAAATCGTCGTACGCACCGTGGTAGTGGATGCAGTCATTAGGGCATGCATGTATCTTCTGCACCGCCAATCCTATAGGGCATAGAACCTTCTTTGCTTCGTACGTACTGTCAGGGAATTCATTATCCTTTGGAAGCTTCTTCTTCATTATTTTCAGTAGCTTCCCAAATCCATTGTCAGATACACCATTGTATGCCTTCCACTGCAGCAATTCCAGTGTGGTACCGAGCTTTGTGTTGTTATCTTTGAAATTTGGGTACAACCTTTTTCTGTGATTCTCTAACATGCGATCGAACTTCAACTTCTCCCTTTCAATTTGGCATTTTCTCTTTGCATCAACAATGACCCGGCCAAGATCATCATCACGCACATCGTAAGGTTCCTCTTGATCTTCAGCTTCCCCCGTTGCAGCATCACCGTATTAAGGGGTGGGATAGTTGTCATCATCCTCTTCTTCTTCATTGTCTTCCATCATAACACTAGTAGAAAAAGGGTCAAATGTCAAGCACATTAGTGCCGGTTTGATTTTGAGCCGGCACTAATGTGTGCATTAGTGCCGGTTCCAACGGCTAGCCAGCCGCTTTCATTAGTACCGGTTCACGGCCGACCTTTAGCACCGGTTCGTGCCGTGGACCGGTACTAAAGTGAGTGCTGGCAGGATGTTGTCAGTCCGGGGCCCCTCCAGCACCTTTAGTGGTCGCTCTGTTCTTCCCCTTTCCCCTCTCCTCTCTGTTCTTCCCCTCTTCCTCTCGAGCTCATCACTCATTTTGCCCAAAACTTGTTAAGATTTGAAGGCCCCCATCCATTCAAATGATCACAAAGGTTAGAAACTTTGTCCTTTCATCTCTCATTGCTAAATTAGCTCTTGCAATGCTTTGTATAGTGATTAATTTACGAGTTTAGTAATTTGGTAGAAAATATATGTGCTAGTATTTGATTTATACGCAAATTGTGGTCAAAACTAACACTTAGTTTGCATATGTAGGTGTGGTTTACTTAGTGCCTTCTAAATCTCCGTCGTAACCACGGTCGATCGCCCGCACCGTTCCGTCGCCGGCACCACCTTGTGGTGAGCCTCTTGTTCATGAATGTTTTACATTACCAAATTGATGTTTGTGTGATTTGGATATATAGTTACTCGTATAATTATCTTACCCGTACGTTGTTTGTTATACATAGTGCCATGGTTTTGATATCCGTCCCCGTCGGCCCTCGTCCTTGTTATGATTCGGATGTGGTATATTCTCTTTTAAAACTAGTTGTTGCATTTCATGTTTATGACAAATTATGCCCATAAAGTTGACATAGATATTTTTGTCTAGGAGGTTTGTGAACCGGAAATTCCAACCGACCCTATTGTCGAGAGGTTAAATTTAGTTGAAAGAGAAAATGAGTATTTGAAAGAAAAATTACAAAGAATTGAGGGGGAGAAGATGGAATTGGAGTTGCATGTTGCCGATGTCGTCGATGATCACAAGATCAAGATGGAGAAAATGCGCTTGAAGATTAGAAAGATTAGAGAATATGCCATTGATAGTGAGGCTTGGTATCATTATGTTGTTGGATCAATTGTTACCTTAGTTGCGATCTTGATCGCATTTGTTGTTGCATTTAAATTCTTTAGTTAGAGACTTATTTGTTTGTTGCATTTAAGTCTTGTATCAACTTTATGCATGAACTTTATGTATGAACTTGTATTAATTTGGTTTATTCGGTGTTGTGTAATGAAGATGAGCCGACAATGGATGTACGATGACCGATGCTCTCCCGAGTTCATTAATGGCGTGCAAACTTTTCTGCTTGCGGCTGAGGCAAACAAGCAGGCGGATGGTTTTATGCCTTGTCCATGTTTAGTCTGTAAGAATGATCACAATTACTCTACGTCAAGAACCATTCACGTCCACCTGTTTAAGTCCGGTTTCATGCCCCACTATAATGTTTGGACCAAGCACGGAGAAAGAGGGGTTATGATGGAAGACAATGAAGAAGAAGAGGACGACGACAGCTATCCTGGCCATGGGTTCCCTGAATACGATGATACAACAATGGGGGAAGAAGCTGAAGAAGAGGCATCAGATGAGCCCGCTGATGATCTAGGTCGGGCCATTGCCGATGCAAAGAGAAACTGCGCAAGTGATTTGGAGAAGAAGAAGTTGCAGCGCATGTTAGAGGATCACAAGAAATTTTTGTACCCGAATTGCGAAGCTGACAAGAAAAAGTTGGGCACCACACTGGAGTTGCTCCAATGGAAGGCAGAGAATGGTGTATCTGACAAGGGATTTGGGAAGTTGCTGGTAATGATAAAGAATATGCTTCCAAAGGACAACGAATTGCCCGAGAGTACGTACGAAGCAAAGAAGGTTGTCTGCCCTCTAGGGTTAGAGGTGCAGAAGATACATGCATGCCCTAATGACTGCATCCTCTACCGCGGTGAGTACGAGGATTTGAACGCTTGCTCGGTATGCGGTGCATTGCGCTATAAGATCAGGCGCGATGACCCTGGTGATGTCGAGGGCGAGCGCCCTAGTAAGAAGATTCCTGCCAAGGTCATGTGGTATGCTCCTATAATACGACGGTTGAAATGTTTGTTCCAAAACAAAGAGCATGCCAAGGCGATGCGATGGCACAAAGAAGACCGTAAGAAAGACGGAAAGTTGAGAGTACCCACTGACGGGTCACAGTGGAGAAAAATTGAGAGAAAGTACGGGAAGGAGTTTGCAGATGACGCAAGGAACGTATGGTTTGGTCTAAGCGCATATGGCATTAATCCTTTTGGGGAGCAGAGCTGCAACCATAGCACCTGGCCTGTGACTCTATGTTTGTATAACCTTCCTCCTTGGTTGTGCATGAAGCGGAAGTTCATTATGATGCCAGTGCTCATCCAAGGCTCTAAACAACCCGGCAACGACATTGATGTGTACCTAAGGCCATTAGTTGAAGAACTCTTACAGCTGTGGAATGGAACAGGTGTACGTGCGTGGGATGAGCACATGGGGGAAGAATTTGACCTAAAGGCCTTGTTTTTCGTGACCATCAATGATTGGCCTGCTCTCAGTAACCTTTCAGGACAGACAAACAAGGGATACCGCGCATGCACGCACTGTTTGGATGATACCGACAGTATATCTTTGGAGAATTGTAGGAAGAATGTGTACCTGGGACATCGTCGATTTCTTCCGAGCAGTTATCCCGTAAGAAAGAAAGGCAAGCATTTCAAAGGTGAGGCGGATCACCGGACGAAGCCTCGCCACCGTACTAGTGCTGATGTACATGATATGGTCAAGGATTTGAAGGTAGTCTTTGGAAAGGGTCCTGGCGGACAACCTGTTCCGAATGACACTGACGGACGCGCACCCATGTGGAAGAAGAAATCTATATTTTGGGACCTGCCTTATTGGAAAGATCTAGAGGTCCGCTCTGCAATCGATGTGATGCACGTGACGAAGAATCTTTGCGTGACCCTGCTTGGCTTCTTGGGCGTGTATGGGAAGACAAAAGATACACCTGAGGCACGGGAGGACCAGCAACGTATGCATGGAAAAGACGGCATACATCAGGGGCATGCCAGCTACGCTCTTACCAAAGAAGAGAAGGAAATCTTCTTTGAATGCCTGCTTAGTATTAAGGTACCGTCTGGCTTCTCGTCGAATATAAAGGGAATAATAAACATGGCAGAGAAAAAGTTCCAGAACCTAAAGTCTCATGACTGCCACGTGATTATGACGCTATGTGCATTCCTCAATGCAATCTCTCAGAAGGTAATCGATCCAGAAATCATACCAAGGTTAGAGAATGATTTGGTGCAATGTCTTGTCAGTTTCGAGTTGGTGTTTCCACCATCCTTCTTCAACATCATGACGCACATCCTAGTTCGATTAGCCATTGTGAAGCTATGTGCATTCCTCAATGCAATCACTCAGAAGGTAATCGATCCAGAAATCATACCAAGGTTAGAGAATGATTTGGAGCAATGTCTTGTCAGTTTCGAGTTGGTGTTCCCACCATCCTTCTTCAACATCATGACGCACATCCTAGTTCAGCTATGCGAAGAGATTAGCGTTTTGTGTCGTGTATTTCTACACAATATGTTCCCCTTTGAGAGGTTCATGGGAGTCTTAAAGAAATATGTTCATAACCGTGCTAGGCCAGAAGGAAGCATCTCCAAGGGCCATGAAAATGAGGAGATCATTGAGTTTTGCATTGACTTTATTCCTGACCTTAAGCCGATTGGTGTTCCTGAATCGCGGCATAAGGGCAGACTGGATGGAAAAGGCACGCTAGGAGGGAATCAAAAAATATGTATGGACGGACATTCTCTCATTGAAGCACACTACACAGTTATACAGAATTCCGCCTTGGTGGCTCCAAACACCCGGAGCGGTCTGATGACTGGATTACACGTGAACAAACCAGGAGTTTTGCCGGCTGGTTGCAGACACATACCATGCATGACGCCTCTATTGAAGATGACATGTACTCGCTGTCCCAGTTACCATCTTCGAATATAATGACTTTCAAAGGGTACGTACGAGATAAATGGTAATACATTTTACATGATTGCCCAAGATAAGAAGAGCACCAACCAAAACAGTGGTGTCCGCTTTGATGCAACAACCAAGGCGGGAAAGGAAACATATTATGGTTACATAGAGGAGATATGGGAACTTGACTATGGACGTGATTTGAAGGTCCCTTTGTTTCGGTGCAAATGGGTCAATATGACATGATATGGGGTAACGGAAGACCCGCAGTATGGAATGACAATAGTGGATCTCAACAATCTTGGGTATGCAGACGAACCATTCGTCCTAGATAATGATGTGGCACAGGTTTTCTATGTGAAGGATATGTCTACCGAGCCAAGAAAAAGAAAAGATAAGGAAGCGAATGCATCATACGATGAGCCAAAGCGCCACATAGTTCTTTCTGGGAAGAGAAACATCGTGGGAGTGAATGACAAGACAGACATGTCAGAAGATTATGAAAAGTTTGATGAAATAGCTCCATTCACAGTGAATATTGACCCGAGGATCCAGTTAAATGATTAAGATTTTCCATGGCTACGGCGCAAAGGGACATACGGGAAAAAAAGTTGCACACCCAAAGATCTGGGATGTGATCGGCTTCGCTATCATCAATTTCTTCTGTGTTTCACACCCAGGAGGGAATCTCTGTAATAGTTAGGGTAGTTATGTGTTTTGGCATTTGAAACGCGAAGAAATTTTATGTGCAAACAAATTCTTTCATGCATTTACTGATTTTTTCCAGCTAAATGACCCTGAAATTGAAAAGCATTTCAAATGAACTCAGAAAAGGTTGAAAGTTGGCATGGTACCATAATTTCACCCACATAGCATGTGCAAACAAGTAGAGAGGGTTACCGCAAAAACTGGATGCACTTCATGTATAAAATGGACAATCTCTTTCGAAGTATCAGGGTTTCGGACGAAAACTCATCCGTTACAAAGGGATTTCATTTTTTAAATAACCTAAGCATTACCAAATTGAATATAATGATAAAACACACTAATATTAAACATAAGAAAAAAGAATCACTGAAAATCTATTTTCAAAGTTAAGTTATTCACAAACTAGTGATTCACACAAATTTCAAATAATTCAAAATGTAAACTATTCAAATTTGTAAACTACCGGCACTAACAGAAAGTTTGTAATTTTTTGTACCTAAAGCAAAAATAATCCCAAAGAAACTCTAAATACAGAAGAAAAAACAACTCAAAAATAAATAAACCAAAAATAAATAAAGCAAAAAAAATAAGAAAATAAAAAGCCCACCTACTGGGCCAGAGCGGACTGCATACGACTAGAAACCCAACCTGTAGTTGGGCCAGGATGCAGGCCCGCAAGCCCAGTAGGCCCACAGGCAGAGTAGGAGAGGTAGGCCCAGAAGGCCTGCTATTGAGAGGAGCTCAATGAAGTGCCCGCGTCGGGGCTTATAAACTGGTCCTGGCGCTCCTCAACTAGCGAGGTGGGACTAAACTTCTGCGCCCCTCGTCTGGCAGCGCACACCCTTTAGTACCGGGTGGTGGCAGCAAACGGTACAAAAGGGTGGGCTGTTAGTACCGGTTGGTGCCACCACCCGGTACTAAAGGTGGGCGCTTCCCGCCACCTCGCCTGGCCAAAATCGACCTTTAGTACCGGTTGGTGGCTCCAACCGGTACCAAAGTACCATCCTATATAAGAAACACTTACGAAAATTTCGTCAGTTTCCTCCCACTTCTCTCTGCTTCATAGCCGCCGCGCCGTCCCGCGCCGTCGCCGCCGCCGTCGCGCCGTCGCCATCGACTCCGCGCCGCCCCCGTCCTCGTCGCGCCGTCCGCGTCGCCGGCCCATCCCCATCCCCGCACCGGCCTGCGTCCCCGTCCCCGCACCGGCCCGCGTCGCCGTCGCCTCGACCTCGCCCGCGCTGTGAGCCTCTGTCCCCCCTCTCCTCTCCCTCCAATCGAAGCCGCCGCGCGCGCCGCCGGTGCCGTCGCCTTGGCTCGCCGTCGCCGTCGCCTGCACACACAACACATACACACACATACACACACACACACCATACACACACATACACAATTTTTGTTCTGTTTTTAGTTTTTAGTTTTTCTGTTTTTAGTTTTTAGTTTTTCTGTTATTAGTTATTAGTTATTAGTTTTTTCTTTATTAATGTTATAGAAATGTTAGTTATATAGAAATGTTAGTTATATATAGAAATGTTAGTCTCTTCTGTATTAATGTTATAGAAATGGTTGTTATATGGAAATGTTAAAGAAAAATTAGTTATACAATTTTAGTTATAGAAATGTTAGTTTTAGATATGGTCGATGTTTTTTTAGTTTATTATATTTTTAGTTAGAAAATTTAGAATTTGCATATAAGAAATCACAATCCAATCATTTAAAAAATGTTATTTTACTTTTGCGGCATATAGTATTTGTTGTCGATGATGCCTGGCCCGCATCCTCGCCGTCGACCCGTTCGCGACGACGTCCTGCTTCAGAGGACCCATGTCCGGGATTGGGCTCCGCCGGGCTGGCACTGGGAGGTGCTACTTGGAGGGGCGCGACGCTTGGTGAGGAACCCGGCCTCGGGTCCCGTCGTCGACCCTAATCTCCTTTGGTGGCGTTCGCGTGGGCAACATTCGGTGCAGAGGGAGCCGGCCCCGCCGGAGGTGGTGCGTCGTCGTGTCAGGGAGGAGGACGAGCACGTCCATCGCTACATGGCTACTATGGACGTCAGGTTCTCCAATACCTGGCAGGTTCTTTGGGCAGATGACCGGAGATATGATCCTGTGATGGTTCCTTGTCTTTGGGTGTCCACCGCCCGCGCCCCAGGAACCACGACTGGCCTAGATTCTTCTATAGTATTCGATCTTTATTAGCTACCTAGCCAGTGATGTATTCGAGATTATATATTATTTGAGGCGATGTATTCGAGATTATATATTATTTGAGACGATGTATTCAAGATTATATATTATTCAAGACGATGCATATTATGTACTGTATGATTCAGTTTTTCCTTATTGATTGCATCCATGCATTGTAATTTGACTACTAAATTGTTTTATATTTCTTCTGTATTAGTTAAATAAAAGCTATGGCGGACAATACCGGGAGAGAGGGAGAAGAGGCCCTGTTCGAGATCATACGCAGCCCTAGCAGGCCAGATGATCTGAATGAAGCAAATGACGGCTCCCAATATCTGAACAATACCGGGGAGGGTGATGATAAGATATTCGATCTCGACGACCGAGCTGATGAAGTCATGAACTATGATTATGATTATGATGACGCAGACAATGATTATGATGACGAATACAATGTTGATCTGGAAATAACAAAGACTACTGGCGAGGTATATTTATATAAGCATGCATCTAGTGATCATCACATGTTTTTTTATTTGAAGATATATTAACGAATCGATCTTTCTTCTTTCAGCCCTCCGGATCGAGCAAATCTGCTTCTACAGATAGCAGGACAAAGTGCGGCCCGAGCAAAAAGTTGAAGGAGGGTGTAAAGTACAACATCGATTCCATCAAAGCTAGTGGCGAACCCCTCACGCCTAAGAACATTGCGAGCAAGTTCGTTCGTCAGTGCGGAGTTCATGTGAAGGACCAACTCCCGATCTCCATTCAAGAATGGAAAGAGCCAAAAACTAAACGCCCATATGTTACTTGGGTCAATGACAGAGCAAAACAAAAGCTTTGGGAATCTCTGATGGAACATTTCACCCTACCAGATTATTTCACTGATGCAGATGTGTAGAAAGTCATGGACGCTGCTCTTAAGAAGATGGCAATTGCATTCAACACCCACAAGAAAACTGTATGGGCCAACTACCTCGCTGCAGAAAGGAAGACTCCAGAATTCAAGAGAACACTAGAGAAGCAAAGAGAACACTGGCCTGCTTTCGTGAAATTCAAGGAATCAAAATTATCTAAGGAACGGTCGAGAAAAAACAAGGCCAATGCCTCAAAAAAGACGCAGTTCCATAGGCTGGGTCCAGGTGGCTACGCGGTGGCAACGCCTAAGTGGGATAAGTCTGAGCAAGAGATCGAGGATGCAGGGGTCACTCCGGTTACTAGGAGCTGGCCCCCAGGTGCAGAACTTGGTTCTATGCGCATGGGGGGCGTTGGACCCGAAGACAGGCCTGGTTTCGAAGAAGGCAAGTCTAGAAGGAATAGAACAAAAGTTACTTGACGCAATAGAAGATGCTCGAAAGGCGGTGTTCACGCCCAACAGAGAGAATGACGAGCTTACGCGCGCCCTGGGAAATCCCGAACACCCGGGAAGAACACGAGGCAAGGGCGTTATTCCCTGGTATGAGGGCTTTTCAGAATGGAACGACGACTACATGACCCGTGCAAGAAAGAAGATGGAGGAGGAGAAGAAGAGGAAGCTGGAGGAGGAGAAGAGGAAGCAGGACGCGGAACGCCTTCAAGGCCTAGAAGCAAGGCACGCGGACTTGGCACTCAAATTCCAGCAGCAGATCGACTCACTTAGCCAGGAAAGGGGGTCTCAGCAGCGGCAGCAGCAAGCGGATGATCATCCAGCATTGGATAGGACTGTCCCATCCATGCCGAGAAGAAGCGTTGGTTCCGCCCCGGGCGACACACTACTGGATACATACCCTGTGGATGACATCATAGAGAACACTAACTGTGAGCTGCACTTCAAAATGAAGAACATATCCATGAAGGTGGCGAACGTCGTTGCTTTTACAATTACCCTCGAAGCAACCTTCCATTGTGCCCCGATTCCAGCGGGCTATGCTCGTGTCTTGGTTGATGAGGTGGTGGGCCCATATTCGGGGCTAGAGCTTGACATTCCTGGAGGTGACGACGAGCAAACACAGGGAGAGGCCATACATCGTATCATCCTATGGAAAAAGGATTGCATCATCTCTCAAAGTCCACCGACACCGCGTCTACCGACTCCTCCTCGAAGTCCGCCACCGTGTCAGCAGACTCCCGCTCCTCCAAGTCCACGAACGCGTGAGTAGACTCCTGCTTCAAGTCCGGCATAGCGTCAGGCCACTCCTCCAGTTTCAAGTCTGACACCGTGTCAGGCCACACCTCCTGCTTCAAGTCCGGCACAGCGTCAGGCCACACCTCCTGCTTCAAGTCCGACACCGTGAAAGTCCACACCTCCTGCTTCAAGTCCGGCACAGCGTCAGGCCACTCCTCCTGCTCCAACTAAGCCACGTCAGCCGTCTCCGCCGCCTAAGCAATCGCAGAAGAGACACGCCGCAGCTATGGTGCGTAGCGGTACGAGTCGAGGTAGTACAGAAAGTACAGGCGGAGACAAGCGATATAAATATGGTCCAAGCAGCCTCGCTCCTCTTCCTCAGAGGCCTTACAACATGACCGAGGAGCAAAACGATGCAATAGTGCGGGCCGAAGTGGACGCTCATTTTCGACCAAACCGGCAACGCCGCCGAGGGAGAAAGTGCCTGACGAAAAGATTGACCACTTCATTCGTATGGCTAGACCACCAGCTCCCAAGCCTGTTGACTCAGACTATGAGCGCCAAATCAGGAAGGCACATCGAGCACAACTACAGAAAGAAGCGAGCTCGAGCTCGAGCCAACAAGCAGCTGTCAAAAAATGCGGGAAAACCGTTCCCCAGCTTGGAAAACAGGCGGCGCAATCGAACCCCCCCCCCCCCCCCCCCCCCGCTTGTTGTGCCAACAACACATGAGAGTACGCGCGCCCAATATTATTATGGGCAAACCGTTTACGTTCCCGAGCTGGGCGATGTGGTAATAACCGGGGAGCATATAATGCAGGCTGAAATGCTCAAGATCACTGTTGGACAACTCCTCGATATCGAGCCCATGCCTCCGCTTAGAGAGGAGGAAATAAAACGGAAATATGTCCGCGGCGAACCTTTGGTCAAGCCCGAGGAGGTTAAGAACCTGCCAACGAGAATGTATGAATTGCATGATTGGTACATGAAAATTACCAAGATCTCTAATCGAGAGTCCCTCATGGTGCAAGTCGAGGAAGATCATTACTTCCATAAGAAAGCTCTGGCCGTTGAGTATTCAGAACTATTTCAGTTATTCAATCAAGATGCACTCGACAAATCTATCATCAGTTGCTATTGTCTGTAAGTGATTTCTTTCTGTAATTTAAGTCTCAAGCTAGCTCTAGTGCTCATTGATTGATCATTAATTATCTGTAATTATATATCCTCACTATATATTCTTTTCTGTGGTATTATGCAGGATGAAGATGTATGAAATGAAAAAAGCTGGACGCTATGGCATTGGGTTCATTGACCCAAATACCGTTAATGAATACACATGGAAATTGGAATGGTGTAGATAAGATGTAGAAAAAAACATGGTAGAGTTCTTGAAGCGCCTCAATAGCAATGAAGATATACTACTTCCTTACAACTTCGAGTGAGTCACACTGTCTTGTACTACAAATTCTGTTTTTGCTTACTAGCTACATGTTAATAAGTGTATAGGGTTTAGGGTTATAGTTGATTAGTGTTATGCACATGCCCGCTTAATTTATACATGCAAACATATGCGCATGCAGCTTCCAGTGGATCTTGTTAGACATTAAAGTTGACGAAGGAAAAGTTGAAGTACTGGACTCACTACTTCAAAAAAATAGTGACTACACCATCGTGAAGGGGATAGTCGACAGGTTATTTCAATCATTATTAACTATATCTCGGCCTATTTAGTTCGTCATTTCCTGATATGAACTATTTTTAGTAACTCCTTTATTAATTTTCTTTGCCGGCGGGTAGGGCTTGGGCAAACTAAATCAAGGTGACTCCAGGAAAATGGCGACAAAAGCTATGATGGTATCGACCCAAGGTAAGTAATGAAGTAGTACTAGCTAGCTAGCTACCATCTCTTTAATTCTTGTTTCAATACCATTAATTAATTAACATGCTTGATTAATTATTATCTGATTAAATTCTATTGTCGTAAAGGCCCTGAAGCAGGCGCCGGGGACTGAAGTGTGTGCATACTACGTTTGCAAGAACATTCGCATGATGGCGTCCGAAAGGAGCAGATCTGATAGACAGGACTGGGTACGTTTGCCAGAACACTATTCACAAATCTTACATGATTATCGATATCTAGTCACACAACTAATACACATGCATATTGATCTCCTTCTTAACAGTTCAAAGAGGTGCGGAACAATCTCCTATCAGAGGAGCGCATACGAGCACTTCAAGAGGAAATAGCGGGATTTTTGCTCGACCAGGTCATAGATCCCAAAGGAGAATACTATTACCCGCTACCTCCCCCATGAACCACTTGTCATCGTGCTCCGAAGGCACCAAGGCAACATGTAGGAGAAATTGTATATATATACATGTGTATGTGTGAATAATTAATGGTGGTTGTGAGACATTCGATTATATATATGACCAGTTCTACGAGAAAATCTATTTATATATATGCATAACGTGTACAATATGTAGTATCGTAAAATACCAGCAAACAAAAAAGAATTAAATGGAAAACACAAAATTAATGGAAAAATAAAAATTAAAACCAAAACCTCCCCAAACATTTAGTACCGGTTGGTGCTACCAACCGGTACTAATGGTCTACCAGCACCCGGGCCTGGCTCGTGCCACGTGGTGGCACTTTAGCGCCGGTTCATGCCGAACAGGTACTAAAGGGGGGGGGCTTTAGTCTCCACTCCATAGTGCCGGTTGCAAAACCGGCACTAAAGGACTTTACGAACCGGTGATAAAGGCATGTTCTGCACTAGTGTAACCCCTCTTTCTGCTTGGTCCAAACGTTATAGTGTGGCATGAAACCCTTCTCAAGCAGGTGAATGTGAAGGGTTTTCGAGTCAGAGTAATCCTTCGTATTCTCACAGATAAGGCATGGACAATACATAAAACCATTCTGCTTGTTTGCCTCAGCCACTTCGAGAAAATTATGCAGGCCCTTAATGTACTCGGAGGTGCGTCTGTCACCGTATATCCGCCGGTTCATCTGCGTGCATTATATATAATTAAGTGTGTCAAAAACCATTACAGAACATCATGAATAGAGAAGTGACCAAATTAATAGAAGTTCATCATCAAATTAAAACCAAAGTACAATAGTGATCAAATGTTATTACTGAAAACATAAATACATAAAGTTCGTACATACTTCTCGTTGAACAACATATAGCTCTCTAGAGCATCTAATAAACTATACATTGAAACTATGTAAAACATTCCAATCCAATAACAAATGCGATCATAATCGCAACTAAGGTAATAATTGATCCAACGGCATAATGATACCAAGCCCCAGTATGAATGGCATATTTTCTAATCTTTCTAATCTTCAAGCGCATTGCATCAATCTTGATCTTGTGATCATCGACTACATCCGCAACATGCAACTCGAATTCCATCTTCTCCTCCTCAATTCTTTTCAAAAAATTTCAAGTAATTGTTTTCTTTTTCAACTAAATAACCTCTCGACAAGAGGGTCGGTTGGAATTTCCGGTTCACATACCTCCTAGATAAAAACATCTATGTCATGTTGGTCGGCATAATTGTCATAAACACTAAATGAAACAAATAGTTATAAAAGATAATATACCAAATCTGAATCATAGACAGGACGAGGGCCAATAGGGGAAGATACCAAAACCATGGCACTATATAATAACAAACAATAATAAAAGAAATAAAATTATACAAGTATCTATCCCAATCATACAAGTAAGAATCTTTTTTATTTTAGAGAAGATAAGAACAAGAGGCTCACCACGGTGCTGCCGGCGACGAGATCGGCGCGGGCGGTCGACGGCGGTGAGGATGGGGATGGGACAGGACGGACCACCAAACCTAGACAAATCTTTAGGAAAATGGAGCTTGGAGAGGAGAAAGCTTAAGTGTAGCACGGGCATTTCATCGAACACCTGCACACGCCGGCGGGCCAAAAAACAGAGGAGTGAGCAGGCTGGGGTGGGGGTATATATAGGATTATCTTTAGTCGCGGTTGGTGGCTAGAACCGGGACAGAAGACTAACCTTAGTGTTGGGGATAGTTGCAGAAATTTAAAATTTTCTACACATCACCAAGATCAATCTATGGAGTCATCTAGCAACAACAGAGAGAGAGGAGTGCATCTACATACCCTTGTAGATCGCGAGCGGAAGCGTTCAAGAGAACGGGGTTGATAGAGTCGTACTCGTCGTGATCCAAATCACCGATGATCCTAGCGCCGAACGGACGGCACCTCCGCGTTCAACACACGTACGGAGCGGAGACGTCTCCTCCTTCTTGATCCAGCAAGGTGGGAGGAGAAGTTGGTGCAGATCCAGTAGCACGACGGCGTGGTGATGGAAGCAGCGGGATTCCAGCAGGGCTTCCCCAAGCACTACTGGAGGAGGAAGAGGTGTCACGGGAGGGAGAGGGAGGCACAAGGGCTTAGGGTGCGGCTGCCCTCCCTCCCCTCCACTATATATAGGGGCTAGGGGGGGCGCATGCCCGCCTTGGAGATCACATCTAGAGGAGGAGCGGCGGCCCCTCGGGGGGCAACGGCCCCCTTAGGGTTTCCAACCAGGGGTGCGCATGCTCCCTCGGGGGGGAAACGGCCCCCTAGGGTTTCCAACCCTAGGCGCCTTGGGCCATTGGGTGGGGCGCACCAGCCCACCAGGGGCTGGTTCCCATGCCACTTCAGCACATGGGGCCCTCCGGGATAGGTGGCCCCACCCGGTGGACCCCCGGGACCCTTCCGGTGGTCCCGATACAATACCAGTGACCCCCGAAACTCTCCCGGTGGCCGAAACTGGACTTCCTATATATAAATCTTTACCTCCGGACCATTCCGGAACTCATCGTAACGTCCGGGATCTCATCCGGGACTCCTAAGAACTTTCGGTTAACCGCATACTAATATCTCTACAACTCTAGCGTCACCGAACCTTAAGTGTGTAGACCCTACGGGTTCGGGAATCATGCAGACATGACCGAGACACCTCTCTAGCCAATAACCAACAGCGGGATCTGGATACCCATGTTGGCTCCCACACGTTCCACGATGATCTCATCGGATGAACCACGATGTCGAGGATTCAAGCAATCCCGTACACAATTCCCTTTGTCAATCGGTACGTTACTTGCGCGAGATTCGATCGTCGGTATCCCAATATCTCGTTCAATCTCGTTACCGGCAAGTCACTTTACTCGTTCCGTAATGCATGATCCCGTGACTAACTACTTAGTCACATTGAGCTCATTATGATGATGCATTACCGAGTGGGCCCAGAGATACCTCTCCGTCATACGGAGTGACAAATCCTAGTCTCGATCCGTGCCAACCCAATAGACACTTTCGGAGATACCTGTAGTGCACCTTTATAGCCACCCAGTTACGTTGTGACGTTTGGTACACCCAAAGCATTCCTACGGTATCTGGGAGTTGCATGATCTCATGGTCTAAGGAAACGATACTTGACATTAGAAAAGTTTAGCAAATGAACTACACGATCTAGTGCTATGCTTAGGATTGGGTCTTGTCCATCACATCATTCTCCTAATGACGTGATCCCGTTATCAATGACATCCAATGTCCATGGTCAGGAAACCGTAACCATCTATTGATCAATGAGCTAGTCAACTAGAGGCTCACTAGGGACATGTTATGGTCTATGTGCTCACACATGTATTACGATTTCCGGATAACACAATTATAGCATGAACAATAGACAATTATCATGAACAAGGAAATATAATAATAACCATTTTATTATTGCCTCTAGGGCATATTTCCAACAGTCTCCCACTTGCACTAAAGTCAGTAATCTAGTTACATTGTGATGAATCGTACACCCATAGAGTTCTGGTGTTGATCATGTTTTGCCCGTGGAAGAGGTTTAGTCAACGGATCTGCGACATTCAAATCCGTATGCACTTTATAAATATCTATGTCTCCATTTGAATATTTTCACGAATGGAGTTGAAGCGACCCTTGATGTGCCTGGTCTTCTTGTGAAACCTGGGCTCCTTGGCAAGGGCAATAGCTCCAGTGTTGTCACTGAAGAGAGTCATCGGCCCCGATGCATTGGGAATAACTCCTAGGTCGGCAATGAACTCCTTCATCCAGATTGCTTCATGTGCTGCCTCCGAGGCTGCCATGTACTCCGCTTCACATGTAGATCCCGCCACGACACATTGCTTGCAACTGCACCAGCTGACTGCCCCACCATTCAAAATATACACGTATCCGGTTTGTGACTTAGAGTCATCCAGATCTGTGTCGAAGCTAGCATCCACGTAACCCTTTACGACGAGCTCTTCGTCACCTCCATAAACGAGAAACATATCTTTAGTCCTTTTCAGGTACTTCAGGATGTTCTTGACCGCTGTCCAGTGTTCCATGCCGGGATTACTTTGGTACCTTCCTACCAAACTTACGGCAAGGTTTACATTAGGTCTGGTACACAACATGGCATACATAATAGACCATATGGCCGAGGCATAGGGGATGACACTCATCATTTCTCTATCTTCTGCCGTGGTCGGGCTTTGAGCTGTGCTCAATCTCACACCTTGCAATACAGGCAAGAACCCCTTCTTGGACTGATCCATATTGAACTTCTTCAATATCTTATCAAGGTATGTGCTTTCTGAAAGACCTATGAGGCGTCTTGATCTATCTCTATAGATCTTGATGCCTAATATGTAAGCAGCTTCTCCAAGGTCCTTCATTGAAAAACACTTATTCAAGTAGGCCTTTATGCTTTCCAAGAATTCTATATCATTTCCCATCAATAGTATGTCATCCACATATAATATGAGAAATGCTACAGAGCTCCCACTCACTTTCTTGTAAACACAGGCTTCTGCATAAGTCTGTGTAAACCCAAATGCTTTGATCATCTCATCAAAGCGAATGTTCCAACTCCGTGATGCCTGCACCAGCCCATAGATTGAGCGCTGGAGCTTGCATACCTTGCCAGCATTCTTAGGATCGACAAAACCTTCCGTCTGCATCATATACAATTCATCCTTAAGGAAGCCGTTAAGGAATGCCATTTTGACGTCCATTTGCCATATTTCATAATCATAGAATGCGGAAATTGCTAACATGATTCAGACGAACTTCAGCTTCGCTACTGGTGAGAAGGTCTCATCGTAGTCAACTCCTTGAACTTGTCGATAACCCTTAGCGACAAGTCGAGCTTTATAGATGGTAACATTTCCATCCGCGTCCGTCTTCTTCTTAAAGATCCATTTATTTTCTATCGCTCGCCGATCATCGGGCAAGTCTGTCAAAGTCCATACTTTGTTTTCATACATGGATCCTATCTCGGATTGCATGGCTTCAAGCCATTTGTTGGAATCTGGGCCCACCATTGCTTCTTCATAGTTCGAAGGTTCATCGTTGTCCAACAACATGATTTCCATGACAGGATTGCCGTACCACTCTGGTGCGGAACGTGTCCTTGTGGACCAACAAAGTTCAGTGGTAACTTGATCATGATTGTCATCATTAACTTCTTCTCTAGTCGGTGCAGGCACCACACAAACATTTTCTTGTGCTGCGCTACTTTCTGGTTCGAGAGGGGTCATCTCATCAAGTTCCACTTTCCTCCCACTTACTTCTTTCCAGAGAAACTCTTTCTCCAGAAAGGACCCGCTCTTGGCAACGAAGATCTTGCCTTCGGATCTGAGGTAGAAGGTATACCCAATGGTTTCCTTTGGGTATCCTATGAAGACGCATTTTTCCGACTTGGGTTCGAGCTTTTCAGGTTGAAGTTTCTTGACATAAGCATCGCATCCCCAAACTTTAAGAAACGATGGCTTAGGTTTATTTCCAAACCATAATTCATACAGTGTCATCTCAACGGATTTCGACGGAGCCCTATTTAAAGTGAATGTGGCAGCCTCTAAAGCATAACCCCAAAATGATAGCGGTAGATCGGTAAGAGACATCATAGATCGCACCATATCCAATAGAGTGCGATTATGATGTTCGGACACACCATTACGCTGAGGTGTTCCAGGCGGCGTGAGTTGTGAAACAATTCCACATTTCCTTAAGTGTGTGCCAAATTCGTGGCTCAAATATTCCCCTCCACGATCTGATCATAAGAACTTTATTTTCCTGTCATGTTGATTCTCAACCTCACTCTGAAATTCCATGAACTTTTCAAAGGTCTCAGACTTGCGTTTCACTAAGTAGACATACCCATATCTACTCAAGTCATCAGTGAGGGTGAGAACATAACGATAGCCACCGCGAGCCCCAACGCTCATTGGACCGCACACATCAGTATGTATGATTTCCAATAAGTTGGTTGCTCGCTCCATTGTTCCGGAGAACGGAGTCTTGGTAATTTTGCCCATGAGGCATGGTTCGCACGTGACAAATGATTCATAATCAAGAGACTCCAAAAGTCCATCTGCATGGAGTTTCTTCATGTGTTTGACACCAATGTGACCAAGGCGGCAGTGCCAC
Source organism: Aegilops tauschii subsp. strangulata (assembly GCF_002575655.3). Taxonomy (NCBI): domain Eukaryota; kingdom Viridiplantae; phylum Streptophyta; class Magnoliopsida; order Poales; family Poaceae; genus Aegilops; species Aegilops tauschii. The sequence goes on along the minus strand of NC_053035.3, from coordinate 21,974,764 downwards.
AAGTATGTGGGACTATCATTATCAACCTTACATTTCTTGGCATTCACACTATGAATATGTGTAACATTACGTTCAAGATTCATTAAGAATAAACCATTGACCAGCGGTGCATGACCATAAAACATATCTCTCATATAAATAGAACTACCATTGTTCTCGGATTTAAATGAGTAGCCATCTCGCATCAAACGAGATCCATATACAATGTTCATGCTCAAAGCTGGCACTAAATAACAATTATTGAGGTTTAAAACTAATCCCGTAGGTAAATGTAGAGGCAGCGTGCCGACGGCGATCACATCGACCTTGGAACCATTCCCGACGCGCATCGTCACCTCGTCCTTCGCCAGTCTCCACTTATTCCGCAGCTCCTGCTTTGAGTTACAAATATGAGCAACCGCACCGGTATCAAATACTCAGGAGCTACTACGAGCACTGGTTAGGTACACATCAATAACATGTATATCACATATACCTTTGGTATTGCCGGCCTTCTTATCCGCTAGGTACTTGGGGCAGTTCCGCTTCCAGTGACCGTTTCCCTTGCAATAAAAGCACTCAGTCTCAGGTTTTGGTCCATTCTTTGTCTTCTTCCCGGCAGCTTGCTTACCGGGCGCGGCAACTCCCTTGCCATCTTTCTTGAAGTTCTTCTTACCCTTGCCTTTCTTGAACTTAGTGGTTTATTCACCATCAACACTTGATGTTCCTTTTTGATCTCCACCTCCGCTGATTTCAGCATTGAATATACCTCAGGAATGGTCTTTTCCATCCCCTGCATATTGAAGTTAATCACAAAGCTCTTGTAGCTAGGTGGGAGCGACTGAAGGATTCTGTCAACGACCGCGTCATCCGGGAGATTAACTCCCAGCTGAGACAAGCGGTTGTGCAACCCAAACATTTTGAGTATGTGTTCGCTGACGGAACTATTCTCCTCCATCTTACAAATGTAGAACTTGTTGGAGACTTCATATCTCTCAACCCGGGCATGAGCTTGGAAAACCATTTTCAGCTCTTGGAACATCTCATATGCTCCGTGCTGCTCGAAACGCTTTTGGAGCCCCGGTTCTAAGCTGTAAAGCATGCCGCACTGAACCAGGGAGTAATCATCAACACGTGTTTGCCAGGCGTTCATAACGTCTTGGTTTGCTGGGACGGGTGCTTCACCTAGCGGTGCTTCAAGGACATATGCTTTCTTGGCAGCTATGAGGATGATCCTCAAGTTCCGGACACAGTCCATATAGTTGCTACCATCGTCTTTCAGCTTGGTTTTCTCTAGGAACGCGTTGAAGTTGAGGTTGACATTAGCGTGGGCCATTTGATCTACAAGACATATTGCAAAGATTTTAGACTAAGTTCATGATAATTAAGTTCATCTAATCAAATTATTAATGAACTCCCACTCAGACAAACATCCCTCTAGTCATCTAAGTGATACATGATTCGAGTCAACTAGGCCGTGTCCGATCATCACGTGCGTCGGACTAGTCATCATCGGTGAACATCTTCATGTTGATCGTATCTTCTATACGACTCATGTTCGACCTTTCGGTCTTCCGTGTTCCGGGGCCATGTGTGTACATGCTAGGCTCGTCAAGTCAACCTAAGTGTATTACATGTGTAAATCTGGCTTACACCCGTTGTATGCGAACGTTAGGACCTATCACACCCGATCATCACGTGGTGCTTCAGAACAACGGACTTTAGCAACGGTGCACAGTTAGGGGGAACACAATTCTTGAAATTTTAGCGAGAGATCATCTTATTTATGCTACCGTCGTTCTAAGCAAATAAGATGTAAAACATGATAAACATCACATGCAATCATTTAGTGACATGATATGGCCAATATCATTTTTTGCTCCTTTTGATCTCCATCTTCGGGGTGCCATGATCATCATCGTCACCGGCATGACACCATGATCTCAATCTTCATCATCGTGTCTCCATGAAGTTGTCTCGCCAACTATTACTTCTACTACTATAGCTAACGGTTAGCAATGAAGTAAAGTAATTACATGACGTTCGAGTTGACATGCAAGTCATAAATAAATTAAGACAACTCCTATGGCTCCTGCCGGTTGTCATACTCATCGACATGCAAGTCATGATTCCTATTACAAGAACATGATCAATCTCATACATCACATATATCATTCATCACATTCTTCTGGCCATATCACATCACATGACACATGCTGCAAAAACAAGTTAGACGTCCTCTAATTGTTGTTGCAAATTTTTACGTGGCTGCTATAGGTTTCAAGCAAGAACGTTTCTTACCTACGCCAAAACCACAACGTGATATGCCAATTTCTATTTACCCTTCATAAGGACCCTTTTCAAAAGTGGGAGAGACAGACACCCGCTAGCCACCTTATGCAACTAGTGCATGTCAGTCGGTGGAACCTGTCTCACGTAAGCATACGTGTAAGGTCGGTCCGGGCCGCTTCATCCCACGATGCCGCCGAATCAAGATAAGACTAGTAACGGCAAGTAAAATGACAAAATCGACGCCCACAACAACTTGTGTTCTACTCATGCATAGAAACTACGCATAGACCTAGCTCATGATGCCACTGTTGGGGATCGTTGCAGAAATTTAAAATTTTCTATGCATCACCAAGATCAATCTATGGAGTCATCTAGCAACGAGAGAGAGAGAGGAGTGCATCTACATACCCTTGTAGATCGCGAGCGGAAGCGTTCAAGAGAATGGGGTTGATAGAGTCGTACTCGTCGTGATCCAAATCACCGATAATCCTAGCGCCGAACGGACGGCGCCTCCGCATTCAACACACGTACAGAGTGGAGACGTCTCCTCCTTCTTGATCCAGCAAGGGGGAAGGAGAAGTTGATGGAGATCCAGCAGCACGACGGCGTGGTGATGGAAGCAGCGGGATTCCAGCAGGGCTTCGCCAAGCGCTACTTGAGGAGGAAGAGGTGTCACGGGAGGGAGAGGGAGGCGCAAGGGCTTAGGATGCGGCTGCCCTCCCTCCCCTCCACTATATATAGGGGCTAGGGGGCGCATGCCCCCCTTGGAGATCCCATCTAGAGGGGGGCGGCGGCCCCTCGGGGAGCAACGGCCCTCTTAGGGTTTCCAACCATGGGGGCGCATGCCCCCTCGGGGGGGCAACGGCCCCCTAGGATTTCCAACCCTAGGCGCCTTGGGCCATTGGGTGGGGCGCACCAGCCCACCAGGGGCTGGTTCTCACACCACTTCAGCCCATGGGGCCCTCCGGGATAGGTGGCCCCACCCGATGGACCCCTGGAACCCTTCCGGTGGTCCCGGTACAATACCGGTGACCCCCGAAACTCTCCCGGTGGCCGAAACTGGACTTCCTATATATAAATCTTTACCTCCGGACCATTCCGGAACTCCTCGTGACGTCGGGATCTCATCCGGTACTCCGAACAAATTTCGGTTAACCGCATACTAATATCTCTACAACTCTAGTGTCACCGAACCTTAAGTGTGTAGACCCTACGGGTTCGGGAATCATGCAGACATGACCGAGACACCTCTCTAGCCAATAACCAACAGAAGGATCTGGATACCCATGTTGGCTCCCACACGTTCCATGATGATCTCATCGGATGAACCACGATGTCGAGGATTCAAGCAATCCCGTACACAATTCCCTTTGTCAATCGGTACGTTACTTGCGCGAGATTCGATCGTCGGTATCCCAATATCTCGTTCAATCTCGTTACCGGCAAGTCACTTTACTCGTTCCGTAATGCATGATCCCGTGACTAACTACTTAGTCACATTGAGCTCATTATGATGATGCATTACCGAGTGGGCCCAGAGATACCTCTCCGTCATACGGAGTGACAAATCCCAGTCTCGATCAGTGCCAACCCAACAGACACTTTCGGAGATACCTGTAGTGCACCTTTATAGCCACCCAGTTACGTTGTGACGTTTGATACACCCAAAGCATTCCTACAGTATCCGGGAGTTGCACGATCTCATGGTCTAAGGAAACGATACTTGACATTAGAAAAGCTTTAGCAAACGAACTACACGATCTAGTGTTATGCTTAGGATTGGGTCTTGTCCATCACATCATTCTCCTAATGACGTGATCCCGTTATCAATGACATCCAATGTCCATGGTCAGGAAACCATAACCATCTATTGATCAACGAGCTAGTCAACTAGAGGCTCACTAGGGACATGTTATGGTCTATGTGCTCACACATGTATTACGATTTCCGGATAACACAATTATAGCATGAACAATAGACAATTATCATGAACAAGGAAATATAATAATAACCATTTTATTATTGCCTCTAGGGCATATTTCCAACACTTAGGTCCTGGTTCCAGCCACCAACCGGGACTATAGGTGCTGGGCCAGGAGCGAGGACCATTGGTCCCGGTTCATGTTTGGACCAATGGCCCTCGAGGCCCGGCCGGCGCCCTGGCCTCACGATCTGGGACTGATGCACACTTTGGTCCCGGTTCGTAAGTGAACCGGGATTAATGCCCTTATCCCGGCTTGAACCAAAGCCCTGTTTTCTACTAGTGTATATTAAATCCTAAATTTTGACTCTTCATATAATGAAATGAAGGAGATGAATGTTTTTAACTTAACTGACAAATCGAATAATGCTTTCATTTCTTGGGCGTTTTGCAAAGATTGGTTAGCTGAAATAACAATTCTCCTTCATGTTATTCCTCAACACACATTCCCACTGCTATGCATACTTTATTGGGGGTGCCATTTATTTTCTCTTATTGCAACGCACGGGTAATTTTGCTAGTATGGAAAATACATGCAACAACAAAAAAACCTAAAATATATTTAAGAAAATCAACATTGCTAAACTATGCAACGGCATACAAAATATCCTCAAATACATTTTAAAAAGTCAAGAAGTGAGGACATGTAGATGAAGTTTAATCGCACGACAAAGGTGAGCACTTAATTACGTAAAAAATAATAATCTGTTAGTAGCCAAAGAAAAGCATTGTTATTACTTTTTGTGACGAATCAGTTGGGATCAAGGATCAATTTCCCAATATGTACGAACATACTTTGAAAATCATATATGTGGGCATCGAATAATTTATGGGAACTTTTAAAATAGAGAATGGCGAGCTTATAGAAATATACAGGCCGGTTAAAAAATAAAACAAACTTCTAATGTTAATGTTGGAATTTTAAAATATGATGGTGGCGTCTGGAACGCTGCGGTCCAAGTGGAAAAACGATTTGACCACAAAACCAAAAAGGGGAATTATTGGAAAGACAACGAAGATATCCAAAAGTTTAAAAACAATCTTCAAGAAGTTCCATGATTTCCCAAAAATTTTATAAGTACAAGGACAATCCTGAACCGAGCCATGTCTCATAATAAGGCATCCAACTCAGCGGCATGCTTAAGTGATGAACGCTTTACTGGTGGTGGTGCCGATGAGGTACATAGGTTTATGTGTGTGTGTGTGTGCACGTGTGATACAAAGGGAGTAAGAGAGGCAGAGGTAGCCCGTGTAGACACAGCAGCGAATGATCGACATAAAGTAATAAATTAAGTCCTCCGGGAATTGTGGAATATTCCAATCATATATACGATGTAGATGCAAACAGTAACTGTGAAAGTTCTAACCAGTAGAGAGCAATATCGGAAAGTAAAAAACGTTGCGGAAAAAACTAAAAGTAGATGATATATTGTAATAAAGTTAAATAGAAAACACATTTTGAATGTATTTAGTAATTACAAATGTCAGGAGCCGTTAAATATACATAACAGCGTCACCCCTTTTTGTTGTGGCACAATGCTCAAAATAAATTTTGAAAAAAAGAAGATGATCCACGATATGGTGGTCATAATAGGAAGTAGAGTAACATAAAACGCTACACTATGTAAATACTTTTCTTTCTGTGAGATTCAAACAAAAGAATACTTATATAAATTTTCTATGTACAATACTAAATCCTCAAAAATTACTAGCCTGTGCACGAGCACAGGTTGTTGACTAGTAATGTTAATCTGTATCTGGGGCTACTTTAAGAGGAGTTAGACATGTTAAGAAAAACACCGGCCAAGACATGGGACGCCAGCAAAAGCGAGTATTTTTATATGAGAACCGCGCTAATCACACATATGTCGCAGGCCAGGTGTGACACGGACATAGTGGATGCATGTAGTGCATGGACGGTACGACGTCTCAGCAGCTAACGTCAATGAAAGATGGCAGCTCTGGGAAAATTATGTACATGGGGCATAGAAGATAGCTCGAGAAGGACGACCCATGGAGATCTATTCAATGGTGAGGCTGAGCATCAAGGACCTCCACATAAGCGGACCGGCGCCGAAATCGATGAGCTGTTGAAAAATTGGGAACAGTGCCCCGCGCCAGGAAAGGCGACGAAAAAGGCGCCGGAGCCGCTGCTGAAGGTATGGAAGACGAGGTCTTTTTTCTGGGACATGGAGTACTGGCACAAACTCGACATGCCTCATAGCCTTGATCAAATGCATATGTGTAAGAATGTCCTTGAGAGCTTGCTTGCGACACTGATGAACATGCCAGATAAGACCAAGGATGGGCCGAAGGCAAGAAGAGACTTGCAAAATTTAAAAATCAGGGCAGATCTGCACATGCCGCCCCGTAAAAAGTTAGAGGAGAGAGAGACGGAGACGGAGGCGCAGGGGAAAAAGGGCAAAAAAGTGAAGGAAAAGGATTATTGCCCCCCTTCTTACTTCACCTTAATTCCGGCTGAGATCGATCAATTCTTCAAGTGCCTTACCGGAATCAAATTTATTTCCGGTTACTATGGGAAGATAAGCAGATTTCTAGACACGAAGAAGAAATGGTTCAACGGGATGAAGTCCCATGACTGTCATGTGATGATGACACAGATACTATGTGTTGCCCTTAGAGGGATAATGGACAACCACGTCCGCGACACTCTTATTGGTCTCTGCAACTTTTTCGACATCATCTCTCGAAAGACGATCAGTGTGAAGCAGCTCCGAAGGCTACAGGAAGTGATCGTTGTGATACTAAATGAGCTGGAGATGTACTTCCCGCCCGCATTCTTTGACGTCATGATGCATATGTGTGTCCACATTGTGAACGACATAATAGACATGGGGTCGTCATTCCTGCACAACATGATGTCATTCGAGAGGATGAATGGGGTCATCAAATGATTCATTCGTAACATGTCCCGTCCGGATGGAAGCTTCGTCCAGGGATATCTAACACAAGAGTGCATCTCTTTTTGCGAGAATTATCTATATGGTGGAGATCGGCCTGGTGTTGGTTTGCCTGTTAAGAAACACCTTGGAAGGCTCGAAGGAGAAGGTCACTCCAATGGTCGCAGCGAACTGCATGTGGATTCCTCGGATCGACGCAATGACTTTAACATAGCAAACTCATGAAATATCGTTTCGTTTTACTGCACAAAGAAACCATCACAAAGAAATACACTAGTAGAAAAAGGGCCTATAGTCCCGGTTGGTAAGGGCCTTTTGTCCCGGTTTTTGAACCGGGACTAAAGGGTCGTTACTAATGCCCTAACCCTTTAGTCCCGGTTCTTACACGAACCGGGACAGATGGGCCTCCATGTGGCCGGTGCGGCGAGCCCAGGCAGGAGGGCCTTTGTTCCCGGTTGGTGGCACTAACCGGGACCAATAGGCATCCACGCGTCAGCATTTCAGGGGCTGGAGTTTTTGTTTTTTTTTGAAAGGGGGGGTTGGGGGTTTTGGGGGGTTAATTTAGGTGTTTCATATATTGTGTTAGCTAGCTAATTAATAGAGAGAAGTGTCCTCTCTTATCTTCGTGCTTGGTCGACGCTACGTACTATATACGTATGGAGAGGACTAGACACGCTAGCTAGTAATCAAATGAAGGAAACAGAAGATCGTCATGAACATATGCATACAGAGAGAAGTTATATCGACCACCTCTCCTTCTCCGAGAGATTGGTCGAACAACAAGTTCTCGTATATCTATCTGACACTACCGGCTACATATATACAATAATTATCTCTTACAATATAATCTCCTAACTAAATTGTAAGAACACAGGGTCCACATAGTATTCTTCATTTTCAGTGATCACGTGGTCTAGGAAGAATGCCGCCAATTCCTCTTGAATTGCTCGCATACGATCTGGCTAGGAGTTCATCCCGCATCCGAAAGATCTAATTTGAAGAAGGGGGTCAATACATATATATATGAATAAATGAAACTCAACACAAATGATGGTAATAAAATAAAATTGTGAATATTATTGCTTACGCACCTCATATTGTTCGTCAGAGTAGCCCCGCTCACAGGTCGTGTAGCGGATGGACTCACAAACGTAGTATCCACAGTAATTATTCCCGGGTTCCTGCCACAACCACTTTACAAGAAATAGAGGTCAATCAAACTGATAAGCAAGCATGCTAAATGGTATTTATGAAACTAGCGCTTGAATCACTAGGAGATGCGCGGAACATGCTACTATAGTACTTACTTTCGGGTGTTTAAATTGCAGCTTCTTCGGCAGTCCCGGAGCTTTTTTGGTGAATTTTCTCCAAACCCTGCCAGACAAAGAAAACAATTACTTGATATCAGGAAATGAACAAAGTTGCTGATATGGTGGATAATGATCGATTTAACTTACTTCTCGAGCATTTGAGTCATGTCCGCATAGTCCTGGGGATCTTTTCGTCTCGAGTCTAAAACGGTTACTACTCCCTGCTCAAGCTTAATCTCTAGGAGAATATAGTAGAAGCTGCGCACGCATGCATAAGTCATCAATTACATTACTATAACCTGGACTAATAAGGGAAACCGAATATGCACAAGACAGTAACACTCACTTGAAGTTGTAAGGAAAAAGTATTATATCTTTGTTTTCATTTATTACCAATGATCGTAGCAAGTTGGCCTCGGTATTTTCGGCATGATATTTAACCTCAGTTGCATCTATGAGATTTGTGTTAATGAACCCAATATCACCGATTTGTCTTTTCTTCAATTCGGCGATTTTCAATCTACATAATATAGTGAGGATAATTATAAATACATGCAATGAAAGAGCTGACCTATATAGAGAGACTTAATGACAGAAGTAGTACTACTTACAGATAGTAGCAAGTGATCGTTGATTTATCGAGGGCCTTTTGATTGAAAAACTGGAATAACTCCTCAAATGGAACATTCAACAGTTCAATTCCAACGAGGTCATGCTCCGGTTTAACTCTCAACGTCAAAGTATTCGTCCCCCAGAATCTCTGCAGGTTTTCATGTACCAATCATGTAATCTTCGCATCATCGTTGTTAGAGATCTTTCATCTTTGACGAGAGGCTTCCCGTAATGGTATTTGTGTTCGTCCACCTCCAAGATATCATAATGTACATCGTCGGGTAGGTAATCTCCAAGACTGCTATAACTGGGCACCATCCTCGGATCATTAGCGACGATGTCGCTAGACACCTTGAGCAGGGGGCACGATTGGTTTGCTTGTTCGCCGAGCTGGGCAATTTTTTCCCAGCTCATCGTTCTTTTAACCTTTGATCACTGACAGTACTTCCCGACCGCTCCGCTTCGGCAAATGTCTTTGCAATAATGCGCTCATAGTTGCCTTTCGGCGGAGACTTTGGTGGTTTTGTCAGGGCAGCCAGAGTGCGCTTCACTTTCACCGGATCTACCTTCTCCTCCGGAGGTGGATGGTTATTTGCTTTCACCCCTTCAAAGAAGTTCGTCACTTCGGCTCGCACGATCTTCGTGGTTTCCTCCTCGGTCCTCGCGTATGGTAACTTCTCTGGAGTCTTCAGAGAAGGACCGAATCTGTATTGCCTCCCGCCTCTGGCTGTACTGCTAGACGCCGGCAGAGCAGACGGAGCGGCTGCGGCTGTCTTCTTTCCTTGCTTACGAGGCGGAGGAGAAGGACTATGATGCACTGGAGCAGCCGGAGCGGCGGCGGGTCTCTTCCGCCCTTGCTGACGAGGCGGAGGAGGAGAAGGCTGGCTGCTCCGGCGCGCCGGCGCAGGCGGAGAAGGAGGAGGAGTGCCGCCACACGCCGGAGAAGGAGGCTGAGTGCCCTGATCACTCACCGGAGGAGGAGGCGGAGTGCCGCCACGCACCGGAGAAGGAGGCCGAGTGCCCTGATCACTCACCGGAGGAGGAGGCGGAGGAGGAGGCGGAGTGCCCTTACTCGCCGGAGGCGTCCAGTTCGGAAGGTTGATGAGCTCCTTCCGCCATAGGCATGGAGTGTTCAGAGCAGAACCCACCCGAGTCTCCCCTTCACCGGTAGGGTGGTCAAGCTGGAGGTCCTCAAATCCCTCCGTTATTTCATCCACCATCACCCTAGCATATCCTTCTGGAATCGGCCGGCAGTGATAGGTTGCGCCGGGTTCAGGAGGTAAAACAGAGCCAACAGCCGCCTTGACTTTGAAGTTCTGCCATTGCGTCATAAGGTGGCAATGTTGAGACTCCGTGATAGCATCCATGGGGTAGCTAGCAGGAGCCGTCAAAACATGCTCCGGCTGAAGCAGCTCGGTGGAAGCCACGTTGCTTCTCCGCTGAGATGGTGGGATAGCTTTGGGGGTAGTTTCAGCATGTCGATTGTCGTCTCGTTCCTCTAGAACTTGAACCCTTTCGTGCAGCTTCTGAATTTGGGTCTACTCCACTTTTTTCCTCCTCTCCTTGCTTTTGTAACCGCCTGCGTCCGGAAAACCAGCCTTCCACGGAACGGAGCCTGGCGTGCCTCGTGTCCGTCCAGGGTGCTCAGGATTCCCGAGGGTCATTGTGAGCTCGTCGTTCTCTCTGTCTGGAACGAACGTGCCTTCCTGCGCTGCATCGATATAGTGTTGAAGCCCCTTGACTGGTATTCTCAAAAGCTCGTCCGTCCAAACGCACCTCCCTGATACAGGGTCCAATTTTCCGCCAGCCCCGAAGAACCAAGTCCGGCAACGGTCTGGCCAGTTCATTGTCTATGGTTCGATCCCTTTATCAAGCAGATCATTCTCATCCTTGGCCCACTTAGACCGGGCTTTGAGGTAGCCACCTGACCCTGTGCGATGGGGTGAAGCTTCTTCTTCGCAGCATTCTTCTTGTTTGTCGCTGACATCTTCTTACTCTTTTCCGATGTTTTGTGGGCCACAAATGCGGGCCAGTGATCTCTGATCTTCTCATACCGGCCGATGAATTCTGGTGTCTCTTCTTTGTGGACAAACGTTTTCAGCTCATTCTTCCACCTCCTGAATAGGTCTGCCATCTTCTTAAGAGCATGAGACTTGATTAATTGCTTTTTAACTGGCTTCTCCGGATCCTCCTCTGGCGGTAGGGTGAAATTTGCCTTCAGCTCAGTCCAAAGATCATCTTTCTGCATATCATTGACATAAGACACCTCAGGATCTTCCTTCTTAGGCTTATACCATTGGTGGATGCTGATCGGGATCTTGTCCCAAACAAGAGCCCCGCACTGAGCAGCAAATGCTTCCTTTGTCCGGATGGGTTCAATCGGTTGGCCATCGCGAGCGATTGCTGTGATCTCAATCCTTTCATCCGAGCGCAACTTTCTTTTCGAGCCTCGTCTCTTTACCGAAGTTGTGCTCGATCCGGAGGGCTAGAAAAAAGAAGAAAGACGAGAATTAATTAATATGTGTACATACCAAAACAAGATGCATCAATTAGCTAGTCAGCACAGGCTTAACTAATATATTTACCTGGCCGGACTCTGTTCAGTCACCGGAGTCGTCACCTCGGGCTCCTTCTTGCACCAGCATTGGGTCACCGGAGCCATCATAATCATGTCTTTCCTCCTCCACTCTTCGATCACCGTAGCCTGCTTCTTCACCCTGTTCTTCCAGACCATCATTGTCGTTAAGATACGACAACACATCACCTCTGGCTAAGATTATGTCCCCCAACACCTCTTCTGCTTCCTCGTCTCGTCCGTGCTCCATTGTTTCTGCAAATATTACAACATGGCAATTATTACACAAACATGACATCAGGTGGATATATTAGTGCAAACGTAGACCTAGCTTATTCCGGGTTTGGGGTGGCCTCGGCAACGCTTCAAGGGTAGGGGCGCGGCGGGAGGGGGTAGGAGACCGACATCGTTTTTTTCTAGGGTTTGGGTGTCCTCGAGAGTTTTGATCGAGCGAGAGGGCCGGGGGGTGCTCCCGTGGTATAAGTTATCACGGTCGAAGTTATCCGGGAGGGGGTTATATCGACAACGACGACATACATACATGGGAAAATAATGTTATCGGGGAGGGGGCAGGTCGAACCCCCCCCCTCGTGTTGAAGTTATCGGGACACGGGGTATATCGACAACGACATATCCGATAAAAAATAAGAAGACGAAGAAGAAATAAAAAGAGGAGAAGATTGAAGAAAAAAAGAAGAAATAAAAAGAGGAGAAGAAGAAAGGAATAGAGGAGAAGATAGAAGAAAAAAAGAAGAAAAAAAAGAGGAGAAGAAGAAAGGAATAGAGGAGAAGAAGAAAAAATAGATATTCTATTTTTTCTTCTTCTCCTCTATTCCTTTCTTCTTCTCCTCTTCTTTTTCTTCTTTTTTCCTCTTCTTTTTTATTTCTCCTCTTCTTCCTCTCCTCTTCTTCTCCTTTCTTCCTCTTCTTATTTTTGTTTTTCCTCTCCTTCTTTTTCTTCTTCTTCCTTTCCTAGCTAGATATATAAAACATTTCTAAAAATGTAACTTTTGCATGTATAAAACTTTTCCATGGATCATCATTTCTCATATATATCCACCTATAGCCACATACATATATAAATGGAAAAAAATGCTATGAACAAAACTATATATACTTGGTAAATATTCTATGAACATCGCTTCTCATATATATCAATGCATACATCCATGGATCATCATTGCTCATATATCCATAGTTATATATAAAAACTTTTTGTATATGAACAAAAAACTTTGTATGAACAATTTTTTTTTTGACAAATTTCGCACATTCTAAATTTTCCTAACTCTTTTACAACCACAAAAATTACTCCAACTTCATGACAGTACCCACACTCAGAGAACATATATAGATAAAACTTTTCTAAAAATCTAACTTTTGCACATACGTATTTTTAAAACATCATTACAATTGAAAAAATACACACATACATACAAAAAAACATGTAAAAAATACATACATACATATATGAACATACATAAAAAAATACATATATCTAAAAAATACATCGGGGCAGGAGCGGCGCGCGGCGACGACGTCGGGCGAGAGCGCGGCGACGGCGAGGGCGCGGGCGACGGCGACGGGCGAGGGCGCGGGGCAGGGGCGGCGCACGTCGGGGCAGGGACAGCGCGCGGCGACGACGTCGGGCGAGGGCGCGGCGACGGCGAGAGCGCGGGCGACGGCGACGACGGGCGCGGGCGATGGGGACGGCGGGGGCGGCGGGCGGCGTCGGGGCAGCCTGGGGGCGTCGATGTCGTCGAGGGGTCGTCAGGGGCAACTGCGAGATGAAGATGAAAATTTTCACAAGTGTTGGTTATATACCCAGATCTTTGGTCCCGGTTCGTGGCACCAACCGGGACCAATGCCCCCCATTAGTTCCGGTTGGTGCCACCAACCGGGACCAAAGGTCTCTTTTCAGCAGCCCAAAGGGCGGGAAGCGGCGGCCTTTGGTCCAGGTTGGTGGCACCAACCGGGACTAAAGGGGGGCATTGGTTCCGGTTGGTGCCACGAACCGGGACCAAAGGTGTGCATTGGTCCCGGTTCGTGGCACCAACCGGGACCAATGTCCTGCGCCTGCCAAAGCCGCGGTGCGGTGGGATGTTTAGTCCCACCTCGCTAGCCAATGAGCGGGAGGACCTGTTTATAAGCCCTACCCCTCCATCTCCATTGAACTCCTCTGAACTGCAGGCCTCCGGGCCTAATCTTGCACTATTATACCTAAGGGCCTGTTGGGCCTTCTGCGGGCCTGAATCCTGGCCCATGGATGGGTTTCTAGTCGTATTCAGGCCGTGGTGGCCCAGTAGGTGGCATTTTTTTTATTTTTTTCTTTATTTATTTTATTTTGTTTCTACTTACAACAAAATAATTATTTATTTTATTTTATTTTGTTTCTAATTACTTATTTATTTTACTTTATGATAATTCCTTTTGCTATTAAAGTTTCTATCAAAAAAAGTTCTTTATGAAAATTATTTTTGCTTTTAATGATTTTGAACAGAAAATACTTCGATAATTTTAGTTGCATCAATTTTATATGATTTTAGTTTCAATAATACTAGAGGTTTCTTATAATGTTTTGAACAGAAAATACTTTGTTAATTTTAGTTTCATTCATTTTATTAAAGTTTATTTTATTTTTTTTCTACTTATATATTTTAATAAAGTTTATATTATTTTGTTTCTAATTACTTATTTATTTTATTTGTTATTTTTCATGCACCATTTTTCATGCATTTACTAATTATTTTGAGCTATAAGACCCTAAAATTGAAAAGCATTTCAAATGAACTCTGAAAAGGTTGAAAGTTGGCATGGTATCATCATTTCATCCACATAGCATGTGCAAGAAAGTTGAGAGGGTTACGACAAAAACTAGATGCACTTCATGTACAAAACGGACAATGGTATCATACTCGTCTGTTACAAAGTTGGCATGGTATCATCATAATAGTTGCGGGAGAAAGTCTTCACTTTTTCTTCGCTTGTGTCATTTGCTTATTGCACCGTAACCATGGATAATCTTCATCGTTTATCAGGATGCTTGGGTCAGCCTTGACTTTGAAGGGAGGAATTTCATGAAACTTTTCATAATCTTCAGACATGTCTGTCTTGCCCTCCACTCCCACAATGTCCCTTTTTCCTGCACTACGGGAAATAGATAATTTGCGTCAGGAGGCGTATTTGCCGTCTGCTTTTCGTCGGGCCAGACGGCAAAGACAAGGTTTGCCGTCTGTTGTAGACGGCAAAGAAATACTAACGGCAAAATAGACATTGCCGTCTGTCAAACAAAATACAAACGACAAACAGCTCACTTTGCCGTCTGCCAAAACAATAACAGACGGCACAGACTTTGCCGTCTGTTCTTTTGCTCTGTAGACCGGCAAAGTAAGATGTTTGCCGTCTGTATTTTATTTGGTAGACGGCAAAGAGAAAACACATCACGCGGATTGATCACGCGGATCCGTGACGTGGCAAGATCCAAAATAGACATCCTCTTCCATCGTAGTCATCGGACACACGCACCCACCCACCCACAGGTCAGGGCCCCACCCTGAGGCCTGCCCCGACCCACGACCCCCACGCCCCATGCGCCCATCTCCTCTCTCTCTCCTCATCCCCTCAGCGCCCTCCTCTCTCCTGCTCCTCTCTCCGTCTCCCCGACCAGAGCCACGCCGCCGGCC
Organism: Aegilops tauschii subsp. strangulata; assembly: GCF_002575655.3. Taxonomy (NCBI): domain Eukaryota; kingdom Viridiplantae; phylum Streptophyta; class Magnoliopsida; order Poales; family Poaceae; genus Aegilops; species Aegilops tauschii. The sequence goes on along the minus strand of NC_053035.3, from coordinate 21,959,411 downwards.
AGTTTCCTGATATCTCCTGCTTCCTCCTCTCTCCCAGCACCCGCCCGCCCGTCCGGCGTCCCCGAGCAGCCGCACGCCCGCACGCCGCCGGCCAGCACCTGCCCGTCAACCCGTCCCCGAGCAGCCGCACGCCCGCACGCCGCCGGCCAGCACCTGCCCGTCAACCCGTCCCCGAGCAGCCGGCTCCGCGCCCGTCGCTCATCCGGCCGGCGCCGCGCCCGTCGCTCATCCGGCCGGCGCCGCGCCCGCCCGTCCCCGAGAAGCCGCACTCCACGCCGCTCGTTCGTCCTTCCAGCACCGCGCCCCTCGCCTGCCTGTCCGTCATCGTCAGCGTGCAGCACCGCCGTCGCCGCCGCGTTCAACTCCGTCGCTGCCGCGTGAAGGTCCTCCGTCTCCGCCACGTGAAGCTCCGCCAGCTCGCCAGCGCTTCATGAAGCTCCACCCTCCTCTCTTCCGCGGCTCGTGCTCCCTCCTACACGGCCGCCAAACAACAATAGGGCATGACCAAACGTTGACCATGACGACGCGCGACGCGGCCCTCTCAGCGCTGTTGGGCGAGCAGCTCAGTTCCGGCGAGCTCCGCCTCAATTTGATTTGGTTCTGTATGAGTTTGCTGCTTTACTAGTGTCGTTGTCCCCTTTTGCGTGTGCGTCCTTAGTTGATCTTAGTTTTTAATTCTGTCATTTAGGCTTGTAGTCTTTGCTGGGGCAGCGGTGGGGCTGTCCTCCGCGTGCTGATTTGGTACTGTGTAAGACAATTTGGTTTCTTTGCTATGTAATGGAGCCGGACCTCTTGTGCTCTTTTCCTCTAAAAAATGGTTGTTGGGCGAGATGCTCTGCTCCGGCGTCTTTTAAAAAGAAAGAAAAAACAAACTTTGCCGTCTGTAGTTTATTCTGACTTACGGCAAAGCACACTATTTGACTGACAGCAAAGAAAAGTTCTTTGCCGTCTGCTATTTTTGTGGCAGACGGCAAATTCACAGTTTGGCTACGGCAAAATCTTTGCCGTCTGTTCGATGAAAAGCTGATGGCAAAATATTCTTTGCTGACTTATCTTTGCCGTCTGCTTCCTGACGGCAAAATCTTTGCCGTCTGGATTTAGTCTTGGCCGTCTGTTGCTCACAGATGGCAAATTACCTGTTTCCTATAGTGCTGAAAGAACTATGTGGCGCTTTGGCTCATCGTATGATGTATTCACTTCCTTATCTTTTCTTTTTCTCGGTCTGGTGGACATGTCCTTCACATAGATAACATGTGCCACATCATTGGCTAGGACGAACGGTTCGTCAGTGTACCCAAGATTGTTCAGATCCACTGTTGTCATTCCGTACTGTGGGTCTACCTGTACCCCGCCTCCTGACAGATTGACCCATTTGCACTTAAACAAAGGGACCTTAAAATCATGTCCGTAGTCAAGTTCCCATATGTCCATTATGTAACCATAATATGTGTCCTTTCCCCTCTCGGTTGCTGCATCAAAGCGGACACCGCTGTTTTGGTTGGTGCTCTTTTGATCTTGGGCGATCGTGTAAAATGTATTCCCATTTATCTCGTATCCTTTGTAAGCCCATACAGTCGAAGATGGTCCCCTGGACAACGAGTACAACTCATCACAAACAGTGGTGTCACCTCTGAGACGTGTTTCCAACCAACTGCTGAAAGTTCTGATGTGTTCACATGTAATCCACTCGTCACACTGCTCCGGGTGTTTGGAGCGCAGACTGTTCTTGTGTTCATCGACATACGGGGTCACCAAGGTAGAGTTCTATAGAACTGTGTAGTGTGCTTGAGACCAAGAATGCCCGTCCCTGCATATTATTGAGTCCGCTCCTAGCGTGCCTTTTCCAGTCAGTCTCCCCTCATACCGCGATTTAGGAAGACCTACCTTCTTAAGGCCAGGAATGAAGTCAAGACAAAACCCAATGACATCCTCTGTTTGATGGCCCATGGAGATGCTTCCTTCTGGCCTAGCGCGGTTACGGACATATTTCTTTAGGACTCCCATGAACCTCTCAAAGGGGAACATATTATGTAGAAATACGGGCCCCAGAATGACAATCTCGTCGACTAGATGAACTAGTACGTGCGTCATGATATTGAAGAAGGATGGTGGGAACACCAGCTCGAAACTGACAAGACATTGCGCCACATCACTCCTTAGCCTTGGTATGATTTCTGGATCGATCACCTTCTGAGAGATTGCATTGAGGAATGCACATAGCTTCACAATGGCTAATCGGACGTTTTCCGGTAGAAGCCCCCTCAATGCAACCGGAAGCAGTTGCGTCATAATCACGTGGCAGTCATGAGACTTTAGGTTCTGGAACTTTTTCTCTGGCATATTTATTATTCCCTTTATATTCGACGAGAAGCCAGTCGGGACCTTCATACTGAGCAGGCATTCAAAGAAGATTTCTTTCTCTTCTTTCGTAAGAGCGTAGCTGGCAGGACCTTCATACTGCTTCGGAGGCATGCCGTCTTTTTCGTGCAAACGTTGCAGGTCCTCCCGTGCCTCAGGTGTATCTTTTGTCTTCCCATACACGCCCAAGAAGCCTAGCAGGTTCACGCAAAGGTTCTTCATCACGTGCATCACGTCGATTGAAGAGCGGACCTCTAGGTCTTTCCAGTAGGGTAGGTCCCAAAATATAGATTTCTTCTTCCACATGGGTGCGTGTCCCTCAGCGTCATTCGGAACAGCTAATCCGCCGGGACCCTTTCCAAAGATTACATGTAAATCATTGACCATAGCAAGTACGTGATCACCGGTATGCATGGCGGGCTTCTTCCGGTGATCTGCCTCGCCTTCGAAATGCTTGCCTTTCTTTCGACATTGATGGTTGGTCGGAAGAAATCGACGATGGCCCAGGTACACATTCTTCCTGCATTTTTCCAGGTATATACTTTCAGTGTCATCTAAACAGTGCGTGCATGCGTGGTATCCCTTGTTTGTCTGTCCTGAAAGGTTACTGAGAGCGGGCCAATCGTTGATGGTTACAAACAGCAATGCGTGCAGGTTAAATTCCTCCTGTTTGTGCTCATCCCACGTACGTACACCATTTCCATTCCATAGCTATAAAAGTTCCTCAACTAATGGCCTTAGGTACACATCAATGTCGTTGCCGGGTTGCTTAGGGCCTTGGATGAGAACTGGCATCATAATGAACTTCCGCTTCATGCACATCCAAGGAGGAAGGTTATACATACATAGAGTCACGGGCCAGGTGTTGTGATTGCTGCTCTGCTCCCCGAAAGGATTAATGCCATCCGCCCTTAAACCAAACCATACGTTCCTTGGGTCAGCTGCAAACTCAGCCCAATACTTTCTCTCGATTTTTCTCCACTGCGACCCGTCAGCGGGTGGTCTCAACTTCCCGTCTTTCTTACGGTCCTCACTGTGCCATCGCATCAACTTGGCATGCTCTTCGTTTCTGAACAGACGTTTCAACCGTGGTATTATAGGAGCATACCACATCACCTTCGCAGGAACCCTCTTCCTAGGGGGCTCGCCGTCAACATCACCAGGGTCATCTCGTCTGATCTGATACCGCAATGCACCGCATACCGGGCATGTGTTCAGATCCTTGTATGCACCGCGGTAGAGGATGCAGTCATTAGGGCATGCATGTACCTTCTGCACCTCCAACCCTAGAGGGCATACGACCTTCTTTGCTGCGTATGTACTGTCGGGCAATTCGTTATCCTTTGGAAGCTTCTTCTTCAATATTTTCAATAGCTTCTCAAATCCTTTGTCATGCACAACATTCTCTGCCTTCCACTGCAGCAATTCCAGTACGGTATCGAGCTTTGTGTTGCTATCTTCGCAATTGGGGTACAACCCTTTTTGTGATCCTCTAATATGCAATCGAACTTCAGCTTCTCCTTTTGACTTTCGCATTGCGTCCTTGCATCGACAATGACCCGGCGGAGATCATCATCATCGGGCACTGGTTCCTCTTGATCTTCAGCAGCTTCCCCCATTGCAGCATCATTGGGCACATCGTCTGGTTCCTCTTGATCTTCAGCAGCTTCCCCCGTTGCAGCATCACCGTGTTCAGGGGGCACATAGTTGTCATCGTCCTCTTCTTCTTCGTCGTCTTCCATCATAACCCCTATTTCTCCGTGCCTCCTCCAAACATTATATTGTGGCATGAAACCCTTGTAAAGCAGGTGGGTGTGAAGGATTTTCCGGTCAGAGTAAGACTTCGTATTCCCACATGTAGGGCATGGACAACACATAAAACCATTCTGCTTGTTTGCCTCAGCCACTTCGAGAAAATCATGCATGCCCTTAATGTACTCGGAGGTGTGTCTGTCACCGTACATCCATTGCCGGTTCATTTGTGTGCATTATATATAATTAACTGTGTCAAAAACCATTACAGAACATCATGAGTAGATAATTAGGTGACCAAATTAATAGAAGTTCATCATCACATTAAAACCAAAGTACATACATAGTTCTCATCTAACAACATATAGCTCTCCAGAGCATCTAATTAATTAAACAATACATTGAAACTATGTAAAACATTTCAATGCGAAAACAAATGCGATCATAATCGCAACCAAGGTAACAATTGATCCAACGGCATAATGATACCAAGCCTCGGTATGAATGGCATATTTTCTAATCTTTCTAATCTTCAAGCGCATTGCATCCATCTTGATCTTGTGATCATCGACGACATCCGCAACATGCAACTCCAATATCATCTTCTCCTCAATTTTTTTTATTTTTTCCTTGAACTAATTGTTTTTTTCTTCAACTAAATTTAACCTCTCAACAATAGGGTTGGTTGAATTTCCGGTTCAACCACCTCCTAGAGAAATAAAATCTATGTCACGTTGGTCGGCATAATTGTCATAAACAATAAATGAACCAAATAGTTATAAAAAGATAATATATACCGCATCCGAATCATAGACAGGACGAGGGCCGACGGGGGCGGATACCAAAACCATCGCACTATATAATAAGAAGGAATAATAAAAGTAACAAAATTAGACATGTATCTATCTGAAGTAAGAATTTTTTTTCTTTCAGAAAGAAGATAAGAACAAGAGGCTCACCACGGTAGTGCTGGCGACGAGATCGGCGCGGGCGATCGACGGCGGTGAGGACGGGGATGGGACGTGACGGACCGCTAAACCTAGACAAATCTCGGGGAAAATGGAGCTCGGGGGTCGAGTTTCGAGAGGAGAAAGATTAACTAGTGTGGCTCAGACATTTCATCGAACACCTCATGTGCATAGGAGGTGAGCTAGAGCGCCCAAATGCCCTCCCTTCGACGGCCAGAAAAAATAGAGCACTGTGGAGTGCTCTGCTGCGGCGATGGGGTATATATAGGCAGCTCATTTGTCCCGGTTCGTGGCCAGACCCGGTAATAAATCCGGGCCTTCTGCCCCGGTTCATGCCAATAACAGGGACCAATGGCTGTGGGCCAGGAGCGAGGCCCATTAGTCCCAGTTCGTGCCTCGAACCGGGACAAATGGTTCAATACGAACCGGGACCAATGCCCACGAGGCCCCGGCCGCCCCCCTGGACTCACGAACCGGGACGAATGCCCCCATGGGTCCCGGTTCGTGACTGAACCGGGACTAATGGGCTTGCCATGCCCGAACGAAAGCCATGTTTTCTACTAGTGATATCGTGACCCGTAGCTATGCAGGACGAACACCAAAGTTACTAGAGAGCACAACTCCACTTTTCTGGATTGGTTAAAGAGCATATTCTTGCTAATCCGCCGGAAGAGGACTCTAAGGACGGATTTCTCATATACACCGTGGCACATGGCCCCGCGGCCAACCTCGCGACCAATCAGGCATACGATATCAACGGATACACGTTCTACGTGGAGGCCAAAGATATGAACAGTGATTTTCAGAACTTGGGGGTGACGATGGCATGCATGACCGGCGACAACACCACAACTGAGAGATTTTACGGAAGGGTCGATGAGATCTGGGAGCCTGACTACTCTGGACTGCACAACACAACGATGTTATATATATATATATATATATATATATATATATATATATATATATATATATATATATATATATATATATATATATATATATATATATATATGTGTGTGTGTGTGTGTGTGTGTGTGTGTGTGTGTGTGTGTGCGCGCGCGCGCGCGCGTGTGTGTTTATTTTGTGTACGCACTTAACCGTTATCAGTGAAATGATGTGTAATATATATCGTCTTAGTTATATACATTAATGCATCCCATTCCCACCATGGATATGGTTGCGGTTAGCTTAGTCGTCTTTCGGAGGAGAAAAAGAAAAAGGAAACCTAAAGAAAAAGAAAACAACATGAAAAAGGAATAGAATAGTAAATGAAAATAAATAGAAAAAGGACAAAGAAAACACGAAATGAAAAGAAAAAGAAAATGTAAGTGAAACAAAATGAAAAAGGAGCTATAGCTACATAAGATAGCAGTAGAGAGGTTTTGTAACTCGCGCTATAGCTACTAATAGCAGTAGCGCAGTTTTTTAACCCGCGCTATAGTTACATAAGATAGCAGTAGCAGAACTGGGGTTATGTAACCCATGCTATAGCTATCTTACCTATACCGCTGGTTGGGGAACTGTGCTACTGCTATTCTAACATAACCCACTGTGCTATCTTCCTCCTCTCCTTCTTTCCTCCATCCCATTCCCCATTCGATTCCTCTCCTCCCAAGCCGCGTCGTTGCCCTCCGTCGGCCGTCGCGCGCCCTCCGTCGGCCGTCGCGCGCCCTCCGTCGCCGCCTGCGCCTCGTCCGTCGCCGCCCGTCTCATCGGCGCCCGCTCCTCCACCTGCAGCCATCTTCCCCAAGCTCCAGCTCGCCGTCGACATCTCTCCTGAGCTCCACCTCGCCGCCGACGTCTCCCCTAGCCTCTTGTAAGTCCTCCACCCCTCCTTCTCTCTCTCTGCCTAAGGGTTCTAGGGTTCATGTAGTTAGGTTAATGTAGTTAGGTTCGAGGGTTCATGAAATAGCTATGTTTAATTTACAATTGAAAATAGTAGATTTTGTGAATTCAAAATTTAGAAAATGATGTCGTGAATTAAAAATTCAGAAAATTAGGAATTCAATTATCAGAAAATGTCTTGATGAAATAGCTATATCCTGATGTTACTACTGTTCATGGTTGTAGGCATTTTGTGAATTCTGAACTCAAAATTATCAATATTATAAAATAGAACAGAAATAAAGTCAATTTTTTCTGTGTATACTTTCTGTATCAAATTAAGACGGAAATATTATTCTAGGAATTTTTATTGGTATTTTGCTAGGTAGCAAATTAGGACAGACATATTATTCTAGGAATTTTTATTGGTGGACGTCCTAGTAGGCAATTTAGGTGTCCTATAGGTGTAGTTAACATAATTCTATGTATTTAATTTTTTTAGTTAAAGCAATTGTTTCTATTTAAAGAAAAAACAGAATTGATTAACACTAGTTTCAAATATTGTGAAGAAAAAGTACTTCTTGTATTTTTCTTCAAGTTCTATATTTTTCTTCCTGTTATATGCATTTTACAAGTAATGATAACTTCTTGCACTCCACTTCAGTAACGATCCGAGTAAATGTGATTTGCCCTCGTTGATATGTTATATGCAATTTGGAAGTGTATGTGTGATTTGGAAAATGATGGTTATGTGTAGGGAAATGATCCGAGTGTCCTATGTTTCGCAGGAGTGTTGATACATTTCCATTCTGGTGAATTTCAGACGCTCGATATGTCCACTTTTTAGCAAAGGTCAAGCCGAAATTTCTCGTGAATTTTTGCATGACTTGTGCTAGAAAGTAGGCATATCGAGTGTCGGGATTTGCAGCAACGGGAATGAAATGGCATTCCGTCAAACCATAGACTTTTTTATGTCATTACGCATTTTATTATAGTTTAAGAATTAAACAAGGAGACTTAATCGTAGGAAACAGTCGAACAGCAAATAAACTGGGCCTTCTGACCACGGTGCAGACCAGATGGATTATGAGGGTGAACATGACTACCTCGACTTTTTGGCTAGTAAGCACAAACAAGGTTTGCAGGGCCGCCTCGATGATGGTACTGATGCCGACATCGACACCGATGGAACCGGCACCGGCACTGATGGCGGCGACGGGACCGGTGGGGAAGGTACCGGCACCGAAGCCGCTAACGAAAGAAGAAGCAGAAGAAGGAGAGGATACGAAAACCTAACAAATACGGCATCTGACGATTGCTGATCACAAAGATGGCCCCTGGCAAGTTTGAGCCATTAGAGCCGGAAGAACCTCGCAAGTGCTACGGGAACCAACTCGGGTGCATCCTATGGGAATGCACGAGCATCAATGACGATGACTTAAGGGGTAAAGAACATTTGAAGCAATTGCTCCTAACGAAGCTGCAGAAGAGATTCTAGTTCCCCGGCCGGGATGCTCACATAGAACACCCGTGGGATGATCCGAAGATGAAAGAGATTAACAATCACGCCATGGGCATGTTCTGCAATGATTTGTCCTCCTAGAAAGGGAGCGTCAAACGAGCTATTGATGCTAAAGAATCCATGTCCAAGATTCTGGAGGAGTATCTGACACTTATGGAAGAGGAGTTCCAAGAGTTCAAGGACACGTGCGCTACCGAGGCATCCAAGGCTAAGGCTAAGATATTCAAGGCACTTCAGCAAAGCAACAGGAGGAACCAATGCCTCGGAAGCCATGGCTACCTTGGCAAAAGGCCCATATGGGTTAAGGAGGACGCGGAATGTGAAGCTGCGGGGATCTCAGACCCCTTTGCGAAGTTCACCGACCCCTTGGAGCGTGACTTCATCAGGGCTCGCTACAAGTGGGACATGGAAAAGAAGGTTTTTTATACGAACCTGCTCCCAAGGAAATTGGAAAGAATACAGGTAATTATTCTTTTACCACACCTTAGATTTAGCTTCTGATCAATTCGACTACACATTCATAAACAATTCACATACCTCCTGTAGGAGAAGCAACACAGGCTTGCAGCCGAAAGCGAGTCCTTGTCGATGATGCCCAAGTGGGACACCCCTCTCAACCGGGCCTTGAACAAACTGAAGGAACTCCCTTTGCACCAGTGGCCGCAATATGGACATGTGCACGGCGCTCGAGATGGAGCCACATGGAAGGTCTTTTACAACGAGGGCCCGGAGGCCAAGAAGTAGAAAAAGAAGTTAAGTCAGGCGAACATCGATGAGAAGGTGAAGCTCGCGTTCGAGAAAAAAAACAGGTGAGGACGCGCAAAAAGAAGCTCAGGAGAAAGATGAGTTGCTCAAGCAGGCAGTCCATGCAGCTTTAGCTGCCTGCAGAAATGATTTTGCTAATAACTTGATCCTGGCTGTCATCAACTGGATGTAGGAAAATCCAAACAAGATGGCACATGATTTTCCCATGCTCAGCTTCGTCGAGAGTAACTCGATGAACATCACAACCGCACCATCACGTGCTCACAAAACCGCGCCCGCACCCGCACCCGCTCATAGCAACCCGTCCTCTATCTCTGGGGTGCTAGGCGGGCCTTCGTCTTGGCTGAGCTCGACGCCCTCACAGTAATTGCACGTCGCACCAACATATATCTAGAATATTCCGTTTTCGTTGCCTTTCGGATGTTTTATGCCGCATCTTTGCAGGCCGACGAAACCCCGTGCACCGTACTCTACATAATCAAAGGCCAGAGGGTGGACGTGGGAAAGGTAGTGATAACGAAGCACTTGGAACTCACGTTCCATGGCCAGCCGATCCCCGTTGGCCACTTCAGGGTTGACTTGTCGAGTGCGAAATCGGTACATGAGGATTTGCCTCCTCGAGTACGGCTTGGGGGTGAGGAGGACGATACCTCGACGCGGCCAGCAAGGGTTGGATGCTGCTATGGCCGAAGAATCTTCTTCGTCTGGAAGCGGCAAAGAGCACATCAATAACCACACATCAACAAGCATGTATGAACACCACCACCCCGCCTACGCAATTACCAGCACATGTAGTGCTGGGTGAGAGTGGCGGACGACGCGAGGAAGGGGGTCCAGTAGTGGATGATGTAAGCTCCCCCGTAGCAGAAAGAATGGATGATGAGATGGAGGAGGATGGCCCTCTTCAGTTCCTCAATACAAGCGCCTATGACGACGACGTAGATATGATGAGCCAACCATATGATGATTTGGGCTATCAGCATGCTGATGAGGAGACGGATGATGTGCCCGGGCAGGAACGTCCTAGTAGGGTTGATTGCAAGAAGTCTCTCTTCATGCAATCCTCACAGGACACGCCTGAAGATGCCGCCTCAACGCATGCTCAACTAGCCGAGGGTCATACAGTGCTTAGCCCGACAAAACTGATGGAGGGGTTAAGGAAGGGTCTGGAAGGTCAGCCCAAGAAAAAGGAGAGGAGGAGACCGCCGAAGAAAGGCTCTGTTGCCTACAAACAAGCCAAAGCTTCTAGCAGCCAGCCGACCAATTTTGCAGACCATGTACCGGTCATAGGTGCAGCGATGTTCCAGGTCGCGGGCCAGCCGATCCTGACGCCGGAACCGCTGGAAGCCATATTAGGGGATCTGAGGAGACTGCATGACCATATGGTGTCGACTGAGAAAAGCCTTCATGCCTCAAAGGATCCAGGATATCCGCTTTTACGCGGTTCGTGTGCCTCAGGGGAAGTGCTCGAAGCACTGCCCGAGGATGTATTCTTCCTGCGGTTTGATCATATCTTTGAGATGTTTCTCACTAGGCGGCTCGATTTTACAATCGTCCGCCTTTTTGCGCTACATATGAACTTCAGCATCAGGAGAGAACAAATCGAGGAATCTGTGTGACGGATCCTTACTACATGCACGAGGAGTTATGTTACTAGTAACAAAATATATATAGGGCTATTATGAATATTTACTTACGAATATATATAGGGCTATTATGTTACTAGTAACAGCCAAAAAACGCGCACCGGTGTGGTTGAAAAAGAGAAAAAGATAAACAACCCCACCCTGCACACCCGCTAACCCACGCCCCTCTCACTGTAACCACCGCCGCCGGTTCCTTCCCCCACGTCGGCGGCCTTTCTCCACCGCGAGCGGCCCTCCTCCTTTCCCGACGCCGGCCGCCTCCCTCCACCACGTGCCTCCCTCCTTCTTCCCCGGCGCCGGCCGCCGCCCTCCACCACGCGCCGCCCTCCTTCTTCCCCGGCGCCGGACGCCTCTCTCCACCCCGCGCCGCCCTCCTCCTTCCCCGGCGCAGGCGGCCTCCCTCCAACGCGCCGCCCTCCTCCTTCCCCGGCGCCGCCCTCCTCCTTCCCTGCACCGGCGACCTACATCCATCGCGCAGATCCCGCCGCAGTCCCAAAACCTAAACGGCGCCGCCGCTGTCGTCCCGCACTGGATCGACCCGCCGCTATCGTTCTGCTGCCGTGTACACGCGGTTCAACGCCTTAGCCACAGGCCGTTCAATGCCTCGCCAGCCTGCGGCTCCTCCATGGACGCCTAGCTCCTCTACTAGAGCCACCGCGGCCCACGGCAGCCCATGGTGGCGGAGTTCGTTGGGTCCATCAGTCCAACCCCAGGGCTTCAGGGCGGTCGTCAGTTCGGTCACCTGCGTCACTGCGTGCGTTGCTACCACGGCCATTTGCGTCACTGCATGCTCCGTCACCGGCCTCATGCGCACCGTGACCCCTGGCGCATTCCTTCCTCTCCCTGACGTTGCTCGTGCCCTCTCAGGCTTGATCTCCTGCTACAGTGATGAGCTCCTGTACATTGCTGAAGTTCCGTACCTGACGGCACCAGCACGAGGATGCAGCAGCCAGGCAGGACCCCAATTCGTGCCTCCCTCTCTCTCCCTTAGCTACATCATCACTGTTGCAGTGCTGCTGATTGATTTCTTGTAGTGAACTGTGATGCTCTACTAATGGAGAGAAGTTTGGGAAACTGCACAAATATTGGTATTTTGGAGTAATGAATTTCTTACTCCGTAGGTGCCTGCTGGTATATGCAAGTGAGGGCCAGCATTTTTTTCTTCAGATTCTTGTGTTTGTACAAGGGCTAAAAGTATTTACTTGTACAAATTGAAATTCCACATAATCCTCTGACTGCAAGTTTTACTTGTGACTTTGATGCTTCGTAGGTGCTTAAAAGTATTTAGGTGGGTGGTCCGACACCGCTGCGTCCAGCAGTCCAACACCGCCGCCGGAGGCCGTTCACTGTCGCAATGCCTACTTTCGCCCGCGACTCCTTCCCAGTCATCGTGAGGTACGCCCTGCTCGAAATCTTTCCTCTCCATCTCCCGGCAGTGAAGATTTTCATGCCCTACATTCGAACTGCCATTTTATTCTGAATTGAACTATTGCCGCTCTTGCTTCAGACCTGAGGGAAGAAGGAAGAACGTCTCTCTTGTAGGCAGTAATATTGCTCTCTCATATCATCTCTCATCTCGTAGGCAGTAATATTTTGATGAATGTGTTACTCAAAAAACAAAATTCTGTATTGACATTCAGTAGCTTAGAGAGAGTAGCATAGAGAAACGTTGTTGTGTTCTTGATGACAAAGAACACATGTGACAGTAAGTCCAGGTATTTCTACATGAGGAGTACAAAATTACTTTTACCGAGAGTTCACTTGAATCCTTGATAGCTACTGGCCATAGGAACTTAACCCAGAAAAAATGTGCAAAAAACAACCATTTTGTACTACCATTAGTCGTCGATGCTGTGTAATGTTTTATTTTTTTGCTACCCTAGCATTGAATTATCACAGCATTTTCAAGAGCTGCACTCTCATTATTTATTTCTTGTACTGTTAATTTTATTTTCAGAACCGAACTTGTACAGTGTACATGAGTTCCAATACATAATCAAGCATTCTTGCTGTGTTACCTTTCTTTCCAGATATATAGATTGCCAACTTTGAATCCGATTCTCAAATATATAGGTTGCCAGTCCCTCCGTCCAACCTTGTTTCTGATCCACCAGCTTTGCTGCAATTTCGAGCTACTCTGTCTGGGTTCCACTCTGAGGCGTGGTCTCTTGTCTTGTGTTCTTCATGGGAGGCCATCATACTGCGCTTCCAGCACTACATCCTGGCGCTGGGCACGGCCGTCATGATCCCGGCGGTGCTGGTGCCCATGATGGGCGGGAGCGACGTGAGTACGCCTCTGTGTTTCTTGATTCGCGCCACCCCCCATGGGTTGGCGCCTGGCGTCACAAGTTTCAGTGCCAACAATGTCTGGTGGTGTTCTGGGCTTGCCATCTCGGATGGGTTGCAGGGAGACAGGGTGAGGGTGGTGCAGACGCTGCTCTTCGTCACCGGCATCAACACGCTGCTGCAGTCGCTCTTCGGGACGCGGCTGCCCACGGTCATAGGCAGCTCCTACGCCTTCCTCATCCCGGTGATGGCCATCGTGCAGGACTCGTCTCTCGCGGTCGTACCTGACGACCACGAGGTGAGCAATCATTCATTCACTTTCACTTTCTAGTATCCGCACATTCAGAAATTCTTTAATGGTATGGTCTAATCAAAACCATCTTTGAGCAGAGATTCCTCTAGAGCATGCGGGCCATACAAGGGGCGGTTATAGTGTCCTCCAGTATTCAGATCATCCTTGGTTACAGCCAGCTCTGGGGTATTTTCTCCAGGTACCACCACACACTGTCAAGTACTAGTTGTACTAGTCGCCAACCCGTGCATTCGCACGGCCTAGTTACTTAATACTTTTACATGATAATCTATATAACATATAACTATTTTCTGCGTAAAGTTATATTGGTCGTCCCTTTAAAAGTTCTAAAGGATTCGGAACTTGGGGATTCATAGGAGAATTCATTTCCACTAATGAGTTAATTGGGTGAGAATACAATAGTTATAAGATGTCACCAAAAATAGTAAGTGTGCACTTTAATTCTATATACGATTTTACTCTCTTTATAATATATAAGGAAGTTTGAAATTATTATTTATCTCATTTCAAAAGTATAAAGAGTTGCCTTACTTGTTAGGTCTAGTCTGTATATGTATATGCTAGGACATCTATACATGTATTGTCTCAAAATGTTAGCATTTCTACCGACTATAGTCCCGTAGGAAAATGTTAAATTGCATGAACTATGGCCTGCTAAGCTAATTATAAATTTTCCCTACTGCTATGAATATTTCTCCCGTAAAATAGTTCATTCTTGTGAGCGTATTAAGAACAATATTCTCAGATATCTGATCCGCTTGACACTTACGATGGAATGGTGTGAATGAAACAATCAAGCAGTACACAACCAATAATTTGGGATTCAACAAACGCCACGACTTGATAGGTTTGGAATTTGAAGAAAACCAGAGCATCGGAAAAGCATTTTTTGCATAGCGAAGAACCTTACATATAAGGTATTAGTATCTGTGCACATGAATCACATGTTGTAATATGTATAAATTTAAAAGATAGATATATGTACTACATAGACGATAGTCTTAGGTGACAAATTTACTTTTATTGCCGTATGGATTAGATAGCAATATTTTGCATTGTTATTGAACAGACGAACCGTGCTGGCTTGGTTAAAACTTAAAAAGGGACATTTTATGAGCACTCGGCCATTCCAATCATGAATCTACAGCTGTCCATAATACAAATGCAAACAAAAATCTTGTGCATTGCGGGATCATTGGCTTGCTACAGCTATTGATAAATGATAGTTGTAGGCATGCATTGTTAAAAGAATCAAGCCGAGAAATTCTTGTACAGATAATTCCTTATTTAATACACAGTCAAATCAGACTTACTAAAACACAAAAAAATTACTATCCAATATGAAGTACTAACACGCACCATATCAAGAAGCGATACTCACCTTGTTCTATTTTTATCCTTGTCCATGGGGTAGCGAGATTTACAGCTTTACCAACCCCATCGCACATATATGGTGACCTATATTATAATGGGGGCAGAAATTAATGACACATTGGAAAGAGATATATTAGTAGCACATATAGGTGCAGTCTTATTAAGGGTTGCAGCTTGATTGGCCCCTCACTGGTGAAGAATAATGCATCGCCATATCCTTAGCATGGTCTGATTGAAAACTGCTAATACATTTCCTTACGTACTCCCAGTTTGAAATATGGATGTGGAGTGTCTTGAGCATAACAGTGGTTGTTTTGTTCACACAATACCTCATACAGATAGCGAGTGGGTCCCATGGATAGATGTAGTAGTGATATTTGGAACATCCAAAAGGACAGGGGCTTAGTGCATGTTAGACTGATGTATTAGCTGTGCAATTACAAATAAGATTGCAACCTGCGATATCTCAAAGCTATTAAATGCACCTGCTGGAAAATCTGAGAACCCCACAAAATATAATTTTCACGTTGTTTCTTCAATATAAAACATGCTGCCCGTGGTTAATGTCCTGTGTTTAACTGAACAATAAAACACACAATATGCTATGTCAGAAATTTCTAACTCTTGTTTGGTACAATGTCTATCAGACAAGTGTAGAGAATCTGTAGTACATCAGTTCATGCTTGCTAATCTGAATTTAGAAAATAATAATTCTTTCTCTTGTTAATAGTTTGGATTGTATGTATATGTATGCAGCGGGCGTACAAACAAACGAAATCCAATCGATTACCAAAACTTCTCAACACATGGTACTCCACATACCAGAGACGGATGTCGCGCACCGGCTACCCGTATGTAGAAGTTGTCCGCTGCCAGTCCATCTTACCCATGAGGCCATGCCACGATCTGCACTACAAAGGCGCCCGTCGGCAGGAAGATCTGGTTCGTCAGCCTGGCGTTGTTTGCACGTCAAGGAGATGGACATAGTTGCATGGCCTGGTGCTCCTGTAAACCTGTATAAGAGAGCACCTCAAGCAATAGAATCATTGAGTTCAATCTCTTTATTGCTTTCAATTTCAAAAACATATTCTGTTGTGTTGAGAGGAGTAACGTAGCTGTTGAGAGGGGTCTCATAGCTGGTGATTAATTCGTCCTCATCGAAACTGTGGATGGTGAAGCTCCTCCCTTTCTGCTGCTACTGCTTGCATGGAACGGGCTGGCAGCATGTGGCATGGTTGAACTTGAAGCTTGATGAAGTCTTCTGGGAGAAGCTTGACACGCGAATCAATCTTGGAGTTTATTTTCTTTGCAGGGATAGAGAAAGCATATCCAGTTAAGGATGAGAGGCATATCACGTCAGGAATCTCTGTTGATGGAACTAATCTTATCATATATTAGTATAAGGAAACAAAATCATGTGAACCGGGATCACCATTGATGTGATCAACCAAGTATAGTGAGAGATGAAAAGGAAAATCTAGCTACTTGTAGCTCAATCAGACCCAGACACAAATTTGTTTCTAGAACTGACACATGCCAGGGCCATAAGTTCATGCTCATGTCGACGGGAGAGATGAGGGCTTGACTACCTGAGATATACAGCCATGTAGCGCATTCTTCCTTCCATCTCATCACGCGCCGCTGGCCGCTGGAACCTGAGGTTGAGGACCACATCGAGAGGGGGCGCTGGACAATCCACGTGCAATATCGATGGATCTGGGGAGATTTTCTCTGTAAGAGTTTGAGAGGGACGTGAGAGTTTGAGAGATATACGTGACAGATTTGTTCCATGGATCTGGCCAGATTTTTTCTGTGAGAGTTTTAGAGGGATGTGGGAGTTTGAGAGAGACATACATGAGAGATTGAAAGAGTTAGGTTATTGATATGTGTTTTTTTTTCTCTTTGGATATATATACGTGAGAGATTGAAAGATTTGTTCTTATAAAAGTGATAGAGATCGCATTAGGGAAGGAAGAAACGGTGGGTTAGTTGTAGGATCGTATATTTATTTAATTTTTTTTTACAACGAACAAATGAATGTTGGCATTGGAGCATCTGTTTTTTTATATGGGTATACACCATAATAATACGGATCCATCAGATTAACGGCTCATAAATTCTGATTAACGTCAGAATTTTTAGGGAGTCGCTAATTAGTATAAGTATAGATAGATAGATATAGATAGATTAGTAGTGACTTGTTGCGTGCTGCATTTACATACTAGTTCAGTTTTGTTTACTGATGGATGTGTGTCCTGGGTGTAACTTTCAGATTGTTCAGTCCACTGGGAATGGCGCCGGTGGTTGCGCTGCTCGGTTTTGGCTTCTTCGAAAGAGGATTCCTAGTGGTATGGCTTGCTCTGCACCTGATTCTTCATTTTCTTAGAAAGATGACACTTCGTTCAGCATTGGTACTTATTTGATATTGTGTATATCAGGTTGGGAGATGCGTTGAGGTTGGCCTGCCAATGTTAATCCTCTTTGTTGTGCTTTACCAGGTTTGAAAAGCAACTCTAATCATCCAATTCTTTGCCAGTTAAACTAAAATTATTCCTTATTAGAAGTTCAGCATTGCTAACTGCCTTCTTGTTTCTTATCAGTATCTGAAGAATGTACAGATAAGAGAGATCCCCATACTGGAACGATTCTCCCTGTTCATTTGTATCGCATTGGTCTGGGCTTATGCTCAAATCCTCACTTTTGGTGGCGCGTATAATCATTTTGTACTACCATTAGTTGTCGATGATGTGTAATGTTTTATTTTTTTTGCTACCCTAGCATTGAATTATCACAACATTTTCTTTTTAATACAAATGTTTTAAAAGTTTCTTTTTGAACTTCTCCCAATTAATATACCTGAACTTGATTATGTTTCTAACATGTACTTATACCAGCTTCATTAGATTTTGTGTTAGTGCTTTTAACACAATCAGTTCAGATCTCGATAGACCACAAGTTCAAGTTCACTAGTATTTGTAAATGCTGGTAGCAGTACTAGTATTTAAAAATTTGTAACCTAAGAACTATGATTGCATCTTGTTACTTCTATGGAAGCATTGACCTCGTAATTTTATTGGACCAACCACTAACAGAAGAATTAAACATGGTGCTCAGTGTATTCTCTCTATCTTGGTTGTTCTTATAGTGCTTATAATCTTGACATCTTTGATGAATCCAGCCTGAACTGAAGCATGTCGGCAATACGGGCCTCAAAAGGACCTTCTCCCACTACTGTGTCGATCTTGAACTGATGTTGTTGTCACCTGTCTGTAGGAGATATGCCCTAGAGGCAATAATAAATGATATTATTTATCTCCATGTTCATAATTTTGTTTATGTTCCATGCTATAACTGCTATGGTTCTCGAGTCTGCAATAACACGAGGCTCGGAGGAAGAATCATATGCATGTGTGGAATAATAAACGGTAAGAAGTATTCTTAGTCTGGCCTCTAAGACTAGCTCAAGTGTTGCATGATGGTTCTGTTTTCCTGATCATGGGCATGTCAGTGCTAGCAACTTTGAGGGCACAATGTTAAGAGAACATTTGTGTTGAACGGACCCGGATTGATGTTATGCTATGAGATACATTCGTCACAAGTTAACGGTTTATAACACACAGATAGTTAATGTTTGCATAATTCCTTAGACCATGAGAGTATCGAGTTTCTTCATGCTTACTTCATGAACTTTGGGGTTTGTTAAACGTCATCCGTAACTGGATGGCTATTACGGCGGCTTACGGGTTCATGGGAAAGTATGTTAATTAACTTGATAGCTCGAGATTGGGAATTGCTCCTCCGACGATGGAGAGATATACTTGGGCCCACTCGGTATTACGGTATCCATCATCGTCTGGCCAGACACAGTGTGATTTGATCACTGGGATGCCGGAACACGGAAACGAGAAAAGAGAACAAAACCGGTAACGAGGTAACTTGCATGGTGGACAAATTGTTCGTCCATGGGGATGCAACAAATCTCACCTCGGGTGTTTGTGACATATCGCGAAGCAACAGGAATAGCACACGGCAACTGGAGGTTCACTCAAATATTTAGTCGTGTGGGTATAGCGGTCAATATGGGTGTCCACGGCTCCGATGTTGATCATTGATCGGAAGGGGTTCCGGGTCATGTCTATACTTCACCGAACCTATAGGGTCACACGCTTAAGGGTCGTCTATCTGCTGAATACTAGACAGGGAGTCTGAGAAAAAATCATCGAAAAAGTTTCGGATAGCGGAATCGTACCGCAGAGAGAGGTCATCGGATAAGTTTCGATGATACCGAAAAGTTGTTTCCGGATACACCATTAAGTCAAATTGGTTTCGGCACATGCCTGATAATTCTTGGAGGATGCCAGAATCATTCTAGAAGCTTTTTGGAATTTTCGGAGATAAAAACCGGAAATGTTCCGGAGCTGCCGGAGCCACTTCAGATGCGTTTCGCAGATGAAAATCACTAAAACCGGAATTGTTTCGGAACGCGTTGAAAATTATTTTAGTGGGTACTGGAAATGTTCTTAGCCCACATAAATATTTTCAGTTCGATCAGACGCTGAAAAATGTCGTCGTGAATAGTGAAAATCAGCTTTATGGTTACTTTATGGAAAGCCACCTTTTGGGGCTTTGCTCCAAAAGATCTTGGGGATGACATGGATGGATAGGAGCCATTTTTTGGGCCCCTCATGGGGGTGTGGCCAGCCACATGGGGTATCCCCCCTTGGGGACCCTCTTGTTCATTGGTTTCACTCCTAGGTCCTTGTGGAAGGACTTCATTCATCTGCATTTTGGGTTTTTTGTGAAACTACCCTACCGCCTTGGCATTTCCTATAAATAGAGGTGGAGGGGCAGCCCTCCACACTCATTCCTTGCTCTCATACACATGCCATGCATTATCTGGGTTCTTCTCTCCCTCCCACGAAAAGAGTTTCGTAGAGCCATAAGGCTGTCTGGGTTTCGGCAGGAACTAGTTCTGGACGGCGAAGCCTTGCCGGATAGATGATACCGTATGTGTGCAACTCTGTAGAGAGATCGTAGTTTCGGTCTTAGTTCGTGAGTGCCTCCCGAAGGGCTGTCCGTGTGACCGTCTGAGTTTCGAAGGTCCTCCCGAAGGGCTGTCCGAGTGACCGTTCGAGTTTCGAAGGTCCTCCCGAAGGGCTGTCCGAGTGACCTTTCGAGTTTCGAAGGTCCTCCCGAAGGGCTGTCCGCGACACCGTCCGGGGGGGCTGTTCGACCGCCTCCCGGAGGGCTATCCGAGGAGCAGATGAGGGTATACATCCTCGCGGTTGGGAGGTTGTAAATCCTAGCTGCGGGGCTCTGCACCGCCGATCGTCATCGGCTCTACTTCCCGCTGCGCTACGAGTCGGTAACGAAAAAGATCAACCCATGTATGCAGTCTCCATAGTGGTCCTGGGCTGGTGCGTAGGTCGGAAATTTTTTGTTTTCTGCTGCGTTACCCTACAATGGCATCATGAGTCGTGCTATGCGTAGATGCAGGTTGCGATCTAGAATACATAGAGATGTATGGATATTGCATAATATAATTAGGTAGTAGATGAGATCTATTGCTGAAAATTATTTATGCGGGTGACAGATGAAATTTGTTACCCGACGTTCTTGTTGCTTCCCTAGAATTTGTGTTTGCTCAATCTCGAGAAAGCATGGTGGAATTTGACAAATTTCTGGCAATCCGTGATCCTGATTGATCATGGAAGTGCTATCAGTTCTTTGGGTTCTGCCGTAGTCAAAAGAAAGATGAAATTCGCAGATGAAAGGGCATTGCAGATATGATCTGCACGGGGGTCGTGCGTGTAGGGGAACGCAGCAGAAAACAAAAAATTCCGACCTACGCACCAGCCCAAGACCACTATGGAGACTGCATACAAAGTTTGATATTTTTCGTTACCGACTCGTAGCGCAGCGGGAAGTAGAGTCGATGACGATCGGCGGTGCAGATCCCCGCAGCTAGGATTTACAACCTCCCAACCGCGAGGATGTATACCCTCATCTGCTCCTCAGACAGCCCTCCTGGAGGCGGTCGAACAGCCCCCCCCCGGACGGTGTCACGGACAGCCCTTCGGGAGGACCTTCGAAACTCGAACGGTCACTCGGACAGCCCTTCGGGAGGACCTTCGAAACTCGGACGGTCACACGGACAGCCCTTCGGGAGGCACTCACGAACTAAGACCGAAAGTACGATCTCTCTACAGAGTTGCACACATACGGTGTCATCTATCCGGCAGGGCTTCGCCGTCCAGAACTAGTTCCCACAGGAACCCAGACAGCCTTTCGGCTCTACGAAACTATTTCGCTGGGAGGGAGAGAGAAGCCAGATCATGCATGGCACTTGTATGTGAGAAGGGATGATCGTCTAGGCAGCCCCCTCCACCCCTATTTATAGGCCAAGCCCAAGGGTGGCTTCTCCAAGAAGCCAAGGGGGGAAATACCAAAAAGGCCCTCAAGGTGGCTTCTCCAAGAAGCCAAGCAAAAAGCACTTTCACTATTCATGACGACATTTTTCAGCGTCCGTTTGAACTGAAAATATTTATGTGGGCTCAGAACATTTCCAGTACCCACTAAAATAATTTTCAACGCGTTCCGAAACAATTTCGGTTTAGTGATTTTCATCTGCGAAAAGCAAACAAGAATGCATTTTCACTATTCATGAAGACAATTTCTCGCGTCCACTAAATCCGAAAATATTTCTGTGGGTCTTAGAATAATTCCAGTACCCACTAAAATGATTTTGGATTCGTTCTGAAACAATTTCAGATTAGTGAATTTCATCTGCGAAAAACAGCCAAAGCGGTACCGGCAGCTCCGAAACATTTTCGGTTTTTATTTCTGAAAATTCCAAAAAGTTTCCAGAATGATTCTGGCACCCTCCAAGAATTATCAGGCATGTGCCGAAACCATTTTGACTTAATGGCATACCCCGAAACAACTTTTTCGGTTTCACCAAAACTCATCCGGTGACCTCTCTCTGCGGTACGATTCCGCTGTCCGAAACTTTTCGGTGTCCGAAACTTTTTCGATGATTTTCTCTCAGACTCCCTGTCTAGTATCAGCAGATAGATGACCCTTAAGCGTGTGACCCTATAGGTTCGGTGAAGTATAGACATGACCCGGAACCCCTTCCGATCAATGATCAACATCGGAGCCGTGGACACCCATATTGACCCCTATACCCACACGAATGAATATTCGAGTGAACCTCCAGTTGCCGTGAGCTATTCCTGTTGCTTCGCGATATGTTACAAATACCCGAGGTGAGACATGTTGGCATTCCCGTGGATCAACAACTTGTCCACTATGCTAGTTACCTCGTTACCGGTATTGTTCTCTTTTCTCGTTATCGTGTTCCTGCATCCCCGTGATCAAATCACAAAGTGTATCGCCAGGCGATGATGGATACCGTAACACCGAGAGGGCCCGAGTATATCTCTCCATCGTCGGAGGAGCAAATCCCAATCTCGAGCTATCAAGTTACTTAACACTTTCCCAAGAACCTGTAAGCCGTCGTAGTAGCCATCCAGTTATGGATGACGTTTAACAAACCCCAAAGTTCATGAAGCAAGCATGAAGAAACTCGATACTCTCATGGTCTAAGGAATTATGCAAACATTAACTATCTCTGTGTTATAAACCATTAACTTGTGACGAATGAATCTCATAGCATAACATCAATTCGGGTCGATTCAACACAAATGTCCTTACTGACATTGTGCCCTCAAAGTTGCTACAAGATTGCCACCGTGTAGATAATATCTGCAATGCCCTTTCATCTGCGAATTTCATCTTTCTTTTGACTACGGCAGAACCCAAAGAACTGATAGCACGTCCATGATCAATCAGGATCACGGATTGCCAGAACTTTGTCAAATTCCACCATGCTGTCTCGAGATTGAGCAAACGCAAATTCTAGGGAAGCAACAAGAACCTCGGGTAAAAGATTTCATCTGTCACCCGCATAAATAATTTTCAGCAATGGATCTCATCTACTACCTAATTATATTATGCAATACCCATACATCTCCATGTATTCTAGATCGAAACCTGCATCTACGCATAGCATGGCTCATGATGCCACTGTAGGGTAACGCAACAGAAAACAAAAAATTTCCGACCTACGCACCAGCCCAGGACCACTATGGAGAATGCATACATGGTTTGATTTTTTTCGTTACCGACTCGTAGCGCAGCGGGAAGTAGAGTCGATGACGATCGGCGGTGCAGATCCCCGCAGCTAGGATTTACATCCTCCCAACCGCGAGGATGTATACCCTCATCTGCTCCTCAGACAGCCCTCAGGGAGGCGGTCGAACAGCCCCCCCGGACGGTGTCGCGGACAGCCCTTCGGGAGGACCTTCGAAACTCGAACGGTCACTCGGACAGCCCTTCGGGAGGACCTTCGAAACTCGGACGGTCACATGGACAGCCCTTCGGGAGGCACTCATGAACTAAGACCGAAACTACGATCTCTCTACAGAGTTGCACACATACAGTGTCATCTATCCGGCAGGGCTTCGCCGTCCAGAAGTAGTTCCTGCCGGAACCCAGACAGCCTTTCGGCTCTACGAAACTATTTCGCGGGGAGGGAGAGAGAATCCAGATCATTGCATGGCACTTGTGTGTGAGAAGGGATGAGGTTTGGGCTGCCCACTCCTCCTCTATTTATAGAAAAGCCAAGGGGTAGGGATGGCTCACAAAAACCCAAAATGCCCATGTAAATGTCACACATGAAGGGCATAATGGGGAGGGAAGTGGAGCTCCATGGATCCCCACACATGTGGCCGGCCAACCCCCTTGGGGGACCCCCATGAGGAGAATGCTTGGCCCCCAAGCCCTTCTAGAAGCCTTTTGGAAATATCCCAAAAGGTGACTCACCATAAAATATCCCAAAAAGCACTTTCACTATTTACGACGACATTTTTCAGCGTCTGTTCGAACTGAAAATATTTGTGTGGGCTTAGAACATTTCCAGTACCCACCAAAATTATTTTCAACGCGTTCCGGAACAATTCCGGTTTAGTGATTTTCATCTGCGAAAAGCATCTGAAGTGGTTCCGGCAGCTCCGGAGCATATCCGGTTATTATCCCGGAAAATTCCAGAAAGCTACCAGAATGATTCTGGCACCCTCCAAGAATTATCAGGCATGTGCCTAAACCAATTTGACTTTATGGTATCCCTTGAAACAACTTTTCAGTTTCATCGAAACTCATCCGATGACTTCTTTCTGCGGAACCTTTTCCGGTGTCCGAAACTTTTCCGGTGATTTTCTCTCAGACTCCTTGTCTAGTATTCAGCAGATAGATTACCCTTAAGCGTGTGACCCTATAGGTTCGGTGAAGTATAGACATGACTGGAACCCTTTCCGATCAATGATCAACATCGGAGCCGTGGACACCCATATTGACCCCTATACCCACACGAATAAATATTCGAGTGAACCTCCAGTTGCCGTGTGCTATTCCTGTTGCTTCGCGATATGTTACAAATACCCGAGGTGAGACATGTTGGCATTCCCGTGGATCAACAACTTGTCCACTATGCTAGTTACCTCGTTACCGGTATTGTTCTCTTTTCTCGTTATCGTGTTCCGGCATCCCCGTGATCAAATCACAAAGTGTCTGGCCAGACGATGATGGATACCGTAACACCGAGAGGGCCCAGAGATATCTCTCCATCATCGGAGGAGCAAATCCCAATCTTGAGCTATCAAGTTACTTGACACACACTTTTCCATGAACACGTAAGCCGCCGTAATAGCCACCCATTTACGGATGACCTTTAACAAACCCCAAAGTTCATGAAGCAAGCATGAAGAAACTCTATACTCTCATGGTCTAAGGAATTATCCAAACATTAACTATCTCTGTGTTATAAACCATTAACTTGTGATGAATGAATCTCTTAGCATAACATCAATCCGGGTCGATTCAAGACAAATGTTCTCTTAAGATTGTGCCCTCAAAATTGCTGGCATAGACATGCCCATGATCAGGAAAACAGAACCATCATGCAACACTTGAGCTAGTCTTAGAGGCCAGACTAGGAATACTTCTTACCGTTTATTATTCCACACGTGCATATGAGTCTTCCTCCGAGCCTCATGGATATTGCAGCCTCGAGAATCATTGCAGTTATAGCATGGAACATAAACATAATTATGAACTCGGAGATAAATAATATCATTTATTATTGCCTCTAGGGCATATCTCCTACAGACTCCCACTTGCACTAGAGTCAATAATCTAGCATATGCTAATGCACTTCACACCTGTGGCACACCGGTGTAAATATGCTTCGCTTGTGGTATAGCCAGATGTCCAACGGATCTGACGACTTCAGTTCCGTGTGTATCTTTGCATGTCCTCGCGTTTTCACGTTTTCACAAAATTCATATTTTGTGTGGACTTGGCTTTGTATGTATGTGAATCACAGGTCGAACCTGGATTCCTCAGACTAAGTTATGGAGCAACTATCTGCAGTAGTGTCCCATTGTCAAAAGCCATCTTGGAACTATACTAAGTTCATGAATGAACTATATGATTCAACATCTTCTTTGTCGCTTCTAAAGCGTCAACATACTTAGCCCTTGTTATTGAATTCGCCACAGTAACTAGTTTGAACAAATTTCAACTAACTGTGCCACCACATTGTGTGTTACACAAAACCCTTAATTTAAATCGAAAATCGCATGGAGAAAAGATGAAGACTGTATCGATGTAACATTTTACAACGAACTCTTCATGATCTCTGCTTGCGAGAAAACCATGTCATCTGTACTTACTCTAGTACTCTGTGACATCTTTGACTGTTGTCCCATGATCAGTAATTTGATCACTTTGGTATCCATACTCGCAGCACCTTGGGAGTATCGGACATATCTGGTTGTTTTACATACCATGGAATACATGATTAATCCAAACACAAAAGTGTGTGGAATCTGCATCATGTATTTTACTCATCAGTGTTTTGGGACACCGAGTCTTGCAAAAACTCTTTCCATGTGACTTTGGCAAGAATCACTCCTTGGCGTTTTAAATGCTAAAAGGTTTTAGAATCTTGTCAATATGTATTCATGGCTTAGCCCAATTAGGTAAATCTATCTCCATAGAACATCATGCCTAATATTGAGGCTATTTAGCCTAAGCACTTCATCGAAAAACTATTTTCAAATGAAGTCCTAATTTGTGTCAAGAAATTTATTTCCAATTACCAATGTGCCAAGCACATAAGGTTTTTAGAAATATTATTACGCTCCCACTTACTTTCTTGAATTTCAAGCATCTTCGTTACCCATTGATGAAGTCAAAACCCCTTTGACCATTTCATCAAAACACGAAGATTCCAACTCCATTTTGCTCTCTTCTGTCCATTGCTGGAACTCTGAAGTTTG
Organism: Aegilops tauschii subsp. strangulata; assembly: GCF_002575655.3. Classification (NCBI taxonomy): domain Eukaryota; kingdom Viridiplantae; phylum Streptophyta; class Magnoliopsida; order Poales; family Poaceae; genus Aegilops; species Aegilops tauschii. The sequence continues at coordinate 21,933,198 of NC_053035.3, read as the reverse complement.
CATACCTACTAGCATCCTCTGGATCGACAAATTACTTTGGACTGTATCATATACAAGTCCTAGCTTTCATTTCCATCAGATGGAAATCCTTTTATCATCCATGTTTCATATCTCATGATTGAAATATGTATTAATTGCTAGTTCAACCCGAACCGACTTTAAGCATCGCTACGATGAAAACAACCTCATCGTAGTCAACTCTTGAACTTGTTATTTCAACAAGTCGAGCTTTATGGATAAAACATTTTATCCGTATCAGTTTTAAGTTCCATAAATATTCGTTAGACTCTAAGTCTTCCGAAAGGTGTATCAAGGTTTTAATCTTGAATCACTTATATGGAAAGTAACTCGGGTTGTATTGGCATTTAGCCAATTCCGGAGTCAGGGCCCATCAACGCTTCCTTGTGTATCGTTGGTATAATGTTGTCTGACAACAATATCTCGTTTGCGCACCTGAGAGGTTTGCACGAGCCTTGCCTACGTGGTTCAGCTGCAAGTTCGACCAAAGTTCATACATTTTGTTGTAGAGACTTCCGTATCAGTCGCAGTAGGAAAATCTGGAATTACTTCCAAGGTCTCTTTCCTTTGATCTAATTACGTAGATACTATTTATCGCGTCGAGTTGCACTATTCTCCCACTCACCTTTTTGAAAGAACCATTCTCTTTAAAAGCACACCGTTTCGCGTCCAAACTATTTGCCTCGGTATAGTGAGGGAGGAATACCCAACATTTTGGTATAACCTACAAAGTAGCACTTGTCAGATTTGGAATAGGTTTGTAACCTTTTACACAAGCCCCATATTCCAAATGTTAAGCAAAGATATAACATGGTTGGGCGTACCATACCATGGCTTCATTTCAACAGACCCGATGTAGCTCTTTTCAGTGTAAAAGCCGCAGTCTCTAAAGCATCACTTTAAAAGGGATAATGCCAAATTTATTTATGTCATCTTTGACCTTGCCATGTCATAAATGGTTTGGTTACATCTCCACGGACTTTCCACTTGCAGTGGTGTTCCGGGAGGTGCAAGTTTATGAAACCCCTTTCACAACTCATCAGACATTCGCTAAACATGTAACTCAAATATTCCTTTATGCAATCAAATTGCAGAAACATAATTTTCTTGTTACAATAACTTCTACTTCATTTTTGAGAACCTTTCGAATGATTTCAAAAGATCTAGACTTACGTCTCATCAATTAAATATCCATATATCTACTTGAGTCATTTCTGAAGATACTTATCGGACTACACACATCAAATGTATGATCACTAATAAGTTTGTTGTTCGTTCCTTGTGGCCTGTGAACGGTATTTTAGTCACTTCACTTTTTGTAGGAAAGTTGCAAGTGCCAGATGATTCAAAATCAAAAAGACTTTAAAATCCATCAAAATGGAATTTTCCATGCGGGTTTCTCCAATGTGACCAAATGTAGTGCCACACTTGTGTGGTATTCTTTTAGTCTTGCGACATTTAGCGTCAGTGTTATGGATGTATCATATTACCCTCAATATTCATAACATACGTCCCATCAATGATGGAAGTATGGCCCTTATGTTATTCATAATACTTAACAACAATTGTTGTTTTTATGAACAACTCTTTTGCAACAAACATTGTGCAATGGGCTAGAGTGTATGAAACTCCAAAATGAATTTTGAAAGTAAACCCAGAGGTATTGTATTATTATCAATATTCATAACATACATCTCATTCATAATGAAAGGATGGCCCTTGTGTTATTCATAACATCAAACATAAAAGGTTCTCTTATGAACAACCTTATTGCAAGATACCTTATGCAATGGGATAGAGTTTGTAAAACTCTAAATGAATTACGAAAATAAATACAGACGGCAATACACCGATGGAAGGTATAGTAACATTTACTATGTTCCCTGTGTATACCTTAAACCTCATTTCTAGCTAGTCTTTCAGGCCATAGTAGTTCTTACATCGAGTTGCAACAGAATGCAATCGAGCGGGCATTTTTGTGATGAACACACAATACCCAAGAATTAGTGATTAACATGTTTAACCATAATTCGCAAGAACTATATCTTTGACCAGCCTTCTATACATCAAAAACTTGTATGACATTCATACATGAGCTGGATATTCCAGTCATCTTTCCTTTTGCCTTTATACTTCTACCAGTTTAACTTTTAGTATTTCTCCTACTCTCGGAAGAAGCACCCAACTTAAGAGTGGCATTAGCCCCGGACTTCCTAGGCGTGTAAGTCATACTAACACCCTTTGGACACTTCCTTTATCTTTAAGTTGTTGTTTTATTCACCTTTCATTATATGACAGGCGTTCTTCTGGATCCCTTTCCCAACAGTCAAATGCATAGTAAACACTTTTACTAATACTTGCAAACAAACATTGCTTTGTTTGTATCTGAAAATAATTTTCAGTTCCATGAATATCAAATAACTATCCCAACTTTCGAAGTTTAGGTTTCATGGAAGCAAACATATTCCACTTGACGGTAACAAAATTCTAGCTTTTGGATCGAAGGACGAGAGTCACATGATCCATAGCATTAGCGGGAGGATACGGAAAGCATGCGATAGGACAAAATCCTTCTCGGCACGTTTGAGGACAATCCTCATATTACGTTACCAATCATAAAGTTTTAACCAGATATTTAACAGCTATTCAATTTTAATAGGGAAGGTAGAAACGCGAGCCATTATTCTACAACTATTTTGCAAGAAACACTTAGACAGTGTTCATAATTAATTGCACTGAGAATTAAACATGTTAATTCAACAGTGCGCGCCCACTCAAATCAATATCTCTCATAATTGATTTAGAGTGATTCAAGATCCATATTTCTATTCGATGCCATTGACGGGTTCATCACTGATGACATGAATTTCAATCGGTAGGCCAACTTGCCGATCACATCTCTATGTGATTCTTGTTCATCTTTTGATGGGCGTGTTCCAAGCTCAGGACTCTCCTGCCTGAACGTCAAAGACAACCAAGTGATCTTGCTGCGAGGTCTGACCTCACCCGCCTCATTCCTCTCGATTCGTTCGTGCTCATGTGTACATGGCGCACCCCGAAAAGATACGAATTTCAGACGGTGCTACACTTGGGTGAACACTAACTACTTTGATATTTTAAGTGAGAGATCACCCTAATAAAAAGCGACTACCGCGCAATCAAGAAGGGTGCGTCATAAGGGATAAACATCTCAGGCAATTCATAATAGCATGATATGGTATAGCCCATTCTGACGGAGAAGTATTTCATTCCTTCGTCTTCGGCATTCGCGTCGGTGTTCACCTTCACGAAGATTGCCACCACCTTGTCGATGCACCAGATAATATTGCTATCTCTATAGCTAATAAAATAAGTGCATTACTTAAGGTTGACACGCAGGTCATTAAAGTGACAATCATATGGCTCCAGCCATCATGCCGAATCATGACACGCAGGTCACGTTAATCAATTTACATCATATAGTCATCTCATACATAATCAAATTATTATGAGCACGGCTATACCACATCACATGCATATCCTGCAAAACCAAGTTAGACGCCTCTAATCGGTTTATGCGAAAATTTATTTTTCGTGGCTTCTAAGGTTTTGACTTAAACCGCAGCTACCAATGTTTTATCATCAAGTATGATTATTGAAGTTGCTAGATTAACATCTCGGGGTGTATGAAACACGGGATAATTAAATCTCGAGCCCCATACTAAACTTCGTCATACGCATGACCCCCGTGCACATCATATCTGCAATGCCCTTTCATCTGCGAATTTCATCTTTCTTTTGACTACAGCAGAACCCAAAGAACTGATAGTACTTCCATGATCAATCAGGATCACGGATTGCCAGAACTTTGTCAAATTCCACCATGCTGTCTCGAGATTGAGAAAACGCAAATTCTAGGGAAGCACCAAGAACCTCGGGTAACAGATTTCATCTATCACCCGTATAAATAATTTTCAGCAATAGATCTCATCTACTACCTAATTATATTATGCAATACCCATACATCTCCATGTATTCTAGATCGAAACCTGCATCTACGCATAGCACGGCTCTTGATGCCACTGTAGGGGAACGCAGCAGAAAACAAAAAATTCGGACGTACGCACCAGCCCAGGACCACTATGGAGACTGCATACAAGGTTTGATCTTTTTCGTTACCGACTCGTAGCGCAGCGGGAAGTAGAGTCGATGACGATCGGCGGTGCAGATCCCCGCAGCTAGGATTTACAACCTCCCAACCGCGAGGATGTATACCCTCATCTGCTCCTCAGACAGCCCTCCGGGAGGCGGTCGAACAGCCCCCCGGACGGTGTCGCGGACAGCCCTTCGGGAGGACCTTCGAAACTCGAACGGTCACTCGGACAGCCCTTCGGGAGGACCTTCGAAACTCGGACGGTCACACGGACAGCCCTTCGGGAGGCACTCACGAACTAAGACCGAAACTACGATCTCTCTACAGAGTTGCACACATACGGTGTCATCTATCCCGCAGGGCTTCGCCGTCCAGAAGTAGTTCCCACCGGAACCCAGATAGCCTTTCGGCTCTACGAAACTATTTCGCTGGGAGGGAGAGAGAAGCCAGATCATGCATGGCACTTGTATGTGAGAAGGGATGATCTTTTAGGCAGCCCCCTCCACCCCTATTTATAGGCCAAGCCCAAGGGTGGCTTCTCCAAGAAGCCAAGGGGGGAAATACCAAAAAGGCCCTCAAGGTGGCTTCTCCAAGAAGCCAAGCAAAAAGCACTTTCACTATTCATGACGACATTTTTCAGCGTCCGTTTGAACTAAAAATATTTATGTGGGCTCAGAACATTTCCTGTACCCACTAAAATAATTTTCAACGCGTTCCGAAACAATTTCGGTTTAGTGATTTTCATCTGCGAAAAGCAAACAAGAATGCGTTTTCACTATTCATGAAGACAATTTTTCGCGTCCACTAAATCCGAAAATATTTCTGTGGGTCATAGAATAATTCCAGTACCCACTAAAATGATTTTGGATTCATACTGAAACTATTTCAGATTAGTGAATTTCATCTCCGAAAAACAGCCAAAGCGGTACCGGCAGGTCCGAAACATTTTCGGTTTTTATTTCTGAAAATTCCGAAAAGTTTCCAGAATGATTCTGAAACCCTCCAAGAATTATCAGGCATGTGCTGAAACCATTTTGACTTAATGGCATACCCCGAAACAACTTTTTCGGTTTCACCGAAACTCATCCGGTGACCTCTCTCTGCGGTACGATTCCGCTGTCCAAAACTTTTCGGTGTCCGAAACTTTTTCGATGATTTTCTCTCAGACTCCCTGTCTAGTATTCAGCAGATAGATGACCCTTAAGCGTGTGACCCTATAGGTTCGGTGAAGTATAGACATGACCTAGAACCCCTTCCAATCAATGATCAACATCGGAGCCGTGGACACCCATATTGACCCCTATACCCACACGAATGAATGTTCGAGTGAACCTCTAGTTGAGGTGAGCTATTCTTGTTGCTTCACGATATATCACAAACACCTGAGGTGAGATTTATTGCATCCCTGTGGGCCAACACTTTGTCCACTATGCAAGTTACCTCGTTACCGGTTTTGTTCTCTTTTCTCGTTTCGTGTTCCGGCATCCCCGTGATCAAATCACAAAGTGTCTGGCCAGACGATGATGGACACCGTAACACCGAGTGGGCCCGAGTATATCTCTCCATCGTCGGAGGAGCAAATCCCAATCCCGAGCTATCAAGTTACTTAACATACTTTCCCATGAACTCGTAAGCCGCCGTAATAGCCATCTAGTTACGGATGACGTTTAACAAACCCCAAAGTTCATGAAGCAAGCATGAAGAAACTCGATACTCTCATGGTCTAGGGAATTATGCAAACATTAACTATCTCTGTGTTATAAACCATTAACTTGTGATGAATGAATCTCTTAGCATAACATCAATCCGGGTCGATTCAACACAAATGTTCTCATAACATTGTGCCCTCAAAATTGCTGGCATAGATATGCCCATGATCAGGAAAACAGAACCCTCATGCAACACTTGAGCTAGTCTTAGAGGCCATACTAGGAATACTTCTTACCGTTTATTATTCCACACGTGCATATGAGTCTTCTTCTGACCCTCGTGGATATTGCAGACTCGAGAATCATTGCAGTTATAGCATGGAACATAAACATAATTATGAACTCGGAGATAAATAATATCATTTATTATTGCCTCTAGGGCATATCTCCTACAGTGCGTATGATGAAGTTTATTATGGGGCTCGAGATTTAATTATCTCGTGTTTCATACACCCCGAGATGTTAATCTAGCAACTTGAATAATCATACTTCATGATAAAACGTTGGTAGCTGCGGTTTAAGTCAAAACCTTAGAAGCCACATAAAATAAAATTTTGCATAAACCGATTAGAGGCGTCTAACTGAAGGGTAACGCAGCAGAAAACAAAAATTTTCTGACCTACGCACCAGCCCAGGACCACTATGGAGACTGCATACAAGGTTTGATCTTTTTCGTTACCGACTCGTAGCGCAGCGGGAAGTAGAGTCGATGACGATCGGCGGTGCAGATCCCCGCAGCTAGGATTTACAACCTCCCAACCGCGAGGATGTATACCCTCATCTTCTCCTCAGACAGCCCTCCGGGAGGCGGTCGAACAGTCCCCCGAACGGTGTCGCGGACAGCCCTTCGGGAGGACCTTCGAAACTCGAACGGTCACTCGGACAGCCCTTCGGGAGGACCGTCGAAACTCGGACGGTCACACGGACAGTCCTTCGGGAGGCACCCACGAACTAAGACCGAAACTACGATCTCTCTACAGAGTTGCACACATACGGTGTCATCTATTAGGCAGGGCTTCGCCGTCCAGAACTAGTTCCCACCGGAACCCAGACAGCATTTCGGCTCTACGAAACTATTTCGCTGGGAGGGAGAGAGAAGCCAGATCATGCATGGCACATGTATGTGAGAAGGGATGATCCTTTAGGCAGCCCCCTCCACCCCTATTTATAGGCCAAGCCCAAGGGTGGCTTCTCCAAGAAGCCAAGGGGGGAAATACCAAAAAGGCCCTCAAGGTGGCTTCTCCAAGAAGCCAAGCAAAAAGCACTTTCACTATTCATGACGACATTTTTCAGCGTCCATTCGAACTGAAAATATTTATGCGGGCTCAGAACATTTCCAGTACCCACTAAAATAATTTTCAACGCGTTCCGAAACAATTTCGGTTTAGTGATTTTCATCTGCGAAAAGCAAACAAGAATGCATTTTCACTATTCATGAAGACAATTTTTCGCGTCCACTAAATCCGAAAATATTTCTGTGGATCTTAGAATAATTCCAGTACCCACTAAAATGATTTTGGATTCGTTCTGAAACAATTTCAGATTAGTGAATTTCATCTGCGAAAAACAACGAAAGCGGTACCGGCAGCTCCGAAACATTTTCGGTTTTTATTTCTGAAAATTCCAAAAAGTTTCCAGAACGATTCTGGCACCCTCCAAGAATTATCAGGCAGGTGCCGAAACCATTTTGACTTAATGGCATACCCCGAAACAACTTTTTCGGTTTCACCGAAACTCATCCGGTGACCTGTCTCTGCGGAACTTTTCCGCTGTCCGAAACTTTTCGGTGTCCGAAACTTTTTCGATGATTTTCTCTCAGACTCCTTGTCTAATATTCAGCAGATAGATGACCCTTAAGCGTGTGACCCTATAGGTTCGGTGAAGCATAGACATGACCGGGAACCCCTTCCGATCAATGACCAACATCGGAGCCGTGGACACCCATATTGACCCCTATACCCACACGAATGAATGTTCGAGTGAACCTCCAGTTGCAGTGAGCTATTCCTGTTGCTTCCCGATATGTTACAAATACCCGAGGTGAGACCAGTTGGCATTCCCGTGGATCAACAACTTGTCCACTATGCTAGTTACCTCGTTACCGGTATTGTTCTCTTTTCTCGTATCGTGTTCCGGCATCCCCGTGATCAAATCACAAAGTGTCTGGCCAGGCGATGATGGATACCGTAACACCGAGAGGGCCCGAGTATATCTCTCCATCGTCGGAGGAGCAAATCCCAATCTCGATCTATCAAGTTACTTAACACTTTCCCATGAACCCGTAAGCCGTCGTAATAGCCATCCAGTTATGGATGACGTTTAACAAACCCCAAAGTTCATGAAGCAAGCATGATGAAACTCGATACTCTCATGGTCTAAGGAATTATGCAAACATTAACTATCTCTGAGTTATAAACCATTAACTTGTGACGAATGTATCTCATAGCATAACATCAATTCGGGTCGATTCAACACAAATGTCCTTCCTGACATTGTGCCCTCAGAGTTGCTTGGCATAGACATGCCCATGATTGGGAAAACATAATCATCATGCAACACTTGAGCTAGTCTTAGAGGCACGACTAGGAATACAATTTATCGTTTATTATTCCACACGTGCATATGGGTTCTCCCCAGAGCCTTTATGGATATACGGGCTCGGGAACCACAGTAGTTATAGCATGGAACATAAACATAATATGAACTCGGAGATAAATAATATCATTATTATTGCCTCTAGGGCATATCTCCTACAGACTCCCACTTGCACTAGACTCAATAATCTTGTTAATGCTAATGCACTTTACACCTATGGCATACTGGTGTAAAAAATGCTTCGCATGTGGTATAGCCTGATGTCCATCGGATCTGACAACTTCAGCTCCATGTGTATCTCTGCATATCCTCACATTTTCATGCTTTCACAAAATTCATATTTTGTGTGGACTTGGCTTTGTATATATGTGAATCATTGGTCGAAACCTGATTCCTCAGACTGAGTTATGGAGCAACTATCTGCAATAGTGTCCATTGACCAAAGCCTTCTTGGAACCATACTAAGTTCATGAATGAACTATATGATTCAACATCTTTGTCTTTGTCGCTTCTAAAGCGGCAACATACTTCGCCTCTGTTATAGAATTCGCCACAGTAACTTGTTTGGAACAATTTCCAACTGATGTGCCACCATATTGTGTATTACACAAAACCCTTAACTTAAATCGAAAATCGCATGGAGAAAAGATGAAGACTGTATCGATGTAACATTTTACAACGAACTCTTCATGATCTCCGCTTGCGAGAAAACATATCATCAGTACTTACTCTAGTACTCAATGACATCTTTCACTGTTGTCCCATGATCAGTAATTTGATCACTTTGGTATCCATACTCGCAACACCTTGGGAGTATCGGACATATCTGGTTGTTTTACATACCATGGAATACATGATTAATCCAAACACAAGAGTGTGTGGAATCTCCATCATGTATTTTACTCATCAGTGTTTTGGGACACCAAGTCTTGCAAAAACTATTTCCATGTGACTCCGGCAAGAATCACTCCTTTGCGTTTTAAATGCTAAAAGGTTTTAGCATCTTGTTAATATGTATTCATTGCTTAGCCCCATTAGGTAAATCTATCTCCATAGATCATCATGCCTAATATTGAGGCTATTTAGCCTAAGCACTTCATCGAAAAACTATTTTCAAATGAAGTCCTAATTCGTGTCAAGAAATTTATTTCCAGTTACCAATGTGCCAAGCACATAAGGTTTTTTGAAATATTATTACGCTCCCACTTACTTTCTTGAATTACAAGCATCTTCGTTACCCATTGATGAAGTCAAACCCCTTTTACCATTCCATCAAAGCACGAAGATTCCAACTCCATTTTGCTCTCTTCTGTCCATCGCTGGAACAATGAAGTTTGCACCCTTACTAGCATCCTCTGGATAGACAAAATGCCTTGGACTGTAACACATGCATGTCCTCGGTTTCATTTCCATCAGATGGAAATCCTATTGTCATCCATGTTTCATATCTCATGATTGAAATATGTATTAATTGCTAGTTCAACCCGAACCGACTTTAAGCATCGCTATGATGAAAACAACCTCATCGTAGTCAACTCTTGAACTTGTTATTTCAACAAGTCGAGCTTTATGGATAAAACATTTTTATCCGTATCAGTTTTAAGTTCCATAAATATCTGTTAGACTCGAAGTCTTCCGAAAGGTGTATCAAGGTTTTAATCATGAATCACTTATATGGAAACTAACTCGGGTTGTGTTGGCATTTAGCCAATTCTGGAGTCAGGGACCATCAACGCTTCCTTGTGTATCGTAGGTATAATGTTGTCTAACAACAATATCTCGTTTGCGCACCTGAGAGGTTTGCACGAGCCTTGCCTACGTGGTTCAGCTACAAGTTCGACCGAAGTTCATACATTTTATTGTAGAGACTTCCGTATCAGTCGCAGTAGGAAACTCTGGAATTACTTCCAAGGTTTCTTTCCTTTGATCTGATGACGAAGATACTGTTTATCTCGTCGAGTTGCACTATTCTCCCACTCACCTTTTTGAAAGAACCATTCTCTTTAAAAGCACACCGTTTCGCGGCAAAACTATTTGCCTCGGTATAGTGAGGGAGGAATACCCAACATTTTGGTATAACCTACAAAGTAGCACTTGTCTGATTTGGAATAGGTTTGTAACCTTTTACACAAGCCCCATATTCCAAATGTTAAGAAAAGATATAACATGGTTGGGCGTACCATACCATGGCTTCATTTCAACAGACCGATGTAGCTCTTTTCAGTGTAAAAGCCGCAGTCTCTAAAGCATCACTTTAAAAAGGATAATGGCAAATTTATTTATGTCATCTTTGACCTTACCATGTCATAAATGGCTAGATTACATCTCCACGGACATTTCACCTGCAGTGGTGTTCCGGGAGGTGCAAGTTATGAAACCCCTTTCACAACTCATCAGACATTCGCTAAACATGTAACTCAAATATTCCTTTGTGCAATCAAATTGCAGAAACATAATTTTCTTGTTACAATAATTTCTACTTCATTTTTGAAAACCTTTCGAATGATTTCAAAAGATCCAGACTTACGTCTCATCAAGCAAATATCCATATATCTACTTGAGTCATTTCTGAAGATATATAAATCCACTACTTGCAACAACATTTATTGAACTACACACATCAAAATGTATGATCGCCAATAAGTTTGTTGCTCGTTCCTTATGGCCTCTGAACAGTATTTCAGTCACTTCACTTTTCAGAGAAAAGTTGCAAGTGTCAGATGATTCAAAATCAAACCTCTTCAAAATCCATCATAATGGAATTTTTCCATGCGGGTTTCTCCAATGTGACCAAATACAGTGCTACACATGTGTGGTATTCTCATAGTCTTGCGACATTTTGCGTGAGTGTTACAGATGTATTATATTACCATCAATATTCATAACATACATCCATCTTGGATGGAAGCATGACCCTCCATGTTATTCATAATACTTAACAACAATTGTTGTTTTTATGAACAACTCTTTTGCAACAAACATTGTGAAATGGGCTAGAGTTTATGAAACTCTAAAATGAATTATGAAAGTAAACCCAGAGGTATTGTATTATTATCAATATTCATAACATACATCTCATTCATAATGAAAGTATGGCCCTTGTGTTATTCATAACATCGAACATAAGAAGTTCTCTTATGAACAACCTTCTTGCAAGATACCTTATGCAATGGGATAGAGTTTGTAAAACTCTAAATGAATTATGAAAATAAATACAGATGGCAATACACCGATGGAAGGTATAGTAACATTTACTATGTTCCCTGTGTATACCTTAACCTCATTTCAAGCTAGTCTTTCAGGCCATAGTAGTTCTTACATCGAGTTGCAACAGAATGCAATCGAGCGGGCATTTTTGTGATGAACTCACAATACCCAGGAATTAGTGATTAACATGTTTAACCATAATTCGCAAGAACTATATCTTTGACCAGCCTTCTATACATCAAAAACTTGTATGACATTCATACATGAGCTGGATATTCCAGTCTTCTTTCCTTTTGCCTTTATACTTCTAACAATTTAACTTTTAGTATTTCTCCTACTCTCAGAAGAAGCACCCAACTTAAGAGTGGCATTAGCCCCGGACTTCCTAGGCGTGTAAGTCATACTAACACCCTTTGGACACTTCCTTTCTCTTTAAGTTGTTGTTTTATTCACCTTTCATTATATGACAGGCGTTCTTCTGGATCCCTTTCCCAACAGTCAAATGCATAGTAAACACTTTTACTAATACTTGCAAACAAACATTGCTTTGTTTGTATCTGAAAATAATTTTTAGTTCCATGAATATCATATAACTATCCCAACTTTCGAAGTTTGGGTTTCATGGAAACAAACATATTCCACTTGACCGTAACAGAATTCTAGCTTTTGGATCGAAGGACGAGAGTCACATGATCCATACCATTAGCGGGAGGATACGGAAAGCATGCGATAGGACAAAGTCCTTCTCGGCACTTTTGAGGACAATCCTCATATTACGTTACCAATCGTAAAGTTTTAACCAGATATTTAACAGCTATTCAATTTTAATAGGGAAGGTGGAAATGCGAGCCATTATTCTACAACTATTATGCAAACCACACTTAGACAGTGTTCAAAATTAGTTGCATTGAGAATTAAACATGTTAATTCAACAGTGCGCTCCCACTCAAATCAATATCTCTCAAAATTGATTGTGAGTGATACAAGACCCACATTTCAATTATTAGCCAATGGTGTAACACCACTGATGACGAAAAATCTCAACCGGTAGGCCAACTTGCCAATCACATCTCTATGTGACTCTTGTTCATCTTTCGATGCGTGTGTTCCAAGCTCATGACGGTCATGCCTGAATGTCAAGACAACCAAGTGATCTCGCTGCAAGGTCTCAACTCACCCGCCTCACACTTCTCTAATCGTTCGTACCCGTGTGACACGGCGCACCCCGAAAAGATAGGTGCCGTGACGGTGCTACACTTAGGAGAACACTAACTACTTGGTATTTTTGTGAGAGATCACCCTAATAAAAAGCGACTACCGCGCAATAAACAAGGGTGCATCATAAGGGATAAACATCTCAGGCAATTCATAATAGCATGATATGGTATAGCCCTTTCTGACGAAGAAGTATTTCATTTCTTCATCTTCGGCATTCGTGTTGTTGTTCAGCTTCGCGAAGATTGCCACCACCTTGTCGATGCACCAGATAATATTGCTATCTCCCTCCATAGCATATAAAATTAATGCATTACTTAAGGTTGACACGCAGGTCATTAAAGTGCAATCATATGGCTCCAGCCATCATGCCGAATCATGACACGCAGGTCATGTTAATCAAATTACATCATATAGTCATCTCATACATAATCGAATTAGTATGAGCACTGCTATACCACATCACATGCACATCCTGCAAAACCAAGTTAGACGCCTCTAATCGGTTTATGCAAAATTTATTTTACGTGGCTTCTAAGGTTTTGACTTAAACCGCAGCGACCAACGTTCATCATCAAGTATGATAGTTCATGTCGCTAGATTAACTTTGCAGGGTGTTTGAAGCACGAGAAAATAAAATCTCGAACCCCATACTAAACTTCGTCATACGCATGACCCCCGTGCAGATCATATCTGCATTGCCCTGTCGTCTGCGAATTTCATCTTTCTTTTGACTACGGCAGAACCCAAAGAACTGATAGCACTTCCGTGATCAATCAGGATCACGGATTGCCAGAACTTTTTCAAATTCCACCATGCTGTCTCGAGATTGAGCAAACGCAAATTCTAGGGAAGATACAAGAACATCGGGTAACAGATTTCATCTGTCACCCGCATAAATAATTTTCAGCAATAGATCTCATCTACTACCTAATTATATTATGCAATACCCATACATCTCTATGTATTCTAGATCGCAACCTGCATCTACGCATAACCTGGCTCTGATACCACTGAAGGGTAACGCAGCAGAAAACAAAAATTTTCTGACCTACGCACCAGCCCAGGACCACTATGGAGACTGCATACAAGGTTTGATCTTTTTCGTTACCGACTCGTAGCGCAGCAGGAAGTAGAGTCGATGACGATCGGCGGTGCAGATCCCTGCAGCTAGGATTTACAACCTCCCAACCGCAAGGATGTATACCCTCATCAGCTCCTCAGACAGCCCTCCGGGAGGCGGTCGAACAGTCCCCCGGACGGTGTCGCGGACAGCCCTTCGGGAGGACCTTCGAAACTCGAACGGTCACTCGGACAGCCCTTCGGGAGGACCTTCGAAACTCGGACGGTCACACGGACAGCCCTTCGGGAGGCACTCACGAACTAAGACCGAAACTATGATCTCTCTACAGAGTTGCACACATACGGTGTCATCTATCCAGCAGGGCTTCACCGTCCAGAACTAGTTCCCACCGGAACCTAGAATCGGTTTAGTGATTTTCATCTGCGAAAAGCAAACAAGAATCGTTTTCACTATTCATGAAGACAATTTTTCGCGTCCACTAAATCCGAAAATATTTCTGTGGGTCTTAGAATAATTCCAGTACCCACTAAAATGATTTTGGATTCGTTCTGAAACAATTTCAGATTAGTGAATTTCATCTGCGAAAAACAGCCAAAGCGGTACCGGCAGCTCCGAAACATTTTCGGTTTTTATTTCTGAAAATTCCAAAAAGTTTCCAGAATGATTCTGGCCCCCTCCAAGAATTATCAGGCATGTGCCGAAACCATTTTGACTTAATGGCATACCCCGAAACAACTTTTTCGGTTTCACCAAAACTCATCCGGTGACCTCTCTCTGCGGAACTTTTCCGCTGTCCGAAACTTTTCGGTGATTTTCTCCCAGACTCCTTGTCTAGTATTCAACAGATAGATGACCCTTAAGCGTGTGACCCTATAGGTTCGGTGAAGTATAGACATGACCCGGAACCCTTTCCGATCAATGATCAACATCGGAGCCGTGGACACCCATATTGACCCCTATACCCACACGAATGAATATTCTAGTGAACCTCCAGTTGCAGTGAGCTATTCCTGTTGCTTCGCCATATGTTACAAATATCCGAGGTGAGACATGTCGGCATTCCCGTGGATCAACAACTTGTCCACTATGCTAGTTACCTCGTTACCGGTATTGTTCTCTTTTCTCGTTATCGTGTTCCGGCATCCCCGTGATCAAATCACAAAGTGTCTGGCCAGGCGATGATGGATACCGTAACACCGAGAGGGCCCGAGTATATCTCTCCATCGTCGGAGGAGCAAATCCCAATCTCAAGCTATCAAGTTACTTAACACTTTCCCATGAACCCGTAAGCCGTCGTAATAGCCATCCAGTTATGGATGACGTTTAACAAACCCCAAAGTTCATGAAGCAAGCATGAAGAGACTCGATACTCTCATGGTCTAAGGAATTATGCAAACATTAACTATCTCTGTGTTATAAAGCATTAACTTGTGACAAATGTATCTCATAGCATAACATCAATTCGGGTCAATTCAACACAAATGTCCTTCCTGAGATTGTGCCCTCAAAGTTGCTTGGCATAGACATGCCCATGATTGGGAAAACATAATCATCATGCAACACTTGAGCTAGTCTTAGAGGCACGACTAGGAATACAATTTATCGTTTATTATTCCACACGTGCATATGGGTTCTCCCCAGAGCCTTTATGGATATACGGGCTCGGGAACCACAGCAGTTTTAGCATGGAACATAAACATAATATGAACTCGGAGATAAATAATATCATTTGTTATTGCCTCTAAGGCATATCTCCTACACTAACTTGGTTTTGCAGGATGTGCATGTGATGTGGTATAGCAATTCTCATATTCAATTTGATTATGTATGAGATGACTACCTGATGTAATTAAGATGACCTGCGTGTCATGATTCGGCATGATGGCTGGAGCCATATGATTGTCACTTTAATGACCTGCGTGTCAACCTTAAGTAATGCACTTATTTTATTAGCTATAGAGATAGCAATATTATCTGGTGCATCGACAAGGTGGTGGCAATCTTCATGAAGGTGAACACTGACGCGAATGCCGAAGACGAAGAAATGAAAGACTTCTCCGTCAGAAAGGGCTATACCATATCATGCTATTATGAATTGCCTGAGATATTTATCCCTTATGATGCACCCTTCTTGATTGCGCGGTAGTCGCTTTTTATTAGGGTGATCTCTCACTTAAAATATCAAAGTAGTTAGTGTTCACCCAAGTGTAGCACCGTCTAAAATTCGTATATTTTCGGGGTGCGCCATGTACACATGAGCATGAACGAATCGAGAGGAATGAGGCGGGTGAGGTCAGACCTCGCAGCAAGATCACTTGGTTGTCTTTGTCGTTCAGGCAGGAGAGTCCTGAGCTCGGAACACGCCCATCGAAAGATGAACAAGAATCACATAGAGATGTGATCGGCAAGTTGGCCTACCGATTGAAATTCGTGTCATCAGTGATGAACCCGTCAATGGCATCGAATAGAAATATGGATCTTGAAACACTCTAAATCAATTATGAGAGATATTGATTTGACTGGGAGCGCACTGTTGAATTAACATGTTTAATTCTCAGTGCAATTAATTATGAACACTGTCTAAGTGTTTCTTGCAAAATAGTTGTAGAATAATGGCTCGCGTTTCTACCTTCCCTGTTAAAATTGAATAGCTATTAAATATCTGGTTAAAACTTTACGTTTGGTAACGTAATGTGAGGATTGTCCTCAAAAGTGCCGAGAAGGATTTTGTCCTATCGCATGCTTTTCGTATCCTCCCGCTAATGCTATGGATCATGTGACTCTCGTCCTTCGATCCAAAAGCTAGAATTCTGTTACGGTCCAGTGGAATATGTTTGCTTCCATGAAACCCAAACTTCGAAAGTTGGGATAGTTATATGATATTCATGGAACTGAAAATTATTTTCAGATACAAACAAAGCAATGTTTGTTTGCAAGTATTAGTAAAAGTGTTTACTATGCATTTGACTGTTGGGAAAGGGATCTAGAAGAACGCCTGTCATATAATGAAAGGTGAATAAAACAACAACTTAAAGAGAAAGGAAGTGTCCAAAGGGTGTTAGTATGACTTACACGTCTAGGAAGTCCGGGGCTAACGCCACTCTTAAGTTGGGTGCTTCTTTTGCGAGTAGGAGAAATACTATAAGTTAAACTGTTAGAAGTATAAAGGCGGAAAAAGAGATGACTGGAATATCCAGCTCATGTATGAATGTCATACAAGTTTTTGATGTACAGTAGGCTGGTCAAAGATATAGTTCTTGGGAATTATGGTTAAACATGTTAATCACTAATTCTTGGGTATTGTGAGTTAATCACAAAGATACCCGCTCGATTGCATTCTGTTGTGAATCAATGTAAGAGCTACTATGGCCTAAAAAGACTAGCCAGAAATGAGGTTAAGGTATACACAGGGAACATAGTAAATGTTACTATACCTTCCATCGGTGTATTGCCGTCTGTATTTATTTTCGTAATTCATTTAGAGTTTTACAAACTCTAGCCCATTGCATAAGGTATCTTGCAAGAAGGTTGTTCATAAGAGAACTTTTTATGTTCGATGTTATGAATAACACAAGGGCCATACTTTCATTATGAATGAGATGTATGTTATGAATATTGATAATAATACAATACCTCTGGGTTTACTTTCATAATTCATTTTAGAGTTTCTTACCCTCTAGCCCATTGCACAATGTTTTGTTGCAAAAGAGTTGTTCATAAAAACAACAATTGTTGTTAATTATTATGAATAACATGAAGGGCCATGCTTCCATCCAAGATGGGATGTATGTTATGAATATTGATGGTAATATGATACATCCATAACACTGGCGCTAAATGTCGCAAGACTAAAAGAATACCACACTAGTGTGGCACTACATTTGGTCACATTGGAGAAACCCGCATGGAAAATTCCATTATGATGGATTTTGAAGTCTTTTTGATTTTGAATCATCTGACACTTGCAACTTTCCTCTGAAAAGTGAAGTGACTAAAATACCATTCACAGGCCATAAGGAACGAACAACAAACTTATTAGTGATCATACATTTGATGTGTGTAGTCCGATAAGTGTTGTTAGTGGTGGATTTATTTATCTTCAGAAGTGACTCAAGTAGATATATGGATATTTACTTGATGGGACGTAAGTCTGGATCTTTTGAAATCATTCGAAAGGTTTTCAAAAATGAAGTAGAAGTTATTGTAACAAGAAAATTATGCTTCTGCAATTTGATTGCACAAAGGAATATTTGAGTTAAATGTTCATCAAATGTCTGATGAGCTGTGAAAAGAGTTTCATAACTTACACCTTCCAGAACACCACTATGAGTGGAATGTCTGTGAAGATGTAATCAAACCATTTATGAAATGGTAAGGTCAAAGATGACATAAATAAATTTGCCATTATCCCTTTTAAAGTGATGCTTTAGAGACTGTGGTTTTACACTGAAAAGAGCTACATCGGGTCTGTTGAAATGAAGCCATGGTATGGTACGCCCAACCATGTTATATCTTTTCTTAACATTTGGAATGTGGGGCTTGTGTAAAAGGTTACAAACCTATTCCAAATCAGACAAGTGCTACTTTGTAGGTTATACCAAAATGTTGGGTATTCCTCCCTCACTATACCGAGGCAAATAGTTTTGCCGCGAAACGGTGTGCTTTTAAAGAGAATGGTTCTTTCAAAGAGGTGAGTGGGAGAATAGTGCAACTCGACGAGATAAACAGTATCTTCGTCATCAGATCAAAGGAAAGAGACCTTGGAAGTAATTCCAGAGTTTCCTACTGCAACTGATACGGAAGTTTCTACAATAAAATGTATGAACTTCGGTCGAACTTGCAGCTGAACCACGTAGGCAAGGATCGTGCAAACCTCTCAGGTGCGCAAACAAGATATTGTTGTTAGACAACATTATACCTACGATACACAAGGAAGCGTTGATGGGCCCTGACTCCGGAATTGGCTAAATGCCAATACAACCCGAGTTAGTTTCCATATAAGTGATTCAAGATTAAAACCTTGATACACCTTTCGGAATACTTAGAGTCTAACGAATATTTATGGAACTTTAAACTGATACGGATAAAAATGTCTTATCCATAAAGCTCGACTTGTTGTAATAACAAGTTCAAGAGTTGACTACGATAAGGTTGTTTTCATCGTAGCAATGCTTAAAGTCGGTTCAGGCTGAACTAGCAATTAATACATATTTCAATCATGAGATTTGAAACATGGATGACAATAGGATTTCCATCTGATGGAAATGAAACCAAGGACTTGCATGTGTTACAGTCCAAGGAATTTTGTCTATCCAGAGGATGCTAGTAAGGGTGCAAACTTCAGAGTTCCAGCGATGGACAGAAGAGAGCAAAATGGAGTTGGAATCTTCCTGCTTTGATGAAATGGTCAAAGGGTTCTGACTTCATCAATGGGTAACGAAGATGCTTGTAATTCAAAAAAGTAAGTGGGAGCGTAATAATATTTCTAAAAACCTTGTGTGCTTGACACATTGTTAATTGGAAATAAATTTCTTGACACGAATTAGGACTTCATTTGAAATTGTTTTTGATGAAGTGCTTAGGCTAAATAACCTCAATTTTAGGCATGATGATATATGGAGATAGATTTACCTAATATGGCTAAGCAATGAATACGTATTGACAAGGTGCTAAAACCTATTTAGCATTTAAAACGCCAAGGAGTGATTCTTCACTAAGTCACATGGAAAGAGTTTTTACAAGACTCGGTGTCCCAAAACATTGAGGAGTAAAAAACACGATGGAGATTCCACACACCTTCGTGTTTTGGATTAATCATTTATTCCATGGTATGTAAAACAACCTGATATGTCCGATACTCCCAAGGTGTTGCGAGTATGGATACTAAAGTGATCAAAGTACTGATCGTGGGACAACAGTGAAAGATGTCATTGAGTACTAGAGTAAGTACTGATGATACGTTTTCTTGCAAGCGGAGATCATGAAGAGTTCGTTGTAAAATGTTACATCGATACAGTTAATTTTATTTTCAGAACCGAACTTGTACAGTGTACATGAGTTCCAATAGTACCTTCCGTTGCAAAAAATTTACATAATCAAGAATTCTTACTGTGTTATCTTTCTTTCCAGATATATAGATTGCCAACTTTGAATCCGATTCTCAAATATATAGGTTGCCAGTCCCTCCGTCCAACCTTGTTTCTGATCCACCAGCTTTGCTGCAATTTCGAGCTACTCTGTCTGGGTTCCACTCTGAGGCGTGGTCTCTTGTCTTGTGTTCTTCATGGGAGGCCATCATACTGCGCTTCCAGCACTACATCCTGGCGCTGGGCACGGCCGTCATGATCCCGGCGGTGCTGGTGCCCATGATGGGCGGGAGCGACGTGAGTACGCCTCTGTGTTTCTTGATTCGCGCCACCCCCCATGGGTTGGCGCCTGGCGTCACAAGTTTCAGTGCCAACAATGTCTGGTGGTGTTCTGGGCTTGCCATCTCGGATGGGTTGCAGGGAGACAGGGTGAGGGTGGTGCAGACGCTGCTCTTCGTCACCGGCATCAACACGCTGCTGCAGTCGCTCTTCGGGACGCGGCTGCCCACGGTCATAGGCAGCTCCTACGCCTTCCTCATCCCGGTGATGGCCATCGTGCAGGACTCGTCTCTCGCGGTCGTACCTGACGACCACGAGGTGAGCAATCATTCATTCACTTTCACTTTCTAGTATCCGCACATTCAGAAATTCTTTAATGGTATGGTCTAATCAAAACCATCTTTGAGCAGAGATTCCTCTAGAGCATGCGGGCCATACAAGGGGCGGTTATAGTGTCCTCCAGTATTCAGATCATCCTTGGTTACAGCCAGCTCTGGGGTATTTTCTCCAGGTACCACCACACACTGTCAAGTACTAGTTGTACTAGTCGCCAACCCGTGCATTCGCACGGCCTAGTTACTTAATACTTTTACATGATAATCTATATAACATATAACTATTTTCTGCGTAAAGTTATATTGGTCGTCCCTTTAAAAGTTCTAAAGGATTCGGAACTTGGGGATTCATAGGAGAATTCATTTCCACTAATGAGTTAGTTGGGTGAGAATACAATAGTTATAAGATGTCACCAAAAATAGTAAGTGTGCACTTTAATTCTATATACGATTTTACTCTCTTTATAATATATAAGGAAGTTTGAAATTATTATTTATCTCATTTCAAAAGTATAAAGAGTTGCCTTACTTGTTAGGTCTAGTCTGTATATGTATATGCTAGGACATCTATACATGTATTGTCTCAAAATGTTAGCATTTCTACCGACTATAGTCCCGTAGGAAAATGTTAAATTGCATGAACTATGGCCTGCTAAGCTAATTATAAATTTTCCCTACTGCTATGAATATTTCTCCCGTAAAATAGTTCATTCTTGTGAGCGTATTAAGAACAGTATTCTCAGATATCTGATCCGCTTGACACTTACGATGGAATGGTGTGAATGAAACAATCAAGCAGTACACAACCAATAATTTGGGATTCAACAAACGCCACGACTTGATAGGTTTGGAATTTGAAGAAAACCAGAGCATCGGAAAAGCATTTTTTGCATAGCGAAGAACCTTACATATAAGGTATTAGTATCTGTGCACATGAATCACATGTTGTAATATGTATAAATTTAAAAGATAGATATATGTACTACATAGACGATAGTCTTAGGTGACAAATTTACTTTTATTGCCGTATGGATTAGATAGCAATATTTTGCATTGTTATTGAACAGACGAACCGTGCTGGCTTGGTTAAAACTTAAAAAGGGACATTTTATGAGCACTCGGCCATTCCAATCATGAATCTACAGCTGTCCATAATACAAATGCAAACAAAAATCTTGTGCATTGCGGGATCATTGGCTTGCTACAGCTATTGATAAATGATAGTTGTAGGCATGCATTGTTAAAAGAATCAAGCCGAGAAATTCTTGTACAGATAATTCCTTATTTAATACACAGTCAAATCAGACTTACTAAAACACAAAAAAATTACTATCCAATATGAAGTACTAACACGCACCATATCAAGAAGCGATACTCACCTTGTTCTATTTTTATCCTTGTCCATGGGGTAGCGAGATTTACAGCTTTACCAACCCCATCGCACATATATGGTGACCTATATTATAATGGGGGCAGAAATTAATGACACATTGGAAAGAGATATATTAGTAGCACATATAGGTGCAGTCTTATTAAGGGTTGCAGCTTGATTGGCCCCTCACTGGTGAAGAATAATGCATCGCCATATCCTTAGCATGGTCTGATTGAAAACTGCTAATACATTTCCTTACGTACTCCCAGTTTGAAATATGGATGTGGAGTGTCTTGAGCATAACAGTGGTTGTTTTGTTCACACAATACCTCATACAGATAGCGAGTGGGTCCCATGGATAGATGTAGTAGTGATATTTGGAACATCCAAAAGGACAGGGGCTTAGTGCATGTTAGACTGATGTATTAGCTGTGCAATTACAAATAAGATTGCAACCTGCGATATCTCAAAGCTATTAAATGCACCTGCTGGAAAATCTGAGAACCCCACAAAATATAATTTTCACGTTGTTTCTTCAATATAAAACATGCTGCCCGTGGTTAATGTCCTGTGTTTAACTGAACAATAAAACACACAATATGCTATGTCAGAAATTTCTAACTCTTGTTTGGTACCATGTCTATCAGACAAGTGTAGAGAATCTGTAGTACATCAGTTCATGCTTGCTAATCTGAATTTAGAAAATAATAATTCTTTCTCTTGTTAATAGTTTGGATTGTATGTATATGTATGCAGCGGGCGTACAAACAAACGAAATCCAATCGATTACCAAAACTTCTCAACACATGGTACTCCACATACCAGAGACGGATGTCGCGCACCGGCTACCCGTATGTAGAAGTTGTCCGCTGCCAGTCCATCTTACCCATGAGGCCATGCCACGATCTGCACTACAAAGGCGCCCGTCGGCAGGAAGATCTGGTTCATCAGCCTGGCGTTGTTTGCACGTCAAGGAGATGGACATAGTTGCATGGCCTGGTGCTCCTGTAAACCTGTATAAGAGAGCACCTCAAGCAATAGAATCATTGAGTTCAATCTCTTTATTGCTTTCAATTTCAAAAACATATTCTGTTGTGTTGAGAGGAGTAACGTAGCTGTTGAGAGGGGTCTCATAGCTGGTGATTAATTCGTCCTCGTCGAAACTGTGGATGGTGAAGCTCCTCCCTTTCTGCTGCTACTGCTTGCATGGAACGGGCTGGCAGCATGTGGCATGGTTGAACTTGAAGCTTGATGAAGTCTTCTGGGAGAAGCTTGACACGCGAATCAATCTTGGAGTTTATTTTCTTTGCAGGGATAGAGAAAGCATATCCAGTTAAGGATGAGAGGCATATCACGTCAGGAATCTCTGTTGATGGAACTAATCTTATCATATATTAGTATAAGGAAACAAAATCATGTGAACCGGGATCACCATTGATGTGATCAACCAAGTATAGTGAGAGATGAAAAGGAAAATCTAGCAACTTGTAGCTCAATCAGACCCAGACACAAATTTGTTTCTAGAACTGACGCATGCCAGGGCCATAAGTTCATGCTCATGTCGACGGGAGAGATGAGGGCTTGACTACCTGAGATATACAGCCATGTAGCGCATTCTTCCTTCCATCTCATCACGCGCCGCTGGCCGCTGGAACCTGAGGTTGAGGACCACATCGAGAGGGGGCGCTGGACAATCCACGTGCAATATCGATGGATCTGGGGAGATTTTCTCTGTAAGAGTTTGAGAGGGACGTGAGAGTTTGAGAGATATACATGACAGATTTGTTCCATGGATCTGGCCAGATTTTTTCTGTGAGAGTTTTAGAGGGATGTGGGAGTTTGAGAGAGACATACATGAGAGATTGAAAGAGTTAGGTCATTGATATGTGAGTTTTTTTTCTCTTTGGATATATATACGTGAGAGATTGAAAGATTTGTTCTTATAAAAGTGATAGAGATTGCACTAGGGAAGGAAGAAACGGTGGGTTAGTTGTAGGATCGTATATTTATTTAATTTTTTTTACAACGAACAAATGAATGTTGGCATTGGAGCGTCTGTTTTTTTATATGGGTATACACCATAATAATACGGATCCATCAGATTAACGGCTCATAAATTCTGATTAACGTCGGAATTTTTAGGGAGTCGCTAATTAGTATAAGTATAGATAGATAGATATAGATAGATTAGTAGTGACTTGTTGCGTGCTGCATTTACATACTAGTTCAGTTTTGTTTACTGATGGATGTGTGTCCTGGGTGTAACTTTCAGATTGTTCAGTCCACTGGGAATGGCGCCGGTGGTTGCGCTGCTCGGTTTTGGCTTCTTCGAAAGAGGATTCCTAGTGGTATGGCTTGCTCTGCACCTGATTCTTCATTTTCTTAGAAAGATGACACTTCGTTCAGCATTGGTACTTATTTGATATTGTGTATATCAGGTTGGGAGATGCGTTGAGGTTGGCCTGCCAATGTTAATCCTCTTTGTTGTGCTTTACCAGGTTTGAAAAGCAACTATAATCATCCAATTCTTTGCCAGTTAAACTAAAATTATTCCTTATTAGAAGTTCAGCATTGCTAACTGCCTTCTTGTTTCTTATCAGTATCTGAAGAATGTACAGATAAGAGAGATCCCCATACTGGAACGATTCTCCCTGTTCATTTGTATCGCATTGGTCTGGGCTTATGCTCAAATCCTCACTTCTGGTGGCGCGTATAATCATTTTGTACTACCATTAGTTGTCGATGCTGTGTAATGTTTTATTTTTTTTGCTACCCTAGCATTGAATTATCACAACATTTTCTTTTTAATACAAATGTTTTAAAAGTTTCTTTTTGAACTTCTCCCAATTAATATACCTGAACTTGATTATGTTTCTAACATGTACTTATACCAGCTTCATTAGATTTTGTGTTAGTGCTTGTAACACAATCAGTTCAGATCTCGATAGACCACAAGTTCAAGTTCACTAGTATTTGTAAATGCTGGTAGCAGTACTAGTATTTAAAAATTTGTAACCTAAGAACTATGCTTGCATCTTGTTACTTCTATGGAAGCATTGACCTCGTAATTTTATTGGACCAACCACTAACAGAAGAATTAAACATGGTGCTCAGTGTATTCTCTCAATCTTGGTTGTTCTTATAGTGCTTATAATCTTGACATCTTTGATGAATCCAGCCCGAACTGAAGCATGTCGGCAATCCGGGCCTCAAAAGGACCTACAGCCAAAGCGGTACCGGCAGCTCCGAAACATTTTCGGTTTCTATTTCTGAAAATTCCAAAAAGTTTCCAGAATGATTCTGGCACCCTCCAAGAATTATCAGGCATGTGCTGAAACCATTTTGACTTAATGGCATACCCCGAAACAACTTTTTCGGTTTCACCGAAACTCATCCGGTGACCTCTCTCTGCGGTACGATTCCGCTGTCCAAAACTTTTCGGTGTCCGAAACTTTTTCGATGATTTTCTCTCAGACTCCCTGTCTACTATTCAGCAGATAGATGACCCTTAAGCGTGTGACCCTATAGGTTCGGTGAAGTACAGACATGACCTAGAACCCCTTCCGATCAATGATCAACATCGGAGCCGTGGACACCCATATTGACCCCTATACCCACACGAATGAATATTCGAGTGAACCTCTAGTTGAGGTGAGCTATTCCTGTTGCTTCACGATATATCACAAACACCTGAGGTGAGATTTATTGCATCCCCGTGGGCCAACACTTTGTCCACTATGCAAGTTACCTCGTTACCGGTTTTGTTCTCTTTTCTCGTGTCGTGTTCCGGCATCCCCGTGATCAAATCACAAAGTGTCTGGCCAGACGATGATGGACACCGTAACACCGAGTGGGCCCGAGTATATCTCTCCATCGTCGGAGGAGCAAATCCCAATCCCGAGCTATCAAGTTACTTAACATACTTTCCAATGAACCCGTAAGCCGCCGTAATAGCCATCCAGTTACGGATGACGTTTAACAAACCCCAAAGTTCATGAAGCAAGCATGAAGAAACTCGATACTCTCATGGTCTAAGGAATTATGCAAACATTAACTATCTCTGTGTTATAAACCATTAACTTGTGATGAATGAATCTCTTAGCATAACATCAATCTGGGTCGATTCAACACAAATGTTCTCTTAACATTGTGCCCTCAAAATTGCTGGCATAGATATGCCCATGATCAGGAAAACAGAACCATCATGCAACACTTGACACTACAGGAATCAGCTACTTTTCCGTCTGCCACGGCAGACGGCAAAGGCAAGGATGGCGGACGGCAAAGGCCTTTGCCGTCTGCCGCGGACGGTAAAAGGCTCCGGCAAAGTAGGCTACGGTAAAGAGCTTCTTTGCCGTCTGCTTTTTGAAGCGGACGGCAAAGGGGCCTTTGCCATCAGCAGCGGACGGCAAAGGTCATGGCTCTTTGCCATCTGCTGGCAGACGGCAATGACTGGCTCTTTGCCATCCGCTGGCAGACGGCAATGACTGGCTCTTTGCCGTCTGCCAGCTGATAGCGAAGAGCCTATATTGCCCCATTTAATTCTGTTTTTTCTTATATCAATTCATTTTCAAAGAAAATCAAACACACACACACACACACACACACACAGAGATATATATATGACCAATAGTCATGAACACATAGTAGCAAGTTTCATCCATACATATATATAGTTTCATCAATATTACACGGTTTCATCCATAGGTATCAAGTTTCACAAAGTCAAAACAAAGACTATAGACAAGCACTCCATATCTGAAATTACAAGAAATGACCTAAAACTAAATATCTATTTTCCTAAAAACTATCTTATTACTAAGATCTTCTCTGGATCTTCTTCTTTTCTTCCAACCTGCATAACAAAAACACTAAGAAAGAGAGAATGGGTTAGGAGTAGAAATGTAGCATTTCACTTGGTGAAATGCAATGTTCAGTTTTTATGTAAGTTTAACACACGGAAAGCTGGAGAGCATGCTGAGAGTTTTCTTGCCTGAGGACCAGGGTAGCCACCAACAGGCCAGCCAAGGGGCCAGTTCACATCCTTCTGGAGGAGAGTGTACTCCTGCTCAATTCCATACCTGTTTGGGTTCAGAGATAGGCCTAGTCAGTGCTAATCTATATTGTACAACTTATTATGTTCTCACGTGTGTATGTGTGTTAAGACACAAGAGCGCTACTACAACTTTTATATGAAACACTGCAACAACAAAAAACTTGAAATATCGACGGAGGTATTCGTACCATCTCTCCTCAGCTGCAACCTTCGAGGTGTTGAAGATCTTGGCAGCATTGTGCCTCTTGTTGGTGGGGATTGGAACACCTTGTGGTGTGTAGCAGTCGCACATAACCTACAAGGAGTAATAAATAGGAAAAGATCAACAAACCAACGACTTTGCGCCAAATACAGTAGAAACTTGGCCTCTGATTTAGCTGGAGCTTTTTTTTCTCAGTTCAAGTATTTAAGATTTGTGTTAGCCAAGTAGGTCAACTAGTGGAATTTGCAGCCTTTCCTTGTATTCAGCTGGAAGTAGAATATTTGCAGCCTTTCCTTGTATTCAGCTGGAAGTTCTTCATAAATCCCCCTCAAGATTGTCATTCCAGGATTGTTATCATCAGATTGTACAGTGGTGTGTACGTACAAGATGCAGAACGGACCCTCTGGCAACTCGGTGCGGAGCTTGTGAAACACATACCTCTTCAGACGTCCACCATCTATAACAGGAGCTGGAATAAAAAAATAAAATGCCATCTGAGTGTTACAGGGAGCGGTAGAAACTGATACTCCCTCCGTTCAAAAATAAGGGTCATGATTTTAGTTCAAATTTGAACTAAAACCACGACGCTTATTTTGGAACGGAGAGAGTATCATATTAGCGGCAAAGCTTGTAGCATCAGAACATCAAGTGCGTGTAGAAGTTGTGAACCTCCCTTGTGTCAAATGGTGATCGTGTCTGTGAGGTGATTTTGAGAAATAATGCAAGGTTATCCAACAGGATGTTAAGCCAATATGACATGGAAAGGAACCATCCACTACTAGCAAAGAAACTACATATAAATTGGCATGTAAGTTCCCTTATAAAATGGTATGATCGAGTCTGCCAACTGATTTTGAGAAATAATAGTACTCCCTCTGTAAACTAATATAAGATCTTTTAGATCACTACTTATTAGTAGTTTACAGAGGGAGTACCAATTTGCAGTACTGAATCTGTTATCAAACCTGAAACTAGATCAACAGGGGATGGTACCACTAGCAAAGAAGCCACATACAAAGCAGATAACTATCGAAATGAACAACCATCAACCGTGCCTCTCCAAAATCCAGAATTTTCAATTTTTGACAACCGGTCACAATAGAATTGCTAATTTGCTCGAGACATAAATATGCTGAAATCCTAAGTACATCATGCATTTATCACTCCATACCAACTCCAAGAATGCAGCTACGAGCTAACAGCAAAGAATTCATCGAACGACTCGCACCAAACCCTAGACGCGCACTAGCAATCCCCAAATACCACCCGATAAATCCCAGGATGAGGAGAGGCCGGGAAGTAACGGGAGGGGTTTGGCGCACCGGGGAAGAACTTGCCGACGACACGGACGACGGGCCGGCCGGATCTGTCCGCGCCCCGCACACGGACCACCTGGAGCTCCGGCGAGGAGGAGGCCCGTGCGGCGAGGGGGAGGCCGGATCCGGAGTGGCCGGACCTCCCGAGGCCGGATCCGGGCGCGAGGCAGCGTGGGGCGCCGCCGGCGACGCGGGGACGCGGGCGGGGCGCAGAGGAGCTCGGTCCTTGGCTCCCATGGCGGCAGCGGATCTCGAGGTTGGGGCGACGGGCGACGAGGCTTCCGCGGCGGGGCCGCGAGCTTGTGGGGAGGTGGCGGCGCACAACGCGGCGCGAGGCGGCGGGGCTCCTAGGTTCGGGTGAGGTGGCGGCGCGCACCGGCGGGCGGAGGCAAGGTGGTGCAGCGGCACAGGGTCGAGGGAGGCGGGGTCGGGCGGCGCTCGGCTGTGGGGCAGGGGCGGAGAGAGAGGGGATAGAGATAGAGGAGGTGGGGGCAACGGTTTTCCTTTTACCCGAAAAAAAGATAGCCACCCGCTGCTGTCTGCTGGCACCTCTTTGCCGTCTGCTGGCACCTCTTTGCCGTCCGCTGGCAGATGGCAAAGATTCTTTGCCATCCGTCAGCAGACGGCAAAGAAATGACAGATGGCAAAGACCTTCTTTGTCGTCTGCCTGTTCTTTGCCGTCTGTTGTTTGGTAGCTGATGGCAAAGACCTTCTTTGCCGTCCGCAAACAGACGGCAAAGAACTGGCAGACGGCAAAATCCCTGATTCCAGTAGTGTGAGCTAGTCTTACAGGCCAGACTAGGAATACTTCTTACCGTTTATTATTCCACACGTGCATATGAGTCTTCCTCTGAGCCTCGTGGATATTGCAGACTCGAGAATCATTGCAGTTATAGCATGGAACATAAACATAATTATGAACTCGGAGATAAATAATATCATTTATTATTGCCTCTAGGGCATATCTCCTACAGTGCGTATGATGAAGTTTATTATGGGGCTCGAGATTTAACTATCTCGTGTTTCATACACCCCGAGATGTTAATCTAGCAACTTGAATAATCATACTTGATGATAAAACGTTGGTAGCTGCGGTTTAAGTCAAAACATTAGAAGCCACATAAAATAAAATTTTGCATAAACCGATTAGAGGCGTCTAACTGAAGGGTAACGCAGTAGAAAACAAAAATTTTCTGACCTACGCACTAGCCCAGGACCACTATGGTGACTGCATACAAGGTTTGATCTTTTTCGTTACCGACTCGTAGCGCAGCGGGAAGTAGAGTCGATGACGATCGGCGGTGCAGATCCCCACAGCTAGGATTTACAACCTCACAACCGCGAGGATGTATACCCTCATCTGCTCCTCAGACAGCCCTCCGGGAGGCGGTCGAACAGTCCCCCGGACGGTGTCGCGGACAGCCGTTCGGGAGGACTTTCGAAACTCGAACGGTCACTCGGACAGCCCTTCGGGAGGACCTTCGAAACGCGGACGGTCACACGGACAGCCCTTCGGGAGGCACTCACGAACTAAGACCGAAACTACGATCTCTCTACAGAGTTGCACACATACGGTGTCATCTATTCGGCAGGGCTTCGCCGTCCAGAACTAGTTCCCACCGGAACCCAGACAGCATTTCGGCTCTACGAAACTATTTCGTTGGGAGGGAGAGAGAAGCCAGATCATGCATGGCACATGTACGTGAGAAGGGATGATCCTTTAGGCAGCCCCCTCCACCCCTATTTATAGGCCAAGCCCAAGGGTGGCTTCTCCAAGAAGCCAAGGGGGGAAATACCAAAAAGGCCCTCAAGGTGGCTTCTCCAAGAAGCCAAGCAAAAAGCACTTTTACTATTCATGACGACATTTTTCAGCGTCCATTCGAACTGAAAATATTTATGCGGGCTCAGAACATTTCCAGTACCCACTAAAATAATTTTCAACGCGTTCCGAAACAATTTCGGTTTAGTGATTTTCATCTGCGAAAAGCAAACAAGAATGCGTTTTCACTATTCATGAAGACAATTTTTCGCGTCCACTAAATCCGAAAATATTTCTGTGGGTCTTAGAATAATTCCTGTACCCACTAAAATGATTTTGGATTCGTTCTGAAACAATTTCAGATTAGTGAATTTCATCTGCGAAAAACAACCAAAGCGGTACCGGCAGCTCCGAAACATTTTCGGTTTTTATTTCTGAAAATTCCAAAAAGTTTCTAGAATGATTCTGGCACCCTCCAAGAATTATCACGCATGTGCCGAAACCATTTTCACTTAATGGCATACCCCGAAACAACTTTTTCGGTTTCACCGAAACTCATCCGGTGACCTGTCTCTGCAGAACTTTTCCGCTGTCCGAAACTTTTCGGTGTCCGAAACTTTTTCGGTGATTTTCTCTCAGACTCCTTGTCTAGTATTCAGCAGATAGATGACCCTTAAGCGTGTGACCCTATAGGTTCGGTGAAGTATAGACATGACCAGGAACCCCTTCCGATCAATGATCAACATCGGAGCCGTGGACACCCATATTGACCCCTATACCCAGACGAATGAATATTCGAGTGAACCTCCAGTTGCAGTGAGCTATTCCTGTTGCTTCGCGATATGTTCCAAATACCCGAGGAGAGACCTGTTGGCATTCCCGTGGATCAATAACTTGTCCACTATGCTAGTTACCTCGTTACCGGTATTGTTCTCTTTTCTCGTTATCGTGTTCCAGCATCCCCGTGATCAAATGACAAAGTGTCTGGCCAGGCGATGATGGATACCGTAACACCGAGAGGGCCCGAGTATATCTCTCCATCGTCGGAGGAGCAAATCCCAATCTCGAGCTATCAAGTTACTTAATACTTTCCCATGAACCCGTAAGTTGTCGTAATAGCCATCCAGTTATGGATGACGTTTAACAAACCCCAAAGTTCATGAAGCAAGCATGAAGAAACTCGATACTCTCATGGTCTAAGGAATTATGCAAACATTAACTATCTCTGAGTTATAAACCATTAACTTGTGACGAATGTATCTCATAGCATAACATCAATTCGGGTCGATTCAACACAAATGTCCTTCCTGACATTGTGCCCTCAAAGTTGCTTGGCATAGACATGCCCATGATTGGGAAAACATAATCATCATGCAACACTTGAGCTAGTCTTAGAGGCACAACTAGGAATACAATTTATCGTTTATTATTCCACACGTGCATATGGGTTCTCCCCAGAGCCTTTATGGATATACGGGCTCGGGAACCACATCAGTTATAGCATGGAACATAAACATAATATGAACTCGGAGATAAATAATATCATTATTATTGCCTCTAGGGCATATCTCCTACAGACTCCCACTTGCACTAGACTCAATAATCTAGTTAGTGCTAATGCACTTTACACCTATGGCATACTGGTGTAAAAAATGCTTCGCATGTGGTATAGCCTGATGTCCATCGGATCTGACAACTTCAGCTCCATGTGTATCTCTGTATATCCTCACATTTTCATGCTTTCACAAAATTCATATTTTTTGTGGACTTGGCTTTGTATATATGTGAATCATTGGTCGAAACCTGATTCCTCAGACTGAGTTATGGAGCAACTATCTGCAATAGTGTCCATTGACCAAAGCCTTCTTGGAACCATACTAAGTTCATGAATGAACTATATGATTCAACATCTTTGTCTTTGTCGCTTCTAAAGCGGCAACATACTTCGCCTCTGTTATAGAATTCGCCACAGTAACTTGTTTGGAACAATTTCCAACTGATGTGCCACCATATTGTGTATTACACAAAACCCTTAACTTAAATCGAAAATCGCATGGAGAAAAGATGAAGACTGTATCGATGTAACATTTTACAACGAACTCTTCATGATCTCCGCTTGCGAGAAAACATATCATCAGTACTTACTCTAGTACTCAATGACATCTTTCACTGTTGTCCCATGATCAGTAATTTGATCACTTTGGTATCCATACTCGCAACACCTTGGGAGTATCGGACATATCTGGTTGTTTTACATACCATGGAATACATGATTAATCCAAACACAAGAGTGTGTGGAATCTCCATCATGTATTTTACTCATCAGTGTTTTGGGACACCAAGTCTTGCAAAAACTATTTCCATGTGACTTCGGCAAGAATCACTCCTTGGCGTTTTAAATGCTAAAAGGTTTTAGCATCTTGTCAATATGTATTCATTGCTTAGCCCCATTAGGTAAATCTATCTCCATAGATCATAAGGTTTCCAGTTACCAATGTGCCAAGCACATAAGGTTTTTTGAAATATTATTACGCTCCCACTTACTTTCTTGAATTACAAGCATCTTCGTTACCCATTGATGAAATCAAACCCCTTTGACCATTCCATCAAAGCACGAAGATTCCAACTCCATTTTGCTCTCTTCTGTCCATCGCTGGAACAATGAAGTTTGCACCCTTACTAGCATCCTCTGGATAGACAAAATGCCTTGGACTGTAACACATGCATGTCCTTGGTTTCATTTCCATCAGATGGAAATCCTATTGTCATCCATGTTTCATATCTCATGATTGAAATATGTATTAATTGCTAGTTCAACCCGAACCGACTTTAAGCATCGCTACGATGAAAACAACCTCATCGTAGTCAACTCTTGAACTTGTTATTTCAACAAGTCGAGCTTTATGGATAAAACATTTTTATCTGTATCAGTTTTAAGTTCCATAAATATCCGTTAGACTCTAAGTCTTCCAAAAGGTGTATCAAGGTTTTAATCTTGAATCACTTATATGGAAACTAACTCGGGTTGTATTGGCATTTAGCCAACTCTGGAGTCAGGGCCCATCAACGCTTCCTTGTGTATCATAGGTATAATGTTGTCTAACAACAATATCTCGTTTGCGCACCTGAGAGGTTTGCACGAGCCTTGCCTACGTGGTTCAGCTGCAAGTTCGACCGAAGTTCATACATTTTATTGTAGAGACTTCCGTATCAGTCGCAGTAGGAAACTCTGGAATTACTTCCAAGGTCTCTTTCCTTTGATTGATGACGAAGATACTGTTTATCTCGTCGAGTTGCACTATTCTCCTACTCACCTTTTTGAAAGAACCATTCTCTTTAAAAGCACACCGTTTCGCGGCAAAACTATTTGCCTCGGTATAGTGAGGGAGGAATACCCAACATTTTGGTATAACCTACAAAGTAGCACTTGTCTGATTTGGAATAGGTTTGTAACCTTTTACACAAGCCCCATATTCCAAATGTTAAGAAAAGATATAACATGGTTGGGCGTACCATACCATGGCTTCATTTCAACAGACCCGATGTAGCTCTTTTCAGTGTAAAAGCCGCAGTCTCTAAAGCATCACTTTAAAAAGGATAATGGCAAATTTATTTATGTCATCTTTGACCTTACCATGTCATAAATGGCTAGATTACATCTCCACGGACATTTCACCTGCAGTGGTGTTCCGGGAGGTGCAAGTTATGAAACCCCTTTCCCAACTCATCAGACATTCGCTAAACATGTAACTCAAATATTCCTTTGTGCAATCAAATTGCAGAAACATAATTTTCTTGTTACAATAATTTCTACTTCATTTTTGAAAACCTTTCGAATGATTTCAAAAGATCCAGACTTATGTCTCATCAAGCAAATATCCATATATCTACTTGAGTCATTTCTGAAGATATATAAATCCACTACTTGCAACAACATTTATTGAACTACACACATCAAAATGTATGATCGCCAATAAGTTTGTTGCTCGTTCCTTATGGCCTGTGAACGGTATTTCAGTCACTTCACTTTTCGGAGAAAAGTTGCAAGTGTCAGATGATTCAAAATCAAACGACTTCAAAATCCATCATAATGGAATTTTTCCATGCGGGTTTCTCCAATGTGACCAAATACAGTGCTACATGTGTGGTATTCTCATAGTCTTGCGACATTTAGCGTCAGTGTTACAGATGTATTATATTACCATCAATATTCATAACATACATCCATCTTGGATGGAAGCATGGCCCTTCATGTTATTCATAATACTTAACAACAATTGTTGTTTTTATGAACAACTCTTTTGCAACAAACATTGTGAAATGGGCTAGAGTTTATGAAACTCTAAAATGAATTATGAAAGTAAACCCAGAGGTATTGTATTATTATCAATATTCATAACATACATCTCATTCATAATGAAAGTATGGCCCTTGTGTTATTCATAACATCGAACATAAGAAGTTCTCTTATGAACAACCTTCTTGCAAGATACCTTATGCAATGGGATAGAGTTTGTAAAACTCTAAATGAATTATGAAAATAAATACAGATGGCAATACACCGATGGAAGGTATAGTAACATTTACTATGTTCCCTGTGTATACCTTAACCTCATTTCTAGCTAGTCTTTCAGGCCATAGTAGTTCTTACATAGAGTTGCAACAGAATGCAATCGAGCGGGAATTTTTGTGATGAACTCACAATACCCAGGAATTAGTGATTAACATGTTTAACCATAATTCGCAAGGACTATATCTTTGACCAGCCGTCTATACATCAAAAACTTGTATGACATTCATACATGAGCTGGATATTCCAGTCTTCTTTCCTTTTGCCTTTATACTTCCAACAGTTTAACTTTTAGTATTTCTCCTACTCTCAGAAGAAGCACCCAACTTAAGAGTGGCATTAGCCCCGGACTTCCTAGACGTGTAAGTCATACTAACACCCTTTGGACACTTCCTTTCTCTTTAAGTTGTTGTTTTATTCACCTTTCATTATATGACAGGCGTTCTTCTGGATCCCTTTCCCAACAGTCAAATGCATAGTAAACACTTTTACTAATACTTGCAAACAAACATTGCTTTGTTTGTATCTGAAAATAATTTTCAGTTCCATGAATATCATATAACTATCCCAACTTTCGAAGTTTGGGTTTCATGGAAACAAACATATTCCACTTGACCGTAACAGAATTCTAGCTTTTGGATCGAAGGACGAGAGTCACATGATCCATAGCATTAGCGGGAGGATACGGAAAGCATGCGATAGGACAATGTCCTTCTCGGCACTTTTGAGGACAATCCTCATATTACGTTACCAATCGTAAAGTTTTAACCAGATATTTAACAGCTATTCAATTTTAATAGGGAAGGTGGAAATGCGAGCCATTATTCTACAACTATTATGCAAACCACACTTAGACAGTGTTCAAAATTAATTGCATTGAGAATTAAACATGTTAATTCAACAGTGCGCTCCCACTCAAATCAATATCTCTCAAAATTGATTGTGAGTGATACAAGACCCACATTTCAATTATTCGCCATTGGTGTAACACCACTGATGACGAAAAATCTCAACCGGTAGGCCAACTTGCCAATCACATCTCTATGTGACTCTTGTTCATCTTTCAATGCGTGTGTTCCGAGCTCATGACGGTCATGCCTGAACGTCAAGACAACCAAGTGATCTCGCTGCAAGGTCTCAACTCACCCGCCTCACACTTCTCTAATCGTTCGTACCCGTGTGACACGGCGCACCCCGAAAAGATAGGTGCCGTGACGGTGCTACACTTGGGAGAACACTAACTACTTGGCATTTTTGTGAGAGATCACCCTAATAAAAAGCGACTACCGCGCAATAAACAAGGGTGCATCATAAGGGATAAACATCTCAGGCAATTCATAATAGCATGATATGGTATAGCCCTTTCTGACGAAGAAGTATTTCATTTCTTCATCTTCGGCATTCGTGTTGTTGTTCAGCTTCGCGAAGATTGCCACCACCTTGTCGATGCACCAGATAATATTGCTATCTCCCTCCATAGCATATAAAATTAATGCATTACTTAAGGTTGACACGCAGGTCATTAAAGTGCAATCATATGGCTCCAGCCATCATGCCGAATCATGACACGCAGGTCATGTTAATCAAATTACATCATATAGTCATCTCATACATAATCGAATTAGTATGAGCACTGCTATACCACATCACATGCACATCCTGCAAAACCAAGTTAGACGCCTCTAATCGGTTTATGCAAAATTTATTTTACGTGGCTTCTAAGGTTTTGACTTAAACCGCAGCGACCAACGTTCATCATCAGGTATGATAGTTCATGTCGCTAGATTAACTTTGCAGGGTGTATGAAGCACGAGAAAATAAAACTCGAACCCCATACTAAACTTCGTCATACGCATGACCCCCGTGCAGATCATATCTGCATTGCCCTGTCGTCTGCGAATTTCATCTTTCTTTTGACTACGACAGAACCCAAAGAACTGATAGCACTTCCGTGATCAATCAGGATCACGGATTGCCAGAACTTTGTAAAATTCCACCATGCTGTCTCGAGATTGAGCAAACGCAAATTCTAGGGAAGCAACAAGAACATCGGGTAACAGATTTCATCTGTCACCCGCATAAATAATTTTCAGCAATAGATCTCATCTACTACCTAATTATATTATGCAATACCCATACATCTCTATGTATTCTAGATCGCAACCTGCATCTACGCATAACCTGGCTCTGATACCACTGAAGGGTAACGCAGCACAAAACAAAAAATTTCTGACCTACGCACCAGCCCAGGACCACTATGGAGACTGCATACAAGGTTTGATCTTTTTCGTTACCGACTCATAGCGCAGCAGGAAGTAGAGTCGATGACGATCGGCGGTGCGGATCCCTGCAGCTAGGACTTACAACCTCCCAACCGCAAGGATGTATACCCTCATCTGCTCCTCAGACAGCCCTCCGGGAGGCGGTCAAACAGTCCCCCGGACGGTGTCGCGGACAGCCCTTCGGGAGGACCTTCGAAACTCGAACGGTCACTCGGACAGCCCTTCGGGCGGACCTTCGAAACTCGGACGGCCACACGGACAGCCCTTCGGGAGGCACTCACGAACTAAGACCGAAACTATCATCTCTCTACAGAGTTGCACACATACGGTGTCATCTATCCGGCAGGGCTTCGCCGTCCAGAACTAGTTCCCACCGGAACCCAGACAGCCTTTCGGCTCTACGTAACTATTTCGCTGGGAGAGAGAGAGAAGCCAGATCATGCATCTCACATGTATGTGAGAAGGGATGATCCTTTAGGCAGCCCCCTCCACCCCTATTTATAGGCCAAGCCCAAGGGTGGCTTCTCCAAGAAGCCATGGGGGGAAATACCAAAAATGCCCTCAAGGTGGCTTCTCCAAGAAGCCAAGCAAAAAGCACTTTCACTATTCATGACGACATTTTTCAGCGTCCGTTCGAACTAAAAATATTTATGTGGGCTCAGAACATTTCCACTACCCACTAAAATAATTTTAAACGCGTTCCGAAACAATTTCGGTTTAGTGATTTTCATCTGCGAAAAGCAAACAAGAATGCATTTTCACTATTCATGAAGACAATTTTTCGCGTCCACTAAATCCGAAAATATTTCTGTGGGTCTTAGAATAATTCCAGTACCCACTAAAATGATTTTGGATTCGTTCTGAAAAAATTTCAGATTAGTGAATTTCATCTGCGAAAAACAGCCAAAGCGGTACCGGCAGCTCCGAAACATTTTTGCTTTTTATTTCTGAAAATTCCAAAAAGTTTCCAGAATGATTCTGGCACCCTCCAAGAATTATCAGGCATGTGCCGAAACCATTTTGACTTAATGGCATACCCCGAAACAACTTTTTCGGTTTCACCGAAACTCATCCGGTGACCTCTCTCTGCGGAACTTTTCCGCTGTCCGAAACTTTTCGGTGTCCGAAACTTTTTCGGTGATTTTCTCTCAGATTCCTTGTCTAGTATTCAGCAGATAGATGACCCTTAAGCGTGTGACCCTATAGGTCCGGTGAAGTATATACATGACCCGGAACCCCTTCCGATCAATGATCAACCTCGGAGCCGTGGACGCCCATATTGACCCCTATACCCACACGAATGAAT
Organism: Aegilops tauschii subsp. strangulata; assembly: GCF_002575655.3. Classification (NCBI taxonomy): domain Eukaryota; kingdom Viridiplantae; phylum Streptophyta; class Magnoliopsida; order Poales; family Poaceae; genus Aegilops; species Aegilops tauschii. Next base: position 21,894,675 of record NC_053035.3, on the reverse strand, counting down.
ATTCTAGTGAACCTCCAGTTGCAGTGAGCTATTCCTGTTGCTTCGCGATATGTTAAAAATACCCAAGGTGAGACATGTTGGCATTCCCGTGGATCAACAACTTGTCCACTATGCTAGTTACCTCGTTACCGGTATTGTTCTCTTTTCTCGTTATCGTGTTCCGGCATCCCCGTGATAAAATCACAAAGTGTCTGGCCAGGCGATGATGGATACCGTAACACCGAGAGGGCCCGAGTATATCTCTCCATCGTCGGAGGAGCAAATCCCAATCTCGAGCTATCAAGTTACTTAACACTTTCCCATGAACCCGTAAGCCGTCGTAATAGCCATCCAGTTATGGATGACGTTTAACAAACCCCAAAGTTCATGAAGCAAGCATGAAGAGACTCGATACTCTCATGGTCTAAGGAATTATGCAAACATTAACTATGTCTGTGTTATAAAGCATTAACTTGTGACGAATGTATCTCATAGCATAACATCAATTCGGGTCAATTCAACACAAATGTCCTTCCTGAGATTGTGCCCTCAAAGTTGCTTGGCATAGACATGCCCATGATTGGGAAAACATAATCATCATGCAACACTTGAGCTAGTCTTAGAGGCACGACTAGGAATACAATTTATCGTTTGTTATTCCACACGTGCATATGGGTTCTCCCCAGAGCCTTTATGGATATACGGGCTCGGGAACCACAGCAGTTATAGCATGGAACATAAACATAATATGAACTCGGAGATAAATAATATCATTTATTATTGCCTCTAAGGCATATCTCCTACACTAACTTGGTTTTGCAGGATGTGCATGTGATGTGGTATAGCAATTCTCATATTCAATTTGATTATGTATGAGTTGACTACCTGATGTAATTAAGATGACCTACGTGTCATGATTCGGCATGATGGTTGGAGCCATATGATTGTCACTTTAATGACCTGCGTGTCAACCTTAAGTAATGCACTTATTTTATTAGCTAAAGAGATAGCAATATTATCTGGTGCATTGACAAGGTGGTGGCAATCTTCATGAAGGTGAACACTGACGCGAATGTCGAAGACGAAGAAATGAAAGACTTCTCCGTCAGAAAGGGCTATACCATATCATGCTATTATGAATTGCCTGAGATATTTATCCCTTTTGATGCACCCTTCTTGATTGCGCGGTAGTCACTTTTTATTAGGGTGATCTCTCACTTAAAATATCAAAGTAGTTAGTGTTCACCCAAGTGTAGCACCATCTAAAATTCGTATATTTTCGGGGTGCGCCATGTACACATGAGCATGAACGAATCGAGAGGAATGAGGCGGGTGAGGTCAGACCTCGCAGCAAGATCACTTGGTTGTCTTTGTCGTTCAGGCAGGAGAGTCCTGAGCTCGGAACACGCCCATCGAAAGATGAACAAGAATCACATAGAGATGTGATCGGCAAGTTGGCCTACCGATTGAAATTCGTGTCATCAGTGATGAACCCGTCAATGGCATCGAATAGAAATATGGATCTTGAAACACTCTAAATCAATTATGAGAGATATTGATTTGAGTGGGAGCGCACTGTTGAATTAACATGTTTAATTCTCAGTGCAATTAATTATGAACACTGTCTAAGTGTTTCTTGCAAAATAGTTGTAGAATAATGGCTCGCGTTTCTACCTTCCCTGTTAAAATTGAATAGCTATTAAATATCTGGTTAAAACTTTACGTTTGGTAACGTAATGTGAGGATTGTCCTCAAAAGTGCCGAGAAGGATTTTGTCCTATCGCATGCTTTTCATATCCTCCCGCTAATGCTATGGATCATGTGACTCTCGTCCTTCGATCCAAAAGCTAGAATTCTGTTACGGTCCAGTGGAATATGTTTGCTTCCATGAAACCCAAACTTCGAAAGTTGGGATAGTTATATGATATTCATGGAACTGAAAATTATTTTCAGATACAAACAAAGCAATGTTTGTTTGCAAGTATTAGTAAAAGTGTTTACTATGCATTTGACTGTTGGGAAAGGGATCTAGAAGAACGCGTGTCTTATAATGAAAGGTGAATAAAACAACAACTTAAAGAGAAAGGAAGTGTCCAAAGGGTGTTAGTATGACTTACACGTCTAGGAAGTCCGGGGCTAATGCCACTCTTAAGTTGGGTGCTTCTTTTGCGAGTAGGAGAAATACTATAAGTTAAACTGTTAGAAGTATAAAGGCGGAAAAAGAGATGACTGGAATATCCAGCTCATGTATGAATGTCATACAAGTTTTTTATGTACAGTAGGCTGGTCAAAGATATAGTTCTTGGGAATTATGGTTAAACATGTTAATCACTAATTCTTGGGTATTGTGAGTTAATCACAAAGATACCCGCTCGATTGCATTCTGTTGTGAATCAATGTAAGAGCTACTATGGCCTAAAAAGACTAGCCAGAAATGAGGTTAAGGTATACACAGGGAACATAGTAAATGTTACTATACCTTCCATCGGTGTATTGTCGTCTGTATTTATTTTCGTAATTCATTTAGAGTTTTACAAACTCTAACCCATTGCATAAGGTATCTTGCAAGAAGGTTGTTCATAAGAGAACTTTTTATGTTCGATGTTATGAATAACACAAGGGCCATACTTTCATTATGAATGAGATGTATGTTATGAATATTGATAATAATACAATACCTCTGGGTTTACTTTCATAATTCATTTTAGAGTTTCTTACACTCTAGCCCATTGCACAATGTTTTGTTGCAAAAGAGTTGTTCATAAAAACAACAATTGTTGTTAATTATTATGAATAACATGAAGGGCCATGCTTCCATCCAAGATGGGATGTATGTTATGAATATTGATGGTAATATGATACATCCATAACACTGGCGCTAAATGTCGCAAGACTAAAAGAATACCACACTAGTGTGGCACTACATTTGGTCACATTGGAGAAACCCGCATGGAAAATTCCATTATGATGGATTTTGAAGTCTTTTTGATTTTGAATCATCTGACACTTGCAACTTTCCTCTAAAAAGTGAAGTGACTAAAATACCATTCACAGGCCATAAGGAACGAACAACAAACTTATTAGTGATCATACATTTGATGTGTGTAGTCCGATAAGTGTTGTTAGTGGTGGATTTATTTATCTTCAGAAATGACTCAAGTAGATATATGGATATTTACTTGATGGGACGTAAGTCTGGATCTTTTGAAATCATTCAAAACGTTTTCAAAAATGAAGTAGAAGTTATTGTAACAAGAAAATTATGTTTCTGCAATTTGATTGCACAAAGGAATATTTGAGTTAAATGTTTAGCGAATGTCTGATGAGCTGTGAAAAGAGTTTCATAACTTACACCTTCCGGAACACCACTATGAGTGGAATGTCTGTGAAGATGCAATCTAACCATTTATGAAATGGCAAGGTCAAAGATGACATAAATAAATTTGCCATTTTCACTTTTAAAGTGATGCTTTAGAGACTGTGGCTTTTACACTGAAAAGAGCTACATCGGGTCTGTTGAAATGAAGCCATGGTATGGTACGCCCAACCATGTTATATCTTTTCTTAACATTTGGAATGTGGGGCTTGTGTAAAAGGTTACAAACCTATTCCAAATCAGACAAGTGCTACTTTGTAGGTTATACCAAAATGTTGGGAATTCCTACCTCACTATACCGAGGCAAATAGTTTTGCCGCGAAACGGTGTGCTTTTAAAGAGAATGGTTCTTTCAAAGAGGTGAGTGGGAGAATAGTGCAACTCGACGAGATAAACAGTATCTTCGTCATCAGATCAAAGGAAAGAGACCTTGGAAGTAATTCCAGAGTTTCCTACTGCAACTGATACGGAAGTTTCTACAATAAAATGTATGAACTTCGGTCGAACTTGCAGCTAAACCACGTAGGCAAGGATCGTGCAAACCTCTCAGGTGCGCAAACAAGATATTGTTGTTAGACAACATTATACCTACGATACACAAGGAAGCGTTGATGGGCCCTGACTCCGGAATTGGCTAAATGCCAATACAACCCGAGTTAGTTTCCATATAAGTGATTCAAGATTAAAACCTTGATACACCTTTCTGAATACTTAGAGTCTAACGAATATTTATGGAACTTTAAACTGATACGGATAAAAATGTCTTATCCATAAAGCTCGACTTGTTGTAATAACAAGTTCAAGAGTTGACTACGATAAGGTTGTTTTCATCGTAGCGATGCTTAAGTCGGGCTGAACTAGCAATTAATACATATTTCAATCATGAGATTTGAAACATGGATGACAATAGGATTTCCATCTGATGGAAATGAAACCAAGGGTTCTGACTTCATCAACGGGTAACGAAGATGCTTGTAATTCAAGAAAGTAAGTGGGAGCGTAATAATATTTCTAAAAACCTTGTGTGCTTGACACATTGTTAATTGGAAATAAATTTCTTGACACGAATTAGGACTTCATTTGAAATTGTTTTTGATGAAGTGCTTAGGCTAAATAACCTCAATTTTAGGCATGATGATATATGGAGATAGATTTACCTAATATGGCTAAGCAATGAATACGTATTGACAAGGTGCTAAAACCTATTTAGCATTTAAAACGCCAAGGAGTGATTCTTCACTAAGTCACATGGAAAGAGTTTTTACAAGACTCGGTGTCCCAAAACATTGAGGAGTAAAATACACGATGGAGATTCCACACACCTTCGTGTTTTGGATTAATCATTTATTCCATGGTATGTAAAACAACCTGATATGTCTGATACTCCCAAGGTGTTGCGAGTATGGATACTAAAGTGATCAAAGTACTGATCGTGGGACAATAGTGAAAGATGTCATTGAGTACTAGAGTAAGTACTGATGATATGTTTTCTTGCAAGCGGAGATCATGAAGAGTTCGTTGTAAAATGTTACATCGATACAGTCTTCATCTTTTCTCCATGCGATTTTCGATTCAAGTTAAGGGTTTTGTGTAATACACAATATGGTGGCACGGTAGTTGGAAATTGTTCCCAACAGGATACTGTGGCGAATTCTATAACAAATGACTAAGTATGTTGACGTTTTAGAAGCGACAAAAGAAGATGTTGAATCATATAGTTCATTCATGAAGTTAGTATGGTTCCAAGATGGCTTTTGTCAATGGGACACTACTGCAGGTAGTTGCTCCATAACTCAGTCTGAGGAATCCAGGTTCGACCTGTGATTCACATACATACAAAGCCAAGTCCACACAAAATATGAATTTTGTGAAAACATGAAAACGTGAGGACATGCAAAGATACACACGGAGCTAAAGTCGTCAGATCCATTGGACATCAGGCTATACCACAAGCGAAGCATATTTACACAGGTGTGAAGTGCATTAGCATTAACTAGATTATTGACTCTAGTGCAAGTGGGAGTCTGTGGAAGATATGCCCTAGAGGCAATAAGAAATGATATTATTTATCTCCAAGTTCATAATTATGTTTATGTTCCATGCTATAACTGCTATGGTTCTCGAGTCTGCAATAACACGAGGCTCGGAGGAAGACTCATATGCACGTGTGGAATAATAAACGGTAAGAAGTATTCTTAGTCTGGCCTCTAAGACTAGCTCAAGTGTTGCATGATGGTTCTGTTTTCCTGATCATGGGCATGTCAATGCCAGCAACTTTGTGGGCACAATGTTAAGAGAACATTTGTGTTGAATCGACCCGGATTGACGTTATGCTATGAGATACATTCGTCACAAGTTAATGGTTTATAACACACAAATAGTTAATGTTTGCATAATTCCTTAGACCATGAGAGTATCGAGTTTCTTCATGCTTGCTTCATGAACTTTGGGGTTTGTTAAACGTCATCCGTAACTGGATGGCTATTACGGCGGCTTACGGGTTCATGGGAAAGTATGTTAATTAACTTGATAGCTCGAGATTGGGATTTGCTCCTCCGACGATGGAGAGATATACTCGGGCCCTCTCGGTATTACGGTATCCATCATCGTCTGGCCAGACACAGTGTGATTTGATCACTGGGATGCCGGAACACGAAAACGAGAAAAGAGAACAAAACCGGTAACGAGGTAACTTGCATGGTGGACAAATTGTTCGTCCACGGGGATGCAACAAATCTCACCTCGGGTGTTTGTGACATATCGCGAAGCAACTGGAATAGCACACGGCAACTGGAGATTCACTCAAATATTTAGTCATGTGGTTATAGGGGTCAATATGGGTGTCCACGGCTCCGATGTTGATCATTGATTGGAAGGGGTTCCGGGTCATGTCTATACTTCACCAAACCTATAGGGTCACACGCTTAAGGGTCATCTATCTGCTGAATACTAGACAGGGAGTCTGAGAGAAAATCACCGAAAAAGTTTCGGACACCGAAAAGTTTCGGACAGCGGAATCGTACCGCAAAGAGAGGTCATCGGATAAGTTTCGATGATACCAAAAAGTTGTTTCGGGATACACCATTAAGTCAAATTGGTTTCGGCACATGCTTGATAATTCTTGGAGGATGCCAGAATCATTCTGGAATCTTTTTGGAATTTTCTGAGATAAAAACCGAAAATGTTCCGGAGCTGCCGGAGCCACTTCAGATGCGTTTTGCAGATGAAAATCACTAAAACCGGAATTGTTTCAGAACGCATTGAAAATCATTTTAGTGGGTACTGGAAATGTCCTTAGCCCACATAAATATTTTCAGTTTGACCAGACGCTGAAAAATGTCGTCGTGAATAGTGAAAATCAGCTTTATGGTTACTTTATGGAAAGCCACCTTTTGGGGCTTTGCTCCAAAAGATCTTGGGGATGACATGGATGGATAGGAGCCATTTTTTGGGCCCCTCATGGGGGTGTGGCCGGCCACATGGGGTATCCCCCCTTGGGGACCCTCTTGTTCATTGGTTTCACTCCTAGGTCCTTGTGGAAGGACTTCATTCATGTGCATTTTGGGTTTTTTGTGAAACTACCCTACCCCCTTGGGATTTCCTATAAATAGAGGTGCAGGGGCAGCCCTCCACACTCATCCCTTGCTCTCATACACATGCCATGCATTATCTGGCTTCTTCTCTCCCTCCCACGAAAAGAGTTTCGTAGAGCCGTAACGCTGTCTGGGTTCCGGCAGGAACTAGTTCTGGACGACGAAGCCCTGCCGGATAGATGATACCGTATGTGTGAAACTCTGTAGAGAGATCGTAATTTCGGTCTTAGTTCGTGAGTGCCTCCCGAAGGGCTGTCCGTGTGACCGTCCGAGTTTCGAAGGTCCTCCCGAAGGGCAGTCCGAGTGACCATTCGAGTTTCGAAGGTCCTCCCGAAGGGCTGTCCGCGACACCGTCCGGGGGGCTGTTCGACCGCCTCCCGGAGGGCTGTCTGAGGAGCAGATGAGGGTATACATCCTCGCGGTTGGGAGGTTGTAAATCCTAGCTGCGGGGATCCCACCGCCGATCGTCATTGACTCTACTTCCCGCTGCGCTACGAGTCCGTAACGAAAAAGATCAAACCATGTATGCAGTCTCCATAGTGGTCCTGGGCTGGTGCATAGGTCGGAAATTTTTTGTTTTCTGCTGCGTTACACTACACTGTCTACCTCCTTCCTCGGTGAGCCCATGTTCTTCTGCTCTTCACGCTCGAGCCGACTGCACTTCTTCTCTCAGTTCAAAAATTCCCAAAGCATCAGTACTATGTATCAGGATACACCATGTTACTTCTGCAGGTTTCGATTATGCTTGTATGTCCTCCTGTACTGCAAGTTCATTAGCTGAAGTTTAGAATCGAGAGAACTGCAAATTCATTAAAATTGAAAAACATTCAACTAAATTCCTCCTGTACTATATTATTACCACTGTTCTGAAAAAGTTGACGCGGTTTTAGTTAAATAGATCATACCAAAATCCTTTTCAAAACTTAATTCTCCTGTCTATGGATTGTTCAAGCTCTTCCATCATTACTAAAAAATTTGTCACTAGCATATAAGTTCAAACCACAAACTTTTCTCGGGAAGAAATTCAGTCAGTGAAACTATATAAACTATGCAAGTTCAGTGATGATGACACCGTCAATTAGGATGAGAAAACACATTTAAAATTACAATCTTTTTTTTACTTCTATAAGTTCATGATCAACCCCGAGGTAGTTCAAATAGTCTAGTCATATAAGGAGAAATAATCTATTCACTTGTATTATTTTGTGCTCACAATATTTACTATGTTGTGTGACAGGTTGATGAGGATGTTGATTTTACAAAAGGATCTGTGAAGCATTGGGCAATGGACACACTATCTTCATGAGATGGTGTACTGCACAACATACTTCCATTAGTTGAAGATGATACATGGAGTAGTGACCGCTCAACACTTTTTTTGTGATAAATGTTATTATGATCTATTCTATGTATTATGTTGTATGATCGGGAGAACTCAGAAGTTCATGTGTTGTCGGTGAAAAATTTCAAAACATTTTGTTTAGTAAGAACTTTTTTTTATCAAATGATAAACCTATGTTAATGGAAAACAGTAGTTGAGACGAGAGAAGTCGAAAACATTGTTGCAAAAAGAAACACATGATTTTTTCTCTTTTCTTGATGAGAAAATATCATTCAGCTCAATAGTATATACCAATGCAAGTTCGAGGACTATGATACCGTAAACCGAGGAAAACCATATCAAAGATAAACAGTAAAATCTAGTCTGTGAAAACACACTCAGTACAAATCTATATGGGCATCAGTTCAAGTACTATTTTTTCAGAACCATTCAAAACTACTCTATAAAAAATATATCAGCACAAACACACACATAAATCAGTACAAACATATTCTAACACATCGTTGCAAAAAAAGTTGAGTTCGAAAAATAAACACATGAAAAATTTCTTTTCAAAATATATGATTCAGTTCAAAATATAAACCATGCAAGTTCGGTGACTGATATCGTGTACCATTGAAACGTTACGAGGAAAATCATATACCGAAAAAACAGAGTAAAAGTCTAGTCTATGAAAACACGCTCAGTACAAATCCATACGGACATCCGTCCAAGTACTCCTTTTTTGGAACCTTTCAAAGTTACTCTGTGAAAAATAAATCAGTATGGTCGCATACATAGTTCAGTACAAGTACTCTGCTTTTTTTTACAGAAAAACATCACGACGTGTCTCACCGTATTCAAAATTACTCATCAACGATAGCAAATTTGAGAAAACGTTCAACACGACTAAGTTTCGCATTTTTTGGTAACTATCCAACAGTATATTATTTGCCCCATTTCGACAAAATTTTAAATAAATCATGTTCAAAATCAAATTTGACAAACCATTTGCAAAAATTCGCGAAAATACGTTTCGCTCAGAATTTCACAGTTTTTCAAATTACTTTTAAATTCTATATAATTTGGAAAAACAGTAGATATATGGAAGATGTGGATTTTTACTAGCTTTCCAACGCCATTTTATTTGCTAACCGTTTGAAAATTGAGTCCAATATACGATTTGCGTTTTCGGTTTTGAAAAAAATGTTTTTTTTAAATTGCTCTTAAACCTTGATGATTTTGCAAAAAATTCCTATATATTTATAATGTAGATGTCAAGAGCTTTCCAATGATATATTACACGCCTCATTCCGATGGAAAGACGATCAGTTCGACTAGATGAAAATCATCAGTACAACCGCCTGAAACTATCAGTTCAAGTAGGGTAACAGAATAGCTATATATGTTCTTTTGTCACGTAAGAAAAGAAAGGGTAGATTGCGTTAATTTCATGGAAATTAGCTCTGCTGCAAGCCATACATTTCGTTCTTGCACCATCTATACCAATACAAAAAGGGAAAGTTGTGGATATCAAACTAATTCAAGCGTTCAACCTGGTCTATCCAATTGTCTTTATTGCCTCCGTGTTTAGCGCTAAACATGTTTTACACCATAATCCTCTAATAATAGACAACCTAATATCGGTGTTAGTGCCAATCAAGTAATTATATCCCGGCGAAGAGAAGCGTATATTATGATTCACGAATGAGTATCTAATAGATTACTCACAGCGTGTTTGTTTCATCATTGGAATGCACTGCTCGACTTTATAAACGAACTTGAGAGGTTTTTTCAGTCCAATTTTCAAAGAGATTTCTCCCCCTTGTTTGTTTCGTCTTCAAAATGCACTGCTCTACTTTAAAAACCAAGTTGAGAGGTGTTTGAGACTAATTTGATAATAGATTTATTATAGTGATCTATATACGATTAAACACGCATCAGTTCCAGTTTTCAACACACACACACACACACAAACACACACACTAATTCAATGCATGATTTATTCTGTTCTAATTTTCTATGAACGCACCTTTGTAAGCTACCAAAGGAGATGTCCTTTGCAAACATTTACTTACGAACACTAAAAAAACTAAAAATTCATTAAAAAACTATTTTTTCGTCAAGAAGGACACTAAAATGCATGATGTAAGGGGAAAATCTCTTCGTATTCAGACATCTAAGGAGCCCGTGGAGAAAACTATAAAATTGGTCCAAATAGTGCGTGAACATTGTACTTTCTTGTTTCTGATCCACGAGCTTTGCTGCATTTTTGAGCTACTCTGTCTGGGTTCCACTCTGAGGCGTGGTCTCTTGTCTTCTGTTCTTCATGGGAGGCCATCATACTGCGCTTCCAGCACTACATCCTGGCGCTGGGCACGGCCGTCATGATCCCGGCGGTGCTGTTGCCCATGATGGGCGGGAGCGACGTGAGTGCGCCTCTGCGTTTCTTGATTCGCGCCACCCCCCATGGGTTGGCGCCTGGCGTCACAAGTTTCAGTGCCAACAATGTCTGCTGGTGTTCTCGGCTTGCCATCTCGGATGGGTTGCAGGGAGACAGGGTGAGGGTGGTGCAGACGCTGCTCTTCGTCACCGGCATCAACACGCTGCTGCAGTCGCTCTTCGGGACGCGGCTGCCCACGATCATAGGCGGCTCCTACGCCTTCCTCATCCCGGTGATGGCCATCGTGCAGGACTAGTCGCTCGTGGCCATACCTGACGACCACGAGGTGAGCAATCATTCATTCACTTTGACTTTCTAGTATCCGCACATTCAGAAATTCTTTGATGGTATGGTCTAATCAAAACCATCTTTGAGCAGAGGTTCCTCCAGAGCATGCGGGCCATACAGGGGGCGGTTATAGTATCCTCCAGTATTCAGCTCATGTTACAGCCAGCTCTGGGGTATTTTCTCCAGGTACCACCACACACTGTCAAGTACTAGTTGTAGTAGTCGCAACCCCGTGCATTCGCACGGCCTAGTTACTTAATACTTTTACATGATAATCTATATACCATATAACTATTTTCTGCGTAAAGTTATATTGGTCGTCCATTTGAAAAGTTCTAAAGGATTCGAAACTTGGGGATTCATAGGAGAATTCATTTCCACTAATGAGTTAGTTGGGTGAGAACACAATAGTTATAAGATGTCACCAAAAATAGTAAGTGTGCACTTTAATTCTATATACGATTTTACTCTCTTTTATAAAATATAAGGAAGTTTGAAATTATTATTTATCTCATTTCAAAAGTATAAAGAGTTGCCTTACTTGTTAGGTCTAGTCTGTATATGTATATGCTAGGACATCTATACATGTATTGTCTCAAAATGTTAGCATTTCTACCGACTATAGTCCAATAGGAAAATGTTAAATTGCATGAACTATGGCCTGCTAAGCTAATTATAAATTTTCCTTACTGCTATAAATATTTCTCCCGTAAAATAGTTCATTCTTGTGAGAGTATTAAGAACAGTATTCTCAGTTATCTGATCCGCTTGGCACTTACGATGGAATGGTGTGAATGAAACAATCAACAATACACAACCAATAATTTGGGATTCAACAAACGCCACGACTTGATAGGTTTGGAATTTGAAGAAAACCAGAGCATCGGAAAAGCATTTTTTGAATAGTGAAGAACCTTACATATAAGGTATTAGTATCTGTGCACATGAATCACATGTTGTAATGCGTATAAATTTAAAAGATAGATATATGTACTACATAGACGATAGTCTTAGGTGACAAATTTACTTTTATTGCCGTATTGATTAGATAGCAATATTTTGCATTGTTATTGAACAGACGAACTGTGCTGGCTTGGTTAAAACTTAAAAAGGGACATTTTATGAGCACTCGGCCATTCCAATCATGAATCTACAGCTGTCCATAATACAAATGCAAACAAAAATCTTGTGCATTGGGTGATCATTGGCTTATTACAGCTATTGATAATTGATAGTTGTAGGCATGCATTGTTAAAAAAATCAAGCCGAGAAATTCTTGTACAGTTACTTCCTTATTTAATACACAGTCAAATCAGACTTACTAAAACACACAAAAAATTACTATCCAATATGAAGTACTAACACGCACCATATCAAGAAGCGATACTCACCTTGTTATATTTTTATCCTTGTCCATGGGGTAGCGAGATTTACAGCTTTACCGAGCCCAACGCACATATATGGTGACCTATATTATAATGGGGGCTGAAATTAATGACACATTGAAAAGAGATATATTAGTAGCACATATAGGTGCAGTCTTATTAAGGGTTGCAGCTTGATTGTCCCCTCACTGGTGAAGAATAATGCATCGCCATATCCTTAGCATGGTCTGATTGAAAACTGCTAATACATTTCCTTACGTATTTACATTTGGAAATATGGATGTGGAGTGTCTTGAGCATAACAGTGGTTGTTTTGTTCACACAATACCTCATACAGATAGCGAGTGGGTCCCATGGATAGATGTAGTAGTGATATTTCGAACATCCAAAAGGACAGGGGCTTAGCGCATGTTAGACTGATGTATTAGTTGTACAATTACAAATAAGATTGCAACCTGCGATATCTCAAAGCTATTAAATGCACCTGCTGGAAAATCTGAGAACCCCACAAAATATAATTTTCACGTTGTTTCTTCAATATAAATCATGCTGCCCGTGGTTAATGTCCTGTGTTTAACTGAACAATAAAACACACAATATGCTATGTCAGAAATTTCTAACTCTTGTTTGGTACAATGTCTATGAGAAAAGTGTAGAGAATCTGTAGTACATCAGTTCATGCTTGCTAATCTGAATTTAGAAAATAATAATTCTTTCTCTTGTTAATAGTTTGGATTGGATGTATATGTATGCAGCGGGCGTACAAACAAACAAAATCCAATCGATTACCAAAACTTCTCAACACATGGTACTCCACATACAAGAGACGGATGTCGCGCACCGGCTGCCCATATGTAGATGTTGGCCGCTGCTAGTCCATCTTACCCATGAGGCCATGCCACGATCTGCACCACAAAGGCGCCCGTCGGCATGAAGATCTGGTTCGTCAGCCTGGCGTTGTTTGCACGTCAAGGAGATGGACATAGTTGCATGGCCTGGTGCTCCTGTAAACCTGTATAAGAGAGCACCTCAAGCAATAGAATCATTGAGTTCAATCTCTTTATTGCTTTCAATTTCAAAAACATATTCTGTTGTGTTGAGAGGAGTAACGTAGCTGTTGAGAGGAGTCTCATAGCTGGTGATTAATTCGTCCTCATCGAAGCTGTGGATGGTGAAGCTCCTCCCTTTCTGCTGCTACTGCTTGCATGGAACGGGCTGGCAGCATGTGGCATGGTTGAACTTGAAGCTTGATGAAGTCTTCTGGGAGAAGCTTGACACGCGAATCAATCTTGGAGTTTATTTTCTTTGCAGGGATAGAGAAAGCATATCCAGTTAAGGATGAGAGGCATATCACGTCAGGAATCTCTGTTGATGGAACTAATCTTATCTTATATTAGTATAAGGAAACAAAATCATGTGAACCGGGATCACCATTGATATGATCAACCAAGTATAGTGAGAGATGAAAAGGAAAATCTAGCAACTTGTAGCTCAATCAGACCCAGACACAAATTTGTTTCTAGAACTGACACATGCCAGGTCCATAAGTTCATGCTCATGTCGACGGGAGAGATGAGGGCTTGACTACCTGAGAGATATACAACCATGTTGCGCATTCTTCCTTCCATCTCATCACGCGCCCCTGGCCGCTGGAACCTGAGGTTGAGGACCACATCGAAAGGGGGCGCTGGACAATCCACGTGCAATATCGATGGATCTAGGGAGATTTTCTCTGTAAGAGTTTGAGAGGGACGTGAGAGTTTGAGAGATATACGTGACAGATTTGTTCCATGGATCTAGCCAGATTTTTTCCGTGAGAATTTTAGAGGGATGTGGGAGTTTGAGAGAGACATCCATGAGAGATTGAAAGAGTTAGGTCATTTATATATACGTGAGAGATTGAAAGATTTGTTCTTATAAAAGTGATAGAGGTCGCATTAGGGCAGGAAGAAACGGTGGGTTAGTTGTAGGATCGTATATTTATTTAATTTTTTTTACAACGAACAAATGGATGTTGGCATTGGAGCATTTGTTTCTTTTATATGGGTATACACCATAATAATACGGATCCCTCATATTAACGGCTCATAAATTCTGATTAACGTGGGAATTTTTAGGGAGTCGCTAATTAGTATAGATAGATAGATATAGATAGATTAGTAGTGACTTGTTGCATGCTGCATTTACATACTAGTTCAGTTTTGTTTACTGATGGATGTGTGTCCTGGGTGTAAATTTCAGATTCTGCAGTCCACTGGGAATGGCGCCGGTGGTTGCGCTGGTCGGTTTTGGCTTCTTCGAAAGAGGATTCCTAGTGGTATGGCTTGCTCTGCACCTGATTCTTCATTTTCGTAGAAAGATGACACTTCGTTCAGCATTGGTACTTCTTTGATATTGTGTATATCAGGTTGGGAGATGCGTTGAGGTTTGCCTGCCAATGTTAATCCTCTTTGTTGTGCTTTCCCAGGTTTGAAAAGCAACTCTAACCATCCAATTCTTTGCTAGTTAAAATAAAATTATTCCTTATTAGAAGTTCAGCATTGCTAACTGCCTTCCTGTTTCTTATCAGTATCTGAAGAATGTACAGATAAGAGAGAGCCCCATACTGGAACGATTCTCCCTGTTCATTTGTATCGCATTGGTCTGGGCTTATGCTCAAATCCCCACTTCTGGTGGCGCGTATAATCATTTTGTACTACCATTAGTTGTCGATGCTGTGTAATGTTTTATTTCTTTGCTACCCTAGCATTGAATTATCACAACATTTTCTTTTTAATACAAATGTTTTAAAAGTTTCTTTTTGAACTTCTCCCAATTAATATACCTGAACTTGATTATGTTTCTAACCTGTACTTATACCAGCTTCATTAGATTTTGTGTTAGTGTTGGTAACACAATAAGTTCAGATCTCGATAGACAACAACTTCAAGTTCACTAGTATTTGTAAATGCTGGTAGCAGTACTAGTATTTTAAAATTTATAACCTAAGAACTAAGCTTGCATCTTGTTACTTCTATGGAAGCATTGGCCTCGTAATGTTATTGGACCAACCACTAACATAAGAATTAGACATGGTGCTCAGTGTATTCTCTCAATCTTGGTTGTTCTTATAGTGCTTATAATCTTGACATCTTTGATGAATCCAGCCCGAACTGAAGCATGTCGGCAATCCGGGCCTCAAAAGTCCCTTCTCCCACTACTATGTCGATCTTGAACTGATGCTGTTGTCACGTGTCTACCTCCTTCCTTGGTGAGCCCATGTTCTTCTGCTCTTCACGCTCGAGCCGCCAGCACTTCTTTTCTCAGTTCAAAAATTCCCAAAGCATCAGTACTATGTATCAGGATACACCATGTTACTTCTGCAGGTTTCGATTATGCTTGTATGTCCTCCTGTACTGCAAGTTCATTAGCTGAAGTTTAGAATCGAGAGAACTGCAAGTTCATTAAAATTGAAAAACATTCAACTAAATTCCTCCTGTAGTATATTATTACCATTGTTCTGAAAAAGTTGACGCGGTTTTAGTTAAATAGATCATACCAAAATCCTTTTCAAAACTTAATTCTCCTGTCTATGGATTGTTCAAGCTCTTCCATCATTACTAAAAAATTTGTCACTAGCATATAAGTTCAAACCACAAACTTTTCTCGGGAAGAAATTCAGTCATTGAAACTATATAAACTATGCATGTTCAGTGATGATGACACCGTCAATTCGGACGAGAAAACACATTTAAAATTATAATCTTTTTTTACTTCTATAAGTTCATGATCAACCCCGAGGTAGTTCAAATAATCTAGTCATATAAGTAGAAATAATCTATTCACTTGTATTATTTTGTGCTCACAATATTTACTATGTTGTGTGACAGGTTGATGAGGATGTTGATTTTACAAAAGGATCTGTGAAGCATTGGGCAATGGACACACTATCTTCATGAGATGGTGTACTGCACAACATACTTCCATTAGTTGAAGATGATACATGGAGCAGTGACCGCTCAACACTTCTTGTGTGATAAATGTTATTATGATCTATTCTATGTATTATATTGTATGATCGGGAGAACTCAGAAGTTCATGTGTTGTCGGCGAAAAATTTCAAAACATTTTGTTTAGGAAGAACTTTTTTTATCAAATGATAGACCGATGTTAATGGAAAACAGTAGTTGAGACGAAAGAAGTCCAAAACATTGTTGAAAAAGAAACACATGATTTTTTTTCTCTTTTCTATATGAGAAAATATCATTCAGCTCAATAGTATATACCAATGCAAGTTCAAGGACTATGATACCGTAAACCGAGGAAAACCATATCAAAGATAAACAGTAAAATCTAGTCTGTGAAAACACGCTCAGTACAAATCTATATGGGCATCAGTTCAAGTAGTATTTTTTGGAACCATTCAAAACTACTCTATAAAAAATATATCAGTACAAACACACACATAAATCAATACAAACATATTCTAACACATCGTTGCAAAAAAAGTTGAGTTCAAAAAATAAACACATGAAAAATTTCTTTTCAAAATATATGATTCAGTTCAAAATATAAACCATGCAAGTTCGGTGACTGATATCGTGTACCATTGAAACGTTACGAGGAAAATCATACACCGAAAAAACGGAGTAAAAGTCTAGTCTATGAAAACATGCTCAGTACAAATCCATACGGACATCCGTCCAAGTACTCCTTTTTTGGAACCTTTCAAAGTTACTCTGTGAAAAACAAATCAGTACGGACGCATACATAGTTCAGTACAAGTACTCTGTTTTTTTTACAGAAAAACATCACGACGTGTCTCACCGTATTCAAAATTACTCATCAACGATTGCAAATTTGAGAAAACGTTCAACACGACTAAGTTTCGCATTTTCGATAGCTATCCAACAGTATATTATTTGCCCCATTTCGACAAAATTTTAAAGAAATCACGTTCAAAATCAAATTTGACAAACCGTTTGCGAAAATTCGCGAAAATACGTTTTGCTCAGAATTTCACAGTTTTTTAAATTACTTTTAAATTCTATATAATTTGGAAAAACAGTAGATATATGGAAGATGCGGATTTTTACTCGCTTTCCAACGCCATCTTATTTGCTAACCTTTTGAAAATTGAGTCCAAAATACGATTCGCGTTTTCGGTTTTGAAAAAAATGTTTTTTTCTCAAAATTGCTCCTAAACCTTGATGATTTTGCAAAAAATTCCTATATATTTATAATTTAGATGTCAAGAGCTTTCCAATGATATATTACACGCCTCATTCCGACGAAAAGACGATCAGTTCAACTAGATGAAAATCATCAGTACAACCGCCTGAAACCATCAGTTCAAGTAGGGTAACAGAATAATATTCTGTTACGTGAAACAAAATAGCTATATATATTCTATTTTCACGTAAGAAAAGAAAGGGTAGATTGCGTTAATTTCATGGAAATTAGCTCTGCTGCAAGCCATACATTTCGTTCTTGCATCATCTATACCAATACAAAAAGGGAAAGTTGTGGATATCAAACTAATTCAAGCGTTCAACCTGGTCTATCCAATTGTCTTTATTGCCTCCGTGTTTTGCGCTAAACATGTTTTACACCATAATCCTCTAATAATAGACAACCTAATATCAGTGTTAGTGCCAATCAAGTAATTATATCTCGGCTAATATCAATGTGCAGTTAATATTAATACTATTGACTAATGAAATTATTATCTTGTCTAATATCTACGTGCATTGCATGTACATGATTACTTGTTTAGGCAGATAACTCACACGGTATGGCTTATTTCCTATGTGGTAAAATCTCAGAACTCATCTAGGACAATTACGTGGTACGACAATGAAATTTATTTAAACATTAGACAAAACCAAATCTCAATTTACATGAAGGTCGAGGGATAGATAAAATCTCATTTCCCTTTGTGTTACCTAGTATCAAGACAATATCTGGGCTGCAAGTATTGACTTGCAGTTTTTTTTTCTACTCAGCAAGCACACTGGTATCCTCCAATGCTTCTCTGACAAGTGCATCCCAAAGGACAAGGGTTGTCGTTACTAGATTCGTCGACAGCTGCAGTAAGATAAGCAAAGCTAAGTATCAGAATTTTGAACTTAGTGGTAACCTTTCTACATATGTCCAAAGTGTAATTTTATTGGCAATGTGTGTATACACATTCAATATGACCATCCGAAACTAGATAAGACCCCATGGACTCCTTCACGAAATATTGCACTACCTGTAGCTCACTATGGGTCCTCTTGATCCTGCTCCGCGCATGACTCGACAGGTGCATATAACGGGGAGTTTGTGAGGTAGATGACTATTGCGATCCACTTCCCCAATGGCTCCGGAACGTTATCAATGCACATATATCATTTTTCGTTGCCAAAAAGGATCATTGACAAAGGTATCTCAATAAATGAAATACTTACGCGAAGAAATATTAGAAGACATAGAAAATTATGGCCTGACATTCAATATGCTGCTTTGATTATTCTTCTTCTCCTTTAATTATTTTGACTCTACTTGATCTGTTTGGATACAAAGTCGAAGATAAAAAGATGGGCATTGGACTGAGCTTCACGGCAATGCCATCCCAAAACCACTCACTCCACAACCCATACATTGTTGCCATGATTGCTAGATCTCATGCCATCCCACGTAGCAACCATGACAGCCTACAAAAGAAATAAACTAGCATCCAAGTCGTCCACATACACACAACATGATGCATTATTCGCATGCGTAGGAATCAAGCAAAACTAGCGTTCATGCGACAGGATAACGTTGGAAACGACCAAAGACAGTGTGGTTAGTTGCGGGTCAATCGGGGCCACATTCCATTTTGTTGGAGACCCTCTTTAAGATGGGTGGCGGCAAGCCTAAGTTCCTCCTGGAGCTTCATATTCTCCTTGAACAAGCGTTGGCGCTCTGAGGTGTCCTGAGTTTGAACCACCGCCCCTCTGCATTTGAGGCAAGTGCTATTTTCCATAGCCGACATGATGGCTTGCCTGTCAGATTTTAGCATCTGGTTCTCTAACTGAAGAGTGGTGGTCTCCCGCCTTTGCGTCTTGCCCTGTATTTATTAATATCGCGAATGCATCATTTCAGCGGTTATTATAAGAGTATGACCCCATGTTCACGAAGGTAACATCGTAGTACATTGTAGGATTTGCTATTGGAGCTCGAGCTTCATGTAGTCTCAATTTTAAAATTTCAAAAATCATATTATTTGAATTAAAAAAATCATGACAATAATATGCATATACCTATCGATGAATACTAGTTCTGTGTAAAGTTACGTGGTGAAATACATTTTTGAGATGGTTACACAAAAATAGCAAAACAATGTATGTCTAGCACATGTACTCAACACTAGTAACATACATGATTTTTCGTACAACACACATCAAAACGTATTTCAAAATTAGGTTTTACACACATCTATATACTTACTTATGAACTTATCTTCAGATATTTTTGAATCTAAAAAACTGGATTTTCTATTATTTTTAAAATTCTCTCTCCATTGAGCGAGAGCGCCAAAAAGCCTCACCATGGCATTGTGAGTTCAGGTGACAAATAATGCTAATTTTTTCATTGGAGTTTATACTATTTAACCGCAAAAATCTGCATAATTGCATGTCCCCATGTGGTGACATCTCATGTTATTCAGCATGGAGAAGAATAGTATTTACCTTACTGTTGCTGCGATGGTTTTGGAACCAGAACTTGACCTGTTGGGCACTCATGCCAAGCCTCTCACTAAGGCTCTTCCGGAGTTTCTCATCAGGATAAGGGATTTCCCGGAAGACACTACAGATGACGTTAATGAAAATGCATTAGTAAACATCATCTTCGATAGGTAAGAAACAATGATTGAGTAATTATAGTACGCTTCAAGTTGTTGGATCTGTTCTCTGCGGAGACGGTGATAGTTGGTACGCCTTGTCTCCATCCTCTGCTCACTGTAGGTTTTTACATTGTTGTTTCCTTGGTTTCCAGCAACAACGTTGGTATTATCAATCATTCCCACGTTGGGAGTTGCTCCAAGTAGACCATATGTCTCATCACCATGGTCGTGCTGCAATAGGTGGCTATGTTCACTTGTCATGAACGGGTCAAGATCATTGTGCACAACAATGTTGTATTGCGCCCACTCCCCGTCCATGGTGATCTGTTGTCATG
Organism: Aegilops tauschii subsp. strangulata; assembly: GCF_002575655.3. NCBI lineage: Eukaryota > Viridiplantae > Streptophyta > Magnoliopsida > Poales > Poaceae > Aegilops > Aegilops tauschii. The sequence continues at coordinate 21,874,106 of NC_053035.3, read as the reverse complement.
AAACAAAATGTTTATTCCCCTATATAGAGTTAAAGACAACAGTAAACTAATATTATAAAAAACATGTAGAAGTGATGAAACCACATAGAAGGAAACGTCATACAAAACACTACATCTCCAAGTACATTTAGGTTTCTGTGCCCACATTAGTCGGATGGTACTTCACTTTAAAAATAATTTAAATTCGTCCATAGGAGTTGACATACTTTCTTGACTTCACGATAGTATATTCATGATTACCTTCGGCTGATTACTTCAAAAATTTCTAAAGAAGTACATACATTTGGATCTATCTAAAGATTCCATATATGTGGTATATTTAGATAAGGAGGACCTACGTACAATAAAATGAGCACCAACTACTCTTACAAATTATAGAAGCGAGATATTAAAATGTACTATGTGTGGGAAATCATATTAACCATAAATAATAGCATCATATGTACAATTATACAGTCAGATCTATGAATATTATCAGATCTGTGTTATATCCTATATTTTACCTTTGGAAGATTAGCTTACCTTATAGCAAGATGCTAGCCATCTCTCAAGCAAAACGATGAAACACTACTTTCTACATGTATCTACTCATTCCATCACACGTGTCATGGAGCATCCGTGCCTAACTTTTGAAGTTGAAGATCAAGGGATAATTAGACTAAAACTGCATAAATATTACTTGATGAACGGTTTGAGGAAATACCGTTGACTTCGGTAGTCGTCTTCCTTAGAACATCGATAGGCGATCAATGGCAGGAAGCTGTTTCGTTCCTACTGAGATATCGAACTCATTCAGCAAAGAATAGCCACGATCATCAGAATTTAGAGCCATGGGGAGCATGTGGAATTTAGGCTATAAGACCCATGATTAATGCAAGCAATTACTTGTATCCTTATATAGGCTCGGAAATCATGGATTTTGACAATTGGGGCATATCTTATATATTGGTTATAATTAAAGCTCATTAAGGATATTTACGGAGTGAATATTGGGATTTTGATAAAAATACATTATGTCATTTATACAATAGAAAATGAGTGGTTCAGATTACTAATAGAAAAGAACGACTGAGATCCATAATATGTTTTTGATCTAGATGACATATATGGACATACAGGGTTCATCTGCCAATACTACATAGAGAGTATGTTTTGCAAGGCACTTTTTCGGTCTATTCATGAAATGTGAAGGCAACACAATGGAGAACACCAACAATAACTTGCATCCAAGTATAACGCTAACATCCCATGGATTTTGAATGTTGCCGCACGACCCATATATAGGGCATAATTAAGGCTCATTAAGCATATTTTTAATTGAATATTGGCATATTTTTAAAAAATCCTATATTAATAAGCCAATATAAAACGGGTGGTTCAGATTACCAATAGAAAAGAACAGAAGAGATCCATATTATGTTGTAGATCAAAATGATATGCATAGACATAAAGAGTTTGTCAACAAATACAACATGCATAGTATTTTTTTTGTGTGGGAAAAACTTCTGATCTATTCATCAACTGTCTGTGTAGCACTAAGAACACCAATACATCTGGGTCCATAGACAACATGCACAGGACAGAGCCGAAGGCGCGCCACTTTCATCGCTTCTCGCGCACCGATGCCAAACAAAACTTGTTTTAGTAGACAATAAGGAAGACATCATGTTAATTAAGGACCCACATGACGAGCACACCTAAGCAACAACCGTTGCCGGCGAAGAGAAGCGTATATTATGATTCACGAATGAGTATCTAATAGATTACTCACAGCGTGTTTGTTTCATCATTGGAATGCACTGCTCGACTTTATAAACGAACTTGAGAGGTTTTTTCAGTCCAATTTTCAAAGAGATTTCTCCCCCTATGTTTGTTTCGTCTTCAAAATGCACTGCTCTACTTTAAAAACCAAGTTGAGAGGTGTTTGAGACTAATTTGATAATAGATTTATTATAGTGATCTATATACGATTAAACACGCATCAGTTCCAGTTTTCAACACACACACACACACACACAAACACACACACTAATTCAATGCATGATTTATTCTGTTCTAATTTTCTACGAACGCACCTTTGTAAGCTACCAAAGGAGATGTCCTTTGCAAACATTTACTTACGAACAATAAAAAAACTAAAAATTCATTAAAAAAACTATTTTTTCGTCAAGAAGGACACTAAAATGCATGATGTACGGGGAAAATCTCTTCGTATTCAGACATCTAAGGAGCCCGTGGAGAAAACTATAAAATTGGTCCAAATAGTGCGTGAACATTGTACTTTCTTGTTTCTGATCCACGAGCTTTGCTGCATTTTTGAGCTACTCTGTCTGGGTTCCACTCTGAGGCGTGGTCTCCTGTCTTCTGTTCTTCATGGGAGGCCATCATCCTGGCGCTGGGCACGGCCGTCATGATCCCGGCGGTGCTGCTGCCCATGATGGGCGGGAGCGACGTGAGTGCGCCTCTGCGTTTCTTGATTCGCGCCACCCCCCATGGGTTGGCGCCTGGCGTCACAAGTTTCAGTGCCAACAATGTCTGGTGGTGTTCTCGGCTTGCCATCTCGGATGGGTTGCAGGGAGACAGGGTGAGGGTGGTGCAGACGCTGCTCTTCGTCACCGACATCAACACGCTGCTGCAGTCGCTCTTCGGGACGCGGCTGCCCACGGTCATAGGCGGCTCCTACACCTTCCTCATCCCGGTGATGGCCATCGTGCAGGACTCGTCGCTCGCGGCCATACCTGACGACCACGAGGTGAGCAATCATTCATTCACTTTCACTTTCTAGTATCCGCACATTCAGAAATTCTTTAATGGTATGGTCTAATCAAAACCATCTTTGAGCAGAGGTTCCTCCAGAGCATGCGGGCCATACAGGGGGCGGTTATAGTGTCCTCCAGTATTCAGCTCATGTTACAGCCAGCTCTGGGGTATTTTCTCTAGGTACCACCACCCACTGTCAAGTACTAGTTGTAGTAGTCGCCAACCCGTGCATTCGCACGGCCTAGTTACTTAATACTTTTACATGATAATCTATATACCATATAACTATTTTCTGCGTAAAGTTATATTGGTCGTCCATTTGAAAAGTTCTAAAGGATTCGAAACTTGGGGATTCATAGGAGAATTCATTTCCACTAATGAGTTAGTTGGGTGAGAACACAATAGTTATAAGATGTCACCAAAAATAGTAAGTTTGCACTTTAATTCTATATACGATTTTACTCTCTTTTATAAAATATAAGGAAGTTTGAAATTATTATTTATCTCATTTCAAAAGTATAAAGAGTTGCCTTACTTGTTAGGTCTAGTCTGTATATGTATATGCTAGGACATCTATACATGTATTGTCTCAAAATTTTAGCATTTCTACCGACTATAGTCCAATAGGAAAATGTTAAATTGCATGAACTATGGCCTGCTAAGCTAATTATAAATTTTCCTTACTGCTATAAATATTTCTCCCGTAAAATAGTTCATTCTTGTGAGAGTATTAAGAACAGTATTCTCAGATATCTGATCCGCTTGACACTTACGATGGAATGGTGTGAATGAAACAATCAACAATACACAACCAATAATTTGAGATTCAACAAACGCCACGACTTGATAGGTTTGGAATTTGAAGAAAACCAGAGCATCGGAAAAGCATTTTTTGAATAGCGAAGAACCTTACATATAAGGTATTAGTATCTGTGCACATGAATCACATGTTGTAATACGTATAAATTTAAAAGATAGATATATGTACTACATAGACGATAGTCTTAGGTGACAAATTTACTTTTATTGCCGTATTGATTAGATAGCAATATTTTGCATTGTTATTGAACAGACGAACCGTGCTGGCTTGGTTAAAACTTAAAAAGGGACATTTTATGAGCACTCGGCCATTCCAATCATGAATCTACAGCTGTCCATAATACAAATGCAAACAAAAATCTTGTGCATTGGGTGATCATTGGCTTATTACAGCTATTGATAATTGATAGTTGTAGGCATGCATTGTTAAAAAAATCAAGCCGAGAAATTCTTGTACAGATACTTCCTTATTTAATACACAGTCAAATCAGACTTACTAAAACACACAAAAAATTACTATCCAATATGAAGTACTAACACGCACCATATCAAGAAGCGATACTCACCTTGTTATATTTTTATCCTTGTCCATGGGGTAGCGAGATTTACAGCTTTACCGAGCCCAACGCACATATATGGTGACCTATATTATAATGGGGGCTGAAATTAATGACACATTGAAAAGAGATATATTAGTAGCACATATAGGTGCAGTCTTATTAAGGGTTGCAGCTTGATTGTCCCCTCACTGGTGAAGAATAATGCATCGCCATATCCTTAGCATGGTCTGATTGAAAACTGCTAATACATTTCCTTACGTATTTACATTTGGAAATATGGATGTGGAGTGTCTTGAGCATAACAGTGGTTGTTTTGTTCACACAATACCTCATACAGATAGCGAGTGGGTCCCATGGATAGATGTAGTAGTGATATTTCGAACATCCAAAAGGACAGGGGCTTAGCGCATGTTAGACTGATGTATTAGTTGTACAATTACAAATAAGATTGCAACCTGCGATATCTCAAAGCTATTAAATGCACCTGCTGGAAAATCTGAGAACCCCACAAAATATAATTTTCACGTTGTTTCTTCAATATAAATCATGCTGCCCGTGGTTAATGTCCTGTGTTTAACTGAACAATAAAACACACAATATGCTATGTCAGAAATTTCTAACTCTTGTTTGGTACAATGTCTATGAGAAAAGTGTAGAGAATCTGTAGTACATCAGTTCATGCTTGCTAATCTGAATTTAGAAAATAATAATTCTTTCTCTTGTTAATAGTTTGGATTGGATGTATATGTATGCAGCGGGCGTACAAACAAACGAAATCCAATCGATTACCAAAACTTCTCAACACATGGTACTCCACATACCAGAGACGGATGTCGCGCACCGGCTGCCCATATGTAGATGTTGGCCGCTGCTAGTCCATCTTACCCATGAGGCCATGCCACGATCTGCACCACAAAGGCGCCCGTCGGCATGAAGATCTGGTTCGTCAGCCTGGCGTTGTTTGCACGTCAAGGAGATGGACATAGTTGCATGGCCTGGTGCTCCTGTAAACCTGTATAAGAGAGCACCTCAAGCAATAGAATCATTGAGTTCAATCTCTTTATTGCTTTCAATTTCAAAAACATATTCTGTTGTGTTGAGAGGAGTAACGTAGCTGTTGAGAGGAGTCTCATAGCTGGTGATTAATTCGTCCTCATCGAAGCTGTGGATGGTGAAGCTCCTCCCTTTCTGCTGCTACTGCTTGCATGGAACGGGCTGGCAGCATGTGGCATGGTTGAACTTGAAGCTTGATGAAGTCTTCTGGGAGAAGCTTGACACGCGAATCAATCTTGGAGTTTATTTTCTTTGCAGGGATAGAGAAAGCATATCCAGTTAAGGATGAGAGGCATATCACGTCAGGAATCTCTGTTGATGGAACTAATCTTATCTTATATTAGTATAAGGAAACAAAATCATGTGAACCGGGATCACCATTGATATGATCAACCAAGTATAGTGAGAGATGAAAAGGAAAATCTAGCAACTTGTAGCTCAATCAGACCCAGACACAAATTTGTTTCTAGAACTGACACATGCCAGGTCCATAAGTTCATGCTCATGTCGACGGGAGAGATGAGGGCTTGACTACCTGAGAGATATACAACCATGTTGCGCATTCTTCCTTCCATCTCATCACGCGCCCCTGGCCGCTGGAACCTGAGGTTGAGGACCACATCGAAAGGGGGCGCTGGACAATCCTCGTGCAACATCGATGGATCTGGGGAGATTTTCTCTGTAAGAGTTTGAGAGGGACGTGAGAGTTTGAGAGATATACGTGACAGATTTGTTCCATGGATCTGGCCAGATTTTTTCTGTGAGAATTTTAGAGGGATGTGGGAGTTTGAGAGAGACATACATGAGAGATTGAAAGAGTTAGGTCATTGATATGTGAGTTTTTTTTCTCTTTGGATATATATACGTGAGAGATTGAAAGATTTGTTCTTATAAAAGTGATAGAGATCGCATTAGGGCAGGAAGAAACGGTGGGTTAGTTGTAGGATCGTATATTTATTTAATTTTTTTTACAACGAACAAATGAATGTTGGCATTGGAGCATCTGTTTTTTATATGGGTATACACCATAATAATACGGATCCCTCATATTAACGGGTCATAAATTCGGATTAACGTGGGAATTTTTAGGGAGTCGCTAATTAGTATAAGTATAGATAGATAGATATAGATAGATTAGTAGTGACTTGTTGCATGCTGCATTTACATACTAGTTCAGTTTTGTTTACTGATGGATGTGTGTCCTGGGTGTAACTTTCAGATTCTGCAGTCCACTGGGAATGGCGCCGGTGGTTGCGCTGGTCGGTTTTGGCTTCTTCGAAAGAGGATTCCTAGTGGTATGGCTTGCTCTGCACCTGATTCTTCATTTTGTTAGAAAGATGACACTTCGTTCAGCATTGGTACTTCTTTGATATTGTGTATATCAGGTTGGGAGATGCGTTGAGGTTTGCCTGCCAATGTTAATCCTCTTTGTTGTGCTTTCCCAGGTTTGAAAAGCAACTCTAATCATCCAATTCTTTGCTAGTTAAAGTAAAATTATTCCTTATTAGAAGTTCAGCATTGCTAACTGCCTTCCTGTTTCTTATCAGTATCTTAAGAATGTACAGATAAGAGAGAGCCCCATACTGGAACGATTCTCCCTGTTCATTTGTATCGCATTGGTCTGGGCTTATGCTCAAATCCCCACTTCTGGTGGCGCGTATAATCATTTTGTACTACCATTAGTTGTCGATGCTGTGTAATGTTTTATTTTTTTGCTACCCTAGCGTTGAATTATCACAACATTTTCTTTTTAATACAAATGTTTTAAAAGTTTCTTTTTGAACTTCTCCCAATTAATATACCTGAACTTGATTATGTTTCTAACATGTACTTATACCAGCTTCATTAGATTTTGTGTTAGTGTTGGTAACACAATAAGTTCAGATCTCGATAGACAACAACTTCAAGTTCACTAGTATTTGTAAATGCTGGTAGCAGTACTAGTATTTTAAAATTTGTAACCTAAGAACTAAGCTTGCATCTTGTTACTTCTATGGAAGCATTGGCCTCGTAATGTTATTGGACCAACCACTAACATAAGAATTAGACATGGTGCTCAGTGTATTCTCTCAATCTTGGTTGTTCTTATAGTGCTTATAATCTTGACATCTTTGATGAATCCAGCCCGAACTGAAGCATGTCGGCAATCCGGGCCTCAAAAGGCCCTTCTCCCACTACTATGTCGATCTTGAACTGATGCTGTTGTCACCTGTCTACCTCCTTCCTTGGTGAGCCCATGTTCTTCTGCTCTCCACGCTCGAGCCGCCTGCACTTCTTTTCTCAGTTCAAAAATTCCCAAAGCATCAGTACTATGTATCAGGATACACCATGTTACTTCTGCAGGTTTCGATTATGCTTGTATGTCCTCCTGTACTGCGAGTTCATTAGCTGAAGTTTAGAATCGAGAGAACTGCAAGTTCATTAAAATTGAAAAACATTCAACTAAATTCCTCCTGTAGTATATTATTACCATTGTTCTGAAAAAGTTGACGCGGTTTTAGTTAAATAGATCATACCAAAATCCTTTTCAAAACTTAATTCTCCTGTCTATGGATTGTTCAAGCTCTTCCATCATTACTAAAAAATTTGTCACTAGCATATAAGTTCAAACCACAAACATTTCTTGGGAAGAAATTCAGTCAGTGAAACTATATAAACTATGCAAGTTCAGTGATGATGACACCGTCAATTCGGACAAGAAAACACATTTAAAATTACAATCTTTTTTTTACTTCTATAAGTTCATGATCAACCCCGAGGTAGTTCAAATAATCTAGTCATATAAGTAGAAATAATCTATTCACTCGTATTATTTTGTGCTCACAATATTTACTATGTTGTGTGACAGGTTGATGAGGATGTTGATTTTACAAAAGGATCTGTGAAGCATTGGGCAATGGACACACTATCTTCATGAGATGGTGTACTGCACAACATACTTCCATTAGTTGAAGATGATACGTGCAGCAGTGACCGCTCAACACTTCTTTTGTGATAAATGTTATTATGATCTATTCTATGTATTATATTGTATGATCGGGAGAACTCAGAAGTTCATGTGTTGTCGGCGAAAAATTTCAAAACATTTTGTTTAGGAAGAACTTTTTTTATCAAATGATAAACCTATGTTAATGGAAAACAGTAGTTGAGACGAGAGAAGTCCAAAACATTGTTGCAAAAAGAAACACATGATTTTTTTCTCTTTTCTATATGAGAAAATATCATTCAGCTCAATAGTAGATACCAATGCAAGTTCAAGGACTATGATACCGTAAACCGAGGAAAACCATATCAAAGATAAACAGTAAAATCTAGTCTGTGAAAACACGCTCAGTACAAATCTATATGGGCATCAGTTCAAGTAGTATTTTTTGGAACCATTCAAAACTACTCTATACAAAATATATCAATACAAACACACACATAAATCAATACAAACATATTCTAACACATCGTTGCAAAAAAAGTTGAGTTCGAAAAATAAACACATGAAAAATTTCTTTTCAAAATATATGATTCAGTTCAAAATATAAACCATGCAAGTTCGGTGACTGATATCATGTACCATTGAAACGTTACGAGGAAAATCATATACCGAAAAAACGGAGTAAAAGTCTAGTCTATGAAAACATGCTCAGTACAAATCCATACGGACATCCGTCCAAGTACTCCTTTTTTGGAACCTTTCAAAGTTACTCTGTGAAAAACAAATCAGTACGGACGCATACATAGTTCAGTACAAGTACTCTGTTTTTTTTACAGAAAAACATCACGACGTGTCTCACCGTATTCAAAATTACTCATCAACGATTGCAAATTTGAGAAAACGTTCAACACGACTAAGTTTCGCATTTTCGATAGCTATCCAACATTATATTATTTGCCCCATTTCAAAAAAAATTTAAAGAAATCACGTTCAAAATCAAATTTGACAAACCGTTTACGAAAATTGGCGAAAATACGTTTTGCTCAGAATTTCACAGTTTTTTAAATTACTTTTAAATTCTATATAATTTGGAAAAACAGTAGATATATGGAAGATGCGGATTTTTACTAGCTTTCCAACGCCATCTTATTTGCTAACCGTTTGAAAATTGAGTCCAAAATACGATTCGCGTTTTCGGTTTTGAAAAAAATGTTTTTTCTCAAAATTGCTCTTAAACCTTGATGATTTTGCAAAAAATTCCTATATATTTATAATGTAGATGTCAAGAGCTTTCCAATGATATATTACACGCCTCATTCCGACGAAAAGACGATCAGTTCAACTTGATGAAAATCATCAGTACAACCGCCTGAGACCATCAATTCAAGTAGGGTAACAGAATAATATTATGTTACGTGAAACAGAATAGCTATATATATTCTTTTGTCACGTAAGAAAAGAAAGGGTAGATTGCGTTAATTTCATGGAAATTAGCTCTGCTGCAAGCCATACATTTCGTTCTTGCATCATCTATACCAATACAAAAAGGGAAAGTTGTGGATATCAAACTAATTCAAGCGTTCAACCTGGTCTATCCAATTGTCTTTATTGCCTCCGTGTTTAGCGCTAAACATGTTTTACACCATAATCCTCTAATAATAGACAACCTAATATCGGTGTTTGTGCCAATCAAGTAATTATATCCCGGCTAATATCAATGTGCAGTTAATATCAACCCAATACTATTGACTAATGCAATTATTATCTTGTCTAATATCTACGTGCATTGCATGTACATGATTACTTGTTTAGGAAGATAACTCACACGGTATGGCTTATTTCCTATGTGGTAAAATCTCAGAACTCATCTAGGACAATTACGTGGTACGACAATGAAATTTATTTAAACATTAGACAAAAGCAAATCTCAATTTACATGAAGGTCGAGGGATAGATAAAATCTCATTTCCCTTTGTGTTACCTAGTATCAAGACAATATCTGGGCCGCAAGTATTGACTTGCAGTTTTTTTTCTACTCAGCAAGCACACTGGTATCCTCCAATGCTTCTCTGACAAGTGCATCCCAAAGGACAAGGGTTGTCGTTACTACATTCGTCAACAGCTGCAGTAAGATAAGCAAAGCTAAGTATCATAATTTTGAACTTAGTGGTAACCTTTCTACATATGTCCAAAGTGTAATTTTATTGGCAATGTGTGTATACACATTCAATATGACCATCCGAAACTAGATAAGACCCCATGGACTCCTTCACGAAATATTGCACTACCTGTAGCTCACTATGGGTCCTCTTGATCCTGCTCCGCGCATGACTCGACAGGTGCATATAACGGGGAGTTTGTGAGGTAGATGACTATTGCGATCCACTTCCCCAATGGCTCCGGAACGTTATCAATGCACATATATCATTTTTCGTTGCCAAAAAGGATCATTGACAAAGGTATCTCAATAAATGAAATACTTACGCGAAGAAATGTTAGAAGACATTGAAAATTATGGCGTGACATTCAATACGCTGCTTTGATTATTCTTCTTCTCCTTTTTAATTATTTTGACTCTACTTGATCTGTTTGGATACAAACTCGAAGATAAAAAGATGGGCATTGGACTGAGCTTCACGGCAATGCCATCCCAAAACCACTCACTCCACAACCCATACATTGTTGCCATGATTGCCCTGTCGTCTGCGAATTTCATCTTTCTTTTGACTACGGCAGAACCCAAAGAACTGATAGCACTTTCGTAATCAATCAGGATCACGGATTGCCAGAACTTTGTCAAATTCCACCATGTTGTCTCGAGATTGAGCAAATGCAAATTCTAGGGAAGCAACAAGAACATCGTGTAACAGATTTCATCTGTCACCCGCATAAATAATTTTCAGCAATAGATCTCATCTACTACCTAATTATATTATGCAATACCCATACATCTCTATGTATTGTAGATCGCAACCTGCATCTACGCATAACCTGGCTCTGATACCACTGAAGGGTAACGCAGCAGAAAACAAAAAATTTCTGACCTACGCACCAGCCCAGGACCACTATGGAGACTGCATACAAGGTTTGATCTTTTTCGTTACCGACTCGTAGCGCAGCGGGAAGTAGAGTCGATGACGATCGGCGGTGCAGATCCCCGCAGCTAGGATTTACAACCTCCCAACCGCGAGGATGTATACCCTCATCTGCTCCTCAGACAGCCCTCCTGGAGGCGATCGAACAGTCCCCGGACGGTGTCGCGGACAGCCCTTCGGGAGGACCTTCGAAACTCGAACGGTCACTCGGACAGCCCTTCGGGAGGACCTTCGAAACTCGGACGGTCACACGGACAGCCCTTCGGGAGGCACTCACGAACTAAGACCGAAACTATGATCTCTCTACAGAGTTGCACACATGCGGTGTCATCTATCCGGCAGGGCTTCGCCGTCCAGAACTAGTTCCCACCGGAACCCAGACAGCCTTTCGGCTCTACGTAACTATTTCGCTGGGAGGGAGAGAGAAGCCAGATCATGCATGGCACATGTATGTGAGAAGGGATGATCCTTTAGGCAGCCCCCTCCACCCCTATTTATAGGCCAATCCCAAGGGTGGCTTCTCCAAGAAGCCATGGGGGGAAATACCAAAAAGGCCCTCAAGGTGGCTTCTCCAAGAAGCCAAGCAAAAAGCACTTTCACTATTCATGACGACATTTTTCAGCGTCCGTTCGAACTGAAAATATTTATGTGGGCTCAGAACATTTCCACTACCCACTAAAATAATTTTAAACGCGTTCCAAAACAATTTCGGTTTAGTGATTTTCATCTGCGAAAAGCAAACAAGAATCGTTTTCACTATTCATGAAGACAATTTTTCGCGTCCACTAAATCCGAAAATATTTCTGTGGGTCTTAGAATAATTCCAGTACCCACTAAAATGATTTTGGATTCGTTCTGAAACAATTTCAGATTAGTGAATTTCATCTGCGAAAAACAGCCAAAGCGGTACCGGCAGCTCCGAAACATTTTCGGTTTTTATTTCTGAAAATTCCAAAAAGTTTCCAGAATGATTCTGGCCCCCACCAAGAATTATCAGGCATGTGCCGAAACCATTTTGACTTAATGGCATACCCCGAAACAACTTTTTCGGTTTCACCAAAACTCATCCGGTGACCTCTCTCTGCGGAACTTTTCCGCTGTCCGAAACTTTTCGGTGATTTTCTCCCAGACTCCTTGTCTAGTATTCAACAGATAGATGACCCTTAAGCGTGTGACCCTATAGGTTCGGTGAAGTATAGACATGACCCGGAACCCCTTCCGATCAATGATCAACATCGGAGCCGTGGACACCCATATTGACCCCTATACCCACACGAATGAATATTCTAGTGAACCTCCAGTTGCAGTGAGCTATTCCTGTTGCTTCGCAATATGTTACAAATATCCGAGGTGAGACATGTTGGCATTCCCGTGGATCAACAACTTGTCCACTATGCTAGTTACCTCGTTACCGGTATTGTTCTCTTTTCTCGTTATCGTGTTCCGGCATCCCCGTGATCAAATCACAAAGTGTCTGGCCAGGCGATGATGGATACCGTAACACCGAGAGGGCCCGAGTATATCTCTCCATCGTCGGAGGAGCAAATCCCAATCTCAAGCTATCAAGTTACTTAACACTTTCCCATGAACCCGTAAGCCGTCGTAATAGCCATCCAGTTATGGATGACGTTTAACAAACCCCAAAGTTCATGAAGCAAGCATGAAGAAACTCGATACTCTCATGGTCTAAGGAATTATGCAAACATTAACTATCTCTGTGTTATAAAGCATTAACTTGTGACGAATATATCTCATAGCATAACATCAATTCGGGTCAATTCAACACAAATGTCCTTCCTGAGATTGTGCCCTCAAAGTTGCTTGGCATAGACATGCCCATGATTGGGAAAACATAATCATCATGCAACACTTGAGCTAGTCTTAGAGGCACGACTAGGAATACAATTTATCGTTTATTATTCCACACGTGCATATGGGTTCTCCCCAGAGCCTTTATGGATATACGGGCTCGGGAACCACAGCAGTTATAGCATGGAACATAAACATAATATGAACTCGGAGATAAATAATATCATTTGTTATTGCCTCTAAGGCATATCTCCTACACTAACTTGGTTTTGCAGGATGTGCATGTGATGTGGTATAGCAATTCTCATATTCAATTTGATTATGTATGAGATGACTACCTGATGTAATTAAGATGACCTGCGTGTCATGATTCGGCATGATGGCTGGAGCCATATGATTGTCACTTTAATGACCTGCGTGTCAACCTTAAGTAATGCACTTATTTTATTAGCTATAGAGATAGCAATATTATCTGGTGCATCGACAAGGTGGTGGCAATCTTCATGAAGGTGAACACTGACGCGAATGCCGAAGACGAAGAAATGAAAGACTTCTCCGTCAGAAAGGGCTATACCATATCATGCTATTATGAATTGCCTGAGATATTTATCCCTTATGATGCACCCTTCTTGATTGCGCGGTAGTCGCTTTTTATTAGGGTGATCTCTCACTTAAAATATCAAAGTAGTTAGTGTTCACCCAAGTGTAGCACCGTCTAAAATTCGTATATTTTCGGGGTGCGCCATGTACACATGAGCATGAACGAATCGAGAGGAATGAGGCGGGTGAGGTCAGACCTCGCAGCAAGATCACTTGGTTGTCTTTGTCGTTCAGGCAGGAGAGTCCTGAGCTCGGAACACGCCCATCGAAAGATGAACAAGAATCACATAGAGATATGATCGGCAAGTTGGCCTACCGATTGAAATTCGTGTCATCAGTGATGAACCCGTCAATGGCATCGAATAGAAATATGGATCTTGAATCACTCTAAATCAATTATGAGAGATATTGATTTGAGTGGGAGCGCACTTTTGAATTAACATGTTTAATTCTCAGTGCAATTAATTATGAACACTGTCTAAGTGTTTCTTGCAAAATAGTTGTAGAATAATGGCTCGCGTTTCTACCTTCCCTGTTAAAATTGAATAGCTATTAAATATCTGGTTAAAACTTTACGTTTGGTAACGTAATGTGAGGATTGTCCTCAAAAGTGCCGAGAAGGATTTTGTCCTATCGCATGCTTTTCGTATCCTCCCGCTAATGCTATGGATCATGTGACTCTCGTCCTTCGATCCAAAAGCTAGAATTCTGTTACGGTCCAGTGGAATATGTTTGCTTCCATGAAACCCAAACTTCGAAAGTTGGGATAGTTATATGATATTCATGGAACTGAAAATTATTTTCAGATACAAACAAAGCAATGTTTGTTTGCAAGTATTAGTAAAAGTGTTTACTATGCATTTGACTGTTGGGAAAGGGATCTAGAAGAACGCCTGTCATATAATGAAAGGTGAATAAAACAACAACTTAAAGAGAAAGGAAGTGTCCAAAGGGTGTTAGTATGACTTACACGTCTAGGAAGTCCGGGGCTAACGCCACTCTTAAGTGGGGTGCTTCTTTTGCGAGTAGGAGAAATACTATAAGTTAAACTGTTAGAAGTATAAAGGCGGAAAAAGAGATGACTGGAATATCCAGCTCATGTATGAATGTCATACAAGTTTTTGATGTACAGTAGGCTGGTCAAAGATATAGTTCTTGGGAATTATGGTTAAACATGTTAATCACTAATTCTTGGGTATTGTGAGTTAATCACAAAGATACCCGCTCGATTGCATTCTGTTGTGAATCAATGTAAGAGCTACTATGGCCTAAAAAGACTAGCCAGAAATGAGGTTAAGGTATACACAGGGAACATAGTAAATGTTACTATACCTTCCATCGGTGTATTGCCGTCTATATTTATTTTCGTAATTCATTTAGAGTTTTACAAACTCTAGCCCATTGCATAAGGTATCTTGCAAGAAGGTTGTTCATAAGAGAACTTTTTATGTTCGATGTTATGAATAACACAAGGGCCATACTTTCATTATGAATGAGATGTATGTTATGAATATTGATAATAATACAATACCTCTGGGTTTACTTTCTTCATTTTAGAGTTTCTTACACTCTAGCCCATTGCATAATGTTTTGTTGCAAAAGAGTTGTTCATAAAAACAACAATTGTTGTTAAGTATTATGAATAACATGAAGCGCCATGCTTCCATCCAAGATGGGATGTATGTTATGAATATTGATGGTAATATGATACATCCATAACACTGTCGCTAAATGTCGCAAGACTAAAAGAATACCACACTAGTGTGGCACTACATTTGGTCACATTGGAGAAACCCAAATGGAAAATTCCATTATGATGGATTTTGAAGTCTTTTTGATTTTGAATCATCTGACACTTGCAACTTTCCTCTGAAAAGTGAAGTGACTAAAATACCATTCACAGGCCATAAGGAACGAACAACAAACTTATTAGTGATCATACATTTGATGTGTGTAGTCCGGTAAGTGTTGTTAGTGGTGGATTTATTTATCTTCAGAAATGACTCAAGTAGATATATGGATATTTACTTGATGAGACGTAAGTCTGGATCTTTTGAAATCATTAGAAAGGTTTTCAAAAATGAAGTAGAAGTTATTGTAACAAGAAAATTATGTTTCTGCAATTTGATTGCACAAAGGAATATTTGAGTTAAATGATTAGCGAATGTCTGATGAGCTGTGAAAAGAGTTTCATAACTTACACCTTCCGGAACACCACTATGAGTGGAATGTCTGTGAAGATGTAATCAAACCATTTATGAAATGGTAAGGTCAAAGATGACATAAATAAATTTGCCATTATCCCTTTTAAAGTGATGCTTTAGAGACTGTGGCTTTTACACTGAAAAGAGCTACATCGGGTCTGTTGAAATGAAGCCATGGTATGGTACGCCCAACCATGTTATATCTTTTCTTAACATTTGGAATGTGGGGCTTGTGTAAAAGGTTACAAACCTATTCCAAATCAGCAAGTGCTACTTTGTAGGTTATACCAAAATGTTGGGTATTCCTCCCTCACTATACCGAGGCAAATAGTTTTGCCGCGAAACGGTGTGCTTTTAAAGAGAATGGTTCTTTCAAAGAGGTGAGTGGGAGAATAATGCAACTCGACGAGATAAACAGTATCTTCGTCATCAGATCAAAGGAAAGAGACCTTGGAAGTAATTCCAGAGTTTCCTACTGCAACTGATACGGAAGTTTCTACAATAAAATGTATGAACTTCGGTCGAACTTGCAGCTGAACCACGTAGGCAAGGATCGTGCAAACCTCTTAGGTGCGCAAACAAGATATTGTTGTTAGACAACATTATACCTACGATACACAAGGAAGCGTTGATGGGCCCTGACTCCGGAATTGGCTAAATGCCAATACAACCCGAGTTAGTTTCCATATAAGTGATTCAAGATTAAAACCTTGATACACCTTTCGGAATACTTAGAGTCTAACGAATATTTATGGAACTTTAAACTGATACGGATAAAAATGTCTTATCCATAAAGCTCGACTTGTTGTAATAACAAGTTCAAGAGTTGACTACGATAAGGTTGTTTTCATCGTAGCGATGCTTAAAGTCGGTTCGGGCTGAACTAGAAATTAATACATATTTCAATCATGAGATTTGAAACATGGATGACAATAGGATTTCCATCTGATGGAAATGAAACCAAGGACTTGCATGTGTTACAGTCCAAGGCATTTTGTCTATCCAGAAGATGCTAGTAAGGGTGCAAACTTCAGAGTTCCAGCGATGCACAGAAGAGAGCAAAATGGAGTTGGAATCTTCGTGCTTTGATGAAATGGTCAAAGGGTTCTGACTTCATCAATGGGTAACGAAGATGCTTGTAATTCAAGAAAGTAAGTGGGAGCGTAATAATATTTCTAAAAACCTTGTGTGCTTGACACATTGTTAATTGGAAATAAATTTCTTGACACGAATTAGGACTTCATTTGAAATTGTTTTTGATGAAGTGCTTAGGCTAAATAACCTCAATTTTAGGCATGATGATATATGGAGATAGATTTACCTAATATGGCTAAGCAATGAATACATATTGACAAGGTGCTAAAACCTATTTAGTATTTAAAACGCCAAGGAGTGATTCTTGACTAAGTCACATGGAAAGAGTTTTTACAAGACTCGGTGTCCCAAAACACTGAGGAGTAAAATACACGATGGAGATTCCACACACCTTCGTGTTTTGGATTAATCATTTATTCCATGGTATGTAAAACAACCAGATATGTCCGATACTCCCAAGGTGTTGCGAGTATGGATACTAAAGTAATCAAAGTACTGATCGTGGGACAACAGTGAAAGATGTCATTGAGTACTAGAGTAAGTACTGATGATATGTTTTCTTGCAAGCGGAGATCATGAAGAGTTCGTTGTAAAATGTTACATCGATACAGTCTTCATCTTTTCTCCATGCGATTTTCGATTCAAGTTAAGGGTTTTGTGTAATACACAATATGGTGGCACGGTAGTTGGAAATTGTTCCCAACAGGATACTGTGGCGAATTCTATAACAAATGACTAAGTATGTTGACGTTTTAGAAGCGACAAAAGAGGATGTTGAATCATATAGTTCATTCATGAAGTTAGTATGGTTCCAAGATGGCTTTTGTCAATGGGACACTACTGCAGGTAGTTGCTCCATAACTCAGTCTGAGGAATCCAGGATCGACCTGTGATTCACATACATACAAAGCCAAGTCCACACAAAATATGAATTTTGTGAAAACGTGAAAACGTGAGGACATGCAAAGATACACACGGAGCTAAAGTCGTCAGATCCGTTGGACATCAGGCTATACCACAAGCGAAGCATATTTACACAGGTGTGAAGTGCATTAGCATTAACTAGATTATTGACTCTAGTGCAAGTGGGAGTCTGTGGGAGATATGCCCTAGAGGAAATAAGAAATGATATTATTTATCTCCAAGTTCATAATTATGTTTATGTTCCATGCTATAACTGCTACGGTTCTCGAGTCTGCAATAACACGAGGCTCGGAGGAAGACTCATATGCACGTGTGGAATAATAAACGGTAAGAAGTATTCTTAGTCTGGCCTCTAGGACTAGCTCAAGTGTTGCATGATGGTTCTATTTTCCTGATCATGGGCATGTCAATGCCAGCAACTTTGAGGGCACAATGTTAAGAGAACATTTGTGTTGAATCGACCCGGATTGATGTTATGCTATGAGATACATTCGTCAGAAGTTAATGGTTTATAACACACAAATAGTTAGTGTTTGCATAATTCCTTAGACCATGAGAGTATCGAGTATCTTCATGCTTGCTTCATGAACTTTGGGGTTTGTTAAACGTCATCCATAACTGGTGGCTATTACGGCGGCTTACGGGTTCATGGGAATGTATGTTAATTAACTTGATAGCTCGAGATTGGGATTTGCTCCTCCGACGATGGAGAGATATACTCGGGCCCTCTCGGTATTACGGTATCCATCATCGTCTGGCCAGACACAGTGTGATTTGATCACTGGGATGCCGGAACACGAAAACGAGAAAAGAGAACAAAACCGGGAACGAGGTAACTTGCATGGTGGACAAATTGTTCGTCCACGGGGATGCAACAAATCTCACCTCGGGTGTTTGTGACATATCGCGAAGCAACTGGAATAGCACACGGCAACTGGAGATTCACTCAAATATTTATTCGTGTGGGTATAGGGGTCAATATGGGTGTCCACGGCTCCGATGTTGATCATTGATTGGAAGGGGTTCCGGGTCTTGTCTATACTTCACCGAACCTATAGGGTCACACGCTTAAGGGTCATCTATCTGCTGAATACTAGACAGGGAGTCTGGGAGAAAATCACCGAAAAAGTTTCGGACACCGAAAAGTGTCGGACAGCAGAATCGTACCGCAGAGAGAGGTCATCGGATAAGTTTCGATGATACCAAAAAGTTGTTTCGGGATACACCATTAAGTCAAATTGGTTTCGACACATGCTTGACAATTCTTGGAGGATGCCAGAATCATTCTGGAAGCTTTTTGGAATTTTCTGAGTTAAAAACCGAAAATGTTCCGGAGCTGCCGGAGCCACTTCAGATGCGTTTCGCAGATGAAAATCACTAAAACCGTAATTGTTTCGGAATGCATTGAAAATCATTTTAGTGGGTACTGGAAATGTTCGTAGCCCACATAAATATTTTCAGTTTGACCAGACGCTGAAAAATGTCGTCGTGAATAGTGAAAATCAGCTTTATGGTTACTTTATGGAAAGCCACCTTTTGGGGTTTTGCTCCAAAAGATCTTGGGGATGACATGGATGGATAGGAGCCATTTTTTGGGCCCCTCATGGGGGTGTGGTCGGCCACATGGGGTATCCCCCCTTGGGGACCCTCTTGTTCATTGGTTTCACTCCTAGGTCCTTGTGGAAGGACTTCATTCATGTGCATTTTGGGTTTTTTGTGAAACTACCCTACCCCCTTGGGATTTCCTATAAATAGAGGTGGAGGGGCAGCCCTCCACACTCATCCCTTGCTCTCGTACACATGCCATGCATTATCTGGCTTCTTCTCTCCCTCCCACGAAAAGAGTTTCGTAGAGCCGTAAGGCTGTCTGGGTTCCGGAAGGAACTAGTTCTGGACGGCGAAGCCCTGCCGGATAGATGATACCGTATGTGTGCAACTCTGTAGAGAGATCGTAGTTTCGGTCTTAGTTCGTGAATGCCTCCCGAAGGGCTGTCCGTGTGACCGTCCGAGTTTCGAAGGTGTAGGGTAACGTAGCAGAAAACAAAAAATTTCTGACCTACGCACCAGCCCAGGACCACTATGGAGACTGCATACAAGGTTTGATCTTTTTCGTTACCGACTCATAGCGCAGCGGGAAGTAGAGTCGATGACGATCGGCGGTGCAGATCCCCGCAGCTAGGATTTACAACCTCCCAACCGCGAGGATGTATACCCTCATCACCCATACGGACAGCCCTCCGGGAGGCGGTCGAACAGTCCCCCGGACGGTGTCGCGGGCAGCCCTTCGGGAGGACCTTCGAAACTCGAACGGTCACTCGGACAGCCCTCCGGGAGGACCCATAGAACTCGGACCGTCACTTGGACAGCCCTTCGGGAGGCACACTCGAACAGCCCCTCAGGGCACTAAGATCGAAACTACGACCTCTCTACAGAGTTGCACACATACGGTGTCAGCTATCCGGCAGGGCTTCGCCGTCCAGAACTAGTTCCTGCCGGAACCCAGACAGCCTTTCGGCTCTACGAAACTATTTCGCTGGGAGGGAGAGAAGAAGCCAGATCATTGCAATGGCATGTATGTGAGAAGGGATGATCCTTTAGGCAGCCCCCTCCACCCCTATTTATAGGCCAAGCCCAAGGGTGGCTTCTCCAAGAAGCCAAGGGGGAAATACCAAAAAGGCCCTCAAGGTGGCTTCTCCAAGAAGCCAAGCAAAAAGCACTTTCACTATTCATGACGACATTTTTCAGCGTCCGTTCGAATTGAAAATATTTATGTGGGCTCAGAACATTTCCAGTACCCACTAAAATAATTTTCAACGCGTTCCGAAACAATTTCGGTTTAGTAATTTTCATCTGCGAAAAGCAAACAAGAATGCGTTTTCACTATTCATGAAGACAATTTTTCGCGTCCACAAAATCCGAAAATATTTCTGTGGGTCTTAGAATAATTCCAGTACCCACTAAAATGATTTTGGATTCGTTCTGAAACAATTTCAGATTAGTGAATTTCATCTGCGAAAAACAGCCAAAGCGGTACCGGCAGCTCCGAAACATTTTCGGTTTTTATTTCTGAAAATTCCAAAAAGTTTCCAGAATGATTCTGGCACCCTCCAAGAATTATCAGGCATGTGCCGAAACCATTTTGACTTAATGGCATACCCCGAAACAACTTTTTCGGTTTCACCGAAACTCATCCGGTGACCTCTCTCTGCGGTATGATTCCGCTGTCCGAAACTTTTCGGTGTCCGAAACTTTTTCGGTGATTTTCTCCCAGACTCCCTGTCTAGTATTCAGCAGATAGATGACCCTTAAGCGTGTGACCCTATAGGTTCGGTGAAGTATAGACATGACCTAGAACCCCTTCCGATCAACGATCAACATCGGAGCCGTGGACACCCATATTGACCCCTATACCCACACGAATGAATATTCGAGTGAACCTCCAGTTGAGGTGAGCTATTCCTGTTGCTTCACGATATATCACAAACACCTGAGGTGAGATTTATTGCATCCCCATGGGCCAACACTTTGTCCACTATGCAAGTTACCTCATTACCGGTTTTGTTCTCTTTTCTCGTTTCGTGTTCCGGCATCCCCGTGATCAAATCACAAAGTGTCTAGCCAGACGATGATGGACACCGTAACACCGAGTGGGCCCGAGTATATCTCTCCATCGTCGGAGGAGCAAATCCCAATCTCGAGCTATCAAGTTACTTAACATACTTTCTCATGAACCCGTAAGCCGCCGTAATAGCCATCCAGTTACGGATGACGTTTAACAAACCCCAAAGTTCATGAAGCAAGCATGAAGAAACTCGATACTCTCATGGTCTAAGGAATTATGCAAACATTAACTATCTCTGTGTTATAAACCATTAACTTGTGACGAATGTATCTCATAGCATAACATCAATTCGGGTCGATTCAACACAAATGTCCTTCCTGACATTGTGCCCTCAAAGTTGCTTGGCATAGACATGCCCATGATTGGGAAAACATAATCATCATGCAACACTTGAGCTAGTCTTAGAGGCACGACTAGTAATACATTTTACCGTTTATTATTCCACACGTGCATATGGGTTCTCCCCAGAGCCTTTATGGATATACGGGCTCGGGAACCACATCAGTTATAGCATGGAACATAAACATAATTATGAACAGGGAGATAATCAATAACATTTATTATTGCCTCTAGGGTATATCTCCTACAGACTCCCACTTGCACTAGAGACAATAATCTAGCTTATGCTAATGCACTTCACACCTGTGGCACACCGGTGTAAATATGCTTCGCTTGTGGTATAGCCTGATGTCCAATGGATCTGACGACTTCAGTTCCGTGTGTATCTTTGCATGTCCTCGCGTTTTCACAAAATTCATATTTTGTGTGGACTTGGCTTTGTATGTATGTGAATCACAGGTCGAACCTGGATTCCTCAGACTGAGTTATGGAGCAACTACCTGCAGTAGTGTCCCATTGTCAAAAGCCATCTTGGAACTATACTAAGTTCATGAATGAACTATATGATTCAACATCTTCTTTGTCGCTTCTAAAGCGTCAACATACTTAGCCCTTGTTATAGAATTCGCCACAGTAACTAGTTTGAACAAATTCCAACTAACTGTGCCACCACATTGTGTGTTACACAAAACCCTTAATTTAAATCGAAAATCGCATGGAGAAAAGATGAAGACTGTATCGATGTAACATTTTACAACGAACTCTTCATGATCTCTGCTTGCGAGAAAACCATGTCATCAGTACTTACTCTAGTACTCTGTGACATCTTTCACTGTTGTCCCATGATCAGTAATTTGATCACTTTGGTATCCATACTCACAACACCTTGGGAGTATCGGACATATCTGGTTGTTTTACATACCATGGAATACATGATTAATCCAAACACAAAAGTGTGTGGAATCTGCATCATGTATTTTACTCATCAGTGTTTTGGGACACCGAGTCTTGCAAAAACTCTTTCCATGTGACTTTGGCAAGAATCACTCATTGGCGTTTTAAATGCTAAAAGGTTTTAGCATCTTGTCAATATGTATTCATTGCTTAGCCCCATTAGGTAAATCTATCTCCATAGATCATCATGCCTAATATTGAGGCTATTTAGCCTAAGCACTTCATCAAAAAACTATTTTCAAATGAAGTCCTAATTTGTGTCAAGAAATTTATTTCCAATTACCAATGTGCCAAGCACATAAGGTTTTTAGAAATATTATTACGCTCCCACTTACTTTCTTGAATTACAAGCATCTTCGTTACCCATTGATGAAGTCAAAACCCCTTTGACCATTTCATCAAAACACGAAGATTCCAACTCCATTTTGCTCTCTTCTGTCCATTGCTGGAACTCTGAAGTTTGCATACCTACTAGCATCCTCTGGATCGACAAATTACTTTGGACTATATCATATACAAGTCCTAGCTTTCATTTCCATCAGATGGAAATCCTTTTATCATCCATGTTTCATATCTCATGATTGAAATATGTATTAATTGCTAGTTCAACCCGAACCGACTTTAAGCATCGCTACGATGAAAACAACCTCATCGTAGTCAACTCTTGAACTTGTTATTTCAACAAGTCGAGCTTTATGGATAAAACATTTTTATCCGTATCAGTTTTAAGTTCCATAAATATTCGTTAGACTCTAAGTCTTCCGAAAGGTGTATCAAGGTTTTAATCTTGAATCACTTATATGGAAACTAACTCGGGTTGTATTGGCATTTAGCCAATTCTGGAGTCAGGGCCCATCAACGCTTCCTTGTGTATCGTAGGTATAATGTTGTCTAACAACAATATCTCGTTTGCGCACCTGAGAGGTTTGCACAAGCCTTGCCTACGTGGTTCAGCTGCAAGTTCGACCGAAGTTCATACATTTTATTGTAGAGACTTCCGTATCAGTCGCAGTAGGAAACTCTGGAATTACTTCCAAGGTCTCTTTCCTTTGATCTGATGAAGATACTGTTATCTCGTCGAGTTGCACTATTCTCCCACTCACCTTTTAGAAAGAACCATTCTCTTTAAAAGCATACCGTTCTTTGTGGCAAACCTATTTGCCTCGGTATAGTGAGGGAGGAATACCCAATGACTTGGGATAACCTACAAAGTAGCACTTGTCTGATTTGGAATAGGTTTGTAACCTTTTACACAAGCCCCATATTCCAAATGTTAAGAAAAGATACAACATGGTTGGGCGTACCATACCATGGCTTCATTTCAACAGACCCGATGTAGCTCTTTTCAGTGTAAAAGCCGCAGTCTCTAAAGCATCACTTTAAAAAGGATAATGGCAAATTTATTTATGTCATCTTTGACCTTACCATGTCATAAATGGTTAGATTACATCTCCACGGACTTTTCACTTGCAGTGGTGTTCCGGGAGGTGCAAGTTATGAAACCCCTTTCACAACTCATCAGACATTCGCTAAACATGTAACTCAAATATTCCTTTGTGCAATCAAATTGCAGAAACATAATTTTCTTGTTACAATAACTTCTACTTCATTTTTGAAAACCTTTCGAATGATTTCAAAAGATCCAGACTTACGTCTCATCAAGTAAATATCCATATATCTACTTGAGTCATTTCTGAAGATAAATAAATCCACCACTAACAACACTTATCGGACTACACACATCAAATGTATGATCACTAATAAGTTTGTTGTTCGTTCCTTATGGCCTGTGAACGGTATTTTAGTCACTTCACTTTTCGGAGGAAAGTTGCAAGTGTCAGATGATTCAAAATCAAAAAGACTTCAAAATCCATCATAATGGAATTTTCCATGCGGGTTTCTCCAATGTGACCAAATGTAGTGCCACACTTGTGTGGTATTCTTTTAGTCTTGCGACATTTAGCGTCAGTGTTATGGATGTATCATATTACCCTCAATATTCATAACATACGTCCCATCTTGGATGGAAGCATGGCCCTTCATGTTATTCATAATACTTAACAACAATTGTTGTTTTTATGAACAACTCTTTTGCAACAAACATTGTGCAATGGGCTAGAGTGTATGAAACTCTAAAATGAATTATGAAAGTAAACCCAGAGGTATTGTATTATTATCAATATTCATAACATACATCTCATTCATAATGAAAGTATGGCCCTTGTGTTATTCATAACATCGAACATAAAAGGTTCTCTTATGAACAACCTTCTTGCAAGATACCTTATGCAATGGGCTAGAGTTTGTAAAACTCTAAATGAATTATGAAAATAAATACAGACGGCAATACACCGATGGAAGGTATAGTAACATTTACTATGTTCCCTGTGTATACCTTAACCTCATTTCTGGCTAGTCTTTTTAGGCCATAGTAGCTCTTACAGTGATTCGCAATTGAATGCAATCGAGCGGGTATCTTTGTGATTAACTCACAATACCCAAGAATTAGTGATTAACATGTTTAACCATAATTCCCAAGAACTATATCTTTGACCAGCCTACTATACATCAAAAACTTGTATGACATTCATACATGAGCTGGATATTCCAGTCATCTTTCTTTCTGCCTTTATACTTCTAACAGTTTAACTTTTAGTATTTCTCCTACTCGCAAAAGAAGCACCCAACTTAAGAGTGGCGTTAGCTCCGGACTTCCTAGGCGTGTAAGTCATACTAACACCCTTTGGACACTTCCTTTCTCTTTAAGTTGTTGTTTTATTCACCTTTCATTATATGACAGGCGTTCTTCTGGATCCCTTTCCCAACAGTCAAATGCATAGTAAACACTTTTACTAATACTTGCAAACAAACATTGCTTTGTTTGTATCTGAAAATAATTTCCAGTTCCATGAATATCATATAACTATCCCAACTTTCGAAGTTTGGGTTTCATGGAAGCAAACATATTGCACTTGACTGAAACGGAATTATAGCTTTTGGATCGAAGGACGAGAGTCACATGATCCATAGCATTAGCGGGAGGATACGAAAAGCATGCGATAGGACAAAGTCCTTCTCGGCACTTTTGAGGACAATCCTCATATTACGTTACCAATCGTAAAGTTTTAACCAGATATTTAGCAGCTATTCAATTTTAATAGGGAAGGTGGAAACGCGAGCCATATTCTACAACTATTTTGCAAGAAACACTTAGACAGTGTTCATAATTAATTGCACTGAGAATTAAACATGTTAATTCAACAGTGCGCTCCCACTCAAATCAATATCTCTCAAAATTGATTGTGAGTGATACAAGACCCACATTTCAATTGTTCGCCATTGGTGTAACACCACTGATGATGAAAAATCTCAACCGGTAGGCCAACTTGCCAATCACATCTCTATGTGACTCTTGTTCATCTTTCGATGCGTGTGTTCCGAGCTCATGACGGTCATGCCTGAACGTCAAGACAACCAAGTGATCTCGCTGCGAGGTCTCAACTCACCCGCCTCACACTTCTCTAATCATTCGTACCCGTGTGACACGGCGCACCCCGAAAAGATAGGTGCCGTGACGGTGCTACACTTGGGAGAACACTAACTACTTGGTATTTTTGTGAGAGATCACCCTAATAAAAAGCGACTACCGCGCAATCAAGAAGGGTGCAACATAAGGGATAAACATCTCAGGCAATTCATAATAGCATGATATGGTATAGCCCTTTCTGACGGAGAAGTATTTCATTTCTTCGTCTTCGGCATTCGTGTTGGTGTTCACCTTCGCGAAGATTGCCACCACCTTGTCGATGCACCAGATAATATTGCTATCTCCATAGCGTATAAAATTAATGCATTACTTAAGGTTGACACGCAGGTCATTAAAGTGCAATCATATGGCTCCAGCCATCATGCCGAACCATGACACGCAGGTCATGTTAATCAAATTACATCATATAGTCATCTCATACATAATCGAATTAGTATGAGCACTGCTATACCACATCACATGCACATCCTGCAAAACCAAGTTAGACACCTCTAATCGGTTTATGCAAAATTTTATTTTACGTGGCTTCTAAGGTTTTGACTTAAACCGCAGCTACCAACGTTTTATCATCAAGTATGATTATTCAAGTTGCTAGATTAACATCTCGGGGTGTATGAAACACGAGATAATTAAATCTCGAGCCCCATACCAAACTTCGTCATACGCATGACCCCGTGCAGATAATATCTGCAATGCCCTTTCATCTGCGAATTTCATCTTTCTTTTGACTACGGCAGAACCCAAAGAACTGATAGCACTTCCATGATCAATCAGGATCACGGATTGCCAGAACTTTGTCAAATTCCACCATGCTGTCTCGAGATTGAGCAAACACAAATTCTAGGGAAGCAACAAGAACGTCAGGTAACAGATTTCATCTGTCACCCGCATAAATAATTTTCAGCAATAGATCTCATCTACTACCTAATTATATTATGCAATACCCATACATCTCCATGTATTCTAGATCGAAACCTGCATCTACGCATAGCACGGCTCTTGATGCCACTGTAGGGTAACGTAGCAGAAAACAAAAAATTTCTGACCTACGCACCAGCCCAGGACCACTATGGAGACTGCATACAAGGTTTGATCTTTTTCGTTACCGACTCATAGCGCAGCGGGAAGTAGAGTCGATGACGATCGGCGGTGCAGATCCCCGCAGCTAGGATTTACAACCTCCCAACCGCGAGGATGTATACCCTCATCACCCATACGGACAGCCCTCCGGGAGGCGGTCGAACAGTCCCCCGGACGGTGTCGCGGGCAGCCCTTCGGGAGGACCTTCGAAACTCGAACGGTCACTCGGACAGCCCTCCGGGAGGACCCATAGAACTCGGACCGTCACTTGGACAGCCCTTCGGGAGGCACACTCGAACAGCCCCTCAGGGCACTAAGATCGAAACTACGACCTCTCTACAGAGTTGCACACATACGGTGTCAGCTATCCGGCAGGGCTTCGCCGTCCAGAACTAGTTCCTGCCGGAACCCAGACAGCCTTTCGGCTCTACGAAACTATTTCGCTGGGAGGGAGAGAAGAAGCCAGATCATTGCAATGGCATGTATGTGAGAAGGGATGATCCTTTAGGCAGCCCCCTCCACCCCTATTTATAGGCCAAGCCCAAGGGTGGCTTCTCCAAGAAGCCAAGGGGGAAATACCAAAAAGGCCCTCAAGGTGGCTTCTCCAAGAAGCCAAGCAAAAAGCACTTTCACTATTCATGACGACATTTTTCAGCGTCCGTTCGAATTGAAAATATTTATGTGGGCTCAGAACATTTCCAGTACCCACTAAAATAATTTTTAACGCGTTCCGAAACAATTTCGGTTTAGTAATTTTCATCTGCGAAAAGCAAACAAGAATGCGTTTTCACTATTCATGAAGACAATTTTTCGCGTCCACAAAATCCGAAAATATTTCTGTGGGTCTTAGAATAATTCCAGTACCCACTAAAATGATTTTGGATTCGTTCTGAAACAATTTCAGATTAGTGAATTTCATCTGCGAAAAACAGCCAAAGCGGTACCGGCAGCTCCGAAACATTTTCGGTTTTTATTTCTGAAAATTCCAAAAAGTTTCCAGAATGATTCTGGCACCCTCCAAGAATTATCAGGCATGTGCCGAAACCATTTTGACTTAATGGCATACCCCGAAACAACTTTTTCGGTTTCACCGAAACTCATCCGGTGACCTCTCTCTGCGGTATGATTCCGCTGTCCGAAACTTTTCGGTGTCCGAAACTTTTTCGGTGATTTTCTCCCAGACTCCCTGTCTAGTATTCAGCAGATAGATGACCCTTAAGCGTGTGACCCTATAGGTTCGGTGAAGTATAGACATGACCTAGAACCCCTTCCGATCAACGATCAACATCGGAGCCGTGGACACCCATATTGACCCCTATACCCACACGAATGAATATTCGAGTGAACCTCCAGTTGAGGTGAGCTATTCCTGTTGCTTCACGATATATCACAAACACCTGAGGTGAGATTTATTGCATCCCCATGGGCCAACACTTTGTCCACTATGCAAGTTACCTCATTACCGGTTTTGTTCTCTTTTCTCGTTTCGTGTTCCGGCATCCCCGTGATCAAATCACAAAGTGTCTGGCCAGACGATGATGGACACCGTAACACCGAGTGGGCCCGAGTATATCTCTCCATCGTCGGAGGAGCAAATCCCAATCTCGAGCTATCAAGTTACTTAACATACTTTCTCATGAACCCGTAAGCCGCCGTAATAGCCATCCAGTTACGGATGACGTTTAACAAACCCCAAAGTTCATGAAGCAAGCATGAAGAAACTCGATACTCTCATGGTCTAAGGAATTATGCAAACATTAACTATCTCTGTGTTATAAACCATTAACTTGTGACGAATGTATCTCATAGCATAACATCAATTCGGGTCGATTCAACACAAATGTCCTTCCTGACATTGTGCCCTCAAAGTTGCTTGGCATAGACATGCCCATGATTGGGAAAACATAATCATCATGCAACACTTGAGCTAGTCTTAGAGGCACGACTAGTAATACATTTTACCGTTTATTATTCCACACGTGCATATGGGTTCTCCCCAGAGCCTTTATGGATATACGGGCTCGGGAACCACATCAGTTATAGCATGGAACATAAACATAATTATGAACAGGGAGATAATCAATAACATTTATTATTGCCTCTAGGGTATATCTCCTACAGAAGGTCCTCCCGAAGGGCAGTCCGAGTTACCATTTGAGTTTCGAAGGTCCTCCCGAAGGGCTGTCCGCGACACCGTCCGGGGGGGCTGTTCGACCGCCTCCCGGAGGGCTGTCTGAGGAGCAGATGACGGTATACATCCTCGCGGTTGGGAGGTTGTAAATCCTAGCTGCGGGGATCTGCACCGCCGATCGTCATCGACTCTACTTCCCGCTGCGCTACGAGTCGGTAACGAAAAAGATCAAACCGTGTATGCAGTCTCCATAAGGGTCCTGGGCTGGTGCATAGGTCGGAAATTTTTTGTTTTCTGCTGCGTTACCCTACACTGTCTACCTCCTTCCTCGGTGAGCCCATGTTCTTCTGCTCTTCACGCTCGAGCCGCCTGCACTTCTTTTCTCAGTTCAAAAATTCCCAAAGCATCAGTACTATGTATCAGGATACACCATGTTACTTCTGCAGGTTTCGATTATGCTTGTATGTCCTCCTGTACCGCAAGTTCATTAGCTGAAGTTTAGAATTGAGAGAACTGCAAATTCATTAAAATTGAAAAACATTCAACTAAATTCCTCCTGTACTACATTATTACCACTGTTCTGAAAAAGTTGACGCGGTTTTAGTTAAATAGATCATACCAAAATCCTTTTCAAAACTTAATTCTCCTGTCTATGGATTGTTCAAGCACTTCCATCATTACTAAAAAAATTGTCACTAGCATATAAGTTCAAACCACAAACTTATCTCGGGAAGAAATTCAGTCAGTGAAACTTTATAAACTATGCAAGTTCAGTGATGATGACACCGTCAATTCGGATGAGAAAACACATTTAAAATTACAATCTTTTTTTTACTTCTATAAGTTCATGATCAACCCCGAGGTAGTTCAAATAATCTAGTCATATAAGTAGAAATAATCTATTCACTTGTATTATTTTGTGCTCACCATATTTACTATGTTGTGTGACAGGTTGATGAGGATGTTGATTTTACAAAAGGATCTGTGAAGCATTGGGCAATGGACACACTATCTTCATGAGATGGTGTACTGCACGACATACTTCCATTAGTTGAAGATGATACATGGAGCAGTGACCGCTCAACACTTTTTTTGTGATAAATGTTATTATGATCTATTCTATGTATTATGTTGTATGATCGGGAGAACTCAGAAGTTCATGTGTTGTCGGCGAAAAATTTCAAAACATTTTGTTTAGTAAGAACTTTTTTTATCAAATGATAAACCTATGTTAATGGAAAACAGTAGTTGAGACGAGAGAAGTCCAAAACATTGTTGAAAAAGAAACACATGATTTTTTTCTCTTTTCTTGATGAGAAAATATCATTCAGCTCAATAGTATATACCAATGCAAGTTCGAGGACTATGATACCATAAATCGAGGAAAACCATATCAAAGATAAACAGTAAAATCTAGTCTGTGAAAACACACTTAGTACAAATCTATATGGGCATCAGTTCAAGTACTATTTTTTCGGAACTACTCTATAAAAAATATATCAGCACAAACACACACATAAATCAGTACAAACATATTCTAACACATCGTTGCAAAAAAAGTTGAGTTCAAAAAATAAACACATGAAAAATTTCTTTTCCAAATACATGATTCAGTTCAAAATATAAACCATGCAAGTTCGGTGACTGATATCGTGTACCATTGAAACGTTACGAGGAAAATCATATACCGAAAAAACAGAGTAAAAGTCTAGTCTATGAAAACACGCTCAGTACAAATCCATACGGACATCCGTCCAAGTACTCCTTTTTTGGAACCTTTCAAAGTTACTCTGTGAAAAATAAATCAGTATGGTCGCATACATAGTTCAGTACAAGTACTCTGCTTTTTTTTACAGAAAAACATCACGACGTGTCTCACCGTATTCAAAATTACTCATCAACGATAGCAAATTTGAGAAAACGTTCAACACGACTAAGTTTCGCATTTTTTGGTAACTATCCAACAGTATATTATTTGCCCCATTTCGACAAAATTTTAAATAAATCATGTTCAAAATCAAATTTGAGAAACCATTTGCAAAAATTCGCGAAAATACGTTTCGCTCAGAATTTCACAGTTTTTCAAATTACTTTTAAATTCTATATAATTTGGAAAAACAGTAGATATATGGAAGATGTGGATTTTTACTAGCTTTCCAACGCCATTTTATTTGCTAACCGTTTGAAAATTGAGTCCAATATACGATTTGCGTTTTCGGTTTTGAAAAAAATGTTTTTTTTAAATTGCTCTTAAACCTTGATGATTTTGCAAAAAATTCCTATATATTTATAATGTAGATGTCAAGAGCTTTCCAATGATATATTACACGCCTCATTCCGATGGAAAGACGATCAGTTCGACTAGATGAAAATCATCAGTACAACCGCCTGAAACTATCAGTTCAAGTAGGGTAACAGAATAGCTATATATGTTCTTTTGTCACGTAAGAAAAGAAAGGGTAGATTGCGTTAATTTCATGGAAATTAGCTCTGCTGCAAGCCATACATTTCGTTCTTGCACCATCTATACCAATACAAAAAGGGAAAGTTGTGGATATCAAACTAATTCAAGCGTTCAACCTGGTCTATCCAATTGTCTTTATTGCCTCCGTGTTTAGCGCTAAACATGTTTTACACCATAATCCTCTAATAATAGACAACCTAATATCGGTGTTAGTGCCAATCAAGTAATTATATCCCGGCGAAGAGAAGCGTATATTATGATTCACGAATGAGTATCTAATAGATTACTCACAGCGTGTTTGTTTCATCATTGGAATGCACTGCTCGACTTTATAAACGAACTTGAGAGGTTTTTTCAGTCCAATTTTCAAAGAGATTTCTCCCCCTATGTTTGTTTCGTCTTCAAAATGCACTGCTCTACTTTAAAAACCAAGTTGAGAGGTGTTTGAGACTAATTTGATAATAGATTTATTATAGTGATCTATATACGATTAAACACGCATCAGTTCCAGTTTTCAACACACACACACACACACACAAACACACACACTAATTCAATGCATGATTTATTCTGTTCTAATTTTCTATGAACGCACCTTTGTAAGCTACCAAAGGAGATGTCCTTTGCAAACATTTACTTACGAACACTAAAAAAACTAAAAATTCATTAAAAAACTATTTTTTCGTCAAGAAGGACACTAAAATGCATGATGTAAGGGGAAAATCTCTTCGTATTCAGACATCTAAGGAGCCCGTGGAGAAAACTATAAAATTGGTCCAAATAGTGCGTGAACATTGTACTTTCTTGTTTCTGATCCACGAGCTTTGCTGCATTTTTGAGCTACTCTGTCTGGGTTCCACTCTGAGGCGTGGTCTCTTGTCTTCTGTTCTTCATGGGAGGCCATCATACTGCGCTTCCAGCACTACATCCTGGCGCTGGGCACGGCCGTCATGATCCCGGCGGTGCTGTTGCCCATGATGGGCGGGAGCGACGTGAGTGCGCCTCTGCGTTTCTTGATTCGCGCCACCCCCCATGGGTTGGCGCCTGGCGTCACAAGTTTCAGTGCCAACAATGTCTGGTGGTGTTCTCGGCTTGCCATCTCGGATGGGTTGCAGGGAGACAGGGTGAGGGTGGTACAGACGCTGCTCTTCGTCACCGGCATCAACACGCTGCTGCAGTCGCTCTTCGGGACGCGGCTGCCCACGGTCATAGGCGGCTCCTACGCCTTCCTCATCCCGGTGATGGCCATCGTGCAGGACTAGTCGCTCGTGGCCATACCTGACGACCACGAGGTGAGCAATCATTCATTCACTTTGACTTTCTAGTATCCGCACATTCAGAAATTCTTTGATGGTATGGTCTAATCAAAACCATCTTTGAGCAGAGGTTCCTCCAGAGCATGCGGGCCATACAGGGGGCGGTTATAGTATCCTCCAGTATTCAGCTCATGTTACAGCCAGCTCTGGGGTATTTTCTCCAGGTACCACCACACACTGTCAAGTACTAGTTGTAGTAGTCGCAACCCCGTGCATTCGCACGGCCTAGTTACTTAATACTTTTACATGATAATCTATATACCATATAACTATTTTCTGCGTAAAGTTATATTGGTCGTCCATTTGAAAAGTTCTAAAGGATTCGAAACTTGGGGATTCATAGGAGAATTCATTTCCACTAATGAGTTAGTTGGGTGAGAATACAATAGTTATAAGATGTCACCAAAAATAGTAAGTGTGCACTTTAATTCTATATACGATTTTACTCTCTTTTATAAAATATAAGGAAGTTTGAAATTATTATTTATCTCATTTCAAAAGTATAAAGAGTTGCCTTACTTGTTAGGTCTAGTCTGTATATGTATATGCTAGGACATCTATACATGTATTGTCTCAAAATGTTAGCATTTCTACCGACTATAGTCCAATAGGAAAATGTTAAATTGCATGAACTATGGCCTGCTAAGCTAATTATAAATTTTCCTTACTGCTATAAATATTTCTCCCGTAAAATAGTTCATTCTTGTGAGAGTATTAAGAACAGTATTCTCAGTTATCTGATCCGCTTGGCACTTACGATGGAATGGTGTGAATGAAACAATCAACAATACACAACCAATAATTTGGGATTCAACAAACGCCACGACTTGATAGGTTTGGAATTTGAAGAAAACCAGAGCATCGGAAAAGCATTTTTTGAATAGCGAAGAACCTTACATATAAGGTATTAGTATCTGTGCACATGAATCACATGTTGTAATGCGTATAAATTTAAAAGATAGATATATGTACTACATAGACGATAGTCTTAGGTGACAAATTTACTTTTATTGCCGTATTGATTAGATAGCAATATTTTGCATTGTTATTGAACAGACGAACTGTGCTGGCTTGGTTAAAACTTAAAAAGGGACATTTTATGAGCACTCGGCCATTCCAATCATGAATCTACAGCTGTCCATAATACAAATGCAAACAAAAATCTTGTGCATTGGGTGATCATTGGCTTATTACAGCTATTGATAATTGATAGTTGTAGGCATGCATTGTTAAAAAAATCAAGCCGAGAAATTCTTGTACAGATACTTCCTTATTTAATACACAGTCAAATCAGACTTACTAAAACACACAAAAAATTACTATCCAATATGAAGTACTAACACGCACCATATCAAGAAGCGATACTCACCTTGTTATATTTTTATCCTTGTCCATGGGGTAGCGAGATTTACAGCTTTACCGAGCCCAACGCACATATATGGTGACCTATATTATAATGGGGGCTGAAATTAATGACACATTGAAAAGAGATATATTAGTAGCACATATAGGTGCAGTCTTATTAAGGGTTGCAGCTTGATTGTCCCCTCACTGGTGAAGAATAATGCATCGCCATATCCTTAGCATGGTCTGATTGAAAACTGCTAATACATTTCCTTACGTATTTACATTTGGAAATATGGATGTGGAGTGTCTTGAGCATAACAGTGGTTGTTTTGTTCACACAATACCTCATACAGATAGCGAGTGGGTCCCATGGATAGATGTAGTAGTGATATTTCGAACATCCAAAAGGACAGGGGCTTAGCGCATGTTAGACTGATGTATTAGTTGTACAATTACAAATAAGATTGCAACCTGCGATATCTCAAAGCTATTAAATGCACCTGCTGGAAAATCTGAGAACCCCACAAAATATAATTTTCACGTTGTTTCTTCAATATAAATCATGCTGCCCGTGGTTAATGTCCTGTGTTTAACTGAACAATAAAACACACAATATGCTATGTCAGAAATTTCTAACTCTTGTTTGGTACAATGTCTATGAGAAAAGTGTAGAGAATCTGTAGTACATCAGTTCATGCTTGCTAATCTGAATTTAGATAATAATAATTCTTTCTCTTGTTAATAGTTTGGATTGGATGTATATGTATGCAGCGGGCGTACAAACAAACGAAATCCAATCGATTACCAAAACTTCTCAACACATGGTACTCCACATACCAGAGACGGATGTCGCGCACCGGCTGCCCATATGTAGATGTTGGCCGCTGCTAGTCCATCTTACCCATGAGGCCATGCCACGATCTGCACCACAAAGGCGCCCGTCGGCATGAAGATCTGGTTCGTCAGCCTGGCGTTGTTTGCACGTCAAGGAGATGGACATAGTTGCATGGCCTGGTGCTCCTGTAAACCTGTATAAGAGAGCACCTCAAGCAATAGAATCATTGAGTTCAATCTCTTTATTGCTTTCAATTTCAAAAACATATTCTGTTGTGTTGAGAGGAGTAACGTAGCTGTTGAGAGGAGTCTCATAGCTGGTGATTAATTCGTCCTCATCGAAGCTGTGGATGGTGAAGCTCCTCCCTTTCTGCTGCTACTGCTTGCATGGAACGGGCTGGCAGCATGTGGCATGGTTGAACTTGAAGCTTGATGAAGTCTTCTGGGAGAAGCTTGACACGCGAATCAATCTTGGAGTTTATTTTCTTTGCAGGGATAGAGAAAGCATATCCAGTTAAGGATGAGAGGCATATCACGTCAGGAATCTCTGTTGATGGAACTAATCTTATCTTATATTAGTATAAGGAAACAAAATCATGTGAACCGGGATCACCATTGATATGATCAACCAAGTATAGTGAGAGATGAAAAGGAAAATCTAGCAACTTGTAGCTCAATCAGACCCAGACACAAATTTGTTTCTAGAACTGACACATGCCAGGTCCA
The DNA here is from genome assembly GCF_002575655.3 of Aegilops tauschii subsp. strangulata. Taxonomy (NCBI): domain Eukaryota; kingdom Viridiplantae; phylum Streptophyta; class Magnoliopsida; order Poales; family Poaceae; genus Aegilops; species Aegilops tauschii. The sequence goes on along the minus strand of NC_053035.3, from coordinate 21,837,901 downwards.
TAAGTTCATGCTCATGTCGACGGGAGAGATGAGGGCTTGACTACCTGAGAGATATACAACCATGTTGCGCATTCTTCCTTCCATCTCATCACGCGCCCCTGGCCGCTGGAACCTGAGGTTGAGGACCACATCGAAAGGGGGCGCTGGACAATCCACGTGCAATATCGATGGATCTAGGGAGATTTTCTCTGTAAGAGTTTGAGAGGGACGTGAGAGTTTGAGAGATATACGTGACAGATTTGTTCCATGGATCTAGCCAGATTTTTTCCGTGAGAATTTTAGAGGGATGTGGGAGTTTGAGAGAGACATCCATGAGAGATTGAAAGAGTTAGGTCATTTATATATACGTGAGAGATTGAAAGATTTGTTCTTATAAAAGTGATAGAGGTCGCATTAGGGCAGGAAGAAACGGTGGGTTAGTTGTAGGATCGTATATTTATTTAATTTTTTTTACAACGAACAAATGGATGTTGGCATTGGAGCGTTTGTTTCTTTTATATGGGTATACACCATAATAATACGGATCCCTCATATTAACGGCTCATAAATTCTGATTAACGTGGGAATTTTTAGGGAGTCGCTAATTAGTATAAGTATAGATAGATAGATATAGATAGATTAGTAGTGACTTGTTGCATGCTGCATTTACATACTAGTTCAGTTTTGTTTACTGATGGATGTGTGTCCTGGGTGTAAATTTCAGATTCTGCAGTCCACTGGGAATGGCGCCGGTGGTTGCGCTGGTCGGTTTTGGCTTCTTCGAAAGAGGATTCCTAGTGGTATGGCTTGCTCTGCACCTGATTCTTCATTTTCGTAGAAAGATGACACTTCGTTCAGCATTGGTACTTCTTTGATATTGTGTATATCAGGTTGGGAGATGCGTTGAGGTTTGCCTGCCAATGTTAATCCTCTTTGTTGTGCTTTCCCAGGTTTGAAAAGCAACTCTAACCATCCAATTCTTTGCTAGTTAAAATAAAATTATTCCTTATTAGAAGTTCAGCATTGCTAACTGCCTTCCTGTTTCTTATCAGTATCTGAAGAATGTACAGATAAGAGAGAGCCCCATACTGGAACGATTCTCCCTGTTCATTTGTATCGCATTGGTCTGGGCTTATGCTCAAATCCCCACTTCTGGTGGCGCGTATAATCATTTTGTACTACCATTAGTTGTCGATGCTGTGTAATGTTTTATTTCTTTGCTACCCTAGCATTGAATTATCACAACATTTTCTTTTTAATACAAATGTTTTAAAAGTTTCTTTTTGAACTTCTCCCAATTAATATACCTGAACTTGATTATGTTTCTAACCTGTACTTATACCAGCTTCATTAGATTTTGTGTTAGTGTTGGTAACACAATAAGTTCAGATCTCGATAGACAACAACTTCAAGTTCACTAGTATTTGTAAATGCTGGTAGCAGTACTAGTATTTTAAAATTTATAACCTAAGAACTAAGCTTGCATCTTGTTACTTCTATGGAAGCATTGGCCTCGTAATGTTATTGGACCAACCACTAACATAAGAATTAGACATGGTGCTCAGTGTATTCTCTCAATCTTGGTTGTTCTTATAGTGCTTATAATCTTGACATCTTTGATGAATCCAGCCCGAACTGAAGCATGTCGGCAATCCGGGCCTCAAAAGGCCCTTCTCCCACTACTATGTCGATCTTGAACTGATGCTGTTGTCACGTGTCTACCTCCTTCCTTGGTGAGCCCATGTTCTTCTGCTCTTCACGCTCGAGCCGCCAGCACTTCTTTTCTCAGTTCAAAAATTCCCAAAGCATCAGTACTATGTATCAGGATACACCATGTTACTTCTGCAGGTTTCGATTATGCTTGTATGTCCTCCTGTACTGCAAGTTCATTAGCTGAAGTTTAGAATCGAGAGAACTGCAAGTTCATTAAAATTGAAAAACATTCAACTAAATTCCTCCTGTAGTATATTATTACCATTGTTTTGAAAAAGTTGACGCGGTTTTAGTTAAATAGATCATACCAAAATCCTTTTCAAAACTTAATTCTCCTGTCTATGGATTGTTCAAGCTCTTCCATCATTACTAAAAAATTTGTCACTAGCATATAAGTTCAAACCACAAACTTTTCTCGGGAAGAAATTCAGTCATTGAAACTATATAAACTATGCATGTTCAGTGATGATGACACCGTCAATTCGGACGAGAAAACACATTTAAAATTATAATCTTTTTTTACTTCTATAAGTTCATGATCAACCCCGAGGTAGTTCAAATAATCTAGTCATATAAGTAGAAATAATCTATTCACTTGTATTATTTTGTGCTCACAATATTTACTATGTTTTGTGACAGGTTGATGAGGATGTTGATTTTACAAAAGGATCTGTGAAGCATTGGGGAATGGACACACTATCTTCATGAGATGGTGTACTGCACAACATACTTCCATTAGTTGAAGATGATACATGGAGCAGTGACCGCTCAACACTTCTTGTGTGATAAATGTTATTATGATCTATTCTATGTATTATATTGTATGATCGGGAGAACTCAGAAGTTCATGTGTTGTCGGCGAAAAATTTCAAAACATTTTGTTTAGGAAGAACTTTTTTTATCAAATGATAGACCGATGTTAATGGAAAACAGTAGTTGAGACGAAAGAAGTCCAAAACATTGTTGAAAAAGAAACACATGATTTTTTTTCTCTTTTCTATATGAGAAAATATCATTCAGCTCAATAGTATATACCAATGCAAGTTCAAGGACTATGATACCGTAAACCGAGGAAAACCATATCAAAGATAAACAGTAAAATCTAGTCTGTGAAAACACGCTCAGTACAAATCTATATGGGCATCAGTTCAAGTAGTATTTTTTGGAACCATTCAAAACTACTCTATAAAAAATATATCAGTACAAACACACACATAAATCAATACAAACATATTCTAACACATCGTTGCAAAAAAAGTTGAGTTCAAAAAATAAACACATGAAAAATTTCTTTTCAAAATATATGATTCAGTTCAAAATATAAACCATGCAAGTTCGGTGACTGATATCGTGTACCATTGAAACGTTACGAGGAAAATCATACACCGAAAAAACGGAGTAAAAGTCTAGTCTATGAAAACATGCTCAGTACAAATCCATACGGACATCCGTCCAAGTACTCCTTTTTTGGAACCTTTCAAAGTTACTCTGTGAAAAACAAATCAGTACGGACGCATACATAGTTCAGTACAAGTACTCTGTTTTTTTTACAGAAAAACATCACGACGTGTCTCACCGTATTCAAAATTACTCATCAACGATTGCAAATTTGAGAAAACGTTCAACACGACTAAGTTTCGCATTTTCGATAGCTATCCAACAGTATATTATTTGCCCCATTTCGACAAAATTTTAAAGAAATCACGTTCAAAATCAAATTTGACAAACCGTTTGCGAAAATTCGCGAAAATACGTTTTGCTCAGAATTTCACAGTTTTTTAAATTACTTTTAAATTCTATATAATTTGGAAAAACAGTAGATATATGGAAGATGCGGATTTTTACTCGCTTTCCAACGCCATCTTATTTGCTAACCGTTTGAAAATTGAGTCCAAAATACGATTCGCGTTTTCGGTTTTGAAAAAAATGTTTTTTTCTCAAAATTGCTCCTAAACCTTGATGATTTTGCAAAAAATTCCTATATATTTATAATGTAGATGTCAAGAGCTTTCCAATGATATATTACACGCCTCATTCCGACGAAAAGACGATCAGTTCAACTAGATGAAAATCATCAGTACAACCGCCTGAAACCATCAGTTCAAGTAGGGTAACAGAATAATATTCTGTTACGTGAAACAAAATAGCTATATATATTCTTTTTTCACGTAAGAAAAGAAAGGGTAGATTGCGTTAATTTCATGGAAATTAGCTCTGCTGCAAGCCATACATTTCGTTCTTGCATCATCTATACCAATACAAAAAGGGAAAGTTGTGGATATCAAACTAATTCAAGCGTTCAACCTGGTCTATCCAATTGTCTTTATTGCCTCCGTGTTTTGCGCTAAACATGTTTTACACCATAATCCTCTAATAATAGACAACCTAATATCAGTGTTAGTGCCAATCAAGTAATTATATCTCGGCTAATATCAATGTGCAGTTAATATTAATACTATTGACTAATGAAATTATTATCTTGTCTAATATCTACGTGCATTGCATGTACATGATTACTTGTTTAGGCAGATAACTCACACGGTATGGCTTATTTCCTATGTGGTAAAATCTCAGAACTCATCTAGGACAATTACGTGGTACGACAATGAAATTTATTTAAACATTAGACAAAACCAAATCTCAATTTACATGAAGGTCGAGGGATAGATAAAATCTCATTTCCCTTTGTGTTACCTAGTATCAAGACAATATCTGGGCTGCAAGTATTGACTTGCAGTTTTTTTTTCTACTCAGCAAGCACACTGGTATCCTCCAATGCTTCTCTGACAAGTGCATCCCAAAGGACAAGGGTTGTCGTTACTAGATTCGTCGACAGCTGCAGTAAGATAAGCAAAGCTAAGTATCAGAATTTTGAACTTAGTGGTAACCTTTCTACATATGTCCAAAGTGTAATTTTATTGGCAATGTGTGTATACACATTCAATATGACCATCCGAAACTAGATAAGACCCCATGGACTCCTTCACGAAATATTGCACTACCTGTAGCTCACTATGGGTCCTCTTGATCCTGCTCCGCGCATGACTCGACAGGTGCATATAACGGGGAGTTTGTGAGGTAGATGACTATTGCGATCCACTTCCCCAATGGCTCCGGAACGTTATCAATGCACATATATCATTTTTCGTTGCCAAAAAGGATCATTGACAAAGGTATCTCAATAAATGAAATACTTACGCGAAGAAATATTAGAAGACATAGAAAATTATGGCCTGACGTTCAATATGCTGCTTTGATTATTCTTCTTCTCCTTTAATTATTTTGACTCTACTTGATCTGTTTGGATACAAAGTCGAAGATAAAAAGATGGGCATTGGACTGAGCTTCACGGCAATGCCATCCAAAAACCACTCACTCCACAACCCATACATTGTTGCCATGATTGCTAGATCTCATGCCATCCCACGAAGCAACCATGACAGCCTACAAAAGAAATAAACTAGCATCCAAGTCGTCCACATACACACACAACATGATGCATTATTCGCATGCGTAGGAATCAAGCAAAACTAGCGTTCATGCGACAGGATAACGTTGGAAACGACCAAAGACAGTGTGGTTAGTTGCGGGTCAATCGGGGCCACATTCCATTTTGTTGGAGACCCTCTTTAAGATGGGTGGCGGCAAGCCTAAGTTCCTCCTGGAGCTTCATATTCTCCTTGAACAAGCGTTGGCGCTCTGAGGTGTCCTGAGTTTGAACCACCGCCCCTCTGCATTTGAGGCAAGTGCTATTTTCCATAGCCGACATGATGGCTTGCCTGTCAGATTTTAGCATCTGGTTCTCTAACTGAAGAGTGGTGGTCTCCCGCCTTTGCGTCTTGCCCTGTATTTATTAATATCGCGAATGCATCATTTCAGCGGTTATTATAAGAGTATGACCCCATGTTCACGAAGGTAACATCGTAGTACATTGTAGGATTTGCTATTGGAGCTCGAGCTTCATGTAGTCTCAATTTTAAAATTTCAAAAATCATATTATTTGAATTAAAAAAATCATGACAATAATATGCATATACCTATCGATGAATACTAGTTCTGTGTAAAGTTACGTGGTGAAATACATTTTTGAGATGGTTACGCAAAAATAGCAAAACAATGTATGTCTAGCACATGTACTCAACACTAGTAACATACATGATTTTTCGTACAACACACATCAAAACGTATTTCAAAATTAGGTTTTACACACATCTATATACTTACTTATGAACTTATCTTCAGATATTTTTGAATCTAAAAAACTGGATTTTCTATTATTTTTAAAATTCTCTCTCCATTGAGCGAGAGCGCCAAAAAGCCTCAGCATGGCATTGTGAGTTCAGGTGACAAATAATGCTAATTTTTTCATTGGAGTTTATACTATTTAACCGCAAAAATCTGCATAATTGCATGTCCCCATGTGGTGACATCTCATGTTATTCAGCATGGAGAAGAATAGTATTTACCTTACTGTTGCTGCGATGGTTTTGGAACCAGAACTTGACCTGTTGGGCACTCATGCGAAGCCTCTCACTAAGGCTCTTCCGGAGTTTCTCATCAGGATAAGGGATTTCCCGGAAGACACTACAGATGACGTTAATGAAAATGCATTAGTAAACATCATCTTCGATAGGTAAGAAACAATGATTGAGTAATTATAGTACGCTTCAAGTTGTTGGATCTGTTCTCTGCGGAGACGGTGATAGTTGGTACGCCTTGTCTCCATCCTCTGCTCACTGTAGGTTTTTACATTGTTGTTTCCTTGGTTTCCAGCAACAACGTTGGTATTATCAATCATTCCCACGTTGGGAGTGGCTCCAAGTAGACCATATGTCTCATCACCATGGTCGTGCTGCAATAGGTGGCTATGTTCACTTGTCATGAACGGGTCAAGATCATTGTGCACAACAATGTTGTATTGCGCCCACTCCCCGTCCATGGTGATCTGTTGTCATGAAACAAAATGTTTATTCCCCTATATAGAGTTAAAGACAACAGTAAACTAATATTATAAAAAACATGTAGAAGTGATGAAACCACATAGAAGGAAACGTCATACAAAACACTACATCTCCAAGTACATTTAGGTTTCTGTGCCCACATTAGTCGGATGGTACTTCACTTTAAAAATAATTTAAATTCGTCCATAGGAGTTGACATACTTTCTTGACTTCACGATAGTATATTCATGATTACCTTCGGCTGATTACTTCAAAAATTTCTAAAGAAGTACATACACTTGGATCTATCTAAAGATTCCATATATGTGGTATATTTAGATAAGGAGGACCTACGTACAATAAAATGAGCACCAACTACTCTTACAAATTATAGAAGCGAGATATTAAAATGTACTATGTGTGGGAAATCATATTAACCATAAATAATAGCATCATATGTACAATTATACAGTCATATCTATGAATATTATCAGATCTGTGTTATATCCTATATTTTACCTTTGGAAGATTAGCTTACCTTATAGCAAGATGCTAGCCATCTCTCAAGCAAAACGATGAAACACTACTTTCTACATGTATCTACTCATTCCATCACACGTGTCATGGAGCATCCGTGCCTAACTTTTGAAGTTTAAGATCAAGGGATAATTAGACTAAAACTGCATAAATATTACTTGATGAACGGTTTGAGGAAATACCGTTGACTTCGGTAGTCGTCTTCCTTAGAACATCGATAGGCGATCAATGGCAGGAAGCTGTTTCGTTCCTACTGAGATATCGAACTCATTCAGCAAAGAATAGCCATGATCATCAGAATTTAGAGCCATGGGGAGCATGTGGAATTTAGGCGATAGGACCCATGATTAATGCAAGCAATTACTTGTATCCTAATATAGGCTCGGAAATCTTGGATTTTGACAATTGGGGCATATCTTATATATTGGTTATAATTAAAGCTCATTAAGGATATTTACGGGGTGAGTATTGGGATTTTGATAAAAATACATTATGTCATTTATACAATAGAAAATGCGTGGTTCAGATTACTAATAGAAAAGAACGACTGAGATCCATAATATGTTTTTGATCTAGATGACATATATGGACATAAAGGGTTCATCTGCCAATACTACATAGAGAGTATGTTTTGTAAGGCACTTTCTCGGTCTATTCATGAAATGTGAAGGCAACACAATAGAGAACACCAACAATAACTTGCATCCATGTATAATGCTAACATCCCATGGATTTTGAATGTTGCCGCACGGCCCATATATTGGGCATAATTAAGGCTCATTAAGCATATTTTTAATTGAATATTGGCATATTTTTAAAAAATCCTATATTAATAAGCCAATATAAAACGGGTGGTTTAGATTACCAATAGAAAAGAACAGAAGAGATCCATATTATGCTGTAGATCAAAATGATATGCATGGACATAAATAGTTTGTCAACAAATACAACATGCATAGTATGTTTTTTGTGTGGGAAAAACTTCTGATCTATTCGTCAACTGTCATTGTAGCACTAAGACAACATGCACATGAACGAGCCGAAGGCGTGCCACCTTCATTGCTTCTCGCGCACTGATGCCAAACAAAACTTGTTTTTGTAGACAATAAGGAAGACATCATGTTAATTAAGGACCCACATGACGAGCACACCTAAGCAACAACCGTTGCCAGCGAAGCGTATATTATGATTCACGAATGAGTATCTAATAGATTACTCACAGCATGTTTGTTTCATCATTGGAATGCACTGCTCGACTTTATAAACGAACTTGAGAGGTTTTTTGAGTCCAATTTTCAAATAGATTTCTCCCCCTATGTTTGTTTCGTCTTCAAAATGCACTGTTCTACTTTAAAACCCAAGTTGAGAGGTGTTTGAGACTAGTTTGATAATAGATTTATTATAGTTATCTATATACGATTAAACACGCACCAGTTCTAGTTTTCAAGACACACACACACACTAATTCAATGCATGATTTATTCTTTTCTAATTTTCTATGAACGCACCTTTGTAAGCTACCAAAGGAGATGTGCTTTGCAAACATTTACTTACGAACACTAAAAAAACTAAAAATTCATTAAAAAACTGTTTTTTCGTCAAGAATGACACTAAAATGCTTGATGTACGGGGAAAATCTCTTCGTATTCAGACATCTAAGGAGCCCGTGGAGAAAAGTATAAAATTGGTCCAAATAGTGCGTGAACATTGTACTTTCTTGTTTCCGATCCACCAGCTTTGATCCGCGCATTTCCTTATTTCACAACGGATTTGACTCGTTAGAGAACTGAGGCGTGGTCTCTTGTCTTGTGTTCTTCATGGGAGGCCATCATACTGGGCTTCCAGCTCAGCCTGTGCAAAACCGAACCAAAAACCAAAAACCGAACCAAAAAAACCAAACCGAAACCAAATTTCGGTTTTTTCAGGTTTTGGTTTCAGTTTCAGTTTCCAATTTCAAAAATCACATAGCCTTCGGTCTTTCGGTTAGAAACCGATCGGTTTTCAGTTAAACCGAAATAACCGAAAGATCTCTATGTATGAAGATATTAGCTGAACCAGGAACCACCCCTCCTTTTATAGACTTCTGCCCACCGCGCTGCTGCTCCGTCCGTGAGGTGGTACTAAAAGTTGCAGCTTCGGCCGACGACCTGGGGGCACCAGGCGCACATTGGGCTTGCTTGGGCCTCAAATTATCCAGCCCACTTCTGTCTAGGGATCACTTTCTGCAAGTTCAGGCAGCCTATCGCGAACCTAAAAAAAGGAGCCTGCAGGCTAGTGCTGTGCCTGTGGTGCTTCGTGGCATATTTTTTCTACGTAAAAAAACCTGAAGGCTAGCGCAAGCGGTACTCTTTCCCTATTTTGTCCTCAAATTTTCCTAGTACGTACATATCTCTCTATCAATGCCTCTTTTTTTTGCGGGGAAACACACAGAGCTTTTTATTCATATGAAGGCATTCTCAGGACAATCAGCCAAGAGGCTGGTCACCAAGAAGCTAGGAGTCTCCTCAAGCCAGCTATCGGTCACATTCAGAGTGCAAGCACGCTTTGCACAAAGATGCGCCGGGACGTTAGCTGACCTGTTTACATGCTGAATATCAAAGAAAGTAAAATTATTAAATAGCTCTCCTATCTCTACTAATAAAGGAGCCACAATTGAACGAGAATTGTGGTGACTGGTCCAGAGCGTCACCATCTCCAAGCAATCAGTTTCCATTATCACATGTGAAAAACCTCGAAGAGAAGCGAACCGAACTCCATCTCGCAGTGATAAACCCTCCATAATCAAGGGATCAGAGATACCCAAATATGGTTTGCACCAAGCTCCCAGGAGCGCCGAAGAGGATCGAGCCACCCCTCCCGCACCGCCCCTGCCATCAGCCAAATTTAAGGCTACATCCGTGGTGATCTTGACAACACCTTCATCAGGTGGTCTCTTGCCGAAACCAGGCAAAATCATCGCATCTCTCCGTGGTAGATGAAGAAGGGCGATCACCTCCTTAGTGGCCTTGATCGTAGCCGTAGGATTCCTTCCCTCTTCGCCGTGTTTGATCCGGTTCCGGGAGTGCCATATAGACCACATTATGGTGGTGATCTTGGCGCGGTCATCGTTTGTAAACCGAGGATCACATGTGATATCCCGCGCCCATGAGTCTGGATGAAGACGAGGCAATCTGAGGCGAAACCATGCAGTCGCTTCCTCCCGGAAGCACTTTGCATGTGAAGAGTGTATGAGTGCATGCTCCAGATTTTCATCCATAGCCAAACAAACTTTGCATCGACGAATCTCTGCAATATGTCGATGGTTAAGAGTGGCTTCATCCGGAAGAATTCCACGAAGAACTCTCCACCAGAACACTCTCACCTTCGGAATGACATTCAATTTCCATAGGGATTTCACATCTATGTATCATCCTCTGAGGTCCCGGTAGCCGTCCCTTCCTCTAGAGCAACACGCTCTTTCTGAGTCACGAAAGCACAGTACGCCGACTTCACAGTGTAGTTCCCCGATCTTTCAAATGCCCATGCAAGAAAATCATCTCCACCTCCTTGCCGAATAGGGATGTTCAATATTGCTTCAGCATGAGGCGCAATGAAATTATTCCGAACAAGCTCTTGTCTCCACGACCAGTTAGATGGATCAATAAGCTCAGACACACGCTCAATAGTTGTATGCTGAGGCCGAAACATAGGAGACATAGATATTGTACCTGGGATCCATTTATCGTTCCAGGCTGATATGGAGGAGCCAGCGCCCACTCGAAAGATCAGTCCGGATCGAAGGGCTTCCCTCCCCGCCATGATCGCCCTCCATGTGGCCGACGCTGACTTTGGTATAGTAGCATTCATGAAGTCAGTGTCGGGGAAGTAACGACACTTCAGAACTCTTGCACATAGGGAACTCGGGTTGGTGAGGAATCGCCATCCGTGTTTGCTCAGCATAGCAAGATTGAAAAGATGCGGGTCTCTGAACCCCATCCCGCCCTTGCACTTGGGTGTAGCTAGCTCCTTCCAGGACACGCAATGCAATGATTTCTTGTCAAGAGAGCTACTCCAAAAATATTTGGCCATTGGTGAAGTAAGACTCTTACAAACTTTCTTGGTCAGTAGGAATGTACTCATTGGATAAGTAGGAATTAATTGAATGACAGATTTGAGAAGAGTCTCTCGACCTGCACACGCTAATAATTTTTCCGACCAGCCTTGTATTTTCCCACGAGCTCTTTCGCTGATATGATCAAAAGTACCACTGGTAATCCGACCCACAGCAGTAGGGAGCCCCAGGTATTTCTCACTGAATGCTTGCACGTGGATATTTAAAGTTGCTTGCAGAACCTGCCTCAACGAATCAGGAGTGTTCGTACCGAAGTATACTGAACTTTTATCACGATTAACACTTTGGCCCGATGCCTCTCCATAAATCCTGAGAATCTCATTGAGTCTGAGAGCACTTGGACTACTTGCATTGATGAAAATCAAACTGTCATCCGCAAACAATAAATGTGTGAACCATGGTGATCTATAACTCACCCTCAGACCCCTGTCTATGGTTACTCTACTGTAATATTTTAACAGCGAGGAAAATCCTTCCGCACATACCAGAAAAAGAAATGGTGAAACTGGATCACCTTGTCGGAAACCTCTGGATGGTGTGAAGTATGGTAAAAGTTCACCGTTGACACGCACCGAGAAGCGCACCGAGGAGACGCACTTCATTATCAATCTAACAAAGCTCATACAGAAGCCAAGTCGAGTTTGTATAGCTTCGAGATAATGCCACTCAACGCGGTCATATGCTTTCATCATATCGAGCTTGACCGCGCATGAATAATTCTTGCCCTTCTTCCTCCGCCTCATCATATGTACACTTTCATATGCAACTAGCACATTGTCAGTAATGAGGCGGCCGTGGACGAAAGAACTTTGCTCTTCACTTATAACCTCATCCATAATGCATCTCAAGCGATTGGTGATTGCCTTAGCAGCAATCTTATACAAAACTGGACACAATGCAATTGGACGGTATTGCGAAATTGATTGGGGGTGTCTAACCTTGGGGATGAGGGTAATAGAAGTGTCATTCAGTCCCGATGGCAGCACCCCCCCATTGAGAAAATCAAGCACTGCCGCGGTTATTACGTCATTACCAAGTAGATCCCAATGACACTGATAAAAACCTGCAGTAAAACCATCAACACCCGGTGTCTTCGAAGGAGCCATTTGAAACAACGCCACTTTGACTTCCTCCGGGGTGTATGGTTTGGATAGTTCTATGTTCATCGCTTGTGTCACTTTGACTGGCACATGTGATAACAACGGCTGGGGATCCGCAAAACCCTGTGATTCATAAAGTTGCTAATAGAAGGTCTGTACCTCCTCCTTATCCTCGTCTCCACTAGCGCAAACCGTGCAATCAGCTCAGCTAAGATCTGAGATCTTATTCATACGTTGTCGCTGAGCTGCTTGCGCCTGGAAATATGATGTGTTGCGATCGCCCTCTCGGAGCAACGGAACTCTCGAACGCTGCCGAGTCCAGATCTCCTCTTGATGCAAGGCATCCTTCAGTTTTTTAACAATACTTTTCTCCTCATCCGAAGGCCCAGTACCTATAGCCTGACACCGAACACGGTTCAGACGTTGTTGGTGTTGTCTGACAGTACGTGCCAGACAACCAAATTCCTTCAAACTCCACGGCTCTAGGGTTGTCTGCAAAGTACCAAGCGCCGATGCAATGCCTTGGAGGCCCGGAGTCCGTGGAATGCCCCGCCATGTCTCCTCCACTAGGCGGTCATAATATGTATGTGTCTGCCAGACATTTTCATAGCGGAATTGTTTCTTGGCCCTAGGCCGATCTGACAGTACCTCTTTGATTTCTGCTATCACAAAACAATTGTCAGACTCAACTGAAGGAAGATGTCGAACCCGTATGTGATGAAAAAACTGCCGAAATTCCTCGTTCGCAAAATCTTGATCTAGCCGTTCCTTGACATTTGCTTCTCCCATCTGATGATTATCCCATCACTAGTAGAAAAAGGGCCTATTGTCCTGGTTGGTAAGGGCCTTTTGTCCCAGTTTTTGAACCGGGACTAAAGGGTCGTTACTAATGCCCTAACCCTTTAGTCCCGGTTCCTACACGAACCGGGACAGATGGGCCTTCACGTGGCCGGTGCGGCGAGCCCAGGCAGGAGGGCCTTTGGTCCCGGTTGGTGGCACTAACCGGGACCAATAGGCATCCACACGTCAGCATTTCAGGGGCTGGGCTTTTTGTTTTTTTTGAAATGTGGGGGGGGGGGGGGGGTTGGGGGTTTTGGGGGGTTAATTTAGGTGTTTCATATATTGTGTTAGCTAGCTAATTAATAGAGAGAAGTGTCCTCTCTTATCTCCGTGCTTGGTCGACGCTACGTACTATATACGTATGGAGAGGACTAGACATGCTAGCTAGTAATCAAATGAAGGAAACAGAAGATCGTCATGAACATATGCATACAGAGAGAAGTGATATCGACCACCTCTCCTTCTCCGAGAGATTGGTCGAACAACAAGTTCTCGTATATCTATCCGACACTACCGGCTACATATATACAATAATTATCTCTTACAATATAATCTCCTAATTAAATTCTAAGAACACAGGGTCCACATAGTATTCTCCGTTTTTAGCGATCACGTGGTCAAGGAAAAATGCCGCCAATTCCTCTTGAATTGCTCGCATACGATCTGGTGCTAGGAGTTCATCCCGCTTCCGAAACATCTAATTTGAAGAAGGGGGTCAATACATATATATATATATATATGAATAAATGAAACTCAACACAAATGATGGTAATAAAATAAAATTGTGAATATTATTGCTTACGCACTTCATATTGTTCGTCAGAGTATCCCCGCTCACAGGTCTTGTAGCGGATGGACTCGCAAACGTAGTATCCACAGTAATTATTCCCGGGTTCCTGCCACAACCATTTTACAAGAAATAGAGGTCAATCAAACTGATAAGCAAGCATGCTAAATGGTATTGATGAAACTAGCGCTTGAATCACTAGGAGATGCGCGGAACATGCTACTATAGTACTTACTTTCAGGTGTTTAAATTGCAGCTTCTTCGGCAGTCCCGGAGCTTTTTTGGTGAATTTTCTCCAAACCCTGCCAGACAAAGAAAACAATTACTTGATATCAGGAAATGAACAAAGTTGCTGATATGGTGGATAATGATCGATTTAACTTACTTTTCGAGCATTTGAGTCATGTCCGCATAGTCCTGGGGATCTTTTCGTCTCGAGTCTAAGACGGTTACTACTCCCTGCTCAAGCTTAATCTCTAGGAGAATATAGTGGAAGCTGTGCACGCGTGCATAAATCATCAATTACAGTACTATAACCTGTACTAATAAGGGAAACCGAATATGCACAAGACAGTAACACTCACTTGAAGTTGTAAGGAAAGAGTATTATATCTTTGTTTTCATTTATTACCAATGATCGTAGCAAGTTGGCCTCGGTATTTTCAGCATGATATTTAACCTCAGTTGCATCTATGAGATTTGTGTTAATGAACCCAATATCACCGATTTCTCTTTTCTTCAATTCGGCGATCTTCAATCTGCATAATATAGTGAGGATAATTATAAATACATGCAATGAAAGAGCTGACCTATATAGAGAGACTTAATGATAGAAGTAGTACTACTTACAGACAGTAGCAAGTGATCGTTGATTTATCGAGGGCCTTTTCATTGAAAAACTGGAAGAACTCCTCAAATGGAACATTCAACAGTTATATTCCAACGAGGTCATGCTCCGGTTTAACTCTCAGCGTCAAAGTATTCCTCCCCCCAGACTCTCTGCAGGTTTTCATGTACCAATCATGTAATCTTCGCATCATCGTTGTTAGAGATCCTTCATCTTTGACGAGAGGCTCCCCGTAATGGAATTTTGTTCGTCCACCTCCAAGATATCATAATGTACATCGTCGGGCAGGTAATCTCCAAGATTGCTATAACCGGGCACCATCCTCGGATCATTAGCGACTATGTCGCTAGACACCTTGAGCGGGGGGCACCATTGGTTCGCCTGTTCGCCGAGCTGGGCAATTTTTTTCCCAGCTCGTCATTCTTTTAACCTTTGATCACTGATAGTACTTCCCGACCGCTCCGCTTCGGCAAATGTCTTTGCAATAATGCGCTCATAGTTGCCTTTCGGCGGAGACTTTGGTGGTTTTCTCAGGGCAGCCAGAGTGCGCTTCGCTTTCACCGGATCTACCTTCTCCTCCGGAGGTGGATGTTTATTTGCTTTCACCCCTTCAAAGAATTTCATCACTTCGGCTCGCACGATCTTCCTGGTTTCCTCGTCGGTCCTCTCTTATGGTAACTTCTCTGGAGTCTTCAGAGAAGGACCGAATCTGTATTGCCTCCCGCCTCTGGCTGTACTGCTAGACACCGGCAGAGCAGACGGAGCGGCTGCGGCTATCTTCTTTCCTTGCTTACGAGGCAGAGGAGAAGGACTACGACGCGCCGGAGCAGCCGGAGCGGCGGCGGGTCTCTTCCGCCCTTGCTGACGAGGCAGAGAAGGAGGAGGCTGGCTGCTCTGGCGCGCCGGCGCAGGCGGAGAAGGAGGCGGAGTGCCGCCATGCGCTGGAGAAGGAGGCTGAGTGCCCTGATCACTCGCCGGAGGAGGAGGCGGAGGAGGAGGCGGAGTGCCGCCACACGCTGGAGAAGGAGGCTGAGTGCCCTGATCACTCACCGGAGGAGGAGGCGGAGTGCCCTTACTCGCCGGAGGCGTCCAGTTTGGAAGGTTGATGAGCTCCTTCCGCCATAGGCATGGAGTCTTCAGAGCAGAACCCAGCCGAGTCTCCCCTTCACCGGTAGGGTGGTCAAGCCGGAGGTCCTCAAATCTCTCCGTTATTTCATCCACCATCACCCTAGCATATCCTTCTGGAATCGGCCGGCAGTGGTAGGTTGCGCCGGGTTCAGGAGGTAAAACAGAGCCAACAGCCGCCTTGACTTTGAAGTTCTGCCATTGCGTCATAAGGTGGCAATGTTGAGACTCCGTGATAGCATCCACGGGGTAGCTAGCAGGAGCCGTCAAGACATGCTCCGGCTGAAGTAGCTCGGTGGAAGCCACGCTGCTTCTCTGTTGAGATGGCAGGGTAGCTTCGGGGGTAGTTTGGGCATGTCGATTGGCATCTCGTTCCTCTAGCGCTTGAACCCTCTTGTGCAGCTTCCGAATTTGGGTCTGCTCCACTTTTTTCCTCCTCTCCTGGCTTTTGTAACCGCTTGCGTCCGGAAAACCAGTCTTCCACGGAACGGAGCCTAGCGTGCCTCGTGTCCGTCCAGGGTGCTTAGGATTCCCGAGGGCCATTGTGAGCTCGTCGTTCTCTCTGACAGGAACGAACGTCCCTTGCTGCGCTGCATCGATATAGTGCTGAAGCCTCTTGACTGGTATTCTCAAAAGCTCGTCCGTCCAAATGCACCTCACTGATACAGGGTCCAATTTTCCGCCAGCCCCGAAGAACCAAGTCCGGCAACGGTCTGGCCAGTTCATTGTCTCTAGTTCGATCCCTTTATCAAGCAGATCATTCTCAGCCTTGGCCCACTTAGGCCGGGCTTTGAGGTAGCCACCTGACCCCATGCGATGGTGAAGCTTCTTCTTCGCAGCATTCTTCTTGTCTGTCGCTGACATCTTCTTACTCTTTTCCGATGTCTCGTGGGCCACAAATGCGGGCAAGTGATCTCTGATCTTCTCATACCGGCCGATGAATTCTAGTGTCTCTTCTTTGTCGACAAACATTTTCAGCTCATTCTTCCACCTCCTGAATAGGTCTGCCATCTTCTTAAGAGCATGAGACTTGATTAATTGCTCTTTAACTGGCTTCTCCGGATCCTCCTCTGGCGGTAGGGTGAAATTTGCCTTCAGCTCAGTCCAATGGTCGTCTTTCTGCATATCATTGACATAAGACACCTCAGGGTCTTCCTTCTTTGGCTTATACCATTGGTGGATGCTGATCGGGATCTTGTCCCTAACAAGAACCCCGCATTGAGCAGCAAATGCTTCCTTTGTCCGGATGGGTTCAATCGGTTGGCCATCGCGTGCGATTGCTGTGATCTCAAACCTTTCATCCGAGCGCAACTTTCTCTTCGGGCCTCGTCTCTTTACCGAAGTTGTGCTCGATCCGGAGGGCTAGAAAAAAGAAGAAAGGCGAGAGTTAATTAATAGGTGTACATACCCAAACAATGAATGCATCCATTAGCTAGTCAACACAGGCTTAACTAATATATTTACCTGGCCGGACTCTGTTCGGTCGCCGGAGCCGTAACCACGGGCTCCTTCTTGCACCAGCATTGGGTCACCGGAGACATCATAATCATGTCTTTCCTCCTCCACTCTTCGATCACCGTAGCTTGCTTCTTCACCCTGTTCTTCCAGACCATCATTGTCGTTAAGATACGACAAGATATCACCTCCGGCTAAGATTATGTCCCCCAACACCTCTTCTGCTTCCTCGTCTCGTCCGTGCTCCATTGTTTCTGCAAGTATTACAACATGGCAATTATTACACAAACATGACAGCAGGTGGATATATTAGTGCAAACATAGACCTAGCTTATTCTGGGTTTGGGGTGGCCTCGGCAACGCTTCAAGGGTAGGGGCGCGGCGGGAGGGGGTAGGAGACCGACATCGTTTTCTTTATGGTTTGGGTGTCCTCGAGAGTTTTGGTCGAGCGAGAGGGCCGGGGGGTCCTCCCGTGGTATAAGTTATCACGGTTGAAGTTATCCGGGAGGGGGTTATATCGACAACGACGACATACATACATGGGAAAATAATGTTATCGGGGAGGGGGTAGGTCGAACCCCCCCCCTCGTGTTGAAGTTATCGGGACACGGGGTATATCGACAACGACATATCCGATAAAAAATAAGAAGACGAAGAAGAAATAAAAAGAGGAGAAGAAGATACTAATAGAGGAGAAGATTGAAGAAAAAAAGAGGAAATAAAAAGAGGATAAGAGGAAAGGTATAGAGGAGAAGATCGAAGAAAAGAAGAAGAAAAAAAGGAGGGGAAGAAGAAAGGAATAGAGGAGAAGAAGAAAGGAATAGAGGAGAAGATTCTATTTTTTCTTCTTCTCCTCTCCTTTTTCTTCTTTTTTCCTCTTCTTTTTTATTTCTCCTCTTCTTCCTCTCCTCTTCTTCTCCTTTCTTCCTCTTCTTATTTTCGTTTTTCCTCTAAAAATGTAACTTTTTAAAAATGTAACTTTTGCATATATAAAACTTTTCCATGGATCATCATTTCTCATATATATCCATCTATAGCCACATACATATATAAATGGAAAAAAATGCTATGAACAAAAATACATATATACTTGGTAAATATTCTATGAACATCGTTTCTTATATATATCAATGCATACATCCATGTATCATCATTGCTCATATATCCATAGTCATATATAAAAACATTATGTATATGAACAAAAAACTTTCTATGAACAAAAAACTTTCTATGAACAAAAAAACATTTTTGACATATTTAGGACATTCTAAATTTTCCTAACTCCTTTAGAACCACAAAAATTAACATCATTAACTCTTTTACAACCACAAAAATCTAACCATCATTTTTGACATTTTTGACATATTTAGCACATTCTAAAATTTCCTAACTTTGATGTATTTTTTAAAAACTTTTATAAAAATCTAACTTTTGCATATATGTATTTTTAAAACATCATTACAATTGAAAAAATACATACATACATACAAAAAACATGTAAAAAGTACATACATACATATATGAACATACATAAAAAATACATATATCTAAAAAAATACATCGGGGCAGGAGCGGCGTGCGGCGACGACGTCGGGCGAGGGCGCGGCGACGGCGAGGGCGCGGGCGACGGCGACGACGGCCGTGGGCGACGGCGACGGGAGAGGGCGCGGCGACGGCGAGGGCGCGGGGCAGGGGCGGCGCGCGTCGGGGCAGGGACGGCGCGCGGCGATGACGTCGGGCGAGGGCGCGGTGACGGCGAGGGCCCGGGCGACGGCGACGACGGGCGCGGGTGACGGCGACGGCGGGGGTGGCGAGCGGCGTCGGGGCAGCCTGGCGGCGTCGATGTTGTCGAGGGGTCGTCAGGGGCAACTGCGAGATGAAGATGAAAATTTTCGCAAGTGTTGGTTATATACCCAGAGCTTTGGTCCCGGTTCGTGGCACCAACCGGGACCAATGCCCCCCTTTAGTCCCAGTTGGTGCCACCAACCGAGACCAAAGGTCTCTTTTCAGCAGACCAAAGGGCGGGAAGCGGCGGCCTTTGGTCCCGGTTGGTGGCACCAACCGGGACTAAAGTGGGGGCATTGGTACCGGTTAGTGCCACTAAATGTACCAAAGGAGTGCATTGGTCCCGGTTCGTGGCAACAACCGGGACCAATATCCTGCGCCTGCCAAAGCCGCGGTGCGGTGGGATGTTTAGTCCCACCTCGCTAGCCGAGGAGCGGCAGTACCTGTTTATAAGCCCTGCCCCGCCATCTCCATTGAACTCCTCCGAACTGCAGGCCTATGGGCCTAATCTTGCACTGCTATGCCTGTGGGCCTGCTCGGCCTTCTGCGGGCCTGAATCCCGGCCCATGGATGGGTTTCTAGTCGTATTCAGGCCGTCGTGGCCCAGTAGGTGGCATTTTTTTATTTTCCCAGTTTTTTTGTTTTCTTTTTTGCTTTATTTATTTTATTTTGTTTCTACTTACAACAAAATACTTATTTATTTTATTTTATTTTGTTTCTAATTACTTATTTATTTTACTTCATGATAATTCTTTTTGCTATTAAAGTTTCTATCAAAAAAGATCTTTATGAAAATTCTTTTTGCTTTTAATGATTTTGAACAGAAAATACTTCGATAATTTTAGTTGCATCAATTTTATATGATTTTAGTTTCTATAATACTAGAGGTTTCTTATAATGTTTTGAACAGAAAATACTATGTTAATTTTAGTTTCATAAATTTTACTAAAGTTTATTTTATTTTATTTCTACTTATATATTTTAATAAAGTTTATATTATTTTGTTTCTAATTACTTATTTATTTTATTTGTTATTTTTCATGCACCATTTTTCATGCATTTACTAATTATTTTGAGCTATAAGACCCTAAAATTGAAAAGCATTTCAAATGAACTCTGAAAAGGTTGAAAGTTGGCATGGTATCATCATTTCATCCACATAGCATGTGCAAGAATGTTGAGACGGTTACGGCAAAAACTAGATGCACTTCGTGTACAAAACGGACAATGGTACCATACTCGTCTGTTACAAAGTTGGCATGGTATTTTCATAATAGTTGCGGGAGAAAGTCTTCACTTTTTCTTCGCTTGTGTCATTTGCTTATTGCGCCGTAACCATGGATAATCTTCATCGTTTATCAGGATGCTTGGGTTAGCCTTGACTTTGAAGGGAGGAATTTCATGAAACTTTTCATAATCTTCAGACATGTCTGTCTTGCCCTCCACTCCCACAATGTCCCTTTTTCCTGAAAGAACTATGTGGCGCTTTGGCTCATCGTATGATGTATTCGCTTCCTTATCTTTTCTTTTTCTGGGTCTGGTAGACATGTCCTTCACATAGATAACCTGTGCCACATCATTGGCTAGGACGAACGGTTCGTCAGTGTACCCAAGATTGTTCAGATCCACTGTTGTCATTCCGTACTGTGGGTCGACCTGTACCCCGCCTCCTGACAGATTGACCCATTTGCACTTAAACAAAGGGACCATAAAATCATGTCCGTAGTCAAGATCCCATATGTCCATTATGTAACCATAATATGTGTCCTTTCCCCTCTCGGTTGCTGCATCAAAGCGGACACCGCTGATTTGGTTGGTGCTCTTTTGATCTTGGGCGATCGTGTAAAATGTATTCTCATTTATCTCGTATCCTTTGTAAGTCAATACAGTCGAAGATGGTCCCCTGGACAACGAGTACAACTCATCACAAACAATGGTGTCACCTCTGAGACGTGTTTCCAACCAACTGCTGAAAGTCCTGATGTGTTCACATGTAATCCAGTCGTCACACTGCTCCGGGTGTTTGGAGCGCAGACTGTTCTTGTGTTCATCGACATACGGGGTCACCAAGGTAGAGTTCTGTAGAACTGTGTAATGTGCTTGAGACCAAGAATGCTCGTCCCTGCATATTATTGAGTCCGCTCCTAGCGTGCCTTTTCTAGTCAGTCTCCCCTCATACCGCGATTTAGGGAGACCTATCTTCTTAAGGCCAAGAATGAAGTCAACACAAAACCCAATGACATCCTCTATTTGATGGCCCATGGAGATGCTTCCTTCTAGCCTAGTGCGGTTACGATCATATTTCTTTAGGACTCCCATGAACCTCTCAAAGGGGAACATATTGTGTAGAAATACGGGCCCCAGAATGACAATCTCGTCGACTAGATGAACTAGGACGTGCGTCATGATATTGAAGAAGGATGGTGGGAACACCAGCTCAAAACTGACAAGACATTGCGCCACATCACTCTTTAGCCTTGGTATGATTTCTGGATCAATCACCTTCTGAGAGATTGCATTGAGGAATGCACATAGCTTCACAATGGCTAATCGGACGTTTTCCGGTAGAAGACCCCTCAATGCAACCGGAAGCAGTTGCGTCATAATCACGTGGCAGTCATGAGACTTTAGGTTCTGGAACTTTTTCTCTGGCATATTTATTATTCCCTTTATATTCGACGAGAAGCCAGTCGGCACCTTCGTACTGAGTAGGCATTCAAAGAAGATTTCTTTCTCTTCTTTCTTAAGAGCGTAGCTGGCAGGACCTTCATACTGCTTCGGAGGCATGCCGTCTTTTTCATGCAAACGTTGCAGGTCCTCCCATGCCTCAGGTGTATCTTTTGTCTTCCCATGCACGCCCAAGAAGCCTAGCAGGTTCACGCAAAGGTTCTTCGTCACGTGCATCACGTCGATTGAAGAGCGGACCTCTAGGTCTTTCCAGTATGGTAGGTCCCAAAATATAGATTGCTTCTTCCACATGGGTGCGTGTCCCTCAGCGTCATTCGGAACAGCTAGTCCGCCGGGACCCTTTCCAAAGATTACGTGTAAATCATTGACCATAGCAAGTACGTGATCACCGGTACGCATGGTGGGCTTCTTCCGGTGATCTGCCTCGCCTTTGAAATGCTTGCCTTTCTTTCAACATTGATGGTTGGTCGGAAGAAACCGACGATGGCCCAGGTACACATTCTTCCTGCATTTGTCCAGGTATATACTTTCAGTGTCATCTAAACAGTGCGTGCATGCGTGGTATCCCTTGTTTGTCTGTCCTGAAAGGTTACTGAGAGTGGGCCACTCGTTGATGGTTACAAACAGCAACACGTGCAGGTTAAATTCCTCCTGTTTGTCTCATCCCACGTACGTACACCGTTTCCATTCCACAACTGTAAAAGTTCTTCAACTAATGGCCTTAGGTACACATCAATGTCTTTGCCGGGTTGCTTAGGGCCTTGGATGAGAACTGGCATCATAATGAACTTCCGCTTCATGCACATCCAAGGAGGAAGGTTATACATAGATAGAGTCACGGGCCAGGTGCTGTGATTGCTGCTCTACTCCCCGAAAGGATTAATGCCATCCGCACCTAAACCAAACCATACGTTCCTTGGGTCAGCTGCAAACTCAGCCCGGTACTTTCTCTCGATTTTTCTCCACTGCGACCCGTCAGTGGGTGCTCTCAACTTCCCGTCTTTCTTACGGTCCTCACTGTGCCATCGCATCAACTTGGCATGCTCTTCGTTTCTGAACAGACGTTTGAACCGTGGTATTATAGGAGCATACCACATCACCTTCGGAGGAACCCTCTTCCTGGGGGGCTCGCTGTCAACATCACCAGGGTCATCTCGTCTGATCTTATACCGCAATGCACCGCATACCGGGCATGCGTTCAGATCCTTGTACGCACCGCGGTAGAGGATGCAGTCATTAGGGCATGCATGTATCTTCTGCACCTTCAATCCTAGAGGGCATACGACCTTCTTTGTTGCGTATGTACTGTCGGGCAATTCGTTATCTTTTGGAAGCTTCTTCTTCAATATTTTCAATAGCTTCACAAAACCTTTGTCAGGCACAGCAGTCTCTGCCTTCCACTGCAGCAATTCCAGTACGGTACCGAGCTTTGTGTTGCCATCATCGCAATTGGGGTACAACCGTTTTTTGTGATCCTCTAACATGCGACCGAACTTCAGCTTCTCCTTTTGACTTTCGCATTGCGTGCTTGCATCGACAATGACCCGGCGGAGATCATCATCATCGGGCACTGGTTCCTCTTGTTCTTCAGCAGCTTCCCCCGTTGCAGCATCATTGGGCACATCGTCTGGTTGCTCTTGATCTTCAGCAGCTTCCCCCGTTACAGCATCACCGTATTCAGGGGGCACATAGTTGTCATCGTCCTCTTCTTCTTCGCCGTCTTCCATCATAACCCCTATTTCTCCGTGCCTTGTCCAAACATTATAGTGTGGCATGAAACCCTTGTAAAGCAGGTGGGTGTGAAGGATTTTCCGGTCAGAGTAAGACTTCGTATTCCCACATGTAGGGCATGGACAACACATAAAACCATTCTGCTTGTTTGCCTCAGCCACTTCGAGAAAATCATGCATAATGTACTTGGAGGTGTGTCTGTCACCGTACACCCATTGCCGGTTCATCTGCGTGCATTATATATAATGAAGTGTGTCAAAAACCATTACAGAACATCATGAATAGATAATTAAGTGACCAAATTAATAGAAGTTCATCATCACAATAAAACCAAAGTACATACATAGTTCTCATCTAACAACATATAGCTCTCCAGAGCATCTAATAAATTAAACCATACATTGAAACTATGTAAAACATTTCAATGCGAAAACAAATGCAATCATAATCGCAACCAAGGTAACAATTGATCCAATGGCATAATGATACCAAGCCTCGGTATGAATGGAATATTCTCTAATCTTTCTACTCTTCAAGCGCATTGCATCCATCCTGATCTTGTGATCATCGACGACATCCGCAACATGCAACTCCAATATCATCTTCTCCTCCTCAAATTTTTTTATTTTTTCCTTCAAGTAATTGTTTTCTTCTTCAACTAAATTTAACCTCTCGACAATAGGGTCGGTTGGAATTTCCGGTTCAACCACCTCCTAGATAAATAATATCTATGACACGTTGGTCGGCATAATTGTCATAAACAATAAATGAACCAAATAGTTATAAAAAGATAATATATACCACATCCGAATCATAGACAGGACGAGGGCCGACGGGGGTGGATACCAAAACCATCGCACTATATAATAAGAAGGAATAATAAAAGTAAGAAAATTAGACATGTATCTATCTGAAGTAAGAATTTTTTTTCTTTCAGAAAGAAGATAAGAACAAGAGGCTCACCACGGTGGTGCTGGCGACGAGATCGGCGCGGGCGATCATCGGCGGTGAAGACGGGGATGGGACATGACGGACCGCTAAACCTAGACAAATCTCGGGGAAAATGGAGCCCGGAGGTCGAGTTTCGAGAGGAGAAAGATTAACTAGTGTGGCTCAGACATTTCATCGAACACCTCATGTGCATAGGAGGTGAGCTAGAGCACCCGAAAGCTAGAGTGCTCTGCTGCGGCGATGGGGTATATATAGGCAGCTCATTTGTCCCGGTTCGTGGCTAGAACCGATACTAAATCCGGGCCTTCTGTCCCAGTTCATGCCAAGAACCGGGACCAATGGTTGTGGGCCAGGAGCGAGGCCCATTAGTCCCGGTTCGTGCCTCGAACCGGAACAAATGGTTCCATACGAACCGGGACCAATGCCGACGAGGCCCCGGCCGGCCCCCTGGGCTCACTAACCGGGACGAATGCCCCCATGGGTCCCGGTTCGTGACTGAACCGGGACTAATGGGCTTGCCATGCCCGAACGAAAGCCCTGTTTTCTACTAGTGCATGTGTAGGTCGTACCTGACCAGCCTAGATCTTGGAAAGAGATGTCATCCACAACCTCCCTGAATGATCTCATGTGAGTTTCAAACCGTGCCGCTCTGCTGAAGTGCTCACATGCATACAAAGTTTCATTAAAATCTCCCATGCACAACCAGGCACTATGGGGTATATAAGCAAAGTACGCAAGAACCGCCAATTGTGGTGTCTCTCTTTCGCTCGCGGTCTGTAAAAACCAGTAAAACACCAAACATAAGCGTTCTGATTATTGTTATGAACCAATACATCAATATGATTCTTACTGAAAATTTTCAAATCAACGGTCACATCTCTGGACCAAAAAAGACCTATGCCGCCACTAAGGCCAACACTGTCAACTGCAAAACTGCCTGCAAAACCAAGCGTAAACTTCAGATCCTCAACTCTTTTTGCTTTGATTTTAGTTTCCATTAGAAAGAGAAGGGAGGGGTCTTCAAGCTTCACTATATTGCGAAGCTCCCGAACTGCCTCGGGGTTCCCAAGCCCCCGGCAGTTCCAGCTTAAAACACTCATTATGACTGGCAGGACCGCGACGCGATCTCTGCCGAGTTATCTGGTGTGGGCTTTTACTTCTTGGGTTCACGAACAAAGTCATCTCCCTCTGTCAACGCCTCATTATTCATTATATGCCTCAATCTAGTGCACGCCGTACATACATATATGCCACCAAATCAGGTCTACCATCTAATGATTTAATCTACGAACATAGTTCTCAAAAGAAAAAAACTAACCTACATACACAGATTGAATCATGTGGAAAAAAATTACGCGTTGTTCAAAAATTCGCGTCAACTTTGGTTATTTTGGTTATTACCGAAACCGAACCGAAATTAAATGGTTATTACCGAAACCGAACCGTATCTATGTATAAAACCGTATAAACCGAAGTATAAAAACCGTATAAACCAAAAACCGTTTAAACCGAACCGAATCAAACCGAAAAAACCGAATGCACAGGCTGACTTCCAGCACTACATCCTGGCGCTGGGCACGGCCGTCATGATCCCGGCGGTGCTGGTGCCCATGATGGGCAGGAGCGACGTGAGTGCGCCTCTGCGTTTCTTGATTCGCGCCACCCCCCATGGGTTGGCGCCTGGCGTCACAAGTTTCAGTGCCAACAATGTCTGGTGGTGTTCTCGGCTTGCCATCTCGTATGGGTTGCAGGGAGACAGGGTGAGGGTGGTGCAGACGCCGCTCTTCGTCACCGGCATCAACACGCTGCTGCAGTCGTTCTTCGGAACGCGGCTGTCCACGGTCATAGGCGGCTCCTACGCCTTCCTCATCCACCGTGCAGGACTCGTCGCTCGCGGCCATACCTGACGAGCACGAGGTGAGTAATCATTCATTCACTTTCACTTTCTAGTATCCGCACATTCAGAAATTCTTTAATGGTATGGTCTAATCAAAACTATATTTGAGCAGAGGTTCCTCAAGAGCATGCGGGCCATACGGGGGCGGTTATAGTGTCCTCCAGTATTCAGATCATCCTTGGTTACAGCCAGCTCTGGGGTATTTTCTCCAGGTACCACCACACACTGTCAAGTACTTGTTGTACTAGTCGCCAACCCGTGCATTCGCACGGCCTAGTTACTAAATACTTTTACATGATAATCTATATACCATATAAGTATTTTCTGCGTAAAGTTATATTGGTCGTCCATTTGAAAAGTTCTAAAGGATTCGGAACTTGGAGATTCATAGGAGAATTCATTTCCACTAATGAGTTAGTTGGGTGAGAACACAATAGTTATAAGATGTGACCAAAAATAGTAAGTGTGCACTTTAATTCTATATACGATTTTACTCTCCTTTATAATATATAAGGAAGTTTGAAATTATTATTTATCTCATTTCAAAAGTATAAAGAGTTGCCTTACTTGTTAGGTCTAGTCTGTATATTTATATGCTAGGACATCTATACATGTATTGTCTCAAAATGTTAGCATTTGTACCGACTATGGTCCCGTAGGAAAATGTTAAATTGCATGAACTATGGCCTGCTAAGCTAATTATAAATTTTCCTTACTGCTATAAATATTTCTCCCGTAAAATAGTTCATTCTTGTGAGAGTATTACGAACAGTATTCTCAGATATCTGATCCGCTTGACACTTACGATGGAATGGTGTGAATGAAACAATCAAGCAATACACAACCAATAATTTGAGATTCAACAAACGCCAGGACTTGATAGGTTTGGAATTTGAAGAAACCAGAGCATCGGAAAAGCATTTTTTGAATAGCGAAGAACATTACATATAAGGTATTAGTATCTGTGCACATGAATCACATGTTGTAATACGTATAAATTTAAAAGATAGATATATGTACTACATAGACGATAGTCTTAGGTGACAAATTTACTTTTATTGCTGTATGGATTACATAGCAATATTTTGCATTGTTATTGAACAGACGAACCGTGCTCGCTTGGTTTAAACTTAAAAAGGGAAATTTGATGAGCACTCGGCCATTCCAATCATGAATCTACAGCTGTCCATAATACAAATGAAAACAAAAATCTTGTGCATTGGGTGATCATTGGCTTACTACAGGTATTGATAATTGATAGTTGTAGGCATGCATTGTTAAAAGAATCAAGCCGAGAAATTCTTGTACAGATAATTCCTTATTTAATACACAGTCAAATCAGACTTACTAAAACACACAAAAAATTACGATCCAATATGAAGTACTAACACGCACCATACCAAGAAGCGATACTCACCTTGTTCTATTTTTATCCTTGTCCATGGGGTAGCGAGATTTACAGCTTTACCGACACCATCGCACATATATGGTGACCTATATTATAATGGGGGCAGAAATTAATGACACATTGGAAAGAGATATATTAGTAGCACATATAGGTGCAGTCTTATTAAGGGTTGCAGCTTGATTGGCCCCTCACTGGTGAAGAATAATGCATCGCCATATCCTTAGCATGGTCTGATTGAAAACTGCTAATACATTTCCTGACGTACTTACAGTTGGAAATATGGATGTGGAGTGTCTTGAGCATAACAGTGGTTGTTTTGTTCACACAATACCTCATACAGATAGCGAGTGGGTCCCATGGATAGATGTAGTAGTGATAGTTGGAACATCCAAAAGGACAGGGGCTTAGTGCATGTTAGACTGATGTATTAGCTGTACAATTACAAATAAGATTGCAACCTGCGATATCTCAAAGCTATTAAATGCACCTGCTGGAAAATCTGAGAACCCCACAAAATATAATTTTCACGTTGTTTCTTCAATATAAAACATGCTGCCCGTGGTTAATGTCATGTTTTTAACTGAACAATAAAACACACAATATGCTATGTCAGAAATTTCTAACTCTTGTTTGGTACAATGTCTATGAGAAAAGTGTAGAGAATCTATAGTACATCAGTTCATGCTTGCTAATCTGAATTTAGAAAATAATAATTTTTTCTCTTGTTAATAGTTTCGATTGTATGTATATGTATGCAGCGGGCGTACAAACAAACGAAATCCAATCGATTACCAAAACTTATCAACACATGGTACTCCACATACCAGAGACGGATGTTGCGCACCGGCTGCCCGTATGTAGAAGCTGGCCGCTGCCAGTCCATCTTACCCATGAGTCCATGCCACGATCTGCACCACAAAGGCGCCCGTCGGCATGAAGTGTCAGGAAGACCTCGACGGCGCTGGCTCCGGCGATCACCGGAGTTCTACACGAGAGTTAGTGCGAAGAGGGAGAGAGTCTTTGCGCTGCTCACTTGCCGCAGCTTTTCTGTTTCTGCACTTTTATTCAGAGGTTTTCCAACCGAATTACAATGGAACGCGGAGCTCGTGCGAGTAGTGGACGCCGCCATCCCAGCTCCCCTCGCGCTTCGCCCGCCATGGCGCCTTGACCGTGCTTTCGTGTCATCCCACGATCGGGTCTGGGCGCCGCTAAAAACTCTAACTAAAACCGAGTCGCAGCTCGGGCTTATCTGACGAAACTGAAAAACACTGACGAAACTGAAACCTATCGACATCTAAAAACCTGAACCTGAACTCTGAAGTTTACCCAACAATCACCCCCTAAACTGATCGTTCAGGGTGTTGCCTCGATCATGCCGATGCTTGAGCGCAGCTGCTGCAGTCGAACACGACCAAGGGGCTTGGTGAGCATGTCTGCAAGTTGAAATTCTGTTGCCACATACTCAAGTTCGATCCTCTTTGTCTCCACGCAATCCCTGATGAAATGATACCTCAGCTCGATGTGCTTCGATCTGTCGTGCATCACAGGGTTCTTCGCCAGAGAGATTGCGGATTTGTTGTCGACCTTGAGTCTCACTGTCTTCTCTTCCTTTTCTCTGAACTCGCCGAGCAGCCGCGCGAGCCAGATTCCCTGACAGGCTGCTGTGGTTGCTGCGACGTACTCTGATTCGCAGCTGGAGAGTGCCACAATCTTCTGCTTCTGTGACCGGCAGGTTATCACTCCTCCTCCGAGCAAGAACAGGGTCCCGGAGGTGCTCCTGCGTGTGTCCACATCGCCGCCAAGGTCATTGTCGCTGTAACCAGTGAGTTCAGGCTCACCATCTCCTCTGCCGTACTTGCAGCCCAGATGCAGAGTGCCGGCGATGTACCTCAAGATGTGCTTGACGGCGGTGCGGTCCTCTTCAGTTGGCGCCTCCATGAAGCACGAGACGTACCCAACCGAGAAGGTCAGGTCAGGGCGCGTGTGCACCAGATAGCGCAGGCTGCCGACGACGCTGTGGTACTCTGTCGCATCCACTGGTGGCGCTGTGCTCTCCTTTGATAGCTTGAAACGAGGCTCCATGGGGATGTGACAAGGTTTGCATCCAGCCATGCCACTCTTCTCCAGGAGTTTCCGTGCGTACGCGCTCTGTGAAATGACGATGCCATCCTCTGCCTGCTTCACTTCGATTCCAAGATAGAAACTCAGCAGACCCAGATCAGACATCTTGAACAACTTCTGCATCTCTCCTTTGAACATGATGATCTCCTCTGTGTCGGACCCGGTGATCACCAGGTCGTCCACGTTCACGCCCACGATGAGGCGTGTGGTCGCCGTGCCCCGTGCGTACACCGTGTGCTCTGACGGACAGAGCGTGAACCCCAGCTTGCTCAGACATGTATCCAGCTTGGTGTTCCACGCTCTGGGAGCCTGCTTCAGACCGTACAGCACCTTGTTCAGGCGCAGGACAAGATGCTCCTTGCCGGCAACGACAAATCCCGGTGGCTGCTGCACATAGACTTCTTCCTGGAGCTCGCCGTTCAGGAAGGCCGATTTGACGTCCATGTGATGAACGGCCCAGCCCGCATTCGCCGCAAGTGCGAGCAGCACCCGTACTGACGCGAGGCGCGCTACTGGGGCAAACACCTCGTCGTAGTCAATGTCGTGCTGCTGTACATAGCCCTTCGCCACGAGCCGAGCTTAGTGCTTGAGTACCTCCCCGCGCGCGTCCTTCTTGACCTTGTAAACCCACTTCAAGCCAATGGCGCGATGACCAGGAGGGAGAGAAGTGAGCTGCCATGTTTGATTGTCCTCGATCGAGCTCAACTCTTCGATCATGGCGCCCCGCCAACTCGATTCTTGTTCTGCCTCAGTGAACGAGCTCGGCTCCTCAGCGGCAAGCAGGCGTAGCTCTTCGTCTGGGTCGTCTGCCGGGCCGCAGTCCAGCACGTTCTGCAAGGTGCGGAACCGGTGCTCTCGCTCTATGTCGTCTGCCGCGTCGAGCACGTTGTCGCTGAACGATGTTGGTGGCGACACCAGCTCCACCCCTCCTGGACTGACAGAAAATGGAGTTGACGGTGCTGGGCTTGACGAAGCTGCTGTTGACGGCGCTGGAGACGCGTGTGGTGTGGTCGGAGGCGAGGTGGCTGCACCCGCCCCCTCCCCCCCATCTGTCGTGCAGGAGATATGCCCTAGAGGCAATAATAAATGATATTATTTATCTCCGAGTTCATAATTATGTTTATGTGCCATGCTATAACTGCAATGATTCTCGAGTCTGCAATATCCACGAGGCTCGGAGGAAGACTCATATGCACGTGTGGAATAATAAACGGTATGAAGTATTCCTAGTCTGGCCTCTAAGACTAGCTCAAGCGTTGCATGATGGTTCTGTTTTCCTGATCATGGGCATGTCTATGCCAGCAATTTTGAGGGCACAATGTTAAGAGAACATTTGTGTTGAATCAACCCGGATTGATGTTATGCTATGAGATTCATTCATCACAAGTTAATGGTACATAACCCAGAGATGGTTAACGTTTGCATGATTCCTTAGACCATGAGAGTATCGAGTTTCTTCATGCTTGCTTCATGAACTTTGGGGTTTGTTAAACGTCATCCGTAAATGGGTGGCTATTACGGCGGCTTACGGGTTCATGGAAAAGTTTGTGTCAAGTAACTTGATAGCTCAAGATTGGGATTTGCTCCTCCGATGATGGAGAGATATCTCTGGGCCCTCTCGGTGTTACGGTATCCATCATCGTCTGGCCAGACACTTTGTGATTTGATCACGGGGATGCCGAAACACGATAACTAGAAAAGAGAACAATACCGGTAACGAGGTAACTAGCATAGTGGACAAGTTGTTGATCCACGGGAATGCCAACATGTCTCACCTCGGGTATTTGTAACATATCGCGAAGCAACAGGAATAGCACATGGCAACTGGAGGTTCACTCGAATATTTATTCGTGTGGGTATAGGGGTCAATATGGGTGTCCACGGCTCCGATGTTGATCATTGATCGGAAAGGGTTCCAGTCATGTCTATACTTCACCGAACCTATAGAGTCACACGCTTAAGGGTCATCTATCTGCTGAATACTAGACAAGGAGTCTGAGAGAAAATCACCGAAAAAGTTTCGGACAGCGGAAAAGGTTCCGCAGAAAGAGGTCATCGGATGAGTTTCGATGAAACTGAAAAGTTGTTTCAGGGGATACCATAAAGTCAAATTGGTTTCGGCACATGCCTGATAATTCTTAGAGGGTGCCAGAATCATTCTGGAAGCTTTCTGGAATTTTCCGGGATAATAACCGGATATGCTCCCGAGCTGCCGGAACCACTTCAGATGCTTTTCGCAGATGAAAATCACTAAACCGGAATTGTTTCGGAACGCGTTGAAAATAATTTTGGTGGGTACTAGAAATGATCTAAGCCCACACAAATATTTTCAGTTCGAACAAACGCTGAAAAATGTCGTCGTGAATAGTGAAAGTGCTTTTTGGGATATTTTATGGTGAGTCACCTTTTGGGATATTTCCAAAAGGCTTCTAGAAGGGCATGGGGGCCAAGCATGCTCCTCATGGGGGTCCCCCAAGGGGGTTGGCCGGCCACATGTGTGGGGCTCCATGGAGCTCCACTTCCCTCCCCATTATGCCCTTCATGTGTGACATTTACATGGGCATTTTGGGTTTTTGTGAGCCATCCCTACCCCTTGGCTTTCCTATAAATAGAGGAGGAGTGGGCAGCCCAAACCTCATCCCTTCCCACATACAAGTGCCATGCAATGATCTGGCTTCTCCCTCCCTCCCCGCGAAATAGTTTCGTAGAGCCGAAAGGCTGTCTGGGTTCCGGCAGGAACTAGTTCTGGACGGCGAAGCCCTGCCGGATAGATGACACCTATGTGTGCAACTCTGTAGAGAGATCGAGGTTTCGGTCTTAGTTCGTGAGTGCCTCCCGATGGGCTGTCCATGTGACCGTCCGAGTTTCGAAGGTCCTCCCGAAGGGCTGTCCAAGTGACCGTTCGAGTTTCGAAGGTCCTCCCGAAGGGCTGTCCGCGACACCGTCCGGGGGGCTGTTCGATCGCCTCCCTGAGGGCTATCTGAGGAGCAGATGAGGGTATACATCCTCGCGGTTGGGAGGTTGTAAATCCTAGCTGCGGGGATCTGCACTGCCGATCGTCATCGACTCTACTTCCTGCTGCGCTACGAGTCGGTAACGAAAAAGATCAAACCATGTATGCATTCTCCATAGTGGTCCTGGGCTGGTGCGTAGGTCGGAAATTTTTTGTTTCCTGCTGCGTTACCCTACAGTGGCATCATGAGCCATGCTATGCGTAGATGCAGGTTTCGATCTAGAATACATGGAGATGTATGGGTATTGCATAATATAATTAGGTAGTAGATGAGATCTATTGCTGAAAATTATTTATGCGGGTGACAGATGAAATCTGTTACCCGAGGTTCTTGTTGCTTCCCTAGAATTTGCGTTTGCTCAATCTCGAGACAGCATGGTGGAATTTGACAAAGTTCTGGCAATCCATGATCCTGATTGATCATGGAAGTGCTATCAGTTCTTTGGGTTCTGCCGTATTCAAAAGAAAGATGAAATTCGCAGATGAAAGGGCATTGCAGATATTATCTGCACGGGGGTCATGCGTATGACGAAGTTTAGTATGGGGCTCGAGATTTAATTATCTCGTGTTTCATACACCCCGAGATGTTAATCTAGCAACTTAAATAATCATACTTGATGATAAAGCGTTGGTAGCTGCGGTTTAAGTCAACACCTTAGAAGCCACGTAAAATAAAATTTTGCATAAACCGATTAGAGGCGTCTAACTTGGTTTTGCAGGATGTGCATGTGATGTGGTATAGCAGTGCTCATACTAATTCGATTATGTATGAGATGACTATATGATGTAATTTGATTAACATGACCTGCGTGTCATGATTCGGCATGATGGCTGGAGCCATATGATTGTACTTTAATGACCTGCGTGTCAACCTTGTTGTAATGCATTATTTTGTTAGCTATAGAGATAGCAATATTATCTGGTGCAGCGACAAGGTGGTGGCAACCTTCGCGAAGGTGAACACCGACGCGAATGCCGGAGACGAAGAAATGAAATACTTCTCCGTCAGGAAGGGCTATACCATATCATGCTATTATGAATTGCCTGAGATGTTTACCCTTATGATGCACCCTTCTTGATTGCGCGGTAGTCGCTTTTTATTAGGGTGATCTCTCACTTAAAATATCAAAGTAGTTAGTGTTCACCCAAGTGTAGCACCGTCTGAAATTCGTATCTTTTCGGGGTGCGCTATGTACACATGAGCACGAACGAATCGAGAGGAATGAGGCGGGTGAGGTCAGACCTCGCAGCACGATCACTTGGTTTTCTTTGACGTTCAGGCAGGAGAGTCCTGAGCTCGGAACACGCCCATCGAAAGATGAACAAAAATCACATAGAGATGTGATCGGCAAGTTGGCCTACCGATTGAAATTCGTGTCATCAGTGATGAACCCGTCAAAGGCATCGAATAGAAATATGGATATTGAATCACTCTAAATCAATTATGAGAGATATTGATTTGAGTGGGAGCGCACTGTTGAATTAACATGTTTAATTCTTAGTGCAATTAATTATGAACACTGTCTAAGTGTTTCTTGCATAATAGTTGTAGAATAATGGCTCGCATTTCCACCTTCCCTATTAAAATTGAATAACTGTTAAATATCTGGTTAAAAATTTACGATTGGTAACGTAATATGAGGATTGTCCTCAAAAGTGCCGAGAAGGACTTTGTCCTATCGCATGCTTTCCGTATCCTCCCGCTAATGCTATGGATCATGTGACTCTCGTCCTTCGATCCAAAAGCTAGAATTCTGTTACGGTCAAGTGGAATATGTTTGCTTCCATGAAACCCAAACTTCGAAAGTTGGGATAGTTATATGATATTCATGGAGCTGAAAACTATTTTCAGATACAAACAAAGCAATGTTTGTTTTCAAGTATTAGTAAAAGTGTTTACTATGCATTTGACTGTTGGGAAAGGGATCCAGAAGAACGCCTGTCATATAATGAAGGTGAATAAAACAACAACTTAAAGAGAAAGGAAGTGTCCAAAGGGTGTTAGTATGACTTACACGCCTAGGAAGTCCGGGGCTAATGCCACTCTTAAGTTGGGTGCTTCTTCTGAAAGTAGGAGAAATACTAAAAGTTAAACTGCTAGAAGTATAAAGGCAAAAGGAAAGAAGACTGGAATATCCAGCTCATGTATGAATGTCATACAAGTTTTTGATGTATAGAAGGCTGGTCGAAGATATAGTTCTTCGAATTATGGTTAAACATGTTAATCACTAATTCTTGGGTATTGTGAGTTCATCACAAAAATGCCCGCTCGATTGCATTCTGTTGCAACTCGATGTAAGAACTACTATGGCCTGAAAGACTAGCTAGAAATGAGGTTAAGGTATACACAGGGAACATAGTAAATGTTACTATACCTTCCATCGGTGTATTGCCGTCTGTATTTATTTTCATAATTCATTTAGAGTTTTACAAACTCTATCCCATTGCATAAGGTATCTTGCAAGCAGGTTGTTCATAAGAGAACTTTTTATGTTCGATGTTATGAATAACACAAGGGCCATACTTTCATTATGAATGAGATGTATGTTATGAATATTGATAATAATACAATACCTCTGGGTTTACTTTCATAATTCATTTTAGAGTTTCATACACTCTAGCCCATTGCAGAATGTTTGTTGCAAAAGAGTTGTTCATAAAAACAACAATTATTGTTAAGTATTATGAATAACATAAGGGCCATACTTCCATCATCGATGGGACGTATGTTATGAATATTGAGGGTAATATGATACATCCATAACACTGACGCTAAATGTCGCAAGACTAAAAGAATACCACACAAGTGTGGCACTACATTGGGTCACATTGGAGAAACCCGCATGGAAAATTCCATTATGATGGATTTTGAAGTCTTTTTGATTTTAAATCATCTGACACTTGCAACTTTCCTCCGAAAAGTGAAGTGACTAAAATATCGTTCACAGGCCATAAGGAACGAACAACAAACTTATTAGTGATCATACATTTGATGTGTGTAGTCCGATAAGTGTTGTTAGTAGTGGATTTATTTATCTTCAGAAATGAATCAAGTAGATATATGGATATTTACTTGATGAGACGTAAGTCTGGATCTTTTGAAATCATTCGAAAGGTTCTCAAAAATGAAGTAGAAGTTATTGTAACAAGAAAATTATGTTTCTACAATTTGATTGCACAAAGGAATATTTGAGTTACATGTTTAGCGAATGTCTGATGAGTTGTGAAAGGGGTTTCATAAACTTGCACCTCCCGGAACACCACTTCAAGTGGAAAGTCCGTGAATATGTAATCGAACCATTTATGACATGGTAAGATCAAAGATGGCATAAATAAATTTGTCATTATCCCTTTTAAAGAGTGATGCTTTAGAGACTACGGCTTTTACACTGAAAAGAGCTTCATCAGGTCTGTTGAAATGAAGCCATGGTATGTTGCGCCCAACCATGTTGTATCTTTTCTTAACATTTGGAATATGGGGCTTGTGTAAAAGGTTACAAACCTATTCCAAATCAGACAAGTGGTACTTTGTAGGTTATCCCAAGTCATTGGGTATTCCTCCCTCACTATACCGAGGCAAATAGGTTAGCCACAAAGAACGGTATGCTTTAAAAGAGAATGGTTCTTTCTAAAAGGTGAGTGGGAGAATAGTGCAACTCGACGAGATAAACAGTGTCT
The DNA here is from genome assembly GCF_002575655.3 of Aegilops tauschii subsp. strangulata. NCBI lineage: Eukaryota > Viridiplantae > Streptophyta > Magnoliopsida > Poales > Poaceae > Aegilops > Aegilops tauschii. The sequence continues at coordinate 21,801,195 of NC_053035.3, read as the reverse complement.
TCATCAAACCAAAGGAAAGAGACCTTGGAAGAAATTCCAGAGTTTCCTACTGCGACTGATACGGAAATCTCTACAATAAAATGTATGAACTTCGGTCGAACTTGCAGCTCAACCACGTAGGCAAGGCTCGTGCAAACCTCTCAGGTGCGCAAATGAGATATTGTTGTTAGACAACATTATACCTACGATACACAAGGAAGCGTTGATGGGCCCTTACTCCGGAATTGGCTAAATGCCAATACAACCCGAGTTAGTTTCCATATAAGTGATTCAAGATTAAAACCTTGATACACCTTTTGGAATACTTAGAGTCTAACGAATATTTATGGAACTTAAAACTGATACGGATAAAATGTTTTATCCATAAAGCTTGACTTGTTGAAATAACAAGTTCAAGAGTTGACTACGATCAGGTTGTTTTCATCGTAGGGATGCTTAAAGTCGGTTCGGGTTGAACTAGCAATTAATACATATTTCAATCATGAGATATGAAACATGGATTATAAAAGGATTCCCATCTGATGGAAATGAAAGCTAGGACTTGCATATGATACAGTCCAAAGTAATTTGTCAATCCAGAGGATGCTAGTAGGTATGCAAACTTCAGAGTTCCAGCAATGGACAAAAGAGAGCAAAATGGAGTTGGAATCTTCGTGTTTTGATGAAATGGTCAAAGGGGTTTTGACTTCATCAATGGGTAATGAAGATGCTTGTAATTCAAGAAAGTAAGTGGGAGCGTAATAATATTTCTAAAAACCTTATGTGCTTGGCACATTGGTAATTGGAAATAAATTTCTTGACACAAATTAGGACTTCATTTGAAAATAGTTTTTTGATGAAGTGCTTAGGCTAAATAGCCTCAATATTAGGCATGATGATATATGGAGATAGATTTACCTAATGGGGCTAAGCAATGAATACATATTGACAAGATGCTAAAAAATTTAGCATTTAAAACGCCAAGGAGTGATTCTTGCCAAAGTCACATGGAAAGAGTTTTTGCAAGACTCGGTGTCCCAAAACACTGATGAGTAAAACACATGATGCAGATTCCACACACTTTTGTGTTTGGATTAATCATGTATTCCATGGTATGTAAAACAACCAGATATGTCCGATACTCCCAAGGTGTTGCGAGTATGGATACCAAAGTGATCAAATTACTGATCATGGGACAACAGTGAAAGATGTCACAGAGTACTAGAGTAAGTACTGATGACATGGTTTTCTCGCAAGCAGAGATCATGAAGAGTTCGTTGTAAAATGTTACATCAATACAGTCTTCATCTTTTCTCCATGCGATTTTCGATTTAAATTAAGGGTTTTGTGTAACACACAATGTGGTGGCACAGTTAGTTGGAATTTGTTCAAACTAGTTACTGTGGCGAATTCTATAACAAGGGCTAAGTATGTTGACGCTTTAGAAGCGACAAAGAAAATGTTGAATCAAATAGTTCATTCATGAACTTAGTATAGTTCCAAGATGGCTTTTGACAATGGGACACTACTGCAGGTAGTTGCTCCATAACTCAGTCTGAGGAATCCAGGTTCGACCTGTGATTCACATACATACAAAGCCAAGTCCACACAAAATATGAATTTTGTGAAAACATGAAAACGCGAGGACATGCAAAGATACACACGGAACTGAAGTCGTCAGATCCGTTGGACATCAGGCTATACCACAAGCGAAGCATATTTACACCGGTGTCCCACAGGTGTGAATTGCATTAGCATAAGCTAGATTATTGACCCTAGTGCAAGTGGGAGTCTGTAGAAGATATGCCCTAGAGGCAATAATAAATGATATTATTTATCTTCGAGTTCATAATTATGTTTAGTTCCATTCTATAACTGCAATGATTCTCGAGTCTGCAATATCCACGACGCTCGGAGGTAGACTCATATGCACATGTGGAATAATAAACAGTAAGAAGTATTCCTAGTCTGGCCTCTAAGACTAGCTCAAGCGTTGCATGATGGTTCTGTTTTCCTGATCATGGGCATGTCTATGCCAGCAATTTTGAGGGCACAATGTTCAGAGAACATTTGTGTTGAATCGACCCGGATTGATGTTATGCTACGAGATTCATTCATAACAAGTTAATGGTACATAACACAGAGATGGTTAACGTTTGCATGATTCCTTAGACCATGAGAGTATCGAGTTTCTTCATGCTTGCTTCATGAACTTTGGGGTTTGTTAAACGTCATCCGTAAATGGGTGGCTATTACGGCGGCTTACGGGTTCATGGAAAAGTGTGTGTCAAGTAACTTGATAGCTCAAGATTGGGATTTGCTCCTCCGATGATGGAGAGATATCTCTTGGCCCTCTCGGTGTTACGGTATCCATCATCGTCTGGCCAGACACTTTGTGATTTGATCACGGGGATGCCGGAACACGATAACGAGAAAAGAGAACAATACCAGTAACGAGGTAACTAGCATAGTGGACAAGTTGTAGATCCACGGGAATGCCAACATGTCTCACCTCGGGTATTTGTAACATATCACGAAGCAACAGGAATAGCACACGGCAACTGGAGGTTCACTCGAATATTTATTCATGTGGGTATAGGGGTCAATATGGGTGTCCACGGCTCCGATGTTGATCATTGATCGGAAAGGGTTCCAGTCATGTCTATACTTCACCAAACCTATAGGGTCACACGCTTAAGGGTCATCTATCTGCTGAATACTAGACAAGGAGTCTGAGAGAAAATCACCGAAAATGTTTCGGACACCGGAAAAATTTCGGAGAGCGGAAAAGGTTCCGCAGAAAGAGGTCATCGGATGAATTTCGATGAAACTGAAAAGTTGTTTCAGGGGATACCATAAAGTCAAATTGGTTTCGGCACAAGCCTGATAATTCTTGGAGGGTGCCAGAATCATTCTAGAAGCTTTCTGGAATTTTCCGGGATAATAACCGGATATGCTCTGGAGCTGCCGGAACCACTTAAGATGCTTTTCGCAGATGAAAATCACTAAACCGGAATTGTTTCGGAACGCGTTGAAAATAATTTTCGTGGGTACTGGAAATGTTCTAAGCCCACACAAATATTTTCAGTTCGAACAGAGCTGACAAATGTCGTCGTGAATAGTGAAAGTGCTTTTTGGGATATTTTATGGTGAGTCACCTTTTGGGATATTTCCAAAAGGCTTCTAGAAGGGCTTGGGGGCCAAGCATGCTCCTCATGGGGGTCCCCCAAGGGGGTTGGCCGGCCACATGTGTGGGGCTCCATGGAGCTCCACTTCCCTCCCCATTATGCCCTTCATGTGTGACATTTACATGGGCATTTTGGGTTTCTGTGAGCCATCCCTACCCCTTGGCTTTCCTATAAATAGAGGAGGAGTGGGCAGCCCAAACCTCATCCCTTCTCACATACAAGTGCCATGCAATGATCTGGCTTCTCTCTCCCTCCCCGCGAAATAGTTTCGTAGAGCCGAAAGGCTGTCTGGGTTCCGGCAGGAACTAGTTCTGGACGGCGAAGCCCTGCCGGATAGATGACACCGTATGTGTGCAACTCTGTAGAGAGATCGTAGTTTTGGTATTAGTTAGTGAGTGCCTCCCGAAGGGCTGTCCGTGTGACCATCCGAGTTTCGAAGGTCCTCCCGAAGGGCTGTCCGAGTGACCGTTCGAGTTTCGAAGGTCCTCCCGAAGGGCTGTCCGCGACACCGTCCGGGGGGGCTGTTCGACCGCCTCCCTGAGGGCTGTCTGAGGAGCAGATGAGGGTATACATCCTCGCGGTTGGGAGGTTGTAAATCCTAGCTGCGGGGATCTGCACCGCCGATCGTCGTCGACTCTACTTCCCGCTGCGCTACAAGTTGGTAACGAAAAAGATCAAACCATGTATGCATTCTCCATAGTGGTCCTGGGCTGGTGCGTAGGTCGGAATTTTTTTGTTTTCCGCTCCGTTACCCTACATGTCGCCCCTGGAGATTTGCTCACCAGGTGTTCGACCACGAACGTGTCGGCCCCGCTGAACGTGTTCACGGCACCTTCCTCTCTTGCCCAGTCCGAGTGCGCCCCTTCGTCGAACACGGCGTCGCGTGTGATGTGCACGCGCCCAGTTGTTGGGTCATAGGCTCTGTAGCCCTTGGTGCCGGGCTCATAGCCGACGAAGATCATCGGCCGGCTGCGATCGTCGAGTTTCTTGAGTCCAGGGCGGGTGTCCTTCACATGCACTACACACCCAAAAGTGCGCAGATAATGCACGTTCGGCTTACGTCCATGCCATGCCTCAAATGGCGTCACGCCGTCCAGGCTCTTGGTGGGCGCGCGGTTCAGCAGGAACACTGCCGTCGTGACCGCTTCGCCCCAGAACTCACCGGGAACGCGCTTGGCCTTCAGAAGACTCTAGGCCATGCCCACCACCGTGCCGTTACGATGCTCCACCACACCGTTCTGCTGCGGTGAGTACGGGGCGGTGAGGTGACTGCTGACGCCCAGCTCGGCGCAATACGCCGTGAATGAGCCAGACGTGAACTCTCCACCGCGGTCCGTCCGCAGAGTGTGCAGCTTGCGCCCTGATTCAGACTCCGCGAGAGCTTGTACGCGCTTGATCGCCGCTGCGGCTTCGTCCTTTGTTGCGAGTAGCACGAGCCACATGAACCTGGTGGCGTCGTCCACCAGTAGGAGGAAGTATTTCTTCCCGCTCCGTGTCGTTGGCGAGATAGGCCCGCAGAGGTCGCCGTGCACGAGCTCCAGTCGCTCCTGTGCACGGTGCTTGGCCTGCTGTGCGAACGCGATGCGCCGCTGCTTGCCCGCCAGGCACGCGTCGCAGAGTTGATCCACATGCTCAACCACGGGCAGGCCGCGCACCATGTCCTGGCGCGCTAGCTTACGCAGAGAGTCGAAGTTGAGATGCCCGTAGCGCGCGTGCCAGGTCCACGCCGTGTCACCACCGCTGTGCGCTGCAAGACACAAAGGCTGCGCGATCCGTAACGCAACAGAGTACAGGTGATTTGGTGCTCTCTGTACCTTGGCGAGGAGGCGACGCTCCCGGTCGCGCACGCGCAGGACGCCGTTCTGGATCAGCGCAGCCGCTCTCGTCGAGCTGGCCCAGGCTGATTATGTGAGAGCGCAGCCGCGGGATGTAATACACCCCCGTGATCGCGCGGTGCTCGCCGGTGTTGCACGCCAGGAGGATGGTTCCTCGACCGCCGATGTTGACGACCCAGCCGTCCCCAAACTTGACGGTGCCGGTGACAGCCGTGTCGAGCTCGGCGAAAACGGCGCGATCGCCAGTCATGTGGTTGGATGTGCCCGTGTCCAAGTACCACACGCCGCTCCCGGCGCCGCCGCTCCCCTCATGCCCGAGGAGAACCTGGACAGTGTCCTCGACGAGGTGGACCGGCGCGGCGTCTGCGCTGACAGAGTTGTGGTCAGAGAGCCCACAGGTTTGGGCCATCAGCAGGCTCTGCTCCTCATCCTCACCGCCGGCCTGGACGAGATTCGCCTGCTCCTTGAGCCGGGCCTTGCACTCGCGCGCCCAGTGCCCCGCCCGCTTGCAGTAGCGGCAGATGTCTTTAGACTTGTCCCCGCTGCTGGTGCCACGGCCGCCGTTCTGGCCACGACCGCCGCGTCCGCGGCCGCGCCCTCTGTCGTGCCCACGGCAACGGCTGTTGCTGCTGGACGATCTGTCCCCTTCACGCAGCTTCAGACGCGCGATCCACTCCTCCTCCATGAGGAGCAGTTTGCCACCGCCGCCATCACCCCCGGAGGGAGCGCCGTCCAGATCATACCTCTCCTCGGCGGCCTTCAGCCGCCCGATGAGCTCCTCGAGCGCCAGAGTGTTGAGGTCGACCAGTGTCTCGATCGCACAGGCCATCTGCGAGTAGGCCTTGGGGACGACCGAGAGAAACTTGCGGACGACGGCGGGCTCGCCAATCTTGTCACCAAGCAGCTCAAGTTGAGTTACCAGAGAGGATAGGCGCATACCGAAGTCGTCGATGCCCTCGCCGTTGTTGAACTTGATTGCCTCGTACTGGCGGCGTAGAGACGTCGCCTTGGCCTCGCGAACACGCGCCACGCCCAGCCGCATTGTCTTGATCGTGCCCCAAGCGTCCTTCACCGTGGGCTTGACGGCGAGTGTGGACACCATCTCCGGCGGCACCGATCGCAGCAGGCACTCCATTGCCGTGCGATCTGTTTCTCGCTCCGGAGTCCCGTCGTTGACGGCGACCCAGAGCTGGCGCGCCTCCAGCATCACTTGCATCAGGAGGGCCCAATCCGCGTAGTTAGTGCGCGTCAGCATGGGCCAGGCCCCGCCGGTGTCGTGGACGACGCGCTGGTGTACAACCATGGCGCCGCCGCCTCCACTATTCCCTGAATCGACCACTGTCTTCCCCGGGCTGTCAGGTCCTGCCATCTCCACAGGTGATCGAGCAACGGGGCTCTGATACCAATTGTCAGGAAGACCTCGACGGCTCTGGCTCCGGCGATCACCGGAGTTCTACACGAGAGTGAGTGTGAAGAGGGAGAGAGTCTTTGCGCTGCTCACTTGCCGCAGCTTTTCTGTTTCTGCACTTCTATTCAGAGGTTTTCCAACCGAATTACAACGGAACGCGGAGCTCGTGCGAGTAGTGGACGCCACCATCCCAGCGCCCCTCGCGCTTCGCCCGCCATGGCGCCTTGACCGTGCTTTCGTGCCATCCCACGATCGGGTCAGGGCGCCGCTAAAAACTCTAACTAAAACCGAGTCGCAGCTCAGGCTTATCTGACGAAACTGAAAAACACTGACCAAACTGAAACCTATCGACATCTAAAAACCTAAACCTGAACTTTGAAGTTTACCCAACATGAAGATCTGGTTCGTCAGCCTAGCGTTGTTTGCACGTCAAGGAGATGGACATAGTTGCATGGCCTGGTGCTCCTGTAAACTGTATAAGAGAGCACCTCAAGCAAGAGAATCATTGAGTTCAATCTCTTTATTGCTTTCAATTTCAAAAACATATTCTGTTGTGTTGAGAGGAGTAACGTAGCAGTTGAGAGGAGTCTCATAGCTGGTGATTAATTCGCCCTCATCGAAGCTGTGGATGGTGAAGCTCCTCCCTTTCTGCTGCTACTGCTTGCATGGAACGGGCTGGCAGCATGTGGCATTGTTGAACTTGAAGCTTGATGAAGTCTTCTGGGAGAAGCATGACACGCGAATCAATCTTGGAGTTTATTTTCTTTGCAGGGATAGAGAAAGCATATCCAGTTAAGGATGAGAGGCATATGACGTCAGGAATCTCTGTTGATGGAACTAATCTTATCTTATATTAGTATAAGGAAACAAAATCACGTGAACCGGGATCACCATTGATATGATCAACCAAGTATAGTGAGAGATGAAAAGGAAAATCTAGCAACTTGTAGCTCAATCAGACCCAGACACAAATTTTTTTCTAGAACTGACACATGTCAGGGCCATAAGTTCATGCTCATGTCGACGGGAGAGATGAGGGCTTGACTACCTGAGAGATATACATCCATGTAGCGCATTCTTCCTTCCATCTCATCACGCGCCGCTGGCCGCTGGAACCTGAGGTTGAGGACCACATCGAGAGGGGGCGCTGGACAATGCACGTGCAACATCGATGGATCTGGGGAGATTTTCTATGTAAGAGTTTGAGAGGGACGTGAGAGTTTGAGAGATATACGTGACAGATTTGTTCCATGGATCTGGCCAGATTTTTCTGTGAGAGTTTTAGAGGGATGTGGGAGTTTGAGAGAGACATACATGAGAGATTGAAAGAGTTAGGTCATTGATATGTGAGTTTTTTTTCTCTTTGGATATATATACGTGAGAGATTGAAAGATTTGTTCTTATAAAAGTGATTGAGAAAACGTTCAACACGACTAAGTTTCGCATTTTCGATAGCTATCCAACAGTATATTATTTGCCCCATTTCGACAAAATTTTAAAGAAATCACGTTCAAAATCAAATTTGACAAACCGTTTGCTAAAATTCGTGAAAATACGTTTCGCTCAGAATTTCACAGTTTTTTAAATTCTATATAATTTGGAAAAACAGTAGATATATGGAAGATGCGGATTTTTACTAGCTTTCCAACGCCATCTTATTTTCTAACCGTTTGAAAATTGAGTCCAATATACGATTCGCGTTTTCGGTTTTGAAAAAAATGTTTTTTTTTCAAAATTGCTCTTAAACCTTGATGATTTTGCCAAAAAATTCCTATATATTTATAATGTAGATGTCAAGAGCTTTCCAATGATATATTACGCGCTTCATTCCGACGGAAAGACGATCAGTTCGACTAGATAAAAATCATCAGTACAACCGCCTGAAACCATCAGTTCAAGTAGGGTAACAGAATAGCTATATATGTTGTTTTGTCACGTAAGAAAAGAAAGGGTAGATTGCGTTAATTTCATGGAAATAAGCTCTGCTGCAAGCCATACATTTCGTTCTTGCATCATCTATACCTATACAAAAAGGGAAAGTTGTGGATATCAAACTAATTCAAGCGTTCAACCTGGTCTATCCAATTGTCTTTATTGCCTCCGTGTTTAGAGCTAAACATGTTTTACACCATAATCCTCTAATAGTAGACAACCTAATATCAGTGTTAGTGCCAATCAAGTAATTATATCCCGGCTAATATCAATGTGCAGTTAATATCTACCCAATACTATTGACTAATGCAATTATTATCTTGTCTAATATCTACGTGCATTGCATGTACATGATTACTTGTTTAGGCAGATAACTCAGACGGTATGGCTTATTTCTTATGTGGTAAAATCTCAGAACTCATCTAGGACAATTACGAGGTATGACAATGAAATTTATTTAAACATTAGACAAAAGCAAATCTCAATTTACTTGAAGGTCGAGGGATAGATAAAATCTCATTTCCCTTTGTGTTACCTAGTATCAAGACAATATCTGGGCTGCAAGTATTGACTTGCAGTTTTTTTTCTACTCAGCAAGCACACTGGTATCCTCCAATGCTACTCTGACAAGTGCATCCCAAAGGACAAGGGTTGTCATTACTACATTCGTCGACAGCTGCAGTAAGATAAGCAAAGCTAAGTATCAGAATTTTGAACTTAGTGTTAACCTTTCTACATATGTCCAAAGTGTAATTTTATTGGCAATGTGTGTATACACATTCAATATGACCATCCGAAACTAGATAAGACCCCATGGACTCCTTCACGAAATATTGCACTACCTGTAGCTCACTATGGGTCCGCTTGATCCTGCTCCGCGCATGACTCGACAGGTGCATATAACGGGGAGTTTGTGAGGTAGATGACTATTGCGATCCACTTCCTCAATGGCTCCGGAACGTTATCAATGCACATATATCATTTTTCGTTGCCAAAAAGGATCATTGACAAACGTATCTCAATAAATGAAATACTTACGCGAAGAAATGTTAGAAGACATAGAAAATTATGGCCTGACATTCAATATGCTGCTTTGATTATTCTTCTTCTCCTTTTAATTATTTTGACTCTACTTGATCTGTTTGGATACAAAGTCGAAGATAAAAAGATGGGCATTGGACTGAGCTTCACGGCAATGCCATCCCAAAACCACTCACTCCACAACCCATACATTGTTGCCATGATTGCTAGATCTCATGCCATCCCACGAAGCAACCATGACAGCCTACAAAAGAAATAAACTAGCATCCAAGTCGTCCACATACACACACAACATGATGCATTATTCGCATGCGTAGGAATCAAGCAAAACTAGCGTTCATGCGACAGGATAACGTTGGAAACGACCAAAGACAGTGTGGTTAGTTGCGGGTCAATCGGGGCCACATTCCATTTTGTTGGAGACCCTCTTTAAGATGGGTGGCGGCAAGCCTAAGTTCCTCCTGGAGCTTCATATTCTCCTTGAACAAGCGTTGGCGCTCTGAGGTGTCCTGAGTTTGAACCACGGCCCCTCTGCATTTGAGGCAAGTGCTATTTTCCATAGCCGACATGATGGCTTGCCTGTCAGATTTTAGCATCTGGTTCTCTAACTTAAGAGTGGTGGTCTCCCGCCTTTGCGTCTTGCCCTGTATTTATTAATTTCGTGAATGCATCATTTCAGCGGTTATTATAAGAGTATGACCCCATGTTCACCGAGGTAACATCGTAGTACATTGTAGGATTTGCTATTGGAGCTCGAGCTTCATGTAGTCTCAATTTTAAAATTTCAAAAATCATATTATTTGAATTCAAAAAAAGCATGACAATAATATGCACATACCTATCGATGAATACTAGTTCTGTGTAAAGTTACGTGGTGAAATACATTTTTAAGATGGTTACGCAAAAATAGCAAAACAATGTATGTCTAGCACATGTACTCTTCACTATTAACAGACATGATTTTTCGTACAACTCACATCAAAACGTATTTCAAAATTAGGTTTTACACACATCTATATACTTACTTATGAACTTATCTTCAGATATTTTTGAATTAAAAAACTGGATTTTCTATTATTTTTAAAATTCTCTCTCCATTGAGCGGGAGCGCCAAAAAGCCTCACCCATGGCATTGTGAGTTCAGGTGACAAATAATGCTACTTTGTTCATTGGAGTTTATACTATTTAACCGCAAAAATCTGCATAATTGCATGTCTTAGCTGACCCATGTGGTGACATCTCATGTTATTCAGTATGGAGAAGAATAGTATTTACCTTACTGTTGCTGCGATGGTTTTGGAACCAGAACTTGACCTGTTGGGCATTCATGCCGAGCCTCTCACTAAGGCTCTTCCGGAGTTTCTCATCAGGATAAGGGATTTCCCGGAAGACACTACAGATGACGTTAATGAAAATGCATTAGTAAACATCATCTTCGATAGGTAAGAAACAATGATTGAGTAATTATAATACGCTTCAAGTTCTTGGATCTGTTCTCTGCGGAGACGGTGATAGTTGGTACGCCTTGTCTCCATCCTCTGCTCACTGTAGGTTTTTACATTGTTGTTTCCTTGGTTTCCAGCAACAACATTGGTATTATCAATCATTCCCACGTTGGCAGTGGCTCCAAGTAGACCATATGTCTCATCACCATGGTCGTGCTGCAATAGGTGGCTATGTTCACTTGTCATGAACGGGTCAAGATCATTGTGCACAACACTGTTGTATTGCGGCCACTCCCCGTCCATAGTGATCTGTTGTCATGAAACAAAATGTTTATTCCCCTATATAGAGTTAAAGGCAACTGTAAACTAATATTATAAAAAACATGTAGAAGTGATGAAACCACATAGAAGGAAACGTCATACAAAACACTACATCCCCAACTACATTTAGGTTTCTGTGCCCACATTAGTCGGATGGTACTTCACTTTAAAAATAATTTAAATTCGTCCATAGGAGTTGACATACTTTCTTGACGTCACGATAGTATATTCATGATTACCTTCGGCTGATTACTTCAAAAATTTCTAAAAAAGTACATACACTTGGATCTATCTAAAGATTCCATATATGTGGTATATTTAGATAAGGAGGACCTACGTACAATAAAATGAGCACCAACTACTCCTACAAATTATAGAAGCGAGATATTAAAATGTACTATGTGTGGGAAATCATATTAACCATAAATAATAGCATCATATGTACAATTATACAGTCAGATCTATGAATATTATCAGATCTGTGTTATCTCCTATATTTTACCTTTGGAAGATTAGCTTACCTTATAGCAAGATGCTAGCCATCTCTCAAGCAAAACGATGAAACACTACTTTCTACATGTATCTACTCATTCCATCACACATGTCATGGAGAATCCGTGCCTAACTTTTGAAGTTGAAGATCAAGGGATGATTAGACTAAAACTGCATAAATATTACTTGATGAACGGTTTGAGGAAATACCGTTGACTTCGGTAGTCGTCTTCCTTAGAACCTCGATAGGCGATCAAGGGCAGGAAGCTGTTTCGTTCCTACTGATATATCTAACTCATTCAGCAAAGAATAGCCATGATCATCAGAATTTAAAGCCATGGGGAGCATGTGGAATTTAGGCTATAGGACCCATGATTAATGCGAGCAATTACTTGTATCCTTATATAGGCTCGAAAATCATGGATTTTGACAATTGGGGCATATCTTATATATTGGTTATAATTAAAGCTCATTAATGATATTTACGGAGTGAATATTGGGATTTTGATAAAACGACATTATGTCATTTATACAATAGAAAATGAGTGGTTGAGATTACTAATAGAAAAGAACGACTGAGATCCATAATATGTTTTTGATCTAGATGACATATATGGACATAAAGGGTTCATCTGCCAATACTACATAGAGAGTATATGTTTTGTAAGGCACTTTTTCGGTCTATTCATGAAATGTGAAGGCAACACAATAGAGAACACTAACAATAACTTGCATCCAATGATAACGCTAACATCCCATGGATTTTGAATGTTGCCGCACGGCCCATATATAGGGCATTATTAAGGCTCGTTAAGCATATTTTTAATTGAATATTCGCATATGTTAAAAAATCCTATATTAATAAGCCAATATACAACAGGTGGTTCAGATTACCAATAGAAAAGAACAGAAGAGATCCATATTATGTTGTAGATCAAAATGATATGCATGGACATAAAGAGTTTGTCAACAAATACAACATGCATAGTATTTTTTTGTGTGGGAAAAACTTCTGATCTATTCGTCAACTGTCATTGTAGCACTAAGAACACCAATATATCTGGGTCCATAGACAACATGCACAGGAATGAGCCGAAGGCGCGCCACCTTCATCGCTTCTCGCGCACTGATGCCAAACAAAACTTGTTTTAGTAGACAATAAGGAAGACATCATGTTAATTAAGGACCCACATGACGAGCACACCTAAGCAACAACCGTTGCCGGCGAAGAGAAGCGTATATTATGATTCACGAATGAGTATCTAATAGATTACTCACAGCGTGTTTGTTTCATCATTGGAATGCACTGCTCAACTTTATAAACGAACTTGAGAGGTTTTTTGAGTCCAATTTTCAAATAGATTTCTCCCCTATGTTTGTTTCGTCTTCAAAATGCACTGTTCTACTTTAAAAACCAAGTTGAGAGGTGTTTGAGACTAATTTGATAATAGATTTATTATAGTGATCTATATACGATTAAACACGCATCAGTTCCAGTTTTCAACACACACACACACTAATTCAATGCATGATTTATTCTTTTCTAATTTTCTATGAACGCACCTTTGTAAGCTACCAAAGGAGATGTCCTTTGCAAACATTTACTTACGAACACCAAAAAAACTAACAATTCATTAAAAAACTGTTTTTTCGTCAAGAATGACACTAAAATGCATGATGTACGGGGAAAATCTCTTCGTATTCAGACATCTAAGGAGCCCGTGGAGAAAAGTATAAAATTGGTCCAAATTGTGCGTGAACATTGTACTTTCTTGTTTCTGATCCACCACCTTTGCTGCATTTTCGAGCTACTCTGTCTGGGTTCCACTCTGAGGCGTCGTCTCTTGTCTTGTGTTCTTCATGGGAGGCCATCATACTGGGCTTCCAGCTCAGCCTGTGCAAAACCGAACCGAAAACCAAAAACCAAACCAAAAAAACCAAACCGAAACCAAATTTCGGTTTTTTCAGGTTTTGGTTTCAGTTTGAGTTTCCAATTTCAAAAACCACATAGCCTTCGGTTTTTCGGTTAAAACCGATCGGTTTTCAGTTAAACCAAAATAAACGAAAGATCTCCACTGTATGAAGATATTACCTGAACCAGGAACCACCCCTCCTTTTATAGACTTCTGCCCACCGCGCTGCTGCTCCGTCCGCGAGGTGGTACTAAAAGTTGCAGCTTCGGCCGATGACCTGGGGGCACCTGGCGCACATTGGGCTTGCTTGGGCATCAAATTATCCAGCCCACTTTTGTCTAGCGATCACTTTCTGCAAGTTCAGGCAGCCTATCGCGAACCTAAAAAAAGGAGCCTGCAGGCTAGTGCTGTGCTTGTGGTGTTTCGTGGCATATTTTTTCTACGTAAAAAACCTGAAGGCTAGCGCAAGCGGTACTCTTTCCCTATTTTGTCCTCAAATTTTCCTCAAGCTAGCTATCGGTCACATTCAGAGTGCAAGCACGCTTTGCACAAAGATGCGCCGGGACGTTAGCTGACCTGTTTACATGCTGAATATCAAACAAAGTAAAATTATTACATAGCTCTCCTATCTCTACTAATAAAGGAGCCACAATTGAATGAGAATTGTGGTGAGTTGTCCAGAGCGTCACCATCTCCAAGCAATCAGTTTCCATTATCACATGCGAAAAACCTCGAAGAGAAGCGAACCGAACTCCATCTCGCAGTGATAAACCCTCCATAATCAAGGGATCAGAGATACCCAAATATGGTTTGCACGAAGCTCCCAGGAGCGCCGAAGAGGATCGAGCCACCCCTCCCGCACCGCCCCTGCCATCAGCCAAATTTAAGGCTACATCCGTGGTGATCTTGACAACACCTTCATCAGGTGGTCTCCAGCCGAAACCAGGAAAAATCATCGCATCTCTCCGTGGTAGATGAAGAAGGGCGATCGCCTCCTTCGTGGCCCTGATCGTAGCCGTAGGATTCCTTCCCTCTTCGCCGTGTTTGATCCGGTTCCGGGAGTGCCATATAGACCACATTATGGTGGTGATCTTGGCGCGGTCATCGTTTGTAAACCGAGGATCACATGTGATATCCCGCGCCCATGAGTCTGGATGAAGACGAGGCAATCTGAGGCGAAACCATGCAGCCGCTTCCTCCCGGAAGCACTTTGCATGTGAACAGTGTATGAGTGCATGCTCCAGATTTTCATCCATAGCCAAACAAACTTTGCATCGACGAATCTCTGCAATGTCGATGGTTAAGAGTGGCTTCATCCGGAAGAATTCCACGAAGAACCCTCCACCAGAACACTCTCACCTTCGGAATGACATTCAATATTCATAGGGATTTCCACATCTATGTATCATCCTCTGAGGTCCCGGTAGCCGTCCCTTCCTCTAGAGCAACACGCTCTTTCTGAGTCACGAGAGCACGGTACGCCGACTTCACAGTGTAGTTCCCCGATCTTTCAAATGCCCATGCAAGAAAATCATCACCACCTCCTTGCCGAATAGGGATGTTCAATATTGCTTCAGCATCAAGCGCAATGAAATTATTCCGAACAAGCTCTTGTCTCCACGACCAGTTAGATGGATCAATAAGCTCAGACACACGCTCAATAGTTGTGCTGAGGCCGAAACATAGGAGACATAGATATTGTACCTGGGATCCATTTATCGTTCCAGGCTGATATGGAGGAGCCATCGCCCACTCGAAAGATCAGTCCGGATCGAAGGGCTTCCCTCCCCGCCATGATCGCCCTCCATGTGGCCGACGCTGACTTTGGTATAGTAGCATTCATGAAGTCAGTGTCGGGGAAGTAACGACCCTTCAGAACTCTTGCACATAGGGAACTCGGGTTGGTGAGGAATCGCCATCCGTGTTTGCCCAGCATAGCAAGATTGAAAAGATGCGGGTCTCTGAACCCCATCCCGCCCTTGTACTTGGGTGTAGCTAGCTCCTTCCAGGACACCCAATGCAATGATTTCTTGTCAAGAGAGCTATGTAGGAGATATGCCCTAGAGGCAATAATAAATGATATTATTTATCTCCGAGTTCATAATTATGTTTATGTTCCATGCTATAACTGCTATGGTTCTCGAGTCTGCAATAGCCACGAGGCTCGGAGGAAGACTCATATGCATGTGTGGAATAATAAACGGTAAGAAGTATTCTTAGTCTGGCCTCTAAGACTAGCTCAAGTGTTGCATGATGGTTCTGTTTTCCTGATCATGGGCATGTCAATGCCAGCAACCTTGAGGGCATAATGTTAAGAGAACATTTGTGTTGAATTGACCCGGCATGATGTTATGCTATGAGATTCATTCGTCACAAGTTTATTGGTACATAACACAGAGATGGTTAACGTTTGCATGATTCTTAGACCATGAGAGTATCGAGTTTCTTCATGCTTGCTTCATGAACTTTGGGTTTTGTTAAACGTCATCCGTAAATGGGTGGCTATTACGGCGGCTTACGGGTTCATGGAAAAGTGTGTCAAGTAACTTGATAGCTCAAGATTGGGATTTGCTCCTCCGACGATGGAGAGATATCTCTGGGCCCTCTCGGTGTTACGGTGTCCATCATCGTCTGGCCAGACACTTTGTGATTTGATCACGGGGATGCCGGAACACGATAACGAGAAAAGAGAACAATACCGGTAACGAGGTAACTAGCATAGTGGACAAGTTGTTGATCCACGGGAATGCCAACATGTCTCACCTCGGGTATTTGTAACATATCGTGAAGCAACAGGAATAGCACACGGCAACTGGAGGTTCACTCGAATATTTATTCGTGTGGGTATAGGGGTCAATATGGGTGTCCACGGCTCCGATGTTGATCATTGATCGGAAGGGGTTCCGGGTCATGTCTATACTTCACCGAACCTATAGGGTCACACGCTTAAGGGTCATCTATCTGCTGAATACTAGACAGGGAGTCTGAGAGAAAATCATCGAAAAAGTTTCGGACACCGAAAAGTTTCGGACAGCGGAATCGTACCGCAGAGAGAGGTCATCGGATAAGTTTCGATGATACCGAAAAGTTGTTTCGGGAAACACCATTAAGTCAAATTGGTTTCGGCACATGCCTGATAATTCTTGGAGGATGCCAGAATCATTCTGGAAGCTTTTTGGAATTTTCTGAGATAAAAACCGGAAATGTTCCGGAGCTGCCGGAGCCACTTCAGATGCGTTTCGCAGATGAAATTCACTAAAACCGGAATTGTTTCGGAACGCGTTGAAAATCATTTTAGTGGGTACTGGAAATGTTCTTAGCCCACATAAATATTTTCAGTTCGATCAGACGCTGAAAAATGTCGTCGTGAATAGTGAAAATCAGCTTTATGGTTACTTTATGGAAAGCCACCTTTTGGGGCTTTGCTCCAAAAGATCTTGGGGATGACATGGATGGATAGGAGCCCTTTTTTGGGCCCCTCATGGGGGTGTGGCCGGCCACATGGGGTATCCCCCCCTTGGGGACCCTCTTGTTCCTTGGTTTCACTCCTAGGTCCTTGTGGAAGGACTTCATTCATGTGCATTTTGGGTTTTTTGTGAAACTACCCTACCCCCTTGGGATTTCCTATAAATAGAGGTGGAGGGGCAGCCCTCCACACTCATCCCTTGCTCTCATACACATGCCATGCATTATCTGGCTTCTTCTCTCCCTCCCACGAAAAGAGTTTCGTAGAGCCGTAAGGCTGTCTGGGTTCCGGCAGGAACTAGTTCTGGACGGCGAATCCCTGCCGGATAGATGACACCGTATGTGTGCAACTCTGTAGAGAGATCGTAGTTTCGGTCTTAGTTCGTGAGTGCCTCCCGAAGGGCTGTCCGTGTGACCGTCCGAGTTTCGAAGGTCCTCCCGAAGGGCTGTCCGAGTGACCGTTCGAGTTTCGAAGGTCCTCCCGAAGGGCTGTCCGCGACACCGTCCGGGGGGCTGTTCGACCACCTACCGGAGGGCTGTCTGAGGGGCAGATGAGGGTATACATCCTCGCGGTTGGGAGGTTGTAAATCCTAGCTGCGGGGATCTGCACCACCGATCGTCATCGACTCTACTTCCCGCTGCGCTACGAGTCGGTAACGAAAAAGATCAAACCTTGTATGCAGTCTCCATAGTGGTCCTGGGCTGGTGCATAGGTCGGAATTTTTTTTGTTTTCTGCTGCGTTCCCCTATAGTGGCATCATGAGCCGTGCTATGCATAGATGCAGGTTTCGATCTAGAATACATAGAGATGTACGGGTATTGCATAATATAATTAGGTAGTAGATGAGATCTATTGCTGAAAATTATTTATGCGGGTGACAGATGAAATCTGTTACCCGACGTTCTTGTTGCTTCCCTAGAATTTGCGTTTGCTCAATCTCGAGACAGCATGGTGGAATTTGACAAAGTTCTGGCAATCCGTGATCCTGATTGATCATGGAAGTGCTATCAGTTCTTTGGGTTCTGCCGTAGTCAAAAGAAAGATGAAATTCGCAGATGAAAGGGCATTGCAGATATGATCTGCACGGGGGTCATGCGTATGACGAAGTTTAGTATGGGGCTCGAGATTTAATTATCTCATGTTTCATACACCCCGAGATGTTAATCTAGCAACTTGAATAATCATACTTGATGATAAAACGTTGGTAGCTGCGGTTTAAGTCAAAACCTTAGAAGCCACGTAAAATAAATTTTTGCATAAACCGATTAGAGGCGTCTAACTTGGTTTTGCAGGATGTGCATGTGATGTGGTATAGCAGTGCTCATACTAATTCGATTATGTATGAGATGACTATATGATGTAATTTGATTAACATGACCTGCGTGTCATGATTCGGCATGATGGCTGGAGCCATATGATTGAATTTTAATGACTTGCGTGTCAACCTTGTTGTAATGCATTATTTTGTTAGCTATAGAGATAGCAATATTATCTGGTGCATCGACAAGGTGGTGGCAATCTTCGTGAAGGTGACCACCGATGCGAATGCCGAAGACGAAGAAATAAAATACTTCTCCGTCAGAAAGGGCTATACCATATCATGCTATTATGAATTGCCTGAGATGTTCATCCCTTATGATGCACCCTTCTTGATTGCGCGGTAGTCGCTTTTATTAGGTTGATCTCTCACTTAAAATATCAAGTAGTTAGTGTTCTCGCAAGTGTAGCACCGTCACGACACCTATCTTTTCGGGGTGCGCCATGGATGCATGGGTACGAACGATTAGAGAAGTGTGAGGCGGGTGAGGTCAGACCTCGCAGCAAGATCACTTGGTTGTCTTGACGTTCATGGCAGGATCGTCCTGAGCTCGGAACACACGCATCGAAAGATGAGCAAGAGTCACATAGAGATGTGATCGGCAAGTTGGCCTACCGATTAAAATTCCCGTTATGAGATGATGATTCTATGGCGATGAATTGAAGTCTGGATCTTGTATCACTCAAAATTAATTGTGAGAGATATTGATTTGAGTGGGAGCGCACTGTTGAATTAACATGTTTAATTCTCAGTGCAATTAATTATGAACACTGTCTAAGTGTTTCTTGCATAATAGTTGTAGAATAATGGCTCGCATTTCCACCTTCCCTATTAAAATTGAATAGCTGTTAAATATCTGGTTAAAACTTTACGATTGGTAACGTAATATGAGGATTGTCCTCAAAAGTGCCGAGAAGGACTTTGTCCTATCGCATGCTTTCCGTATCCTCCCGCTAATGCTATGGATCATGTGACTCTCGTCCTTCGATCCAAAAGCTAGAATTATGTTACGGTCAAGTGGAATATGTTTGCTTCCATGAAACCTAAACTTCGAAAGTTGGGATAGTTATATGATATTCATGGAACTGAAAATTATTTTCAGATACAAACAAAGCAATGTTTGTTTGCAAGTATTAGTAAAAGTGTTTACTATGCATTTGACTTTTGGGAAAGGGATCCAGAAGAACGCCTGTCATATAATGAAAGGTGAATAAAACAACAACTTAAAGAGAAAGGAAGTGTCCAAAGGGTGTTAGTATGACTTACACGCCTAGGAAGTCCGGGGCTAATGCCACTCTTAAGTTGGGTGCTTCTTCTGAGAGTAGGAGAAATACTAAAAGTTAAACTGTTAGAAGTATAAAGGCAAAAGGAAAGAAGACTGGAATATCCAGCTCATGTATGAATGTCATACAAGTTTTTGATGTATAGAAGGCTGGTCAAAGATATAGTTCTTGCGAATTATGTTTAAACATGTTAATCACTAATTCTTGGGTATTGTGAGTACATCACAAAATTGCCCGCTCGATTGCATTCTGTTGCAACTCGATGTAAGAAATACTATGGCCTGAAAGACTAGCTAGAAATGAGGTTAAGGTATACACAGGGAACATAGTAAATGTTACTATACCTTCCATCGGTGTATTGCCGTCTGTATTTATTTTCATAATTCATTTAGAGTTTTACAAACTCTATCCCATTGCATAAGGTATCTTGCAAGAAGGTTGTTCATAAGAGAACTTTTTATGTTCGATGTTATGAATAACACAAGGGCCATACTTTCATTATGAATGAGATGTATGTTATGAATATTGATAATAATACAATACCTCTGGGTTTACTTTCATAATTCATTTTAGAGTTTCATACACGCTAGCCCATTGCACAATGTTTGTTGCAAAAGAGTTGTTCATAAAAACAACAATTGTTGTTAAGTATTATGAATAACATGAAAGGCCATGCTTCCATCCAAGATGGCATGTATGTTATGAATATTGATGGAAATAAGATACATCCATAACACTGACGCTAAATGTCGCAAGACTAAAAGAATACCACACAAGTGTGGCACTACATTTGGTCACATTGGAGAAACCCGGATGGAAAATTCCATTATGATGGATTTTGAAGTCTTTTTGATTTTGAATCATCTGACACTTGCTACTTTCCTCCGAAAAGTGAAGTGACTAAAATACCGTTCACAGGGCATAAGGAACGAACAACAAACTTATTAGTGATCATACATTTGATGTGTGTAGTCCGATAAGTGTTGTTAGTAGTGGATTTATTTATCTTCAGAAATGACTCAAGTACATATATGGATATTTACTTGATGAGACGTAAGTCTGGATCTTTTGAAATCATTCAGAAGGTTTTCAAAAATGAAGTAGAAGTTATTGTAACAAGAAAATTATGTTTCTGCAATTTGATTGCACAAAGGAATATTTAAGTTACATGTTTAGCGAATGTCTGATGAGTTGTGAAAGGGGTTTCATAACTTGCCCCTCCCGGAACACCACTGCAAGTGGAAAGTCTGTGGAGATGTAATCAAACCATTTATGACATGGTAAGGTCAAAGATGACATAAATAAATTTGCCATTATCCCTTTTAAAGTGATGCTTTAAAGACTGCGGCTTTTACACTAAAAAGAGCTACATCGGGTCTGTTGAAATGAAGCCATGGTATGGTACGCCCAACCATGTTATATCTTTTCTTAACATTTGGAATATGGGGCTTGTGTAAAAGGTTACAAACCTATTCCAAATCAGACAAGTGCTACTTTGTAGGTTATACCAAAATGTTGGGTATTCCTCCCTCACTATACCGAGGCAAATAGTTTTGCCACGAAACGGTGTGCTTTTAAAGAGAATGGTTCTTTCAAAAAGGTGAGTGGGAGAATAGTGCAACTCGACGAGATAAACAGTATCTACGTCATCAGATCAAAGGAAAGAGACCTTGGAAGTAATTCCAAAGTTTCCTACTGCGACTGATACGGAAGTCTCTACAATAAAATGTATGAACTTCGGTCGAACTTGGAGCTGAACCACGTAGGCAAGGCTCGTGCAAACCTCTCAGGTGTGCAAACGAGATATTGTTGTTAGACAACATTATACCTACGATACACAAGGAAGCGTTGATGGGCCCTGACTCCGGAATTGGCTAAATGCCAATACAACCCGAATTAGTTTCCATATAAGTGATTCAAGATTTAAACCTTGATACACCTTTCAGAAGACTTAGAGTCTAACGAATATTTATGGAACTTAAAACTGATACGGATAAAAATGTTATATCCATAAAGCTCGACTTGTTGAAATAACAAGTTCAAGAGTTGACTACGATGAGGTTGTTTTCATCGTAGCGATGCTTAAAGTCGGTTCGGGTTGAACTAGCAATTAATACATATTTCAATCATGAGATATGAAACATGGATGATAAAAGGATTTCCATCTGATGGAAATGAAAGCTAGGACTTGTATATGATACAGTCCAAAGTAATTTGTCGATCCAGAGGATGCTAGTAGGTATGCAAACTTCAGAGTTCTAGCAATGGACAGAAGACAGCAAAATGGAGTTGGAATCTTCGTGTTTTGATGAAATGGTCAAAGGGGTTTTGACTTCATCAATGGGTAACGAAGATGCTTCTAATTCAAGAAAGTAAGTGGGAGCGTAATAATATTTCTAAAAACCTTATGTGCTTGGCACATTGGTAATTGGAAATAAATTTCTTGACACGAATTAGGACTTCATTTGAAAATAGTTTTTCGATGAAGTGCTTAGGCTAAATAGCCTCAATATTAGGCATGATGATCTATGGAGATAGATTTACCTAATGGGGCTAAGCAATGAATACATATTGACAAGATGCTAAAACCTTTTAGCATTTAAAACGCCAAGGAGTGATTCTTGCCAAAGTCACATGGAAAGAGTTTTTGCAAGACTCGGTGTCCCAAAACACTGATGAGTAAAATACATAATGCAGATTCCACACACTTTTGCGTTTGGATTAATCATGTATTCCATGGTATGTAAAACAACCAGATATGTCCGATACTCCCAAGGTGTTGCGAGTATGGATACTAAAGTGATCAAAGTACTGATCGTGGGACAATAGTGAAAGATGTCATTGAGTACTAGAGTAAGTACTTATGATAATGTTTTCTTGCAAGTGGAGATAATGAAGAGTTCGTTGTAAAATGTTACATCGATAGTCTTCATCTTTTCACCGTGCGATTTTCGATTTAAGTTAAAGGTTTTTGTGTAACACACAATGTGGTGGCACAGTTAGTTGGAATTTGTTCAAACTAGTTACTGTGGCGAATTCTATAACAAGGGCTAAGTATGTTGACGCTTTAGAAGCGACAAAGAAGATGTTGAATCATATAGTTCATTCATGAACTTAGTATAGTTCCAAGACGGCTTTTGACAATGGGACACTACTGCAGGTAGTTGCTCCATAACTCAGTCTGAGGAATCCAGGTTCGACCTGTGATTCACATACATACAAAGCCAAGTCCACACAAAATATGAATTTTGTGAAAACGTGAAAACGCGAGGACATGCAAAGATACACATGGAACTGAAGTCGTCAGATCCGTTGGACATCAGGCTATACCACAAGCGAAGCATATTTACACCGGTGTGCCACAGGTGTAAAGTGCATTAGCATTAACTAGTGCAAGCGGGAGTCTGTAGGAGATATGCCCTAGAGGCAATAATAAATGATATTATTTATCTCCGAGTTCATAATTATGTTTATGTTCCATGCTATAACTGCTATGGTTCTCGAGTCTGCAATAACCACGAGGCTCGGAGGAAGACTCATATGCATGTGTGGAATAATAAACGGTAAAATGTATTCCTAGTCTGGCCTCTAAGACTAGCTCAAGTGTTGCATGATGGTTATGTTTTCCTGATCATGGGCATGTCGATGTCACCAACCTTGAGGGCATAATGTTAAGAGAACATTTGTGTTGAATCGACCCGGCATGATGTTATGCTATGAAATTCATTCGTCACAAGTTTATTGGTACATAACACAGAGATGGTTAACGTTTGCATGATTCCTTAGACCATGAGAGTATTGAGTTTCTTCATGCTTGCTTCATGAGCTTTGGGGTTTGTTAAACGTCATCCGTAAATGGGTGGCTATTACGGCGGCTTACGGGTTCATGGAAAAGTGTGTCAAGTAACTTGATAGCTCAAGATTGGGATTTGCTCCTCCGACGATGGAGAGATATCTCTGGGCCCTCTCGGTGTTACGGTGTCCATCATCGTCTGGCCAGACACTTTGTGATTTGATCACGGGGATGCCGGAACACGATAACGAGAAAAGAGAACAATACCGGTAACGAGGTAACTAGCATAGTGGACAAGTTGTTGATCCACGGGAATGCCAACATGTCTCACCTCGGGTATTTCTAACATATCGCGAAGCAACAGGAATAGCACACGGCAACTGGAGGTTCACTCGAATATTTATTCGTGTGGGTATAGGGGTCAATATGGGTGTCCACGGCTCCGATGTTGATCATTGATCGGAAGGGGTTCCGGGTCATGTCTATACTTCACCAAACCTATAGGGTCACACGCTTAAGGGTCATCTATCTGCTGAATACTAGACAGGGAGTCTGAGAGAAAATCACCGAAAAAGTTTCGGACACCGAAACGTTTCAGACAGTGGAATCGTACCGCAGAGAGAGGTCATCGGATAAGTTTCGATGATACCGAAAAGTTGTTTCGGGATACACCATTAAGTCAAATTGGTTTCGGCACATGCCTGATAATTCTTGGAGGATGCCAGAATCATTCTGGAAGCTTTTTGGAATTTTCTGAGATAAAAACCGGAAATGTTCCGGAGCTGCCGGAGCCACTTCAGATGCGTTTCGCAGATGAAAATCACTAAAACCGGAATTGTTTCGGAACGCGTTGAAAATCATTTTAGTGGGTACTAGAAATGTTCTTAGCCCACATAAATATTTTCAGTTCGATCAGACGCTGAAAAATGTCGTCGTGAATAGTGAAAATCAGCTTTATGGTTACTTTATGGAAAGCCACCTTTTGGGGCTTTGCTCCAAAAGATCTTGGGGATGACATGGATGGATAGGAGCCATTTTTTGGGCCCCTCATGGGGGTGTGGCCGGCCACATGGGGTATCCCCCCTTGGGGACCCTCTGGTTCCTTGGTTTCACTCCTAGGTCCTTGTGGAAGGACTTCATTCATGTGCATTTTGGGTTTTTTGTGAAACTACCCTACCCCCTTGGGATTTCCTATAAATAGAGGTGGAGGGGCAGCCCTCCACACTCATCCCTTGCTCTCATACACATGCCATGCATTATTTGGCTTCTTCTCTCCCTCCCACGAAAAGAGTTTCGTTGAGCCGTAAGGCTGTCTGGGTTCCGGCAGGAACTTGTTCTGGACGGCGAAGCCCTGCCGGATAGATGACACCGTATGTGTGCAACTCTGTAGAGAGATCGTAGTTTCGTTCTTAGTTCGTGAGTGCCTCCCGAAGGGCTGTCCGTGTGACCGTCCGAGTTTCGAAGGTCCTCCCGAAGGGCTGTCCGAGTGACCGTTCGAGTTTCGAAGGTCCTCCCGAAGGGCTGTCCGCGACACCGTCCGGGGGGCTGTTCGACCGCCTCCCGGAGGGCTGTCTGAGGGGCAGATGAGGGTATACATCCTCGCGGTTATGAGGTTGTAAATCCTAGCTGCGGGGATCTGCACCACCGATCGTCATCGACTCTACTTCCCGCTGCGCTACGAATCGGTAACGAAAAAGGTCAAACCTTGTATGCAGTCTCCATAGTGGTCCTGGGCTGGTGCGTAGGTCGGAATTTTTTTGTTTTCTGCTGCGTTCCCCTACAAGCTACTCCAAAAATATTTGGCCATTGGTGAAGTAAGACTCTTACAAACTTTCTTGGTCAGTAGGAATGTACTCATTGGATAAGTAGGAATTGATTGAATGACAGATTTGAGAAGAGTCTCTCGACCTGCACACGCCAATAATTTTTCCGACCAGCCTTGTATTTTCCCACGAGCTCTTTCGCTGATATGATCAAATGTACCGTTGGTAATCCGACCCACAGCAGTAGGGAGCCCCAGGTATTTCTCACTGAATGCTTGCACGTGGATATTTAAATTTGCTTGCAGAACCTGCCTCAACGAATCAGGAGTGTTAGTACTGAAGTATACTGAACTTTTATCACGATTAACACTTTGGCTCGATGCCTCTCCATAAATCCTGAGAATCTCATTGAGTCTGAGAGCACTTGGATTACTTGCATTGATGAAAATCAAACTGTCATCCGCAAATAATAAATGTGTGAACCATGGTGATCTATAACTCACCCTCAGACCCCTGTCTATGGTTACTCCACTGTAATATTTTAACAGCGAGGAAAATCCTTCCGCACATAGCAGAAAAAGAAATGGTGAAACTGGATCACCTTGTCGGAAACCTCTGGATGGTGTGAAGTATGGTAAAAGTTCACCGTTGACATGCACGGAGAAGCGCACCGAGGAGACTAACTTCATTATCAATCTAACAAAGCTCATACAGAAGCCAAGTCGTGTTAGTATTGCTTCGAGACAATGCCACTCAACACGGTCATATGCTTTCATCATATCGAGCTTGACCGCGCATGAATAATTCTTGCCCTTCTTCCTCCGCCTCATCGTATGTACACTTTCATATGCAACTAGCACATTGTCAGTAATGAGGCGGCCGGGGACGAAAGCACTTTGCTCTTCACTTATAATCTCATCCAAAATGCATCTCAAGCGATTGGTGATTGCCTTAGCAGCAACCTTATACAAAACTGGACACAATGCAATTGGACGGTATTGCGAAATTGATTGGGGGTGTCTAACCTTGGGGATGAGGGTAATAGAAGTGTCATTCAGTCCCGATGGTAGCTCCCCCCCCATTGAGAAAATCAAGCACTGCCGCGGTTATTACGTCATTACCATGTAGATCCCAATGACGCTGATAAAATCCTGCAGTAAAACTATCAACACCCGGTGCCTTCGAAGGAGCCATTTGAAACAACGCCACTTTGACTTCCTCCGGGATGTAGGGTTTGGATAGTTCTATGTTTATCGCTTGTGTCACTTTGACTGGCACATGTGATAACAACGGCTGGGGATCCGCAAAACCCTGTGATTCATAAAGTTGCTGATAGAAGGTCTGTACCTCCACCTTATCCTCGTCTCCACTAGCGCAAACCGTGCAATTAGCTCGGCAAAGATCTGAGATCTTATTCATACGTTGTCGCTGAGCTGCTTGCGCTTGGAAATATGATGTGTTGCGATCGCCCTCTCGGAGCCACGGAACTCTCGAACGCTGCCGAGTCCAGATCTCCTCTTGATGCAAGGCCTCCTTCATTTTTTTAACAATACTTTTCTCCTCATCCGAAGGCCCAGTACCTATAGCCTGACACCGAACACGGTTCAGACGTTGTTGGAGTTGTCTGACAGTACGTGCCAGACAACCAAATTCCTTCAAACTCCACGGCTCTAGGGTTGTCTGCAAAGTACCAAGCGCCAATGCAATGCCTTGGAGGCCCGGAGTCCGTGGTATGCCCCGCCATGTCTCCTCCACTAGGCGGTCATAATCTGTATGTGTCTGCCAGACATTTTCATAGCGGAATTGTTTCTTGGCCCTAGGCCGATCTGACAGTACCTCTTTGATTTTTTCTATCACAAAACAATGGTCAGACTCAACTGAAGGAAGATGTCGAACCCGTATGTGATGAAAAAGCTGCCGAAATTCCTCGTTCGCAAAAGCTCGATCTAGCCGTGCCTTGACATTTGCTTCTCCCATCTAATGATTATCCCATCACTAGTAGAAAAAGGGCCTATTGTCCCCGTTGGTAAGGGCCTTTTGTCCCGGTTTTTGAACCGGGACTAAAGGGTCGTTACTAATGCCCTAACCCTTTAGTCCCGGTTCCTACACGAACCGGGACAGATGGGCGTCCACGTGGCCGGTGCGGCGAGCCTAGGCAGGAGGGCCTTTGGTCCTGGTTGGTGGCACTAACCGGGACCAATAGGCATCCACGCGTCAGCATTTCAGGGGCTGGGGTTTTTGTTTTTTTAAAGGGGGGTGGGTTGGGGGTTTTGGGGGGTTAATTTAGGTGTTTCATATATTGTGTTAGGTAGCTAATTAATAGAGAGAAGTGTCCTCTCTTATCTCCGTGCTTGGTCGACGCTACGTACTATATACGTATGGAGAGGACTAGACATGCTAGCTAGTAATCAAATGAAGGAAACAGAAGATCGTCATGAACATATGCATACAGAGAGAAGTGATATCGACCACCTCTCCTTCTTCGAGAGATTGGTCGAACAACAAGTTCTCGTATATCTATCCGACACTACCGGTTACATATATACAATAATTATCTTTTACAATATAATCTCCTAATTAAATTGTAAGAACACAGGGTCCACATAGTATTCTCCGTTTTCAGCGATCACGTGGTCAAGGAAGAATGCCGCCAATTCCTCTTGAATTGCTCGCATACGATCTGGTGCTAGGAGTTCATCCCGCTTCCGAAACATCTAATTTGAAGAAGGGGGTCAATACATATATATATGAATAAATGAAACTCAACACAAATGATGGTAATAAAATAAAATTGTGAATATTATTGCTTACGCACTTCATATTGTTCGTCAGAGTAGCCCCCTCACAGGTCGTGTAGCGGATGGACTCGCAAGCGTAGTATCCACAGTAATTATTCTCGGGTTCCTGCCACAACCACTTTACAAGAAATAGAGGTCAATCAAACTGATAAGCAAGCATGCTAAATGGTATTGATGAAACTAGGGCTTGAATCACTAGGAGATGCGCGGAACATGCTACTATAGTACTTACTTTCGGGTGTTTAAATTGCAGCTTCTTTGGCAGTCCCGTAGCTTTTTTGGTGAATTTTCTGCAAACCTTGCCAGACACAGAAAACAATTACTTGATATCATGAAATGAACAAAGTTGCTGATATGGTGGATAATGATCGATTTAACTTACTTCTCGAGCATTTGAGTCATGTCCGCATAGTCCTGGGGATCTTTTCGTCTCGAGTCTAAGACGGTTACTACTGCCTGCTCAAGCTTAATCTCTAGGAGAATATAGTGGAAGTTGTGCATGCATGCATAAGTCATCAATTACATTACTATAACCTGGACTAATAAGGGAAACCGAATATGCACACTCACTCATTTGAAGTTGTAAGGAAAGAGTATTATATCTTTGTTTTCATTTATTACCAACGATCGTAGCAAGTTGGCCTCGGTATTTTCGGCATGATATTTAACCTCGGTTGCATATATGAGATTTGTGTTAATGAACCCAATATCACTGATTTCTGTTTTCTTCAATTCGGCGATCTTCAATCTGCATAATATAGTGAGGACAATTATAAATACATGCAATGAAAGAGCTGACCTATATAGAGAGACTTAATGACAGAAGTACGTAGTACTACTTATAGACAGTAGCAAGTGATCATTGATTTATCGAGGGCCTTTTGATTGAAAAACTGGAAGAACTCCTCAAATGGAACATTCAACAGTTCAATTCCAACAAGGTCATGCTCCGGTTTAACTCTCATCGTCAAAGTATTCCTCCCCCCAGACTCTCTGCAGGTTTTCATGTACCAATCATGTAATCTTCGCACCATCGTTGTTAGAGATCTTTCATATTTGACGAGAGGCTTCCTGTAATGGTATTTGTGTTTGTCCACCTCCAAGATATCATAATGTACATCGTCGGGCAGGTAATCTCCAAGATTGCTATAACCGGGCACCATCCTCGGATTATTAGCGACGATGTCGCTAGACACCTTGAGCAGGGGGCACGATTGGTTCGCTTGTTCGCCGAGCTAGGAAATTTTTTTCCCAGCTCGTCGTTCTTTTAACCTTTGATCACTGACAGTACTTCCCGACCACTCCGCTTCGGCAAATGTCTTTGCAATTATGCGCTCATAGTTGCCTTTCGGCGGAGACTTTGGTGGTTTTGTCAGGGCAGCCAGAGTGCGCTTCGCTTTCACCGGATCTACCTTCTCCTCCGGAGGTAGATGTTTATTTTCTTTCACCCCTTCAAAGAACTTCGTCACTTCGGCTCGCACGATCTTCCTGGTTTCCTCCTCGGTCCTCTCGTATGGTAACTTCTCTGGAGTCTTCAGAGAGGGACCGAATCTGTATTGCATCCCGCCTCTGGCTGTACTGCTAGACACCGGCAGAGCAGACGCAGCGGCTGCGGCTGTCTTCTTTCCTTGCTTACGAGGCGGAGGAGAAGGGCTGCGACGCGCCGGAGCAGCCGGAGCGGCGGCGGGTCGCTTCCGCCCTTGCTGATGAGGCGGAGAAGGAGGAGGCTGGCTGCTCTGGCGCGCCGGCGCAGGCGGAGAAGGAGGCGGAGTGCCGCCACGCGCCGGAGAAGGAGGCTGAGTGCCCTGATCACTCGCCGGAGGAGGAGGCGGAGTGCCTCCACGCACCGGAGAAGGAGGCTGAGTGCCCTGATCACTCGCCGGAGGAGGAGGCGGAGGAGGAGGCGGAGTGCCGCCACGCGCCGGAGAAGAAGGCTGAGTGCCCTGATCACTCGCCGGAGGAGGAGGCGGAGTGGCCTTACTCGCCGGAGGCGTCCAGTTCAGAAGGTTGATGAGCTCCTTCCGCCATAGGCATGGAGTCTTCAAAGCAGAACCCAGCCGAGTCTCCCCTTCACCGGTAGGGTGGTCAAGCCGGAGGTCCTCAAATCCCTCCGTTATTTCATCCACCATCACCCTAGCATATCCTTCTGGAATCGGCCGGCAGTGGTAGGTTGCGCCGGGTTCAGGAGGTAAAACAGAGCCAACAGCCGCCTTGACTTTGAAGTTCTGCCATTGCGTCATAAGGTGGCAATGTTGAGACTCCGTGATAGCATCCACGGGGTAGCTAGCAGGAGCCGTCAAGACATGCTCCGGCTGAAGCAGCTCGGTGGAAGCCACGCTGCTTTTCCGCTGAGATGGCGGGGTAGCTTCGGGGATAGTTTGGGCATGTCGATTGGCGTCCCGTTCCTCTAGCGCTTGGACCCTTTCGTGCAGCTGCTGAATTTGGGTCTGCTCCACTTTTTTCCTCCTCTCCTGGCTTTTTTAACCGCCTGTGTCCGGAAAACCAGCCTTCCACGGAACGGAGCCTGGCGTGCCTCGTGTCCGTCCAGGGTGCTCAGGATTCCCTAGGGCCATTGTGAGCTCGTCGTTCTCTCTGTCTGGAATGAACGTCCCTTGCTGCGCTGCATCGATATAGCGCTGAAGCCTCTTGACTGGTATTCTCAAAAGCTCGTCCGTCCAAACGCACCTCCCTGATACAGGGTCCAATTTTCTGCCAGCCCCGAAGAACCAAGTCCGGCAACGGTCTGGCCAGTTCATTGTCTCTGGTTCGATCCCTTTATCAAGTAGATC
This sequence comes from Aegilops tauschii subsp. strangulata, assembly GCF_002575655.3. NCBI lineage: Eukaryota > Viridiplantae > Streptophyta > Magnoliopsida > Poales > Poaceae > Aegilops > Aegilops tauschii. The sequence continues at coordinate 21,770,431 of NC_053035.3, read as the reverse complement.
ATTATCAGCCTCGACCCACTTAGGTCGGGCTTTGAGGTAGCCACCTGACCCCGTGCGATGGTGAAGCTTCTTCTTCGCAGCATTCTTCTAGTTTGTCGCTGACATCTCCTTACTCTTTTCCGATGTCTTGTGGGCTACAAATGCGGGCCAGTGATCTCTGATCTTCTCATACCGGCCGATGAATTCTGGTGTCTCTTCTTTGTCGACAAACGTTTTCAGCTCATTCTTCCACCTCCTGAATAGGTCTGCCATCTTCTTAAGAGCATGAGACATGATTAATTTCTCTTTAACTGGCTTCTCCGGATCCTCCTCTAGCGGTAGGGTGAAATTTGCCTTCAGCTCAGTCCAAAGATCATCTTTCTGCATATCATTGACATAAGACTCCTCAGGGTCTTCCTTCTTAGGCTTATACCATTGGTGGATGCTGATCGGGATCTTGTCCCTAACAAGAACCCCGCATTGAGCAGCAAATGCTTCCTTTGTCCGGATGGGTTCAATCGGTTGGCCGTCGCGCGCGATTGCTGTGATCTCAAACCTTTCATACGAGCGCAACTTTCTCTTCGGGCCTCGTCTCTTTACCGAAGTTGTGCTCGATCCGGAGGGCTAGAAAAAAGAAGAAAGACGAGAGTTAATTAATATGTGTACATACCAAAACAATGAATGCATCAATTAGCTAGTCAGCACAGGCTTAACTAATATATTTACCTGGGCGGACTCTGTTCGGTCACCGGAGCCGTCACCACGGGCTCCTTCTTGCACTAGCATTGGGTCACCGGAGCCATCATAATCATGTCTTTCCTCCTCCACTCTTCTATCACCGTAGCCTGCTTCTTCACCATGTTCTTCCAGACCATCATTGTCATTAAGATACGACAAGATATCACCTCCGGCTAAGATTATGTCCCCCAACACCTCTTCTGCTTCCTCGTCACGTCCGTGCTCCATTGTTTCTGCAAATATTACAACATGGCAATTATTAAACAAACATGACAGCAGGTGGATATATTAGTGCAAACGTAGACCTAGCTTATTCCGGGTTTGGGGTGGCCTCGGCAACGCTTCAAGGGTAGGGCGCGGCGGGAGGGGGTAGGAGACCGACATCGTTTTCTTTAGGGTTTGGGTGTCCTCGAGAGTTTTCGTCGAGCGAGAGGGCCTGGGGGTGCTCCCATGGTATAAGTTATCACGGTTGAAGTTATCCGGGAGGGGGTTATACCGACAACGACGACATACATACATGGGAAAATAATGTTATTAGGGAGGGGGTAGGTCGACCCCCCCCCTCGTGTTGAGGTTATCGGGACACGGGGTATATCGACAACGACATATCCGATAAAAAATAAGAAGACGAAGAAGAAATAAAAAGAGGAGAAGAAGATATTAATAGAGGAGAAGATTGAAGAAATAAAAAGAGGAGAAGAAGAAAGGAATAGAGGAGAAGATCGAAGAAAATAAGAAGAAAAAAAAGTGGAGAAGAAGAAAGGAATAGAGGAGAATATCTATTTTTTCTTCTTCTTCTCTATTCCTTTCTTCTTCTGCTCTTCTTTTTCTTCTTTTTTCCTCTTCTTTTCTATTTCTCCTCTTCTTCCTCTCCTCTTCTTCTCCTTTCTTCCTCTTCTTATTTTCGTTTTTCCTCTAAAAATGTAACTTTTGCATATATAAAACTTTTCCATGGATCATCATTTCTCATATATATCCATCTATAGCCACATACATATATAAATGGAAAAAAAATGCTATGAACAAAAATACGTATATACTTGGTAAATATTCTATGAACATCGTTTCTCATATATATCAATGCATACATCCATGGATCATCATTGCTCATATATCCATAGTCATATATAAAAACTTCATGTATATGAACAAAAAACTTTCTATGAACAAAAAAATTTCTATGAACAAAAAAACATTTTTGACATATTTAGCACATTCAAAATTTTCCTAACTCTTTTACAACCACAAATATCTAACCGTCATTTTTGAAATTTTTGACATATTTAGCACATTCTAAATTTTCCTAACTTTGATGTATTTTTTACAAACTTTTGCATATATGTATTTTTAAAACATCATTACAATTGAAAAAATACATACATACATACAAAAAACATGTAAAAAATACGTACATACATATATGAACATACATAAAAAAATACATATATCTAAAAAATACATCGGGGCAGGAGCGGCGCGCGGGGACGACGTCGGGCGAGGGCGCGGTGACGGAGAGGGCGTGGGCGACGGCAACGACGGGCGCGGGCAACGGCAACGGGCGAGGGCGCGGTGACGGAGAGGGCGTGGGCGACGGCAACGACGGGCGCGGGCAACGGCAACGGGCGAGGGCGCGGCGACGGCGAGGGCGCGGGGCAGGGGCGGCGCGCGTCGGGGCAGGGACGGCGTGCGGCGACGACGTCGGGCGAGGGCGGGGCGACGGCGAGGGCACGGGCGACGGCGACGGCGGGGGCGGCGGGCGGCGTCAAGGCAGCCTGGTGGCGTCGATGTCGTCGAGGGGTTGTGAGGGGCAACTGCGAGATGAAGATGAAAATTTTCACAAGTGTTGGTTATATAGCCAGAGCTTTGGTCCCGGTTCGTGGCACCAACCGGGACCAATGCCCCCCTTTAGTCCCGGTTGGTGCCACCAACCGGGACCAAAGGTCTCTTTTCAGCAGCCCAAAGGGCGGGAAGCGGCGGCCTTTGGTCCCGGTTGGTGGCACCAACCGGGACTAAAGGGGGGGCACTGGTACCGGTTGGTGCCACCAACTGGTACCAAAGGTGTGCATTGGTCCCGGTTCGTGGCACCAACTGGGACCAATGTCCTGCGACTACCAAAGCCGTGGTGCAGTGGGATGTTTAGTCCCACCTCGCTAGCCGAGGAGCGGCAGGACCTGTTTATAAGCCTTGCCCCGCCATTTCCATTGAACTCCTCAGAACTGCAGGCCTCTAGGCCTAATCTTGCACTGCTATGCCTGTGGGCCTGCTAGGCCTTCTACAGGCCTGAATCCTGCCCCATGGATGGGTTTCTAGTCGTATTCAGGCCGTCGTGGCCCAGTAGGTGGCATTTTTTTATTTTTTCCCGGTTTTTTGTTTTCTTTTCTGCTTTATTTATTTTATTTTGTTTCTACTTACAACAAAATACTTATTTATTTTATTTTATTTTGTTTGTAATTACTTATTTATTTTACTTTATGATAATTCTTTTTGCTATTAAAGTTTCTATCAAAAAAGTTCTTTATGAAAATTCTTTTTGCTTTTAATGATTTTGAACAGAAAATACTTCGATAATTTTAGTTGCATCAATTTTATATGATTTTAGTTTCAATAATACTAGAGGTTTCTTATAATGTTTTGAACAGAAAATACTTTGTTAATTTTAGTTTCATAAATTTTATTAAAGTTTATTTTATTTTGTTTCTACTTATATATTTTAATAAAGTTTATATTATTTTGTTTCTAATTACTTATTTATTTTATTTGTTATTTTTCATGCACCATTTTTCATGCATTTACTAATTATTTTGAGCTATAAGACCCTAAAATTGAAAAGCATTTCAAATGAACTCTGAAAAGGTTGAAAGTTGGCATGGTATCATCATTTCATCCACATAGCATGTGCAAGAAAGTTGAGAGGGTTACGACAAAAACTAGATTGACTTCGTGTACAAAACGGACAATGGTATCATCCTCGTGTGTTACAAAGTTGGCCTGGTATCATCATAATAGTTGCGGCAGAAAGTCTTCACTTTTTCTTCGCTTGTGTCATTTGCTTATTGCGCCGTAACCATGGATAATCTTCATCGTTTATCAGGATGTTTGGGTCAGCCTTGACTTTGAAGGGAGGAATTTCATGAAACTTTTCATAATCTTCAGACATGTCTGTCTTGCCCTCCACTCCCACAATGTCCCTTTTTCCTGAAAGAACTATGTGGCGCTTTGGCTCATCGTATGATGTATTTGCTTCCTTATATTTTCTTTTTCTCGGTCTGGTAGACATGTCCTTCACATAGATAACCTGTGCCACATCATTGGCTAGGACGAACGGTTCGTCAGTGTACCCAAGATTGTTCAGATCCACTGTTGTCATTCCGTACTGTGGGTCTACCTGTACTCCACCTCCTGACAGATTGACCCATTTGCACTTAAACAAAGGGACCTTAAAATCATGTCCGTAGTCAAGTTCCCATATGTCCATTATGTAACCATAATATGTGTCCTTTCCCCTCTCGATTGCTGCATAAAAGCGGACACCGCTGTTTCGGTTGGTGCTCTTTTGATCTTGGGCGATCGTGTAAAATGTATTCCCATTTATCTCGTATCCTTTGTAAGTCAATACAGTCGAAGATGCTCCCCTGGACAACGAGTACAACTCATCACAAACAGTGGTGTCACCTCTGAGACGTGTTTCCAACCAACTGCTGAAAGTTCTGATGTGTTCACATGCAATCCAGTCGTCACACTGCTCCGGGTGTTTGGAGCGCAGACTGTTCTTGTGTTCATCGACATACGGGGTCACCGAGGTAGAGTTCTGTAGAACTGTGTAGTGTGCTTGAGACCAAGAATGCCTGTCCCTGCATATTATTGAGTCCGCTCCTAGCATGCCTTTTCTAGTCAGTCTCCCCTCATACCGCGATTTAGGGAGACCTATCTTCTTAAGGCCAGGAATGAAGTCAACACAAAACCGAATGACATCCTCTGTTTGATGGCCCATGGAGAAGCTTCCTTCTGGCCTAGCGCGGTTACGGACATATTTCTTAGGACTCCCATGAACCTCTCAAAGGGGAACATATTGTGTAGAAATACGGGCCCCAGAATGACAATCTCGTCGACTAGATGAACTAGGACGTGCGTCATGATATTGAAGAAGGATGGTGGGAACACCAACTCGAAACTGACAAGACATTGCGCCACATCACTCCTTAGCCTTGGTATGATTTCTGGATCAATCACCTTCTGAGAGATTGCATTGAGGAATGCACATAGCTTCACAATGGCTAATCGGACGTTTTCCGGTAGAAGCCTCGTCAATGCAACCGGAAGCAGTTGCATCATAATCACGTGGCAGTCATGAGACTTTGGGTTCTGGAACTTTTTCTCTGGCATATTTATTATTCCCTTTATATTCGACGAGAAGCCAGTTGGGACCTTCATACTGAGCAGGCATTCAAAGAAGATTTCTTTCTCTTCTTTCGTAAGAGTGTAGCTGGCAGGACCTTCATACTGCTTCGGAGGCATGCCGTCTTTTTCGTGCAAACGTTGCAGGTCCTCCCGTGCCTCAGGTGTATCTTTTGTCTTCCCATACACGCCCAAGAAGCCTAGCAGGTTCACGCAAAGGTTCTTCGTCACGTGCATCACGTCGATTGAAGAGCGGACCTCTAGGTCTTTCCAGTAGGGTAGGTCCCAAAATATAGATTTCTTCTTCCACATGGGTGCGTGTCCCGCAGCGTCATTCGGAACAGCTAGTCCGCCGGGACCCTTTCCAAAGATTACGTGTAAATCATTGACCATAGCAAGTACGTGATCACCGGTACGCATGGCGGGCTTTTTCCGGTGATCTGCCTCGCCTTTGAAATGCTTGCCTTTCTTTCGACATTGATGGTTGGTCGGCAGAAATCGACGATGGCCCAGGTACACATTCTTCCTGCATTTGTCCAGGTATATACTTTCAGTGTCATCTAAACAGTGCGTGCATGCGTGGTATCCCTTGTTTGTCTGTCCTGAAAGGTTACTGAGAGCGGGCCAATCGTTGATGGTTACAAACAGCAACACGTGCAGGTTAAATTCCTCCTGTTTGTGCTCATCCCACGTACGTACACCGTTTCCATTCCACAGCTGTAAAAGTTCTTCAACTAATGGCCTTAGGTACACATCAATGTCGTTGCCAGGTTTCTTAGGGCCTTGGATGAGAACTGGCATCATAATGAACATCCGCTTCATGCACATCCACGGAGGAAGGTTATACATACATAGAGTCACGGGCCAGGTGCTGTGATTGCTGCTCTGCTCCCCGAAAGGATTAATGCCATCCGCGCTTAAACCAAACCATACGTTCCTTGGGTCAGCTGCAAACTCAGCTCAATACTTTCTCTCGATTTTTCTCCACTGCGACCCGTCAGTGGGTGCTCTCAACTTCCCGTCTTTCTTACGGTCCTCACTGTGCCATCGCATCAACCATGCTCTTCATTTCTGAACAGACGTTTCAACCGTGGTATTATAGGAGCATACCACATCACCTTCGTAGGAACCCTCTTCCTGGGGGGCTCGCCGTCAACATCACCCAGGTCATCTCGTCTGATCTTATACCGCAATGCACCGCATACCGGGCATGCGTTCAGATCCTTGTACGCACCGCGGTAGAGGATGCAATCATTAGGGCATGCATGTATCTTCTGCACCTCCAATCCTAGAGGGCATACGACCTTCTTTGTTGCGTATGTACTGTCAGGCAATTCGTTATCCTTTGGAAGCTTCTTCTTCAATATTTTCAATAGCTTCTCAAATCCTTTGTCAGGCACAACATTCTCTGCCTTCCACTGCAGCAATTCTAGTACGGTACCGAGCTTTGTGTTGCCATCTTCGCAATTGGGGTACAACCCTTTTTTGTGATCCTCTAACATGCGATCGAACTTCAGCTTCTCCTTTTGACTTTCGCATTGCGTCCTTGCATCGACAATTATCCGGCGGAGATCATCATCATCGGACACTGGTTCCTCTTGATCTTCAGCAGCTTCCCCCGTTGCAGCATCATTGGGCACATCGTCTGGTTCCTCTTGATCTTCAGCAGCTTCCCCCGTTGCAGCATCACCGTATTCAGGGGGCACATAGTTGTCATCGTCCTCTTCTTCTTCGCCGTCTTCCATCATAACCCCCATTTCTCTGTGCCTCGTCCAAACATTATAGTGTGGCATGAAACCCTTGTAAAGCAGGTGGTTGTGAAGGATTTTCCGGTCAGAGTAAGACTTTGCATTCCCACATGTAGGGCATGGACAACACATAAAACCATTCTGCTTGTTTGCCTCAGCCACTTCGAGAAAATCATGCATGCCCTTAATGTACTCGGAGGTGTGTCTGTCACCGTACATCCATTGCCGGTTCATCTGCGTGCATTATATATAATTAAGTGTCTCAAAAACCATTACAGAACATCATGAATAGATAATTAAGTGACCAAATTAATAGAAGTTCATCATCACATTAAAACCAAATTACATACATAGTTCTCATCTAACAACATATAGCTCTCCAGAGCATCTAATTAATTAAACCATACATTGAAACTATGTAAAACATTTCAATGCGAAAACAAATGCGATCATAATCGCAACCAAGGTAACAATTGATCCAACGACATAATGATACCAAGCCTCGGTATGAATGGCATATTTTCTAATCTTTCTAATCTTCAAGCGCATTGCATCCATCCGAATAGAATCAATGACACGTCCTAGATAAATAAAATCTGTGACACGTTGGTCGGCATAATTGTCATAAACAAGAAATGAACCAAATAGTTATAAAAAGATAATATATACCACATCCGAATCATAGACAGGACGAGGGCCGACGGGGGTGGATACCAAAACCATCGCACTATATAATAAGAAGGAATAATAAAAGTAACAAAATTAGACAAGTATCTATCTGAAGTAAGAATTTTTTTCTTTCAGAAAGAAGATAAGAACAAGAGGGTCACCATGGTGGTGCTGGCGACGAGATCGGCACGGGCGATTGACGGCGGTGAAGATAGGGACGGGACGTGACGGACCGATAAACCTAGACAAATCTTGGGGGAAATGGAGCTCGGAGGTCGAGTTTCGAGAGGAGAAAGATTAACTAGTGTGGCTCAGACATTTCATCGAACACCTCATGTGCATAGGAGGTGAGCTAGAGCACCCAAATGCCCTCCCCTCGACGGCCAGAAAAAATAGAGCAGTGTGGACTGCTCTGCTGCGGCGATGGGGTATATATAGGCAGCTCATTTGTCCCGGTTCGTGGCTAGAACCGGTACTAAATCCAGGCCTTTTGTCCCGGTTCATGCCAAGAACCGGGACCAATGGTTGTGGGCCAGGAGCGAGGCCCAATAGTCCCGGTTCGTGCCTCGAACTGGGACAAATGGTTCCATATGAACCGAGACCAATGCCCACGAGGCCCCAGCCGGCCCCCTGGGCTCACGAACCGAGACGAATGCCCCCATGGGTCCCGGTTCGTGACTGAACCGGGACTAATGGGCTTGCCATGCCCGAACGAAAGCCCTGTTTTCTACTAGTGCATGTGTAGGTCGTACCAGACCAGCCTAGATCTTGGAAAGAGATGTCATCCACAACCTCCCTGAATGATCTCATGTGAGTTTCAGACCGTGCCGCTCTGCTGAAGTGCTCACATGCATACAAAGTTTCATTACAATCTCCCATGCACAACCAGGCACTATGGGGTATGTATGCAAAGTACGAAAGAACCGCCAACTGTGGTGTCTCTCTTCCGCTTGCGGTGCTCCGTAAAAACCAGTAAAATGCCAAACATAAGCGTTCCGATTATTGCTATGAACCAATACATCAATATGATTCTTACTGAAATTTTTCAAATCAACGGTCACATCTCTGGACCAAAAAAGACCTATGCCGCCACTAAGGCCAACACTGTCAACTGCAAAACTGCGTGCAAAACCAAGCGTAAACTTGAGATCCTCAACTCTTTTTGCTTTGATTTTAGTTTCCATTACAAAGAGAAGGGAGGGGTCTTCAAGCTTCACTATACTGCGAAGCTCCTGAACTGCCTCGGGGTTCCCAAGCCCCCGGCAGTTCCAGCTTAAAACACTCATTATGACTGGCAGGACCGCGACGCGGTCTCTGCCAAGTTATCTGGTGTGGGCTTTCTCTTCTTGGGTTCACGAACAAAGTCATCTCCCTCTGTCAACGCCTCATTGGTCATTATATGCCTCAATCTAGTGCACGCCGTACATACATATATGCCACCAAATCAGGTCTACCATCTAATGATTTAATCTACGTACATAGTTCTCAAAAGAAAAAAAACTAACCTACATACACAGATTGAATCATGTGGACAAAAATTACGCGTTGTTCAAAAATTCGCGTCAACATTGGTTATTTTGGTTATTACCGAAACCGAACCGAAATTAAATGGTTATTACCGAAACCGAACCGTATCTATGTATAAAACCGTATAAACCGAAGTATAAAAACCGTATAAACCAAAAATCGTATAAACCGAACCGAATCAAACCGAAAAAACCGAATGCATAGGCTGACTTCCAGCACTACATCCTGGCGCTGGGCACGGCCGTCATGATCCCGGCGGTGCTGGTGCCCATGAAGGGCGGGAGCGACATGAGTGCGCCTCTGCGTTTCTTGATTCGCGCCACCCCCCATGGGTTGGCGCCTCGCATCACAAGTTTCAGTGCCAACAATCTCTGGTGGTGTTCTCGGCTTGCCATCTCGGATGGGTTGCAGGGAGACAGGGTGAGGGTGGTGCAGACGCTGCTCTTCGTCACCGGCATCAACACGCTGCTGCAGTCGCTCTTCGGGACGCAGCTGCCCTCGGTCATAGGCGGCTCCTACGCCTTCCTCATCCCGGTGATGGCCATCATGCAGGACTCGTCGCTCGCGGCCATACCTGACGAGCACGAGGTGAGCAATCATTCATTCACTTTCACTTTCTAGTATCCGCACATTCAGAAATTCTTTAATGGTATGGTCTAATCAAAACCATCTTTGAGCAGAGGTTCCTCCAGAGCATGCGGGCCATACAAGGGGCGGTTATAGTGTCCTCCAGTATTCAGATCATCCTTGGTTACAGCCAGCTCTGGGGTATTTTCTCCAGGTACCACCACACACTGTCAAGTACTAATTGTACTAGTCGCCAACCCGTGCATTCGCACGGCCTAGTTACTTAATGCTGTTACATGATAATCTATATACCATATAACTATTTTCTGCGTAAAGGTATATATTGGTCGTCCATTTGAAAAGTTCTAAAGGATTCGGAACTTGGGGATTCATAGGAGAATTCATTTCCACTAATGAGTTAGTTGGATGAGAACACAATAGTTATAAGATGTCACCAAAAATAGTAAGTGTGCACTTTAATTCTATATACGATTTTACTCTCCTTTATAATATATAAGAAAGTTTGAAATTATTATTTATCTCATTTCAAAAGTATAAAGAGTTGCCTTACTTGTTAGGTCTAGTCTGTATATTTATATGCTAGGACATCTATACATGTATTGTCTCAAAATGTTAGCATTTGTACCGACTATAGTCCCGTAGGAAAATGTTAAATTGCATGAACTATGGCCTGCTAAGCTAATTATAAATTTTCCTTACTGCTATAAAAATTTCTCCCCTAAATTAGTTCATTCTTGTGAGAGTATTAAGAACAGTATTCTCAGTTATCTGATCCGCTTGACACTTACGATGGAATGGTGTGAATGAAACAATCAAGCAATACACAACCAATAATTTGAGATTCAACAAACGCCACGACTTGATAGGTTTGGAATTTGAAGAAAACCAGAGCATCAGAAAAGCATTTTTTGAATAGCGAAGAACCTTATATATAAGGTATTGGTATCTGTGCACATGAATCACATGTTGTAATACGTATAAATTTAAAAGATAGATATATGTACTACATAGACGATAGTCTTAGGTGACAAATTTACTTTTATTGCCGTATGGATTACATAGCAATATTTTGAATTGTTATTGAACAGACGAACCGTGCTCGCTTGGTTAAAACTTAAAAAGGGACATTTTATGAGCACTCGGCTATTCCAATCATGAATCTACAGCTGTCCATAATACAAATGCAAACAAAAATCTTGTGCATTGGGTGATCATTGGCTTACTACAGCTATTGATAATTGATATATGTAGGCATGCATTGTTAAAAGAATCAAGCCGAGAAATTCTTGTACAGATAATTCCTTATTTAATACACAGTCAAATCAGACTTACTAAAACACAAAAAATTACTATCCAATATGAAGTACTAACACGCACCATATCAAGAAGCGATACTCACTTTGTTCTATTTTTATCCTTGTCCATGGGGTAGCGAGATTTACAGCTTTACCGACCCCATCGCACATATATGGTGACCTATATTATAATGGGGGCAGAAATTAATGACACATTGGAAAGAGATATATTAGTAGCACATATAGGTGCAGTCTTATTAAGGGTTGCAGCTTGATTGGCCCCTCACTGCTCAAGAATAATGCATCGCCATATCCTTAGCATTGTCTGATTGAAAACTGCTAATACATTTCCTTACGTACTTACAGTTGGAAATATGGATGTGGAGTGTCTTGAGCATAACAGTGGTTGTTTTGTTCACACAATACCTCATACAGATAGCGAGTGGGTCCCATGGATAGATGTAGTAGTGATAGTTGGAACATCCAAAAGGACAGGGGCTTAGTGCATGTTAGACTGATGTATTAGCTGTACAATTACAAATAAGATTGCAACCTGCGATATCTCAAAGCTATTAAATGCACCTGCTGGAAAATCTGAGAAACCCACAAAATATAATTTTCACGTTGTTTCTTCAATATAAAACATGCTGCCCGTGGTTAATGTCCTGTGTTTAACTGAACAATAAAACACACAATATGCTATGTCAGAAATTTCTAACTCTTGTTTGGTACAATGTCTATGAGAAAAGTGTATAGAATCTGTAGTACATCAGTTCATGCTTGCTAATCTGAATTTAGAAAATAATAATTCTTTCTCTTGTTAATAGTTTCGATTGTATGTATATGTATGCAGCGGGCGTACAAACAAACGAAATATAATCGATTACCAAAACTTCTCAACACATGGTACTCCACATACCAGAGACGGATGTCGCGCACCGGCTGCCCGTATGTAGAAGTTGGCCGCTGCCAGTCCATCTTACCCATGAGGCCATGCCACGATCTGCACCACAAAGGTGCCTGTCAGCATGAAGATCTGGTTCGTCAGCCTGGCGTTGTTTGCACGTCAAGGAGATGGACATAGTTGCATGGCCTGGTGCTCCTGTAAACTGTATAAGAGAGCACCTCAAGCAATAGAATCATTGAGTTCAATCTCTTTATTGCTTTCAATTTCAAAAACATATTCTGTTGTGTTGAGAGGAGTAACGTAGCAGTTGAGAGGAGTCTCATAGCTGGTGATTAATTCGTCCTCATCGAAGCTGTGGATGGTGAAGCTCCTCCCTTTCTGCTGCTACTGCTTGCATGGAACGGGCTGGCAGCATGTGGCATTGTTGAACTTGAAGCTTGATGAAGTCTTCTGGGAGAAGCTTGACACGCGAATAAATCTTGGAGTTTATTTTCTTTGCAGGGATAGAGAAAGCATATCCAGTTAAGGATGAGAGGCATATGACGTCAGGAATCTCTGTTGATGGAACTAATCTTATCTTATATTAGTATAAGGAAACAAAATCATGTGAACCGGGATCACCATTGATATGATCAACCAAGTATAGTGAGAGATGAAAAGGAAAATCTAGCAACTTGTAGCTCAATCAGACCCAGACACAATTTTTTTTTCTAGAACTGACACATGTCAGGGCCATAAGTTCATGCTCATGTCGACGGGAGAGATGAGGGCTTGACTACTTGAGAGATATACATCCATGTAGCGCATTCTTCCTTCCATCTCATCACGCGCCGCTGGCTGCTGGAACCTGAGGTTGAGGACCACATCGAGAGGGGGCGCTGGACAATGCACGTGCAACATCGATGGATCTGGGGAGATTTTCTCTGTAAGAGTTTGAGAGGGACGTGAGAGTTTGAGAGATATACGTGACAGATTTGTTCCATGGATCTGGCCAGATTTTTTCTGTGAGAGTTTTAGAGGGGTGTGGGAGTTTGAGAGAGACATACATGAGAGATTCAAAGAGTTAGGTCATTGATATGTGAGTTTTTTTCTCTTTGAATATATATATGTGAGAGATTGAAAGATTTGTTCTTATAAAAGTGATAGAGATCGCATTAGGGAAGGAAGAAACGGTGGGTTAGTTGTAGGATCGTATATATATTTTTTTACAACGAACAAATGAATGTTGGCATTGGAGCGTCTGTTTTTTTATACGGGTATACACCATAATTATACAGATCCATCAGATTAACGTGGGAATTTTTAGGGAGTCGCTAATTAGTATAAGTATAGATAGATAGATATAGATAGATTAGTAGTGACTTGTTGCGTGCTGCATTTACATACTAGTTCAGTTTTGTTTACTGATCGATGTGTGTCCTGGGTGTAACTTTTAGATTCTTCAGTCCACTGGGAATGGCGCCGGTGGTTGCGCTGCTCGGTTTTGGCTTCTTCGAAAGAGGATTCCTAGTGGTATGGCTTGCTCTGCACCTGATTCTTCATTTTCTTAGAAAGATGACACTTCGTTCAGCATTGGTACTTATTTGATATTGTGTATATCAGGTTGGGAGATGCGTTGAGGTTGGCCTGCCAATGTTAATCCTCTTTGTTGTGCTTTACCAGGTTTGAAAAGCAACTCTAATCATCCAATTCTTTGCCAGTTAAACTAAAATTATTCCTTATTAGAAGTTCAGCATTGCAAACTCCCTTCTTGTTTCTTATCAATATCTGAAGAATGTACAGATAAGAGAGATCCCCATACTGGAACGATTCTCCCTGTTCATTTGTATCGCATTGGTCTGGGCTTATGCTCAAATCCTCACTTCTGGTGGCGCGTATAATCATTTTGTACTACCATTAGTAGTCAATGCTGTGTAATGTTTTATTTTTTTGCTACCCTAGCATTGAATTATCACAACATTTTCTTTTTAATACAAATGTTTTAAAAGTTTCTTTTTGAACTTCTCCCAATTAATATACCTGAACTTGATTATGTTTCTAACTTGTACTTATACCAGCTTCATTAGATTTTGTGTTAGTGCTTGTAACACAATCAGTTCAGATCTCGATAGACCACAAGTTCAAGTTTACTAGTATTTGTAAATGCTGGTAGCAGTACTAGTATTTAAAAATTTGTAACCTAAGAACTATGCTTGCATCTTGTTACTTCTATGGAAGCATTGACCTTGTAATTTTATTGGACCAACCACTAACATAAGAATTAAACATGGTGCTCAGTGTATTCTCTCAATCTTGGTTGTTTTTATAGTGCTTATAATCTTGACATCTTTGATGAATCCAGCCCGAACAAAAGCATGTCGGCAATCCGGGCCTCAAAAGGCCCTTCTCCCACTACTGTGTCGATCTTGAACTGATGTTGTTGTCACCTGTCTGTAGGAGATATGCCCTAGAGGCAATAATAAATGATATTATTTATCTCCATGTTCATAATTTTGTTTATGTCCCATGCTATAACTGCTATGGTTCTCGAGTCTGCAATAACACGAGGCTCGGAGGAAGAGTCATATGCACGTGTGGAATAATAAACGGTAAGAAGTATTCTTAGTCTGGCCTCTAAGACTAGCTCAAGTGTTGCATGATGGTTCTGTTTTTCTGATCATGGGCATGTCAATGCCAGCAACTTTGAGGGCACAATGTTAAGAGAACATTTGTGTTGAATGGACCCGGATTGATGTTATGCTATGAGATACATTTGTCACAAGTTAATGGTTTATAACACACAAATAGTTAATGTTTGCATAATTCCTTAGACCATGAGAGTATCGAGTTTCTTCATGCTTGCTTCATGAACTTTGGGGTTTGTTAAACGTCATCCGTAACTGGATGGCTATTACGGTGGCTTACGGGTTCATGGGAAAGTATGTTAATTAACTTGATAGCTCGAGATTGGGAATTGCTCCTCCGACGATGGAGAGATATACTTGGGCCCACTCGGTATTACGGTATCCATCATCGTCTGGCCAGAAACAGTGTGATTTGATCACTGGGATGCCGGAACACGGAAACGAGAAAAGAGAACAAAACTGGTAACGAGGTAACTTGCATGGTGGACAAATTGTTCGTCCACGGGGATGCAACAAATCTCACCTCGGGTGTTTGTGACATATCGCGAAGCAACAGGAATAGCACACGGCAACTGGAGGTTCACTCGAATATTTATTCGTGTGGGTATAGGGGTCAATATGGGTGTCCACGGCTCCGATGTTGATCATTGATCGGAAGGGGTTCCGGGTCATGTCTATACTTCACCGAACCTATAGGGTCACACGCTTAAGGGTCATCTATCTGCCGAATACTAGACAGGGAGTCTAAGAGAAAATCACCGAAAAAGTTTCGGACACCGAGAAGTTTCGGACAGCGGAATCGTACAGCAGAGAGAGGTCATCGGATAAGTTTCGATGATACCGAAAAGTTGTTTCCGGATACACCATTAGGTCAAATTGGTTTCGGCACATGCCTGATAATTCTTGGAGGATGCCAGAATCATTCTGGAAGCTTTTTGGAATTTTCTGAGATAAAAACCGGAAATGTTCCGGAGCTGCCAGAGCCACTTCAGATGCATTTCGCAGATGAAAATCACTAAAACCGGAATTGTTTCAGAACACGTTGCAAATTATTTTAGTGGGTACTGGAAATGTTCTTATCCCACATAAATATTTTCAGTTCGATCAGACGCTGAAAAATGTCGTCGTGAATAGTGAAAATCAGCTTTAGGGTTACTTTATGGAAAGCCACCTTTTGGGGCATTGCTCCAAAAGATCTTGGGGATGACATGGATGAATAGGAGCCATTTTTCGGGCCCCTCATGGGGGTGTGGCCGGCCACGTGGGGTATCCCCCCATGGGGACCCTCTTGTTCATTGGTTTCACTCCTAGGTCCTTGTGGAAGGACTTCATTCATGTGCATTTTGGGTTTTTTGTGAAACTACCCTACCGCCTTGGGATTTCCTATAAATAGAGGTGGAGGGGCAGCCCTCCACACTCATCCCTTGCTCTCATACACATGCCATGCATTATCTGGCTTCTTCTCTCCCTCCCACGAAAAGAGTTTCGTAGAGCCGTAAGGCTGTCTGGGTTCCGGCAGGAACTAGTTCTGGACGGCGAAGCCTTGCCGGATAGAAGATACCGTATGTGTGCAACTCTGTAGAGAGATCGTAGTTTCGGTCTTAGTTCGTGAGTGCCTCCCGAAGGGCTGTCTGTGTGACCGTCTGAGTTTCAAAGGTCCTCCCGAAGGGCTGTCCGAGTGACCGATCGAGTTTCGAAGGTCCTCCCGAAGGGCTGTCCGCGACACCGTCCGGGGGGGCTGTTCGACCGCCTCCCGGAGGGCTGTCTGAGGAGCAGATGAGGGTATACATCCTCGCGGTTGGGAGGTTGTAAATCCTAGCTGCGGGGATCTGCACCGCCGATCGTCATCGACTCTACTTCCCGCTGCGCTACGAGTCGGTAACGAAAAAGATCAACCCATGTATGCAGTCTCCATAGTGGTCCTGGGCTGGTGCGTAGGTCGGAAATTTTTTGTATTCTGCTGCGTTACCCTACAGTGGCATCATGAGCCGTGCTATGCGTAGATGCAGGTTGCGATCTAGAATACATAGAGATGTATGGATATTGCATAATATAATTAGGTAGTAGATGAGATCTATTGCTGAAAATTATTTATGCGGGTGACAGATGAAATCTGTTACCCGACGTTCTTGTTGATTCCCTAGAATTTGCGTTTGCTCAATCTCGAGACAACATGGTGGAATTTGACAAATTTCTGGCAATTTGTGATCCTGATTGATCATGGAAGTGCTATCAGTTCTTTGGGTTCTGCTGTAGTCAAAAGAAAGATGAAATTCGCAGATGAAAGGGCATTGCAGATATGATCTGCACGGGGGTCGTGCGTATGATGAAGTTTATTATGGGGCTCGAGATTTAATTATCTCGTGTTTCATACACCCCGAGATGTTAATCTAGCAACTTGAATAATCATACTTGATGATAAAACGTTGGTAGCTGCGGTTTAAGTCAAAACCTTAGAAGCCACGTAAAATAAAATTTTGCATAAACCGATTAGAAGCGTCTAACTTGGTTTTGCGGGATGTGCATGTGATGTGGTATAGCAATTCTCATATTCAATTTGATTATGTATGAGATGACTACATGATGTAATTAACATGACCTGCGTGTCATGATTCGGCATGATGGCTGGAGCCATATGATTGTCACTTTAATGACCTGCGTGTCAACCTTAAGTAATGCACTTATTTTATTAGCTATAGAGATAGCAATATTATCTGGTGCATCGACAAGGTGGTGGCAATCTTCGTGAAGGTGAACACTGATGCGAATGCCGAAGACGAAGAAATGAAAGACTTCTCCGTCAGAAAGGGCTATACCATATCATGCTATTATGAATTGCCTGAGATGTTTATCCCTTATGATGCACCCTTCTTGATTGCGTGGTAGTCGCTTTTTATTAGGGTGATCTCTCACTTAAAATATCCAAGTAGTTAGTGTTCACCCAAGTGTAGCACCGTCTGAAATTCGTATATTTTCGGGGTGCGCCATGTACACATGAGCATGAACGAATCGAGAGGAATGAGGCAGGTGAGGTCAGACCTCGCAACAAGATCACTTGGTTGTCTTTGACGTTCAGGAAGGAGAGTCCTGAGCTCGGAACACGCCCATCGAAAGATGAACAAGAATCACATAGAGATGTGATCAGCAAGTTGGCCTACCGATTGAAATTCGTGTCATCAGTGATGAACCCGTCAATGGCATCGAATAGAAATATGGATCTTGAATCACTCTAAATCAATTATGAGAGATATGGATTTGAGTGGGAGCGCACTGTTGAATTAACATGTTTAATTCTCAGTGCAATTAATTATGAACACTGTTTAAGTGTTTCTTGCAAAATAGTTGTAGAATAATGGCTCGCGTTTCCACCTTCCCTGTTAAAATTGAATAGCTGTTAAATATCTGGTTAAAACTTTACGTTTGGTAACGTAATGTGAGGATTGTCCTCAAAAGTGCCGAGTAGGATTTTGTCCTATCGCATGCTTTTCGTATCCTCCCGCTAATGATATGGATCATGTGACTCTCGTCCTTCGATCCAACAGCTAGAATTCTGTTACGGTCCAGTGGAATATGTATGCTTCCATGAAACCCAAACTTCGAAAGTTGGGATAGTTATATGATATTCATGGAACTGAAAATTATTTTCAGATACAAACAAAGCAATGTTTGTTTGCAAGTATTAGTAAAAGTGTTTACTATGCATTTGACTGTTGGGAAAGGGATCCAGAGAAGAACGCCTGTCATATAATGAAAGGTGAATAATACAACAACTTGAAGAGAAAGGAAGTGTCCAAAGGGTGTTAGTATGACTTACACGTCTAGGAAGTCCGGGGCTAACGCCACTCTTAAGTTGGGTGCTTCTTTTGCTAGTAGGAGAAATACTAAAAGTTAAACTGTTAGAAGTATAAAGGCGGAAAAAGAGATGACTGGAATATCCAGCTCATGTATGAATGTCATACAAGTTTTTGATGTATAGTAGGCTGGTCAAAGATATAGTTCTTGGGAATTATGGTTAAACATGTTAATCACTAATTCTTGGGTATTGTGAGTTAATCACAAAGATACCTGCTCGATTGCATTCTGTTGTGAATCAATGTAAGAGCTACTGTGGCCTAAAAAGACTAGCCAGAAATGAGGTTAAGGTATACACAGGGAACATAGTAAATGTTATTATACCTTCCATCGGTGTATTGCCGTCTGTATTTATTTTCATAATTCATCTAGAGTTTTACAAACTCTAGCCCATTGCATAAGGTATCTTGCAAGAAGGTTGTTCATAAGAGAACTTTTTATGTTCGATGTTATGAATAACACAAGGGCCATACTTTCATTATGAATGAGATGTATGTTATGAATATTGATAATAATACAATACCTCTAGGTTTACTTTCATAATTCATTCTAGAGTTTCTTACACTCTAGCCCATTGCACAATGTTTTGTTGCAAAAGAGTTGTTCATAAAAACAACAATTGTTGTTAAGTATTATGAATAACATGAAGGGCCATGCTTCCATCCAAGATGGGATGTATGTTATGAATATTGATGGTAATATGATACATCCATAACACTGGCGCTAAATGTCGCAAGACTAAAAGAATACCACACTAGTGTGGCACTACATTTGGTCACATTGGAGAAACCCGCATGGAAAATTCCATTATGATGGATTTTGAAGTCTTTTTGATTTTGAATCATCTGACACTTGCAACTTTCCTCTGAAAAGTGAAATGACTAAAATACCGTTCCCAGGCCATAAGGAACGAACAACAAACTTGTTAGTGATCATACATTTGATGTGTGTAGTCCGATAAGTGTTGTTAGTGGTGGATTTATTTATCTTCAGAAATGACTCAAGTAGATATATGGATAATTACATGATGAGACGTAAGTCTGGATCTTTTGAAATCATTCGAAAGGTTTTCAAAAATGAAGTAGAAGTTATTGTAACAAGAAAATTATGTTTCTGCAATTTGATTGCACAAAGGAATATTTGAGTTAAATGTTTAGCGAATGTCTGATGAGCTGTGAAAAGAGTTTCATAACTTACACCTTCCGGAACACCACTATGAGTGGAATGTCTGTGAAGATGTAATCAAACCATTTATGACATGGTAAGGTCAAAGATGACATAAATAAATTTGCCATTATCCCTTTTAAAGTGATGCTTTAGAGACTGTGGCTTTTACACTGAAAAGAGCTAAATCGGGTCTGTTGAAATGAAGCCATGGTATGGTACGCCCAACCATGTTATATCTTTTCTTAACATTTGGAATGTGGGGCTTGTGTAAAAGGTTACAACCCTATTCCAAATCAGACAAGTGCTAATTTGTAGGTTATACCAAAATGTTGGGTATTCCTCCCTCATTATACCGAGGCAAATAGTTTTGCCGCGAAACGGTGTGCTTTTAAAGAGAATGGTTCTTTCAAAAAGGTGAGTGGGAGAATAGTGCAACTCGACGAGATAAACAATATCTTCTTCATTAGATCAAAGGAAAGAGACCTTGGAAGTAATTCCAGAGTTTCCTACTGCAACTGATACGGAAGTTTGTACAATAAAATGTATGAACTTCGGTCGAACTTGCAGCTGAACCACGTAGGCAAGGCTCGTGCAAACCTCTCAGGTGCGCAAACAAGATATTGTTGTTAGACAACATTATACCTACAATACACAAGGAAGCGTTAATGGGCCCTGGCTCCGGAATTGGCTAAATGCCAATACAACCCGAGTTAGTTTCCATATAAGTGATTCAAGATTAAAACCTTGATACACCTTTCGCAATACTTAGAGTCTAACGAATATTTATGGAAATTTAAACTGATATGGATAAAAATGTCTTATCCATAAAGCTCGACTTGTTGTAATAACAAGTTCAAGAGTTGACTACGATAAGGTTGTTTTCATCGTAGCGATGCTTAAAGTCGGTTTGGGTTGAACTAGCAATTAATACATATTTCAATCATGATATTTGAAACATGGATGACAATAGGATTTCCATCTGATGGAAATGAAACCAAGGACTTGCATGTGTTACAGTCCAAGGCATTTTGTCTATCCAGAGGATGCTAGTAAGGGTGCAAACTTCAGAGTTCCAGCGATTGACAGAAGAGAGCAAAATGGAGTTGGAATCTTCGTGCTTTGATGAAATGGTCAAAGGGTTCTGACTTCATCAATGGGTAATGAAGATGCTTGTAATTCAAGAAAGTAAGTGGGAGCGTAATAATATTTCTGAAAACCTTGTGTGCTTGACACATTGTTAATTGGAAATAAATTTCTTGACACGAATTAGGACTTCATTTGAAATTGTTTTTGATGAAGTGCTTAGGCTAAATAACCTCAATTTTAGGCATGATGATCTATGGAGATAGATTTACCTAATATGTCTAAGCAATGAATACATATTGACAAGGTGCTAAAACCTATTTAGCATTTAAAACACCCAGGATTGATTCTTGACTAAGTCACATTGAAAGAGTTTTTACAAGACTCGGTGTCCCAAAACACTGAGGAGTAAAATACACGATGGAGATTCCACACACCTTCGTGTTTTGGATTAATCATTTATTCCATGGTATGTAAAACAACCAGATATGTCCGATACTCCCAAGGTGTTGCGAGTATGGATACTAAAGTGATCAAAGTACTGATCGTGGGACAACAGTGAATGATGTCATTGAGTACTAGAGTAAGTACTGATGATATGTTTTCTTGCAAGCGGAGATCATGAAGAGTTCGTTGTAAAATGTTACATCGATACAGTCTTCATCTTTTCTCCATGCGATTTTCGATTCAAGTTAAGGGTTTTGTGTAATACACAATATGGTGGCACGGTAGTTGGAAATTGTTCCCAACAGGATACTGTGGCGAATTCTATAACAAATGACTAAGTATGTTGACGTTTTAGAAGCGACAAAAGAAGATGTTGAATCATATAGTTCATTCATGAACTTAGTATGGTTCCAAGATGGCTTTTGTCACTGGGACACTACTGCAGGTAGTTGCTCCATAACTCAGTCTGAGGAATCCAGGGTCGACCTGTGATTCACATACATACAAAGCCAAGTCCACACAAAATATGAATTTTGTGAAAACGTGAAAACGCGAGGACATGCAAAGATACACACGGAGCTAAAGTCATCAGATCCCTTGGACATCAGGCTATACCACAAGCGAAGCATATTTAGACAGGTGTGAAGTGCATTAGCATTAACTAGATTATTGACTCTAGTGCAAGTGGGAGTCTGTAGGAGATATGCCCTAGAGGCAATAATAAATGATATTATTTATCTCCAAGTTCATAATTATGTTTATGTTCCATGCTATAACTGCTATGGTTCTCGAGTCTCCAATAACACGAGGCTCGGAGGAAGACTCATATGCACGTGTGGAATAATAAACGGTAAGAAGTATTGGCCTCTAAGACTAGCTCAAGTGTTGCATCATGGTTCTGTTTTCCTGATCATGGGCATGTCAATGCCAGCAACTTTGAGGGCACAATGTTAAGAGAACATTTGTGTTCAATCGACCCGGATTGATGTTATGCTATGAGATACATTCGTCACAAGTTAATGGTTTATAACACATGCTTGCATAATTCCTTAGACCATGAGAGTATCGAGTTTCTTCATGCTTGCTTCATGAACTTTGGGGTTTCTTAAACGTCATCCGTAACTGGATGGCTATTACGGCGGCTTACGGGTTCATGGGAAAGTATGTTAATTAACTTGATAGCTCGAGATTGGGATTTGCTCCTCCAACGATGGAGAGATATACTCAGGCCCTCTCGGTATTACGGTATCCATCATCGTCTGGCCAGACATAGTGTGATTTGATCACTGGGATGCTGGAACACGAAAACGAGAAAAGAGAACAAAACCGGTAACGAGGTAACTTGCATGGTGGACAAATTGTTCGTCCACGGGGATGCAACAAATCTCACCTCGGGTGTTTGTGACATATCGCGAACCAACTGGAATAGCACACGGCAACTCGAGATTCACTCAAATATTTATTCGTGTGGGTATAGGGGTCAATATGGGTGTCCACGGCTCCAATGTTGATCATTGATCGGAAGGGGTTCCAGGTCATGTCTATACTTCAACGAACCTATAGGGTCACACGCTTAAGGGTCATCTATCTGCCGAATACTAGACAGGGAGTCTGAGAGAAAATCACCGAAAAAGTTTCGGACAGCGGAATCGTACCGCAGAGAGAGGTCATCGGATAAGTTTCGATGATACCAAAAAGTTGTTTCCAGATACACCATTAAGTCAAATTGGTTTCGGCACATGCTTGATAATTCTTGGAGGATGCCAGAATCATTCTGGAAGCTTTTTGGAATTTTCTGAGATAAAAACCGGAAATGTTCTGGAGCTGCCGGAGCCACTTCAGATGCGTTTCGCAGATGAAAATCACTAAAACCGGAATTGTTTCGGAACGCATTGAAAATCATTTTAGTGGGTACTGGAAATGTTCTTAGCCCACATAAATATTTTCAGTTTGATCAGACGCTGAAAAATGTCGTCGTGAATAGTGAAAATCAGCTTTATGGTTACTTTATGGAAAGCCACCTTTTGGGGCTTTGCTCCAAAAGATCTTGGGGATGACATGGATGGATAGGAGCCATTTTTTGGGCCCCTCATGGGGGTGTGGCCGGCCACATGGGGTATCCCCCCTTGGGGACCCTCTTGTTCATTAGTTTCACTCCTAGGTCCTTGTGGAAGGACTTCATTCATGTGCATTTTGGGTTTTTTGTGAAACTACCCTACCCCCTTGGGATTTCCTATAAATAGAGGTGGAGGGGCAGCCCTCCACACTCATCCCTTGCTCTCATACACATGACATGCATTATCTGGCTTCTTCTCTCCCTCCCACGAAAAGAGTTTCTTAGAGCCGTAAGGCTGTCTGCGTTCCGATAGGAACTAGTTCTGGACGGCAAAGCCCTGCCGGATAGATGATACCGTATGTGTGCAACTCTGTAGAGAGATCATAGTTTCGGTCTTAGTTCGTGAGTGCCTCCCGAAGGGCTGTCCGTGTGACCGTCCGAGTTTCGAAGGTCCTCCCGAAGGGCAGTCCGAGTGACCGTTCGAGTTTCGAAGGTCCTCCCGAAGGGCTGTCCGCGACACCGTCCGGGGGGGCTGTTCGACCGCCTCCCGGAGGGATGTTTGAGGAGCAGATGAGGGTATACATCATCGCGGTTGGGAGGTTGTAAATCCTAGCTGCGGGGATCTGCACCGCCGATCGTCATCGACTCTACTTCCCGCTGCGCTACGAGTCGGTAACGAAAAAGATCAAACCATGTATGCAGTCTCCATAGTGGTCCTGGGCTGGTGCGTAGGTCAGAAATTTTTTGTTTTCTGCTGCGTTACCCTACACTGTCTACCTCCTTCCTTGGTGAGCCCATGTTCTTCTGCTCTTCAAGCTCGAGCCGCCTGCACTTCTTTTCTCAGTTCAAAAATTCCCAAAGCATCAGTACTATGTATCAGGATACACCATGTTACTTCTGCAGGTTTCGATTATGCTTGTATGTCCTCCTGTACTGCAAGTTTATTAGCTGAAGTTTAGAATCGAGAGAACTCCAAATTCATTAAAATTGAAAAACATTCAACTAAATTCCTCGTGTACTATATTATTACCACTGTTCTAAAAAAGTTGACGCGGTTTTAGTTAAATAGATCATACCAAAATCCTTTTGAAAACATAATTCTCCTGTCTATGGATTGTTCAAGCTCTTCCATCATTACTAAAAAAATTGTCACTAGCATATAAGTTCAAACCACAAAACTTTTCTCGGGAAGAAATTCAGTCAGTGAAACTATATAAACTATGCAAGTTCAGTGATGATGACACCGTCAATTCGGATGAGAAAACACATTTAAAATTACAATCTTTTTTTTACTTCTATAAGTTCATGATCAACCCCGAGGTAGTTCAAATAATCTAGTCATATAAGTAGAAATAATCTATTTACTTGTATTATTTTGTGCTCACAATATTTACTATGTTGTGTGACAGGTTGATGAGGATGTTGATTTTACAAAAGGATCTGTGAAGCATTGGGCAATGGACACACTATCTTCATGAGATGGTGTACTGCACGACATACTTCCATTAGTTGAAGATGATACATGGAGCAGTGACCGCTCAACACTTTTTTTGTGATAAATGTTATTATGATCTATTCTATGTATTATATTGTATGATCGGGAGAACTCAGAAGTTCATGTGTTGTCGGCGAAAAATTTCAAAACATTTTGTTTAGTAAGAACTTTTTTTATCAACTGATAAACCTATGTTAATGGAAAACAGTAGTTGAGACGAGAGAAGTCCAAAACATTGTTGCAAAAAGAAACACATGATTTTTTTCTCTTTTCTTGATGAGAAAATATCATTCAGATCAATAGTATATAGCAATGCAAGTTCGAGGACTATGATACCATAAACCGAGGAAAACCATATCCAAGATAAACAGTAAAATCTAGTCTGTGAAAACACACTCAGTACAAATCTATATGGGCATCAGTTCAAGTACTATTTTTTCGGAACCATTCAAAACTACTCTAGAAAAAATATATCAGCACAAACACACACATAAATCAGTACAAACATATTCTAACACATCGTTGCAAAAAAAGTTGAGTTCGAAAAATAAACACATGAAAAATTTCTTTTCAAAAAATATGATTCAGTTCAAAATATAAACCATGCAAGTTCGGTGACTGATATCGTGTACCATTGAAACGTTATGAGGAAAATCATATACCGAAAAAACAGAGTAAAAGTCTAGTATATGAAAACACGCTCAGTACAAATCCATACGGACATCCGTCCAAGTACTCCTTTTTTGGAACCTTTCAAAGTTACTCTGTGAAAAATAAATCAGTATGGACGCATACATAGTTCAGTACAAGTACTCTGCTTTTTTTTTACAGAAAAACATCACGACGTGTCTCACAGTATTCAAAATTACTCATCAACGATTGCAAATTTGAGAAAACGTTCAACACGACTAAGTTTCGCATTTTCGGTAGCTATCCAACAGTATATTATTTGCCCCATTTCGACAAAATTTTAAAGAAATCACGTTCAAAATCAAATTTGACAAACCGTTTGCAAAAATTCGCGAAAATACGTTTCGCTCAGAATTTCACAGTTTTTTAAATTACTTTGAAATTCTATATAATTTGGTAAAACAGTAGATATATGGAAGATGCGGATTTTTACTAGCATTCCAACGCCATCTTATTTGCTAACCGTTTGAAAATTGAGTCCAATATACGATTTGCGTTTTCGGTTTTGAAAAAAATGTTTTTTTCAAAATTGCTCTTAAACCTTGATGATTTTGCAAAAAATTCCTATATATCTATAATGTAGATGTCAAGAGCTTTCCAATGATATATTACACGCCTCATTCCGACGGAAAGACGATTAGTTCGACTAGATGAAAATCATCAGTACAACCGCCTGAAACCATCAGTTCAAGTAGGGTAACAGAATAGCTATATATGTTCTTTTGTCACGTAAGAAAAGAAAGGGTAGATTGCGTTAATTTCATGGAAATTAGCTCTGCTGCAAGCCATACATTTCGTTCTTGCACCATCTATACCAATACAAAAAGGGAAATTTGTGGATATCAAACTAATTCAAGCGTTCAACCTGGACTATCCAATTGTCTTTATTGCCTCCGTGTTTAGCGCTAAACATGTTTTACACCATAATCCTCTAATAATAGACAACCTAATATCGGTGTTAGTGCCAATCAAGTAATTATATCCCGGCTAATATCAATGTGCAGTTAATATCTACCCAATACTATTGACTAATGCAATTATTATCTTGTCTAATATCTATGTGCATTGCACGTACATGATTACTTGTTTAGGCAGATAACTCACACGGTATGGCTTATTTCTTATGTGGTAAAATCTCAGAAATCATATAGGACAATTACGAGGTACGACAATGAAATTTATTTAAACATTAGACAAAAGCAAATCTCAATTTACTTGAAGGTCGAGGGATAGATAAAATCTCATTTCCCTTTGTGTTACCTAGTATCAAGAAAATATCTGGGCTGCAAGTATTGACTTGCAGTTTTTTTCTACTCACCAAGCACACTGGTATCCTCCAATGCTACTCTGACAAGTGCATCCCAAAAGACAAGGGTTGTCGTTACTACATTCGTCGACAGCTGCAGTAAGATAAGCAAACCTAAGTATCAGAATTTTGAACTTAGTGGTAACCTTTCTACATATGTCCAAAGTGTAATTTTATTGGCAATGTGTGTATACACATTCAATATGACCATCCGAAACTAGATAAGATCCCATGCACTCCTTCACGAAATATTGCACTACCTGTAGCTCACTACGGGTCCTCTTGATCTTGCTCCGTGCATGACTCGACAGGTGCATATAGCGGGGAGTTTGTGAGGTAGATGACTATTGCGATCCACTTCCCCAATGGCTCCGGAACGTGATCAATGCACAGATATCATTTTTCGTTGCCAAAAAGGATCATTGACAAAGGTATCTCAAGAAATGAAATACTTACGCGAAGAAATGTTAGAAGACATTGAAAATTATGGCGTGACATTCAATACGCTGCTTTGATTCTTCTTCTTCTCCTTTTTAATTATTTTGACTCTACTTGATCTGTTTGGATACAAACTCGAAGATAAAAAGATGGGCATTGGACTGAGCTTCACGGCAATGCCATCCCAAAACCACTCACTCCACAACCCATACATTGTTGCCATGGTTGCTAGATCTCATGCCATCCCACGAAGCAACCATGACAGCCTACAAAAGAAATAAACTAGCATCCAAGTCGTCCACATACACACACAACATGAGGCATTATTTGCATGCCTAGGAATCAAGCAAAACTAGCGTACATGCGACAGGATAACATTGGAAACGACCAAAGACAGTGTGGTTAGTTGCGGGTCAATCGGGGCCACATTCCATTTTGTTGGAGACCCTCTTTAAGATGGGTGGCGGCAAGCCTAAGTTCCTCCTTGAGCTTCATATTCTCCTTGAACAAGCGTTGGCGCTCTGTGGTGTCCTGAGTTTGAACCACCGCCCCTTTGCATTTGAGGCAAGTGCTATTTTCCATAGCCGACAAGATGGCTTGCCTGTCAGATTTTAGCATCTGGTTCTCTAACTGAAGAGTGGTGGTCTCCCGCCTTTGCGTCTTGCCCTGTATTTATTAATCTCGTGAATGCATCATTTCAGCGGTTATTATAAGAGTATGACCCCATGTTCACGAAGGTAACATCGTAGTACATTGTAGGATTTGCTATTGGAGCTCGAGCTTCATGTAGTCTCAATTTTAAAATTTCAAAAATCATATTATTTGAATTAAAAAAAAGCACGACAATAATATGCACATATCTATCGATGAATACTAGTTCTGTGTAAAGTTACGTGGTGAAATACATTTTTATGATGGTTACGCAAAAATAGCAAAACAATGTATGTCTAGCACATATACTCTTCACTATTAACATACATGATTTTTCGTACAACTAACATCAAAACGTATTTCAAAATTAGGTTTTACACACATCTATATACTTACTTATGAACTTATCTTCAGATATTTTTGAATTAAAAAACTGGATTTTCTATTATTTTTAAAATTCTGTCTCCATTGAGCGAGAGCGCCAAAAAGCCTCACCCATGGCATTGTGAGTTCAGGTGACAAATAATGCTACTTTCTTCATTGGAGTTTATACTATTTAACCGCAAAAATCTGCATAATTGCATGTCTTAGCTGACCCATGTGGTGACATCTCATGTTATTCAGTATGGAGAAGAATAGTATTTACCTTACTGTTGCTGCGATGGTTTTGGAACCAGAACTTGACCTGTTGGGCACTCATGCCAAGCCTCTCACTAAGGCTCTTCCGGAGTTTCTCATCAGGATAAGGGATTTCCCGGAAGACACTACAGATGACGTTAATGAAAATGCATTAGTAAACATCATCTTCGATAGGTAAGAAACAATGATTGAGTAATTATAGTACGCTTCAAGTTGTTGGATCTGTTCTCTGCGGAGACGGTGATAGTTGGTACGCCTTGTCTCCATCCTCTGCTCACTGTAGGTTTCTACGTTGTTGTTTCCTTGGTTTCCAGCAACAACGTTGGTATTATCAATCATTCCCACGTTGGCAGTGGCTCCAAGTAGACCATATGTCTCATCACCATGGTCGTGCTGCAATAGGTGGCTATGTTCACTTGTCATGAACGGGTCAAGATCATTGTTCACAACACTGTTGTATTGCGTCCACTCCCCGTCCATAGTGATCTGTTGTCATGAAACAAAATGTTTATTCCCTTATATAGAGTTAAAGGCAATAGTAAACTAATATTATAAAAAACATGTAGAAGTTATGAAACCACATAGAAGGAAACGTCATACAAAACACTACATCTCCAACTACATTTAGGTTTCTGTGCCCAGATTAGTCGGATGGTACTTCACTTTAAAAATAATTTAAATTCGTCCATAGGAGTTGACATACTTTCTTGACTTCACGATAGTATATTCATGATTACCTTCGGCTGATTACTTCAAAAATTTCTTAAAAAGTACATACACTTGGATCTATCTAAAGATTCCATATATGTGGTATATTTAGATAAGGAGGACCTAAGTACAATAAAATGAGCACCAACTACTCCTACAAATTATAGAAGCGAGATATTAAAATGTACTATGTGTGGGAAATCATATTAACCATAAATAAAAGCATCATATGTACAATTATATAGT
Organism: Aegilops tauschii subsp. strangulata; assembly: GCF_002575655.3. NCBI lineage: Eukaryota > Viridiplantae > Streptophyta > Magnoliopsida > Poales > Poaceae > Aegilops > Aegilops tauschii. The sequence goes on along the minus strand of NC_053035.3, from coordinate 21,741,183 downwards.
CAGATGTATGAATATTATCAGATCTGTGTTATCTCCTATATTTTACCTTTGGAAGATTAGCTTACCTTATAGCAAGATGCTAGCCATCTCTCAAGCAAAACGATGAAACACTACTTTCTACATGTATCTACTCATTCCATCACACATGTCATGGAGCATCCGTGCCTAACTTTTGAAGTTGAAGATCAAGGTATAATAAGACTAAAACTCCATAAATATTACTTGATGAACGGTTTGAGGAAATACCGTTGACTTCGGTAGTCGTCTTCCTTAGAACTTCGATAGGCGATCAAGGGCAGGAAGCTGTTTCGTTCCTACTGATATATCAAACTCATTCAGCAAAGAATAGCCATGATCATCAGAATTTAAAGCCATGGGGGGCATGTGGAATTTAGGCTATAAGACCCATGATTAATGCAAGCAATTACTTGTATCTTTATATAGGCTCGGAAATCATGGATTTTGACAAATGGGGCATATCTTATATATTGGTTATAATTAAAGCTCATTAAGGATATTTACGGAGTGAATCTTGGGATTTTGATAAAAATACATTATGTCATTTATACAATGAAAATGAGTGGTTCAGATTACTAATAGAAAAGAACGACTGAGATCCATAATATGTTTTTGATCTAGATGACATATATGGACATAAAGGGTTCATCTGCCAATACTACATAGAGAGTATGTTTTGTAAGGCACTTTTTCGGTCTATTCATGAAATGTGAAGGCAACACAATAGAGAACACCAACAATAACTTGCATCCAAGTATAACGCTAACATCCCATGGATTTTGAATGTTGCCGCACGACCCATATATAGGGCATAATTAAGGCTCATTAAGCATATTTTTAATTGAATATTGGCATATTTTAAAAAATCCTATATTAATAAGCCAATATAAAACGGGTGGTTCAGATTACCAATAGAAAAGAACAGAAGAGATCCATATTATGTTGTAGATCAAAATGATATGCATAGACATAAAGAGTTTGTCAACAAATACAACATGCATAGTATTTTTTTGTGTGGGAAAAACTTCTGATCTATTTGTCAACTGTCAGTGTAGCACTAAGAACACCAATACATCTGGGTCCATAGACAACATGCACAGGACCGAGCCGAAGGCGCGCCACCTTCATCGCTTCTCGCGCACCGATGCCAAAAAAAACTTGTTTTAGTAGACAATAAGGAAGACATCATGTTAATTAAGGACCCACATGACGAGCACACCTAAGCAACAACCGTTGCCGGCGAAGAGAAGCGTATATTATGATTCACAAATGAGTATCTAATAGATTACTCACAGCGTGTTTGTTTCATAATTGGAATGCACTGCTCGACTTTATAAACGAACTTGAGAGGTTTTTTGAGTCCAATTTTCAAAGAGATTTCTCCCCCTATGTTTGTTTCGTCTTCAAAATGCACTGCTCTACTTTAAAAACCAAGTTGAGAGGTGTTTGAGACTAATTTGATAATAAATTTATTATAGTGATCTATATACGATTAAACACGCATCAGTTCCAGTTTTCAACACACACACACACAGAGAAACACACACACTAATTCAATGCATGATTTATTCTGTTCTAATTTTCTATGAACGCACCTTTGTAAGCTACCAAAGGAGATGTCCTTTGCAAACATTTACTTACGAACACTAAAAAAACTAAAAAATCATTAAAAAAGTGTTTTTTCGTCAAGAAGGACACTAAAATGCATGATGTACGGGGAAAATCTCTTCGTATTCAGACATCTAAGGAGCCCGTGGAGAAAAGTATAAAATTGGTCCAAATAGTGCGTGAACATTGTACTTTCTTGTTTCTGATCCACGAGCTTTGCTGCATTTTTGAGCTACTCTGTCTGGGTTCCACTCTGAGGCGTGGTCTCTTGTCTTCTGTTCTTCATGGGAGGCCATCATACGGCACTTCCAGCACTACATCCTGGCGCTGGGCACGGCCGTCATGATCCCGGCGGTGTTGCTGCCCATGATGGGCGGGAGCGACGTGAGTGCGCCTCTGCGTTTCTTGATTTGCGCCACCCCCATGGGTTGGCGCCTGGCGTCACAAGTTTCAGTGCCAACAATGTCTGGTGGTGTTCACGGCTTGCCATCTCGGATGGGTTGCAGGGAGACAGGGTGAGGGTGGTGCAGACGCTGCTCTTCGTCACCGGCATCAACACGCTGCTGCAGTCGCTCTTCGGGACGCGGCTGCCCACGGTCATAGGCGGCTCCTACGCCTTCCTCATCCCGGTGATGGCCATCGTGCAGGACTCGTCGCTCGCGGCCATACCTGACGACCACGAGGTGAGCAATCATTCATTCACTTTCACTTTCTAGTATCCGCACATTCAGAAATTCTTTAATGGTATGGTCTAATCAAAACCATCTTTGAGCAGAGGTTCCTCCAGAGCATGCGGGCCATACAGGGGGCGGTTATAGTGTCCTCCAGTATTCACCTCATGTTACAGCCAGCTTTGGGGTATTTTCTCCAGGTACCACCACACACTGTCAAGTACTAGTTGTACTAGTCGCCAACCCGTGCATTCGCACGACCTAGTTACTTAATACTTTTACATGATAATCTATATACCATATAACTATTTTCTGCGTAAAGTTATATTGGTCGTCCATTTGAAAAGTTCTAAAGGATTCGAAACTTGGGGATTCATAGGAGAATTCATTTCCACTAATTAGTTAGTTGGGTGAGAACACAATAGTTATAAGATGTCACCAAAAATAGTAAGTGTGCACTTTAATTCTATATACGATTTTACTCTCCTTTATAAAATATAAGGAAGTTTGAAATTATTATTTATCTCATTTCAAAAGTATAAAGAGTTGCCTTACTTGTTAGGTCTAGTCTGTATATGTATATGCTAGGACATCTATACATGTATTGTCTCAAAATGTTAGCATTTCTACCGACTATAGTCCAATAGGAAAATGTTAAATTGCATGAACTATGGCCTGCTAAGCTAATTATAAATTTTCCTTACAGCTGCTATCAATATTTTTCCCGTAAAATAGTTCATTCTTGTGAGAGTATTAAGAACAGTATTCTCAGATATCTGATCCGCTTGACACTTACGATGGACTGGTGTGAATGAAACAATCAACAATACACAACCAATAATTTGGGATTCAACAAACGCCACGACTTGATAGGTTTGGAATTTGAAGAAAACCAGAGCATCGGAAAAGCATTTTTTGAATAGCGAAGAACCTTACATATAAGGTATTAGTATCTGTGCACATGAATCACATGTTGTAATACGTATAAATTTAAAAGATAGATATATGTACTACATAGACGATAGTCTTAGGTGACAAATTTACTTTTATTGCCGTATTGATTAGATAGCAATATTTTGCATTGTTATTGAACAGACGAACCGTGCTGGCTTGGTTAAAACTTAATAAGGGACATTTTATGAGCACTCGGCCATTCCAATCATGAGTCTACAGCTGTCCATAATACAAATGCAAACAAAAATCTTGTGCATTGGGTGATCATTGGCTTACTACAGCTATTGATAATTGATAGTTGTAGGCATGCATTGTTAAAAGAATCAAGCCGAGAAATTCTTGTACAGATAATTCCTTATTTAATACACAGTCAAATCAGACTTACTAAAACACAAAAAAAATTACTATCCAATATGAAGTACTAACACGCACCATATCAAGAAGCGATACTCACCTTGTTATATTTTTATCCTGGTCCATGGGGTAGCGAGATTTACAGCTTTACCGAGCCCAACGCACATATATGGTGACCTATATTATAATGGGGGCAGAGATTAATGACACATTGAAAAGAGATATATTAGTAGCACATATAGGTGCAGTCTTATTAAGGGTTGCAGCTTGATTGTCCCCTCACTGGTGAAGAATAATGCATCGCCATATCCTTAGCATGGTCTGATTGAAAACTGCTAATACATTTCCTTACGTATTTACATTTGGAAATATGGATGTGGAGTGTCTTGAGCATAACAGTGGTTGTTTTGTTCACACAATACCTCATACAGATAGCGAGTGGGTCCCATGGATAGATGTAGTAGTGATATTTCGAACATCCAAAAGGACAGGGGCTTAGCGCATGTTAGACTGATGTATTAGTTGTACAATTACAAATAAGATTGCAACCTGCGATATCTCAAAGCTATTAAATGCACCTGCTGGAAAATCTGAGAACCCCACAAAATATAATTTTCACGTTGTTTCTTCAATATAAAACATGCTGCCCGTGGTTAATGTCCTGTGTTTACCTGAACAATAAAACACACAATATGCTATGTCAGAAATTTCTAACTCTTGTTTGGTACAATGTCTATGAGAAAAGTGTAGAGAATCTGTAGTACATCAGTTCATGCTTGCTAATCTGAATTTAGAAAATAATAATTCTTTCTCTTGTTAATAGTTTGGATTGTATGTATATGTATGCAGCGGGTGTACAAACAAACGAAATCCAATCGATTACCAAAACTTCTCAACACATGGTACTCCACATACCAGAGACGGATGTCGCGCACCGGCTGCCCAAATGTAGAAGTTGGCCATTGCCAGTCCATCTTACCCATGAGGCCATGCCACGATCTGCACCACAAAGGCGCCCGTCGGCATGAAGATCTGGTTCGTCAGCCTGGCGTTGTTTGCACGTCAAGGAGATGGACATAGTTGCATGGCCTGGTGCTCCTGTAAACCTGTATAATAGAGCACCTCAAGCAATAGAATCATTGAGTTCAATCTCTTTATTGCTTTCAATTTCAAAAACATATTCTGTTGTGTTGAGAGGAGTAACGTAGCTGTTGAGAGGAGTCTCATAGCTGGTGATTAATTCGTCCTCAGCGAAGCTGTGGATGGTGAAGCTCCTCCCATTCTGCTGCTACTGCTTGCATGGAACGGGCTGGCAGCATGTGGCATGGTTGAACTTGAAGCTTGATGAAGTCTTCTGGGAGAAGCTTGACACGCGAATCAATCTTGGAGTTTATTTTCTTTGCAGGGATAGAGAAAGCATATCCAGTTAAGGATGAGAGGCATATCACGTCAGGAATCTCTGTTGATGGACCTAATCTTATCTTATATTAGTATAAGGAAACAAAATCATGTGAACCGGGATCACCATTGATATGATCAACCAAGTATAGTGAGAGATGAAAAGGAAAATCTAGCAACTTGTAGCTCAATCAGACCCAGACACAAATTTGTTTCTAGAACTGACACATGCCAGGTCCATAAGTTCATGCTCTTGTCGACGGGAGAGATGAGGGCTTGACTACCTGAGAGATATACAACCATGTTGCGCATTCTTCCTTCCATCTCATCACGCGCCCCTGGCCGCTGGAACCTGAGGTTGAGGACCACGTCGAGCGGGGCCCTGGACAATCCACGTGCAACATCGATGGATCTGGGGAGATTTTCTCTATAAGAGTTTGAGAGGGACGTGACATTTTGAGAGATATACGTGACAGATTTGTTCCATGGATCTGGCCAGATTTTTTCTGTGAGAACTTTAGAGGGATGTGGGAGTTTGAGAGAGACATACATGAGAGATTGAAAGAGTTAGGTCATTGATATGTGAGTTTTTTTTCTCTTTGGATATATATACGTGAGAGATTGAAAGATTTGTTCTTATAAAAGTGATAGAGATCGCATTAGGGCAGGAAGAAACGGTGGGTTAGTTGTAGGATCGTATATTTATTTAATTTTTTTTACAACGAACAAATGAATGTTGGCATTGGAGCGTCTGTTTTTTTTATATGGGTATACACCATAATAATATGGATCCCTCATATTAACGGCTCATAAATTCTGATTAACGTGGGAATTTTTAGGGAGTCGCTAATTTGTATAAGTATAGATAGATAGATATAGATAGATTAGTAGTGACTTGTTGCATGCTGCATTTACATACTAGTTCAGTTTTGTTTACTGATGGATGTGTGTCCTCGGTGTAACTTTCAGATTCTGCAGTCCACTGGGAATGGCGCCGGTGGTTGCGCTGGTCGGTTTTGGCTTCTTCGAAAGAGGATTCCTGGTGGTATGGCTTGCTCTGCACCTGATTCTTCATTTTCTTAGAAAGATGACACTTCGTTCAGCATTGGTACTTCTTTGATATTGTGTATATCAGGTTGGGAGATGCGTTGAGGTTTGCCTGCCAATGTTAATCCTCTTTGTTGCGCTTTCCCAGGTTTGAAAAGCAACTCTAATCATCCAATTCTTTGCCAGTTAAAATAAAATTATTCCTTATTAGAAGTTCAGCATTGCTAACTGCCTTCCTGTTTCTTATCAGTATCTGAAGAATGTACAGATAAGAGAGATCCCCATACTGGAACGATTCTCCCTGTTCATTTGTATCGCATTGGTCTGGGCTTATGCTCAAATCCTCACTTCTGGTGGCGCTTATAATCATTTTGTACTACCATTAGTTGTCGATGCTGTGTAATGTTTTATTTTTTTGCTACCCTAGCATTGAATTATCACAACATTTTCTTTTTAATACAAATGTTTTAAAAGTTCTTTTTGAACTTCTCCCAATTAATATACCTGAACTTGATTATGTTTCTAACATGTACTTATACCAGCTTCATTAGATTTTGTGTTAGTGTTGGTAACACAATAAGTTCAGATCTCGATAGACAACAACTTCAAGTTCACTAGTATTTGTAAATGCTGGTAGCAGTACCAGTATTTAAAAATTTGTAACCTAAGAACTAAGCTTGCATCTTGTTACTTCTATGGAAGCATTGGCCTCGTAATGTTATTGGACCAACCACTAACATAAGAATTAGACATGGTGCTCAGTGTATTCTCTCAATCTTGGTTGTTCTTATAGTGCTTATAATCTTGACATCTTTGATGAATCCAGCCCGAACTGAAGCATGTCGGCAATCCGGGCCTCAAAAGGCCCTTCTCCCACTACTATGTCGATCTTGAACTGATGCTGTTGTCACCTGTCTACCTCCTTCCTTGGTGAGCCCATGTTCTTCTGCTCTTCACGCTCGAGCCGCCTGCACTTCTTTTCTCAGTTCAAAAATTCCCAAAGCATCAGTACTATGTATCAGGATACACCATGTTACTTCTGCAGGTTTCGATTATGCTTGTATGTCCTCCTGTACTGCAAGTTCATTAGCTGAAGTTTAGAATCGAGAGAACTGCAAGTTCATTAAAATTGAAAAACATTCAACTAAATTCCTCCTGTAGTATATTATTACCACTGTTCTGAAAAAGTTGATGCGGTTTTAGTTAAATAGATCATACCAAAATCCTTTTCAAAACCTAATTCTCCTGTCTATGGATTGTTCAAGCTCTTCCATCATTACTAAAAAAATTGTCACTAGCATATAAGTTCAAACCACAAAATTTTCTCGGGGAGAAATTCAGTCAGTGAAACTAGATAAACTATGCAAGTTCA